>NC_138160.1:169355489-170555489 GCF_964165515.1 Mesoplodon bidens | reverse complement strand
AACAGCTGATTTCTCAGCAGAAACTCTACAAACCAGAAGAGAGTGGCATGATATACTTAAAGTGATGAAAAGGAAGAACCTACAATGAAGATTAATCTACCCAGCAAGGATCTCATTCAGATTCGATGGAGAAATCAAAAGCTTTACAGACAAGCAAAAGCTAAGAGAATTCAGCACCACCAAACCAGCTCTGCAACAAATGCTAAAGGAGCTTCTCTAAGTGGGAAACACAAGAGAAGAAAAGGACCTACAAAAACAAACCAAAAACAATGAAGAAAATGGTCACAGGAACATACATATCGATAATTATGTTAAATGTGAATGGATTAAATGCTCAAACCAAAAGACACAGGCTTGCTGAATGGATACAAAAACAAGACCCATATATATGCTGTCTACAAGAGACCCACTTCAGACCTGGGGACACATACAGACTGAAAGTGAGGGGATGGAAAAAGGTATTCCATGCAAATGGAAATCAAAAGAAAGCAACAATATTCATATCAGATAAAATAGACTTTAAAATAAAGAATGTTACAAGAGACAAGGAAGGACACTGCATGATGATCAAGAGATCAATCCAAGAAGAAGATATAACAATTATAAATATATATGCACCCAACATAGGAGCACCTCAATACATAAGGCCACTGCTAACAGCTGTAAAAGAGGAAATCGACAGTAACACAATAATAGTGGGGGACGTTAACACCTCACTTACACCAATGGACAGATCATCCAAAATGAAAATAAATAAGGAAACAGAAGCTTTAAATGACACAATAGATGAGAAAGTTTTAATTGATATTTATAGGACCTTTCATCCCAAAACAGCAGATTACACTTTCTTCTCAAGTGCACACGGAATATTCTCCAGGATAGATCACATCTTGGGTCACAACTCAAGCCTCAGTAAATTTAAGAAAATTGAAATCATATCAAGCACCTTTTCTGATCACGCTATGAGATTAGAAATCAATTACAGGGAAAAAAACGTAAAAAACACAAATACATGGAGGCTAAACAACACGTTACTAAATAACCAAGAGATCACTGAAGAAATCAAAGAGAAAATCAAAAAATACCTGGTGACAAATGACAATGAAAACATGATGATCCAGAATCTATGGGATGCAGCAAAGGCAGTTCTAAGAGGAAAGTTTATAGCTACACAAGCCTACCTCAAGAAACAAGAAAAATCTCAAGTAAACAATCTAACCTTATAGCTAAAGGAATTAGAGAAAAAAGAACAAACAAACCCAAAGTTAGCAGAAGGAAAGAAATCATAAAAATCAGAGCAGAAATAAATGAAATAGAAGCAAAGAAAACAATAGCAAAGATCAATAAAACTAAAAGCTGGTTCTTGGAGAAGATAAGCAAAATTGATAAGCCATTAGCAAGACTCATCAAGAAAAAGAGGGAGAGGACTCAAATCTATAAAATTAGAAATGAAAAAGGAGAAGTTACAAGAGACACCTCAGAAATACAAAACATCCTAAGAGACTACTACAAGCAACTCTATGCCAATAAAATGGACAACCTGGAAGAAATGGACAAATTCTTACAAAGGTAGAACCTTCCAAGGCTGAACCAGGAAGAAATAGAAAATATGAACAGACCAATCACAAGTAATGAAATTGAAACTGTGATTAAAAATCTTGCAACAAACAAAAGTCCAGGACCAGATGGCTTCACAGTTAAATTCTATCAAACATTTAGAGAAGAGCTAAGACCCATCCTTCTCAAACTCTTTCAAAAAACTACAGAGGAAGGAACACTCCCAAACTCATTCTGTGATGCCACCATCACCCTGATACCAAAACAAGACAAAGATACTACAAAAAAAGAAAATTACAGGCGAATATCACTGATAAATATAGATGCAAAAATCCTCAACAAAATACTAGCAAACAGAATCCAACAACACATTAAAGGGATCATACACCATGGTCAAGTGGGACTTATCCCAGGGATGCAAGGAGTCTTCCATATATGTAAATCAATCAATGTGATACACCATATTAACAAATTAAAGAATAAAACCCATATGATCTTCTCAATAGATGCAGAAAAAGCTTTTGACGAAATTGAACTCCCATTTATGATAAAAACTCTCCAGAAAGTGGGCATGGAGGGAACCTACCTCAGCATAATAAAGGCCATATATGACACACCCACAGCAAACATCATTCTCCATGGTGAAAAACTAAAAGCATTTCCTCTAAGATCAGGAATGAGACAAGGATGTCAACTCTCACCACTATTATTCAACATAGTTTTGGAAGTCCTAGCCACAGCAATCAGAGAAGAAAAAGAAATAAAAGGAATACAAATTGGAAAAGAAGAAGGAAAACTGTCACTGTTTGCAGATGACATGATACTATACATAGAGAATCCTAAAGATGCCACCAGAAAACTCCTAGAGCTAATCAATGAATTTGTTAAAGTTGCAGGATACAAAATTAATGCACAGAAATCTCTTGCATTCTTATACACTAGTGATGAAAATCTAAAAGAGAAATTATGCAAACACTCCCATTTACCATTGCAACAAAAAGAATAAAATACCTAGGAATAAACCTACCTAGTGAGACAAAAGACCTGTATGCAGAAAACTATAAGACACTGAGGAAAGAAATTAAGGATGATACCAAAAGATGGAGAGATATACCATGTTCTTGGATTGGAAGAATTAATATTGTGTAAATGACTATACTACAGATTCAATGCAATCCTTATCAAATTACCAATGGCATTTTTTACACAACTAGAATAAACCATTTTAAAATTTGTATGGAGACACCAAAGATCCCGAATAGCCAAAGCAGTCTTAAGGGAAAAAAACGGAGTTGGAGGAATCAGACTCCCTGACTTCAGACTATACTACAAAGCTACAGTAATCAAGACAAGGTGGTACTGGCACAAAAGCAGAAACATAGATCAATGGAAAAAGATTGAAAGCCCAGAGGTAAACCCACGAACCTATGGTCAACTAATATATGACAAAGGAGGCAAATATATACAATGGAGAAAAGACAGTCTCTTCAATAAGTGGTGCTGTGAAAACTCAACAGCTACATGTAAAAGAATGAAATTAAAACACTCCCTACCACCATACACAAAAATAAACTCAAAATGGATTAGAGACCTAAATGTAAGACCGGGCACTATAAAACTCTTAGAGGAAAACATAGGAAGAACACTCTTTGACATAAATCACAGCAAGATCTTTTTTGATCCACCTCCTAGAGTAATGGAAATAAAAACAAAAATAAACTAATGTGACCTAATGAAACTTCAACGCTTTTGCACAGCAAAGGAAACCATAAACAAGACAAAAAGACAACCCTCAGAATGGGAGAAAATATTTGTAAATCAATCAACGGATAAAGGATTAATCTCCAAAATATATAAATAGCTCATGCAGCTCAATATTAAGGAAACAAACAACCCAATCCAAAAATGGGCAGAAGACCTAAACAGACATTTCTCCAAAGAAGACATACAGATGGCCAGGAAGCACATGAAAAACTGCTCAACATCACTAATTATTAGAGAAATGAAAATCAAAACTACAATGAGGTAACACCTCACACCAGTTAGAATGGGCATCATCAGAAAATCTACAAACAACAACTGCTGGAGAAAACGGAACCTTCTTGCACTGTTGGTGGGAATGTAAATGGATACAGCCACTATGGAGAAGAGTACGGAGGTTCCTTAAAAAACTAAAAATAGAATTACCATATGATCCAGCAATCCCACTACTGGGCATATACCAGGAGAAAACCATAATTCAAAAAGACACATGCACCCCAATGTTCATTGCAGCACTATTTACAATAGCCAGGTCATGGAAGCAACCTAAATGCCCGTCGACAGACCAAGGGATAAAGAAGATGTGGTACACATATACAATGGAATATTACTCAGCCATAAAAAGGAACGAAATTGAGTCATTTGTTGAGACGTGGATAGATCTAAAGACTATCATACAGAGTGAAGTAAGTCAGAAAGAGAAAAAGAAATATCGTATATTAATGCATGTATGTTCAACCTAGAAAAATGGTAGAGATGAACCAGTTTGCAGGGCAGAAGTTGAGGCACAGATGTAGAGAACAAATGTATGGACACCAAGGGGGGATAACCACAATGGGTTGGGGATGGTGGTGTGCTGAACTGGGTGATTGGGATTGACATGTATACACTGATGTGTATAAAATTGATGACTAATAAGAAGCTGCAGTATAAAAAACAAACAAACAAAAGAAACAACTAATACTAAAGTTTCTTTGGGTTATTTGTATGGAAATATGTTAATATAAATGTTTCAGACATTAAAAAAATAGATAACTAATAAGAACCTACTGTATAGCACAGGGAATTCTACTCAGTACTCTGTAATGACCTATATGGGAATAGAATCTAAAAAAGGATATATGTATATGTATATGTATATCTGGTTCACTTTGAGGTACAGCAGAAACTGACACAACATTGTAAATCAACTATACCCCAATAAAAATTAATTTAAAAAATGAAAAGGAAAACATATGTTCATCCACAGACTTGAATGTATATATTTATAGGAATATTATTTATAATAGTCAAGAAACTGGAAACCACTGAAATGTCCATCAACAGGTGAATAGATAAAAAAGTTGTCAGGGAGGAGGGAGGGATAAATTAGGAGGTTGGGATTAACATATACACACTACTATATATAAAATAGATAAACAACAAGGACCTACTCTATAGCACAGGGAACTCTACTCTATATTTTGTATACCTATACCTACAAGGGAAGAGAATCTGCAGAAGGATATATATACACACACACACACATATACACATATATATATGTATAACTGAATTGCTGTGCTATATACCTGAAACTAACATGATATTGTGAATCAACTATAATTCAATAAAAAAGACCTAAAAATGAAAGTTGTCATATGCTGATACTGTGGACTCTTAGCCATAAAAAAGGAACTATCAATAAACAACAATGTGACCGCATCTCAAAACATGCTGAGTAAAAGAAGTCAAACACAAAAGACTGTTAGACATCATATGATTCCATTTACATGCAATTTCAAAAAAGGGAAAACTGTAGAGACAGAAAGCAGATCAGTGGTTTCCAATGACTAAGGTTAAGAGGAAAGGATTGATTTTAAAGAGGCCTGGGCACAAGGAAACTTTTGGTGGTGATAGCAATGTTCTATATCTTGATGGTGGTGATGGTTACAGAACAATATGCAATTATCAAAAAATGGGTGGAAGACCTAAATAGACATTTCTCCAAAGAAGACATACAGACGGCCAAGAGGCACATGAAAAGATGCTCAACATCACTAATTATTAGAGAAATGCAAATCAAAACTACAATGAGGTATCACCTCACACCGGTCAGAATGGCCATCACCAAAAAATCTACAAACAACAAATGCTGGAGAGGGTGTGGAGAAAAGGGAACCCTTTTGCCCTTTTGGTGGGAATGCAAATTGATACAGCCACTATAGAGAACTGCGTGGAGGTTCCTTAAAAAACTAAATATAGAACTACCATATGACCCAGCAATTCCACTACAGGACACATACCCTGAGAAAACCATAATTCAAAAAGACACATGCACCCCACTGTTCACTGCAGCACTGTTTACAATAGCCAGGTCATGGAAGCAACCTCAATGTCAATCAACAGAGGAATGGATAAAGAAGATGTGGTATATATATACAATGGAATATTACTCGGCCATAAAAAGGAACGAAACTGGGTCATTTGTTGAGATGTGGATGGATCTAAAGACTGTCATACAGCATGAAGTAAGTCAGTAAGAGAAAAACAAATACTGTATATTAATGCATATGTGTGGAATATAGAAAAGTGGTACAGCTGAGCCTGTTTGCAGGGCAGAGGTGGAGATGCAGACGTGGAGAACAAGCATATGGACACCAAGGGGAGAAGGGGGGGATGGGATGAGTTGAGAGACTGGGATTGACATATATACACTGCTATGTGTAAAATAGAACCTGCTGTGTAGTGCAGAGAGGTCTACTCAGTGCTCTGTGGTGGCCTGAATGGGAGGGAAATCCAAAAAGGGGGTGATGTATGTATACATATAGCTGATATATTTCACTGTACAGCAGAAACTAACACAACATTGTAAAGCAACTATACCCCAGTTAAAAAATGCAATTATTAAAAATCAGGTTGTACATCTAAAATGGATAAATTTTGTTATATTCAAATTATACCCCAATATATCTGAGAAAAAAACCTCTGATACGTAAGACAGAGATAGGAAGAGGCTTTGAAATTATAGCAAAGATGGGTGGGCCCAGATTTCACCCGTGCCCTCATCCTGTGAGATTCATAAATAAGCAGCATATCTAATTTTAAATTGGCACACTCAACCATAAGTGCCACACCTCATGTACACAGAAAGGTACATTAAGTTAAATAATGTAGGTGGTTCCTCTTGCATTCCACCCACTCACTGAGCACGTGCCCTGATGAGAGAGGTGAACAGCTGTGATTCCTCCAATCCTCAAGCACCTCACCCCACTGAAAGTGATTCCAGTGTGTAAAGAACCATTTTCAACAACATGGTTTCCAGAGGCAACCCAGCCTTAACTGTCCAAGGTGAAAAATAAAATTATATTTATATATAGCTTTTCATGGACAATTTAAAGGATTCTCAAAAGTATTTTTTTTTATTTTATTTTTGGCTGTGTTGGGTCTTCGTTGCTGTGAGTGGGCTTTCTCTAGTTGTGGTGAGCGGGCTTCCCACTGCAGTGGCTTCTCTTGTTGCGGAGCATGGGCTCTAGGTGTGCAAGCTTCTGTAGTTGTGGCTCACAGGCTCTAGAGCACAGGCTCAGTAGTTGTGGCTCATGGGCTTAGTTGCTCTGTGGGATCTTCCCGGACCAGGGCTCGAACCCGTGTCCCCTGCATTGGCAGGCAGATTCTTAACCACTGCATCACCAGGGAAGCCCTCAAAAGTAATTTTGACCAAGTATCATTTTTGTTCAGGGCCAACTTCAATGCTAATTTCTACACCGGCTGTGACTTTCTTGAATTTCAAGAGAACCTTAAGGCTACACAGAATAGTCTGTAAACCACTCCGTGCCTGGACACCTCAAGTGAGGAACTTGTCACCTCACAAAGCATTCCACTCCATTTTGGACCACTGAACTGTCCATTTTCCAAACGTGGGTCATCTTACCATGATCTCTACTTATTGGCCCTGGCTCTGCTCTATGGAGCCATGTTGAAAAATCGTCTTTTCCTTGAGAGTTCCTTCAAATACCTGATGGGTATTGAGTTCACCTCTGGTCTTTTTTTTTTTTTTTTTCCTAATACTGAACAATCCTAGTACTAGATTGATTTTTCCCTTCTGTAATCAGTATAGCAATGGCCTGTGGCCTCAACCCAAAACAGATGCTGAATTAGGCGATGGTACCTTGGCACCGCCTGTCCTCAAGTGACTTAACAACTTCAGCAACTGCCAAGTACTGGAAGCCTGGGAATATCAAGAGTTCCTGCACTCAATACATTTTCCCAGCTGAACTCTGCAGAAGGAGTAGCAGTGGTGAAAGTCTTTGGACCTTTGTCTGACCTCCATCCCCAGACATGTCACTGATCTGCTTTGGGAGGTCACCATCCCTGGCCAGCTCTGTGACTCGGCTCCCATCTCAATGGGACTTTATAAAGTCATGGAATGGAAACGACCTCCCCTTGCCCCAGCCCCCATCAGGGAGCTATTCAATGTACAGTAATGACCATTAAGAAGCTGCATGTTTATTTTGCAGGCAATCTCGGCTGCCTCCATTGCTGGACTGAGCCCTCTACCAGGCTTGCACAAGCAGCTTTCCTGGGAGCAGTCACGCTTATGAACTGTTCGTGGGGTAAGCCCATCGCTGGCTGTCAGCAGCTGAACACTCTTTACCCTGAAGAGACAGAAAAGGAAGGAAAGACAAACAGCCCTGAAGAAACGCTTCTGTAAAGTTAGCAATCAGAAGGGCTACACAGAATCATCGAATGCCTCTCACTTTGTGAATGCCATTAGTCAATATTTCTAGCCTCCGTACAAGGTCCAGTACTCTGTAGGACCTCTCCCACTCCGTGAGTGAGAAAGAAACTAGACTGAAGTCACAGACTTGGGTTCTAATTCTGACTCAGCCTTGAGTTAGCTTCAGCAATGGTTTCTGGCAGTCTCTCCTTGTCTAGGAATGTGCTAGAAGAGCTTATGTGTAGTGAGCCTGTCAAATGCCACTACCAGGATCAAAGGCAACCATAACAACAGAAGCATGCAAAGAATGAGAACATTACTAGTGGTTAAATCTGTTCTGCACTTTACATTTTTCGAGGTTCCTTTCTTCCCTAAAGCTCAGTTGAGACTTTCACCATTTTTCAAAGCAATTAGAGGCAAATAATAGTAACTCCATTTTAGCCTGATAGGAAACTATGCTGCAGAGTTTGAGATGGTCACTCAAGATAACATTTAGGGACAGATCTGGGGACTTAGGTCTCCTAATTGCTACTGCCGGGCTCTTTTCATATACTCTCTGCATAGACCCTAATTATTGTCATCTAAATAGCCATTATTTTCAGAACTATTTATTGAATACCTATTAGATGCCAGGGTTTGAGCTAAGTATGTCACACTGTTTACAAACTGAATCATTAGAACAACCCTAAGCAGAAGAAATACAGATATGAAAACTGAAGCTCAAACAGATCAAATAACTTGCCAGAGTTATTCTCCAATCCACTACAGACTGATAAGTAATCTCGAGCAACCGGCAACCTCTCTGACTCTGGGTCTAATGGCTTTAATGATATCTCCTCCTGGTCTCCCAAGGCTTAGCTAGCATGGGGACCATCTGTGCTAATGGACAGGAGAATGTCTTGAAACATGTGAAGTGACAATCCTTTTCTCACAGCTAGTAAACAGCCAAGCTGGGATTCAAACCAGGCATGTACATTTCCAGACTGAGGGTGTAAGCACAATGTTATATGTCATACTAAGTATACGTAGAAAAACCATTACCCAGACCACTCACTGCTGGTCACCTCCACAGAAAAAAGAGGACTTCATGATAAACACTTCAATCTGTGTTGATTAAGAAAAAAGGTCAGGGACTTCCCTGGTGGTGCAGAGGTTAAGAATCTGTCTGCCAATGCAGGGGACATAGGTTCGAGCCCTGGTCTGGGAAGATCCCACATGCTGCAGAGCAACTAAGCCCGTGCGCCACAACTACTGAGCCTGTGCTCTAGAGCCCGCGAGCCACAACTACTGAAGCCTGCATGTCTAGAGCCCGTGCTCTGCAACAAGAGAAGCCACCGCAATGAGAAGCCCGCGCACCACAACGAAGAGTGGCCCCCACTCGCTGCAACTAGAGAAAGCCCGTGCACAGCAGTGAAGACCCAACACAGCCAAAAATAAATAATAAATAAATTTAAAAAACAAAAGAACAAAGGTCAGTAAGTCTTTTGAACCCTTAAATCCCAAAGGGCTGTTCCTTTCATTCTGGACACAGGCAGCAAGGAGTTAACGCTGGGTGATGAGAAAGGGGCTATAATTACTTTGGCTGCACCAGAGATTCACCTCTTTTTTGCAAGTCTTTGCTTTTCACCTGCTGAGCAAGTAAGTATCACCAAGGAAACAATATCTTTTCTTTCCTGTCATTCTGAACTCAAGTGTAGCCACTTCAAATAATGGCAGGAACTACTTTTGGAAAAGGAAAGGTGGAGGGAGTGAGGGGAAGGTCCTATGTAGGTGGCTATGAAAAGAAAGAGGGAAGAGTGATTTGGAGGACTTCCGGGGGTGGGGGTGTCTTTTGGGACTTCCTGGTTTCGGGTTCTGGCTGAGTTCATTGTGGATATCCTATGGCCTTCTTGGCTGGTGGTCTCAGAGTGACAGAAAGGTATGGCGGGATAAGTTTTAATTGCTTTTTAAAAATGTTTATTTCTTCAAAAGCTCCTGAAGCAATCCCCTGACTGCCCGATGTCATTACTTCCAGATACTTCTAGTGGAAATTGGAGGATAGGGAATGAAGTGATCATTAAAAATAATTATAATGGTGATGATGATAGTGGGAAGAGCATGTACTGAATGCTTGCTATATGCACAGCATTTTGCTGAATACTTCACATACATATTTTATTAAGTTCTCACAGCCACCATGTGGAGCCGGCACTACTACGGTCTCCATTTTGTGGATAATATACTGCAGCTATGAGTCTCAGGAAATTACCCACCATCCTGAAACTAGTGGGTGGATGGATGGGCCGGTCGGTATTCAAACCTGGGCTGTGGTCTGATTATGGGGTTTGAACTCTTAACACCCACAATTACATACAGGGTGTGACTTAAGCTCTTAAATAAATAAGTAGTAATTACTAGAGAAAATTGTTTAGAAAAAGACAATGGAAAAAGACAAAGTAAGAAATAAATAATGCCCCTTGATATGAGAAAGGCTGTCTGGGTGGCTTACACTGACTCAGCCAAGATACTTGACATTTATTTTCATTTGTCTTCTAGTTTCGCATTTGTGGGAAGAGGAGATATGATGAGAGAAGGGAGTTGGAAGCAACAGGAGGTGGTGAGAGAGGCTGATCTCTGCAGGATTATTAAGCTATATGCTTTTAGGAAATAACTTGAGGTCCGGTAGCCAGGAGCAACTGGAGTGAAGGCAAACCACTATGATGCTGGCCTTGACATATGAACCAGGACCTCCAGACAAAGGACAAGTTTAGCAGTAGGAAAAATATATTGAGCTAAACTTTTCTTTCTTCCTTTTTTTTTTTTTTTTTTTGCCACGCCCCATGGCTTGGGAGATCTTAGTTCCCTGACCAGGGATCGAACTCACGTCTTCGGCAATGAAAGCATGGAGTCTTAACCACTGGACTGCCAGGGAAGTCCCTGGGCTGAAGTTTTCATTTAAAACTTATCTCAAATATCATAGGGATCATAGGATGATAACTAAATGGCATCTCTGAAATCACCTAATTCAGTGTTCTCACTGGGATTTATTTTGCCCTCTGGGGGTTATTTAGCAAAATGCAGAGGTATTTTTGCTTGTCAGAAACTGGGAGAGGGAAGGATCATGCTAGTGGCCCGGGAAGCATAGAGGCCAGAACTACTTCTAATCATCCTCCAGTGCCCAGGACAGCTCCCACAGCAAAGAATCATCCAGCCCCAGATATCAATAATGCCAAGGTTGAGAAATCTGTTCTGGTTCAACTCTCTAGAAGCTTAATGGTTAAGATCCATGTTCTATTTAAAAGTTACATTTTATTAGTGAAGTGTAAAGAAAATAAAGCTCCGGAGAGGTTTAACCTATCACTAATTGTACCATCAGCCCTGGCCTAATCATCAAATTAAACAGCTTCTGTGTTGTCCCAGGCAAACCAGAGAGCAGACCAGTAAGTTTCTTCCTGGCTAGTGGCTTTCTTTTCTGCCTGGGTTTCCAGAGCCTGAGGTTCCCTGAAGAGGCCTCGTGGGCAGCTGGGCCCCTTTCTTCCTGGGATCACTGCAGATCCTCTTTTACGTATATAAATCCAGTGGATTGGGGTCTGTTTCTAACCACTCTGGACAGATTTTCACCCAATGTGGAGAGTCACATTGGGGATATTCTGACTTCTAATTTATATTTTGAGGGAGACATGACTATCTCTTTGAAAGACCCACTGAAACACCTCAAAGACAGATTAGCTAAGACTGAGGTACAATGACAGGCCTAGTAACTGTCAGTTAGAAGAGATGTTTCCCACGGATGAAGTCCACGTGCATAGTAAAATCAAACTGGGCTTTCAATATGACTTGGAATCATAAGTGGCAGAGGTATGGCTCTGTATCCCTGTGGCTCTCATCTGCAATAAGCTGCTCCTTCCTTTTACCCAGGCACGTCTGGAGTGGACTGGGTTGGAGAGCAGGGCAGTAGAAGGGGAAAGGCTGTGGGCAGGCCAGCCTCAGGCTAAGCTCTGTGACCTTGAGCAAATTACTTAACATCTCTGAGCCTCAGTCTCCTCCTAGAGTTGTTGTGAGGCTTCCATAAGTTACCGAGGGTCCGATCTTAGAATAAATTGTGCCTGGCATGCAGGACGTTCTCAGCAAGGATTAGCTGCCGCGTTCTTACCTTCATCATCATTATTATGCCGGAGCAGTACATCATGGACACCAGCTGATGCTATTCTATATGCTGGCATTCTATGTAAGGTTTCATTCTTTTTAAAAAAAGGTTTTCTGCTAAAAAATAAATCTAGGGACTTCCCTGGCAGTCCAGTGGTTAAGACTTCGCCTTCCAATGCATGGGGTGCTGGTTCCATCCCTGGTCAGGGAGCTAAGATCCCACATGCCTTGCGGCCAAAAAACCAAAACATAAAATAGAAGTGATATTGTAACAAATTCAATAAAGACTTAAAAAATCAATCAATCAATCAATCTGAAAAACCACTGGGCAGCTTCATTTTCATATCAAAAGCTTTTAAGACTCCTCTTATTTTGAGGCATGAATCAAAAGTGTCACATGACTGAGGAAAAAAAAAACTTAAGGATGCAATCTTAGGCCAAATGATGCATAGCTGAGAGAGGGCCTTCCTACCTCTTGTTTGCCCTTCACATTTAAACAAGTCTATGCAACTCTTCACTTACTTAATTTCATTCTTATTTACTGTCCATCACTGGAGTTTGTTAAAGATATCAGCCAACACAAATAGGGCGCCATCCTGTGTCTCACCTAGATCTGGTAGCTTGGTTGGTGGAGGGTCTTAGAAGAGTAATGGAAACACATATTAAAGATTGTTTACATTTACAGTGATTACATTTCGTGACCCTGAACTGACTGGGTTCAAATCCTGAGCTTTGCCACTTATAAACTCTGTGACCTTGGCAAGTTATTGAGCATCTCAACCATGGTCTGGAGAGAGTATGTGACTTACCCAAGGTCACACAGAGAATGGCAAAGCTAGAACTGGAATCCAAGGCTCTTTTTTTTTTTAAATTTAATTTATTTATTTTTGGTTGCTTTGTTTCTTTGTTGTTGTGCAGGGCTTTCTGTAGTTGCAGCGAGCGGGGGCTACTCTTCATTGCAGTGCATGAGCTTCTCATCGTGGTGGCTTTTCTTGTTGTGGAGCATGCGCTCTAGGAGTGCGGGCTTTAGTAGCTGCGGTACACGAGCTCAGTAGTTGTGGCTCGCGGGCTCTAGAGCGCAGGCTCAGCAGTTGCGGCACATGGGCTTAGTTGCTCCGTGGCATGTGGGATCTTCCCAGACCAGGGCTCGAACCCGTGTCCCCTGAATTAGCAGGCAGATTCTTAACCACTGCACCACCAGGGAAGCCCATGGAATCCAAGACTCTTGACCAAAGATCACAAAGTGGCTGCCCATGGGCTGGGTTCAGTTTGCAGATGGTCTTAGTTTAGACTGCACAAGGTTTTGAAAAATATTTGATTTAGCTGCCACAAGGAACTGGGAGATTTCTCCTGAAACTCTGGAGTTCCTGCTTCTGCTTCCTCAATGAAATAGAAGTCATTATAACATCTACCTCTCACGGCTGGCGTGAGAACTGCAAATAATCCATGGCATCTCTTAGCACAGTGCCTCGTGCATAGAATTTGCACAGTGAGCTATTATCATCAGCAGCGTTAAAGCTGGGATTGGAAGATTTCTGTCTCCACTCTGTGAGGCTCTCTCCTAGCAACTCAGTTATATCTGCCTCACATCTCTGCATTTGGAACCCATGCATTTAAAACCATTAAAACAGCCGCTAAGTCTGACTCACAGAGGAGCCCTGAAAGGGGTTAGCATGAGGGGAGGAATTAGTCAGCGGGAGGCTGGGGCAGGCACTTTCTAGTGGCTTTAAATTGATCCACTTATATAATCTTCAGAACAACTGCAGGAGGTCACTCAAGTTTCCCAATGTGTAAGTCTTGTTTCTTAAACTACTCTGTAAGTACCTCCAGCATACGTCTGGCATCCCATACCTCGAAATATTCACCATCACTCACCGCCATGCTCTCTGGGATGATTGAGGCTGCCTCCTGCCCCACTAGGAAACTGTGGTCCAGAGATGCGAGAGGAATCACTGAAGGTCACACGGTAAGTGGCAAGCCTGGGACTTGAACCTAAGGCTCTTTACCAGTGGGGGCAGATTGGCTACTCATGACTGTTCTTAGTTTGCAGAGGGGCTTAGTTTGGGCTGCACTGCATTTTGAAAAAAAAAATTATTTGCCAAAGTTAAAAAAACGTTTGTTAAATTTTGCATATAAATCTGGATTCTTGCCTCCTTGGAGGGTCTGGCCTCCTTGAGCCAGTCCTACAGGGCAACATGGGCTGGAGCCGAGCACCCTTTGCCCTCATCTGGGGCAAGAACTCTAGTTCACCCTCATCCCAAGGTCTTGGGCTAAGGAGTAACCACCATTTTCCTATTCTGCAGCCTGTTATGTTACTTAACAAATTTTATTATGTTCTTAACTATGATATTACATTGGAATTTGTGACTCTGAAATCCCTACTAGTGCCTTTCCAGCCTTTCCCAGGGCCTTCTACAGTACTGGACTAAATTTATCAGACAGCAGCCCTCTGAACAGCCTCTAATGGGTTGAATTGTGTCCCCCCGCAAACATATGTTAAAGTTCTAACCCCCAGGGCCAGTGCATGTGACCTTACTTTGACCTTCTTTGCAGATGTCATCAAGTTAAGATGAGGTCATACTTAATTAGGGTGGACACTACTTCAGTATGATGTGTCGTTATACAAAGAGGAGCCGAGACACAGATACAGACCCAGAGGGAAGATGGCCATGTGAAGCCAGAGGCAGCTGACACAAGCCAAGGAACATCTAGGACTACAAGTAGGTGGAAGAGGCAAGGAAAGACCTTGCCCCAGAAGCTTTGGAGGGAGCATGGCTCTGCAGACACCTTGATTTTAGACTTCTAGCCTCTAGAACCGTGAGAGTAAACTTCTGTTGCTTTAAGTCCCCCAGGTTGTGGCACTTTGTTACAGCAGCCCTAGGAATCTAATACACAGCACTGTCACGCATCCCTTTCATTTCCGGTTCTTATAGCCTGCTTTTACCTTTGTCCTTCATTTCTGCTTCCCTGTCTCTCTCACCCATCCTCCAGTACAACTCTATCTTCCTTCTCCCTGTCTGCCTCAGGTCCACTGTGGACTTTGAACCTGACAGATGTCTCCCGGGATGAAAAGGACCCTGGAGCCACTTCCAAGTTTGGCAAATAGGGAGGTAACACAGGGGAGCGATTATTTACACATGTTGATATGGTTACCGCTGGGTGGCACGGTTGCCAGGCTGCCAGAAACAGCTGCCTGAAATCTCAGTGCCGATCACTGCAGTACCACCTTTGGGGGCTGCGAGAACAACAAGCTTGCCAGGGACTTTGTGTGAATTGGCCCAGATACCTCTTCTCCCTCCACAGCATCTCAAAATCGACTCCAGTAGCTTCTTAGCATTCAGTGCAGCCCTCGCTGGTGAAGCTTAGACAGGCCATTCGGTCCCTGCAAAGCAGGACACTGACAGCTTTTTCCCTTTTCTCTTCCTCATTACCTAATCTGTCCACTTCCTGATACTAATGGCTTTTTAAATGAGCCTAGGACAATTGATAGCATTTCCCAATTAAAACCAAATATCCTTCATCCACCCTTTACGCAGCCACTGGGTATGAAGGAGTGCCGTGGAGCAGGGGCCCAGCCAGACATATTTTTCTAGCTGTCCTGCTCTGACCCTCTCCGCCTGCAGAGATGCCGACACCCCTCTTGTGGGAGCTGGTTATTGCAAATTTTCTCTGAGATGCAGGAATGACTTCTAGATGCCAGCGGGAGGAGTGCTGGCTGAGATTTCTGAGCAGACACAGTGATAGTGATAGAGTCAGAGACAGGATTTTTCCCAATCCTCTCTGTTGTCAACTGGTTTCATAACCACTGAATCCAGATGCTGCCCTCTGAATGTGGAGAAATCCTTGTACAGCCATAGTAATTGATAGAAAGTTTGAGAGACAGTGAGCTGAGGGTCTGCAGAAGTAGATCCTCTTATTTTTTTATTATTATAAGTGATTATAAATAAAAGAATGGAGCGACTGCTTATTGAGTGCTTGCTGTGGGCTAGACCCTGTGATTGGCACCTTACATAAATTATCTCTAATCTTTATAAGACCATTTGAGAAGGATAATCTCTCTTTGTTACAAATGAGGAAATAGACACTCACAGAAGTTAAATGACTTAACCAAGGCTGCACATCTAGTAAATGTCAGCACTGAATCTAGGTAGTCTGAATCCAAAGCCATGTTCTTTCTGTCACTCTAGGAGAGACTTACTGCTACTGGCTGCAGGAAGCATAAATTTAGTAACTGTATTTGGGGACTGTGCTCAGGGCAACCTTAGAGGGTTGATATACGGTGAAGGTGCAGTGGAGAGTTTATTTACTTACTGTCTTATCGCGGGAGAAGAAATGCCTGGGAGTGATAGCCCCACTACCTACATAGAATTCTATCTTCTCAGACCTCAGGCCCCTCCTACAGAAGTTTCAAGGTTACCCTGAGGGGATGCCTCCCAGAGAGTCAGGAAGGAAGGGGCGGGAGGTTCGCTTTTCCTATTTCTACAATCCAGCTGCCCTCCCCATGCTCCGAGAGTCAACCCCCAACTCCGGTTTCAGTTCCACATCTCTTTCCCAAGTCTTGTTTCAGCTATTCCTCACTGCCACCAGGTGGGATGGGGCCCTCTCTTGTCACTATTATCCCTGCAACACAGAGAAGGAAACTCTCTGAGAATGAAGACACTTGCTCAGGATAAACACCTCGGCTAACTGTGGCACTAGGTCTCAAATCCACATCCTCTGACTTCGTGTACACTCCTGGCAGTTAAAATGGCAGAAGCCAAGATCTTGCATGGCTGTGTGCAGAAACGAGTTCTGCCTTTGGAACAAGACTGTGGACCCCTGGAAGAAGAATGAGTTCAGTGTTGGGTTTGCTGGAAGAGAGAATAGAGTGTAAGTGAGCGCACGTGAGGGTCACAGATGGAATCCTCTAGCCAGCCAACTGGCCAACTACCACCAGAGACAACTCAGCTAGGCCACATTCTATCTCATTTCAACATGTCCCACCTTTGACATTCTCCAAACCTGACTGAGGTTGTTGAACTCCACAAAAGCTAAGTTCCTGGATATCAGGGCAAAGAGCAATAGGGGAATTAAACGGCCTTCTTTCTCCAAGGTTAAAGATGATCTCCAATCTTTCATATGCAGGTAGCAGTAATGGAGATTGCAGAAGGAATATAGCTTGTAATTAAAGATGGAGAGTAAGAAGATGTTCTGAATTATTCTGCTGTGGTTGCGCTTATGCACCTGACGGTGGAGTCTACACAAGATCTCATTCTAGAATCCCTCATCATGTTCTAAGCTAAATGTGTAATCTCCTCATGGTGTTCCAGACCTATTTCAAACTCTGGGCAAACCCACATACCAGTCTCACACAAAAGCTCAACAAGTGCCCTTCTAGAAACTTAACATGACTTAACCAACTTGGCTACTTTGTAACCAACCAAAATGGTGCCAAACTTGTGGCTCCATCACTAACCATCATTTAGCAAATGGCTATGCCATTCACTCAGTTGTCCAACAAATTGGCTTCATTTTTCAATTCTCTCTCTTTCATGTTCAATAACTTCTGTTGGTTCTAACTTATAGAATTTCTAGAATCCATCCACGCCTCTCCACTGCCACTCGTCTTATCTAATCCATCACCCATGCTCTTGTCTTTAGAGTGTCTCCCTCGTTCCCTCCACCACTACTGTTTGGCTCTAGAACCATCCTGTACTCTGCTGCCGGCACAACTTTATGTTACAAACCTGCTTAAAACACTATCATAGGGACTTCCCTGGTAGCGCAGTGGTTAAGACTCCGCCCTCCCAATGCAGGGGTCCCGGGTTTGATCCCTGGTCCGGGAACTAGATCCCACATGCATGCTGTAACTAAGAGTTCATATGCCATAACTAAGGAGGCTGCCTGCCACAACTAAGACCTGATGCAACCAAATAAATAAATAACCAAAAACTACAATGAAAAAACCACTATCATGGATCCTCATCATCTTCCAGATAAATACAGATGAGGAAATAGACACTCTCAGAAGTTTAATGACTGAACCAAGACTGCATACCTAGTAAGTGTCAGTGTTGAATCGAGGTAGTCTGAATCCAATCCATGTTCTTTCTGTTACTCTAGGAGTAATTTACTGCACTGGCTGGAGGGAGCACAAGTTAAGTAACCATATTTGGGGACTGTGCTTATTTATTCATTACCTTATGTGAGTGGGAAAAGAAATGCCTGGGAGTGGTAGCTCCATTACACACAGGGAATTCTACCCCCTTCCCTCTTCCTGCCCCCTAAAAAAACACCAGTGTCAGTGCCACCTGCCACACACTCCCATTGCCCCTGTACTTGTGCCCTGGAATAATCTGCTCCTTATATTTTAATTGCTTGTTTAGTTGTCTTTCTCTTTCAGACAGAGAGTTCTGGGAGGTTGCAGACTGTTCATTATTAAGCACCACACCAGGCATGTGGTGGGCACTCAATAAATATTCATTACTTTCTTTTCCTTCCCTCTCAGTTTCATTGGTACTGAACACATCAGTAAACAGCTAGCTCCTCTCAAACACGTCCCCGGCGTCCTCCAGGCTTTGCATTCCCCCTTTATCTCCCTCTCAGGTTCTCCTGTCCTTTCTTCTTAGAAAAAGTTGTTTCAGGCTCATGCCATGAAATGTCACTTCAAAATATTTAACAAAAAACAGAGAGAAGCTTGGTGTTATTTTCTTTTTTCCCTCAAGTCTTCTACAGTGACAGGATGAACTGAACAGTAGTGGAGCTGTGTTGCCATGGTAACTGATAACGGTCTAGTCCTTTCACTTTCTTTGTAGGCGAAAAATATATCTCTTTTTCTATAACTAGCAAAAGATGAGGATTTATCTTACTGTCTACTAGATACCTAATAGCCCAAAGGACTCATTCTCAATTACCCAGTGCTTGCATTCCATTCTAGAAACTCTTTTCTGCTGATCAAAATGATCCATCAGAACTGACACTGTCACTGGTGCCATCCTCTTGGTTGTCACTCTGGAGCCCTACAGAGGCTCGGCAGGAGGAATTCTGAATTGTTTGATACAAGGGGTCTGGAGAAAGAAGTGTTTGTGTACATGTGTGCACACATGCCTGTGTGTCTGTTTGTGGTAGGAAAGGTATGTTTCAAATTTTTTCATGGTTGAACTAGGTCATTCCATCTAATAATTCAGGGACCCTCTGTACACAAAGTCTTTGCTGTAAAGATCAGAAGAAGATTCTTGGAGGCCCAGGATCAGTGTGCATCCTCTAATTGGCTACATGTGTAGGAGTTAAAGACGGCTGCTCAGAGACAGCTTAAACTCTAAGTAGGGCAGCCACATATCCAATCTTAAATTAAAAAAGAAGATCTTCACATAAAAAGTCATTTGTGCATGTAAGAGAAAGGGAAAGATAAACTAGAGCCAATTCCACCTCCACGGGGATAGGTCCCCCTCGTTTTTTCTTCCAGAAAAAAGAAAAAATACGATTCCTTCCTTTAGATTTCCCTGGGTCGTTTCTCATTTGGGCCGCCAATGCTATGATGTGGGCATGGTGGATTACCCTGATGTCCAGAGAGGCTAAACGACCTGCCAAAGGTCACAGAGCAAGTTCATGACAGGCTTCATGAAAATTCAAGTTTTCAAACTTGAAATCCAAGACTATCCTACCCACCATGAAAGGACTCCCTCTCAAGAGACAGCTGGGCCTTCTGATATTAGCCACCTCCTTTGCATCCTACCTCCAATGGCCATAATATAAATATTCATGGAAAAAGCCTCTGAGGTTAGACATTTAAGTGCAAGAAAGCTGGTAAGTATTCTAGAAGATTCTCTGTACAGAGTCCATACTCATACTGTGAATCGAGTTTGCTGCTGCTGCTCTAATCCCATTTACTTTCCACAGCAAGCCAGTTTGGTCAGTACTAATGTGATTCTTGTTTTAAAAATGAAGAAAGAAACTCAGAAACGTTAAGCTCCTTGCCCAAGGTCAAGGAGTTAATAACTTGTAGAATCAAATATGAAGAAAAGAGAAAGGGGAAAAAGGAAGGGAGGGAAAGGAAGAAAGGAAAACTCTTCCAGGTAAATATGTACCTATGATGTTCTGGGCCCTGTGCTATGCACTTTTACATACAGAATCTGATTTAATCTCAGAGCATTTAATCTCAGAATCTGATTTAATCTCAGAGCATCCCTGTGAGGTGAATATTTGTCCTATGCAGGAGGAAACTGAGCTTCAAAGAGGTTAGACTGCATTCTGGGTATCATGCAGCAAGTAAATAGCAAGGCAGGAACATCAGCCTAGTTTGAACTGGTCAGGCAAAGCCCGTGCTCTTAACTTCTGCAAGATGCTGCCTCCAATATCTGGCATTACTGACATAAATTCTGAAAAGCTACAGGGGAACAAACACTGTGAAACAACTTTAGGACTGAAAGAAAGCTAGGAGATGCTCTTAGCTCCCTATATATGGACACAGGGGGTAAGAACACAGGAATTCTCAGAGCTCAACAAGTGTTTTAGTATGTTCAGTGTAATGGACTGAGAGTTGTGTTGGTGAAAGGGCATGGCTATCCACCACTAATTAGCTGTGTGATATTGGGCAAATTGTCCACCCTCTGGGCTTCTATTTCTATAAGTGAAATCTGGTGGTTGGGCTAGATCAGTACTGATCAGCAGAGAGACTTCCAATCACATGCCAATGCTGATTAATTAATATGTAATTGTTGCCTGGACTGCTGTGTTGTGAAGGATTCTGAGGCTGCACCTTTGCTACAATCATCAGGGATCTTTACCTTGGGCATTAGAGGTGGGAGTGGGGGCATACATGTCATAGTTTTGCCATTGCAAGATTGATGAGTAATATACATTTGTAGTTTTATCACCTTTGTTTAGTCACTCAATCTCTTGTAAAGCAATTTCTAGTTTTGAGCTGTAGTTGCCTCAGCAATAAATTCTCCTACTCTGCGCGTATCTCTATGGTCAAGCTTCAAGACCCCTCCCCCCAATAAAAAGATCCATTAGTGAGGAATTTCCAGCTCCATGATGATTTCATGGACTTCAATCATCCCAAAGTTTTGCTTGTCTCTTTCCAGAAGAAAGAATCTTGAAAACGTCAGTCTATCTCCTTCTTCTTAATCATTACCATGATGAGGAGAATGATGGCAGGAGAGGAGGAAGCGCTTTTTGGTTGGTTGAAACATGTCAGCTTTATCCCTTTGGAAAGGAGGCAGCTTAAAGGCAACGTGATTGAAATGGACAGAAGCCCAACCAGGAAAATCAAAGGAATGGTGGGCTTTTCGTGAAATACACAAATACAGTGATGAAGAAGTGTTTTGGAAAACTTAATGAAAAAGTGTACTTTAGGACCGAAGATTCCAAAATGTGATCTGAAAAACATATGGGATTTCTTGGAAGTACTGCAAGGGCAGGTGTAGGGGACAGGAGTGTGTGTGGGGTTTGGTTGGGTGGCCACTGGTTTGTGTTTTCAACCTACACTCCTCAGCTCCTCTCATGGTCTGCTTTATGAATTATGTTTCCATGCAAGACTTAGTTGTGAGTAAACATTGTAAGTTTGAAAACCATGCATTTAGATAAATAAAGTACCATTTCACATAACAGCCAAATAAATAACTGAATCCGTTATATGAAGGAGTGCGTTAAAGGATTAAGACAAAATCATTGATTCAAAAAGTTTGGACCATTTTCTGAAGGATAAGGCCAAAAAGTGCTGCTGGAGGAGGCTGTGCCCTGTCTAACATTACAGTGAGGAAACATCTTGCCCTTTTCTGGGAAACATACCTTAGGTGGATCTCAGTATAAGTCTAAATTCCCAGTCTTGAAATTGCTCTTGTGGAGATGGCACCCTGCTTTTTCTGAATACCCTTTCTAGAAGAACCCTTGTTGTTGACACAGAAAATAGCACACTTGCTCCTGAGCTGGTAGGAGGACTGAAGAAGTAGCAAGTACTCAGAATTAATTAACTCTGATTTACAAAGCAGCATCACTGACACACATGGTAATTAAAATCTCACATTAGGCATTGTTTTATTTGCTTTGCTAAGCAACACATGCGCACACACAGAAAAAAGTGTCATTCTTACTGTAATCTGAAGAATGTTTGGGTTTTCTTGGGAGCACTTAACGGATGGCTGTAGGACAGACAAATTGTTTTGAAAACCAAAAGAGACAGAGGATTTTAAATGAATGAAGCCTACCATTTATCCAACACCTATTATGCGGCACAGATCATCACAAATAACTGAATAATGCTGATGGCAGATAATATTTATTGAGTTCTCGTCTTGTGTTGATACTGGTGTAAACGTTTTATATATATGTATTAACGAATTTAACCCACATACCAGCCTTAGGAGGTAGGTGCTCTTATGATTTTCATTTTTACAGATGAAGAAACTGAGGCACAGAGTACTACAAAAGAAGTGGCAAGGTCAGGATTGAAATGTAGACTGCCTGGCTTCAGATTCCGTGATCTGAATGACTATACTATGGTTTCTTAATTTATAAAGTTCCTTAAAGAAAATATCTTACTAAACCCTTACAAAACAATCATCTCACTTTACAAAAGAGAAACCTGAAGTTCACAAAAGATAAGAAACTTGCCATAAGTCACACAACTAGGAAATTATACAAAGGGGCTTTGAGTTCAGATTTGAATCCAAAGTTTGTGGTAATTTCTATGGTAGCCTCTCACATATAGTATATGTTACAGCCATTTTCTGTTAAATATATACAGACATAGAGAAAACTGACAGCATGATGACAAAAATCTGTCAAACAGCATCATCATCTTCCCGAACACCATCCACATAAATTTCTAACTCTCGATTGCTTGTTAAACTTAGACCTGAGAAGAAGGTTGCTGGGAAATAAATGTTTTGATGAATCACGGTTTTTATGTGGCTCAGGATTTTATTGTTTCTTGGTTAGGAAAGAGGCGACGAAAAGTCAAAATAGATAAGCTTTCAAAGACATGTAATCAGGGCTACAAATAAAGATGTGAAATGAAACTCCAGGATGTGTTGTAAGTTCCTGTGGAAGTGAAAGATGTGTTCAGACACTATGTTTTAGCAGATTGGGTCTTATGTGACCTCCAGGCTATGCCTTGACTTTAAAGTTATTGGTGTAACTCAATCCGTACTTAATGATGAAGATTACCCAAGATGAGGCCACTATTGTCACTGATGTGCAAATTCTAAGTAAGTGTTGATTTTCAGTTTTTTGTGGATGGGCTGACCACTGAATGACTGTACCAGCAGAGACTTCCTAGAGATGACAGAGGCCAGGAGGCCACACTGAGTTGTCACTAAAGGAAGCAGGCAGTCCTGTGGCCACTGCAGTTAGCACTACAGAGTTAGAAGCAGATGCTCCCCATTGGGTGGCAGCCCCTCACATGGGAAAAGGGAGCTAAAGGACATAGAACTGAAACATCTTATTCACTTAATTTTTCTAAAGTTTTACTGGGATTTAATGTGTAATAAACTATGTATATGTAAATTATACAATTTAATGATTTTGACATACTATACATTCATGAAAGCATCACTGCCACCAAGATGATGAATATATCCATCATCCCCAAAGCTTCCTTTTGCCCCTTTTTAAGTCCCCATCCCTTACCCACCCCTGTCCTCTAGGAAACCACTGATTTGCTTTCTGTCTTATAGGTGATTCAGTTTTTAGAATTTTATATAAATGGAACCACACAGTATAGATGTTCTTTTGTTTTTTGATGGTGGGCGATGTGGGTCTGGCTCCTTTTACTCAGCATAATTACTTTGATAATCATCTATCTAGTGTGTATCAGTAATTTGTTCCTTTTTGCTGCATGGATATACCACAATTGGTTTATTTACTTGTTGATGGATGTTTGGGTGGTTTCCAGTTTGGGGCTATTATAAATAAAGTTGCTCTGAATTTCTCTACATGTGTGGATACATGTTTCTCTTTTCTCTTGGGTAAATACTGTACTTACGAGGGAGTAGCTCGGTCAAATAGTGGGTGTATGTTTAATTTTCTTTTTTTTTTTTTTGAGAAACTGCTGGAGTTTTTACTAGGAGATTTTTCCATTTTGCATTCCCAGCAGCAGTGTAAGAGTGTTCTAGTTGCTCCACATTCTTGACAATACTTCTATGATTAGTCTTAAAATTTTTTCTTCCAATAAACTGTGCAATCTGTATTTTTTTTAACATCTTCATTGGAGTGTAATTGCTTTACAGTGGTGTGTTAGTTTCTGCTTTATACCAAAGTGAATCAGCTACACATATACATATATCCCCATATGTCCTCCCTCTTGCGTCTCCCTCCCACCCTCCCTATCCCACCCCTCTAGGTGGTCACAAACACGGAGCTGATCTCCCTGTGCTATGCGGCTGCTTCCCACTAGCTATCTATTTTACATTTGGTAGTGTGTATATGCCCATGCCACTCTCTCACTTCATCCCAGCTTACCCTTCCTCCAGCCCGTGTCCTCAAGTCCATTCTCTATGTCTGTGCCTTTATTCCTGTCCTGCCCCTAGGTTCTTCAAACCAATTTTTTTTTTAAGATTCCAATATATCTGTTAGCATATGGTATTTGTTTTTCTCTTTCTGATGTACTATACTCTATATGACAGACTCTAGGTCCATCCACCTCACTACAAATAGTTCAATTTAATTTCTTCTTATGGCTGAGTAATATTCCACTGTATATATATGTGCCACATCTTTATCCATTCATCTATCGATGGACACTTAGATTGCTTCCATGTCCTGGCTATTGTAAATAGAGCTGCACTGAACATTGTGGTACATGACTCTTTTTGAATTATAGTTTTCTCAGGGTATATTCCCAGTAGTGGGATTGCTGAGTCATATGGTAGTTTTTTAGTTTTTTAAAGAACCTCCTTACTGTTCTCCATAGTGGCTGTATCAATTTACATTCCCACCAGCAGTGCAGGAGGGTTCCCTTTTCTCCACACCCTCTTCAGCATTTATTGTTTCTAGATTTTTTGATGATGGCCATTCTGATGGGTGTGAGATGATATCTCATTGTAGTTTTGATTTGCATTTCTCTAATGATTAGTGATGTTGAGCATTCTTTCATGTGCTTCTTGGCCATCTGTATATCTTCTTTGGAGAAATGTCTATTTAGGTCTTCTGCCCACTTTTGGATTGGGTTGTTTGTTTCTTTAATATTGAGCTTCATGAGCTGCTTGTAAATTTTGGAAATTAATCCTTTGTCAGTTGCTTCATTTACAAATATTTTCTCCCATTCTGAAGGTTGTCTTTTCGGCTTGTTTATGGTTTCCTTTGCTGTGCAAAAGTTTAAAGTTTCATTAGGTCCCATTTGTTTACTTTTGTTTTTATTTCCATTTCTCTAGGAGGTGGGTCAAAAAGGATCTTGCTGTGATTTATGTCAAAGAATGTTCTGCCTATGATTTCCTCTAAGAGTTTTATAGGGTCTGGCCTTACATTTAGGTCTTTAATCTTTGAGTTTATTTTTGTGTATGGTGTTAGGGAGTGTTCTAATTTCATTCTTTTACATGTAGCTGTCCAGTTTTCCCAGCACCACTTATTGAAGAGGCTGTCTTTTCTCCATTGTATATTCTTCCCTCCTTTATCAAAAATAAGGTGACCATAGGTGCATGGGTTTATCTCTTGGCTTTCTATTCTGTTCCGTTGATCTATATTTCTGGTTTTGTGCCAGTACCATACTACCTTGATTACTGTGGCTGTGTAGTATAGTCTGAAGTCCAGAAGCCTGATTCCTCCAGGGCCATTTTTCTTTCTCAAGATTGCTTTGGCTATTCGGGGTCTTTTGTGTTTCCATACAAATTGTGAAACTTTTTGTGCTAATTCTGTGAAAAATGCCATTAGAAGCTTGATAGAGATTGCACTGAATCTGAAGATTGCTTTAGGAAGCATAATCATTTTCACAATGTTGATTTTCCAATCCAAGAACATGGTATATCTCTCCATCTGTTTGTATCATCTTTAATTTTTTTCATCAGTGTCTTACAGTTTTCTGCATACAGGTCTTTTGTGTCCTTAGGTAGGTTTATTCCTAGGTATTTTATTCTTTTTGTTGCAATGGTAAATGGGAGGGTTTCCTTAATTTCTCTTTCAGATTTTTCATTATTGGTGTATAGGAATGTAAGAGATTTCTGTGCATTAATTTTGTATCCTGCTACTTTACCATATTCATTGACTAGCTCTAGTAGTTTTCTGGTAGCATCTTTAGAATTCTTTATGTATAGTATCATGTCATCTGCAAACAGTGACAGCTTTACTTCTTCTTTTCTCATTTTGATTCCATCTATTTCTTTTTCTTCTCTGATTGATATGGCTAAAACTTCCAAAAGTACACTGAATAGTGGGGAGAGTGGACAACCTTGTCTTGTTCCTGATCTTAGTGGAAATTGTTTCAGTCATTCAACATTGAGGACGATGTTGGCTGTGGCTTTGTCATATATGGTCTTCATTATATTGAGGTAAGTTCTCTTTATGCCTATTTTCTGGAGGGTTTTTACCATAAGTGTGTGCTGAATTTTGTCAAAAGCTTTTCATGCATCTATTGAGATGATCATATGGTTTTTATCCTTCAGTTTGCTAATATGGTGTATCACATTGCTTCATTTGTATATACTGAAGAATGCTTGCATTCCTGGGATAAACCCCAGTTGATTATGGTGTATGACCCTTTTAATGTGCTGTTGGATTCTGTTTGCTGGTATTTTGCTGAGGATTTTTGCATCTATGTTCATCAGAGATATTGGCCTGTAGTTTTCTTTCTTTGTGACATCTTTGTCTGGTTTGGTATCAGGGTGATGGTGGCCTTGTAGACGAGTTTGGGAGTGTTCCTCCCTGTGCTATATTTTGGAAGAGTTTGAGAAGGATAGGTGTTATATCTTCTCTAAATGTTTGATAGAATTCACCTGTGAAGCTGTCTGGTCCTGGGATTTTGTTTATTGGAAGATTTTTTTTATACCAAAGGAAATTCTTTATTGTAAACAAGATATAAAGTACAACAAAAGAAATATTGTGCAAATTGTAAATCACAAGGATTTTTTTTATTAAAAGAAAATTCTTTTTTGTTTTCCAAGGGTCCAAAGTTTTGATGGCAGGAATCTACACCCAATATAGAGAAAAATGTTAAATGGAAAGACATAATGACGTTTTTCACTATATATTTTAAACAACTGACTTTGTTTCACCACTGTATATATCATCCACTATACAAAACAGAATATAACAGAAATACTGCTAACAAAAGTGAATGTCCTAATTATTTTTCTACCTATCTACTTTGACATTCCCCCCCCCCCAAAAAAAAACTCCTATAAATTAACAGGACATTTGTCCACTTGTGAATAATGTTCACTCACTTTCTAATTCAATAAAGCACATGTTATATCCTCATAACATAAGGGTACTTTACTGATGACCTAAGCCATCTTTTTGAAGGAGTTATCTAAAATCCTTAATATCCCTTCTTTACAATATGTGTTTTCGTCTTCAATTTTTTTTCGAAACAAAGTGCAGTGTATTTTAGAGTCTACGGAAAACACATTGGTGTACAATTTTCAAATCTACACAGGGAACTGCAGCCAACTAAGGTTCAAAGCATAATAAAATGCCTAGTTATAGTCATTTGTTAAACTTTTAAAACAAAAACGCAAAAAAAAAAAACCCTGAAGCTACACTTCAAAGCAATTAAATTAATGAGGATTCCAATTCTTTGGGACCTCTTCAGCAATATACAGTTGCTCAATTCCAAACGTCAGCAACTAGTGTAAAAATGCTAGTTCTAGATATATTTAACAACCATGTCCACGAAGTTGAATGGAAAGACTAAGAATAGTAAACAAGATAACTCTAGGAAAGGATAATAATATTCGCGATAATACAAATCAATTTTACATCTCCATCTCTGTACCGTAAAGTTTACTTCCAGTCTCTACACTCTTGAAACCAGTGCTTTTGAAGAATCACATTGAAAAGTTGGTCTCAAGTATAAATGGTGAAAGTAAAGTAATAAATTGTGCACACAAATTCAAAATCTGTGCTACCTGTGATTGGGCTGACCTCACCTGAAACCTTCAAAAGATATTGAAAGGAATAAAAACTTTCTCATCTCTCTTACGTGGTAAGAAATGAGTCCTGCCACTCTTTGAGCTGCCTGAGGCCATAGCACTTCTTACCATCTAACCCAGGCTGGGCCTTCTCCCCAGGCCGTGGGGCTTCTGCTTGCAGCCCGCACTGGAGGGCCACAGACTTGCAGTGGAAGCATTTTTATATCACCACTGGCTTCTGGCTGTGACCAAAGTTAGTCTGATTCTTCGCCATCCGTCTGTCACTGTGTGGGAGCAGGGGTTGGAGGTAGGGTAATGTCATTTAACTTGCTCACTTCCATCTGCCAGTTTGGTAGCTTCTTGGCTGACAGATGGCGCCGGGCATGTTTGGTCAAATGGTCGCTCCTCATGAACCGCCGGTCACACATGGGACAGGCGAATTTCTTCTCACCTGTGTGGGTTCGTCGGTGTCTGGACAGTTCATCTGAACGGGCAAACCTCCTTTCACAACCTTTCCAGCTACAGCTAAAAGGTTTTTCTCCTGTATGCGTTCTCATGTGGGCCTTCATATGAGAACTTTTAAAGTATGTCTTGCCACATCCTGGATGGCTACAGATGTGACTTCTTATCCTTGATGAGTCAATCTGAGGAGTGACTTTTGCTGCTGAAGGAGAAAACCCTGGAGCAGGGGCAGTGGGAGAGAGTCTGGTGCCATTTGGGCTCACCACTGGAGGCTTTGGGTTCTGAACAACGGGCTGGGGTACAACAAACATGACGGCGCCATTGGGCACCTGAGTGCCCATGAATACAACAGGTGGGCAGATGGCTGGCGGCTGACTGGGTGGAGTGCTGGGGACGACTGTTGTCACAACTGGGTTGTTTGCAGGGAGGGGAACCATCTGGCAGATGACGGGCATAGGTGGCACTCCCCCTGTCGATACTGCAGGTGGAGAGACTAAGACCGACTTTTGTTGTGGGGACATGGGGACCGGCTGAGATCTACAGATTACTGTCTCTGAGGAAGGCACAGAAAAGTCATAAAGTGCAGCACTTGCTTTCTCTTCAACACCTGCTACTGTGTCTCTCTCACGTTTGGATCTGTTTGGTGACACAGCTGCACAAGGTATGTTTTTTCTTGCAGCCTCAGCATTTAGGTGGGTTCTTCTTCGAAAAGAATTGTCCTGATAGTTAAGGATGCTGGCTGCTTTCACTGGGCAAGATCGGTGGTTACACAGCTGGGCATCAGCTGTATGACGAATCACACTTGCTGCCTGAGCCTTGGGGAGTTTGGGGGCATGTACTGGGCTCTTTGAAAGGTGCAGCAGCAATGTGAGGCTTGGCAGTATCTGACAATGATTTGAAGTGTCCAGTAGATGGCGCTGGTGCCAGCAGATTTGACACTTGAGAGGGTTCAAAGTCAGAGGGACTGTAAGGTGGAGTCAAACAAAATGCTGGGACTGTATGAAAATCAGGTGTACCAGGAAGCAGATTCTCTTCTTCTGACATATCAGACACTGGAGTAACGGGTCTGCTTTCAATGTATTTCTTAAAATCAGACTTCCAACTGCAGCTCATTGACATAAGTGCTTCTACGGCTTCAAAGTCACTTTTCTCTGCAGTTTTGTTCCAGGAATACACACTCTCTTTTGATCTTTCAGAAATCATTTCCATTCTTTCCTCTGCAGCCTGCTGGAGAGAAGCGCCGAAGTTGAGCATGGTTGGCTGCCTGGCCGCCGGCGGCGAGCTGACTGGCTGCTAGGCTGCTTGGCTGCCTGGCCACAGATGGGCGACCGGAGACACTCGACGCCGCTCCCGCCACCGCCGCGCTCCGCGCCGTCTATTGGAAAATTTTTAATCACAGTTTAAATATCAGTGCTTGTGATTGGTCTGTTTATATTTTCTATTTCTTCCTGGTTCAGTCTCAGAGGGTTGTGCTTTTCTAAGAATTTGTCCATTTCCTCCAGGTTGTCCATTTTATTGGCATATAGTTGGTTGTAGTAATCTCTCATGATCCTTTGGATTTTTGAAGTGTCACTTCTTACTTCTCCTTTTCCATTTCTAATTCTGTTAATTTGAGTCTTTTCTGTTTTTTTTCTTGATAAGTCTGGCTAATGGTTCATCAACTTTGTTTATCTCTTCAAAGAACAAGCTTTTAGTTTTATTGATCTTTGCTATCATTTCTTTCATTTCTTTTTCATTTATTTCAGGTCTGATTTTTATGATTTCTTTCCTTCTGTTAACTTTGGGGTTTTTTTGGTTCTTATTTCTCTAATTGCTTTAGCTGTAAGGTTAGGTTGTTTGAGATTTCTCTTGTTTTTTGAGGTAGGATTGTATTGCTATAAACGTCCCTCTTAGAACTGCTTTTGCTGAATCCCATAGGTTTTTGGTCGTTGTGTTTTTATTGTCATTTGTTTCTAGGTATTTTTTGATTTCCTCTTTGATTTCACCAGTGATCTCTAGGTTATTTAATAGTGTATTGTTCAGCCTCCATGTGTTTGTATTTTTTATAGATTTTTCCTGTAATTGATATCTCGTTTTACAGCACTGTGGTCGGAAAAGATACTTGATATGATTTCAATTTTCTTAAAATTACCAAGGCTTGATTTGTGACCCAAGATATGATCTATCCTGGAGAATGTTCCATGAGCACTTGAGAAGAAAGTATATTCTGTTATTTTTGGATGGAATTTCCTAATAATATCAATTAAGTCCATCTTGTTTAATGTATCATTTAAAGTTTGTGTTTCCTTATTTATTTTCATTTTGGATGATCTGTCCACTGGTGAAAATGGGGTGTTAAAGTCCCCTGCTATGATTGTGTTACTGCTGATTTCCCCTTTTATGGCTGTTAGCATGTGTCTTATGTACTGAGGTGCTCCTATGTTGGGTGCATAAATACTTACAATTATTATATCTTCTTCTTGGATTGATCCCTTGATCATTATGTGGTGTCCTTCTTTGTCTCTTATAATAGTCTCTATTTTAAAGTCTATTCTGTCTGATATGAGAATTGCTACTCTAGCTTTCTTTTGATTTCCATTTGCATGGAATATCTTTTTCCATCCCTCACTTGCATTCTGTCTGTGTCCCTGGGTCTGAAGACAATCTCTTGTAGATAGCATATATATGGGTCTCGTTTTTGGATGCATTCAGTCAGTCTATGTCTTTTGGTTGTAGCATTTAATCCATTTAAGTTAATTATTGATATGTATGTTCCTATTACCATGTTCTTAATTGTTTTGGGTTTGTTATTGTAGGTCTTTTCCTTCTCTTGTGTTTCCTGCTTAGAGAAGTTTCTTTAGCATTTGTTGCAAAGATCGTTTGGTGGTGCTGAATTCTCTTAGCTTTTGCTTGTCTGTCAAGGTTTTAATATCTCCGTTGAAGCTGAATGAGATCCTTGCTGGGTAGAGTCATCTTGGTTGCTGGTTTTTCCCTTTCATCACTTTAAATATGTCCTGTCACTCCCTTCTGGCTTGCAGAGTTTTTGCTGAAAGATCAGCTGCTAATCTTATGGAGATTGCCTTGCATGTTCTTTGTTGCTTTTCCCTCAGTGCTTTTAATATTTTTTCTTTGTATTTAATTTTTGATAGTTTGATTAATATGTATTTTGGCATGTTTCTCCTTGGATTTATCCTGTATGGGACTGTCTGTGCTTTCTGGACTTGACTGACTATTCCCCTTCCCATATTAGGGTAGTTTTCAGATATAATCTCTTCAAATATTTTCTCAGTCCCTTTCTTTTTCTCTTCTTTTTCTGGGACCCGTATCATTCGAATGTTAGTGCATTTAACATTGTCCCAGAGGTCTCTGAGACTGTCCTCAATTCTTTTCATTGTTTTTTCTTTATTCTGCTCTGTTGTATTTATTTCCACTCTTTTATCTTCCAGGTCACTTATCTGTTCTTCTGCCTCAGTTATTCTCCTGTTGATTTTTTCTAGAGAATTCTTAATTTCATTTATTGTGTTGTTCATCATTGTTTGTTTGCTCTTTAGTTCTTTTAGGTTCTTGTTAAATGTTTCTTTTATTTTCTCCATTCTATTTCCATCTTTAGTATCATTTTGGATCATCTTTAGTATCATTACTCTGAATTCTTTTTCAGGTCGACTGCCTATTTCCTCTTCATTTGTTTGGTCTGGTGGGTTTTTACCTTGCTCCTTCATCTGCTGTATATTTCTCTGTCTTCTCATTTTGCCCATCTTACTGTGTTTGGGGTCTCCATTTTGCAGGCTGCAGGTTCATAGTTCCAGTTGTTTTTCTTCTCTTCCTCCAGTGGTTAAGTTTGGTTCAGTGGGTTGTGTAGGCTTCCTAGTGGAGGGGACTTGTGCCTGTATTCTGGTGGATGAGGCTGGATCTTGTCTTTCTGGTAGGCAGAACCACATCCGGTGGTGTGTTTTGGGGTGTCTGTGACCTTATTATGATTTCAGGCAGCCTCTCTGCTAATGGTTGGGCTTGTGTTCCTGTCTTACTAGTTGTGTGGCATAGGGTGTCCAACACTGGAGCTTGCTGGTCATTGAGTGGAGCTGGGTCTTAACGTCGAGATGGAGATCTCTGGGAGAGCTTTTGGTGTTTGATATTACATGGAGCCAGGAGGTCTCTGGTGGGCCAATGTCCTGAACTCAACTATTCCATCTCAAAGGCTCAGGCCTGACAACCTGCTAGAGCACCAAGACCCTGTCAGCCACACAGCTCAGAAGAAAAGGGAGAAAAAAAGGAAAGAAAGAAAAAAATAAAATAAAGTTATTAAAATGAAAATTATTAAAAATAAGAAAATTAAAAAGTAATAAAAAAAGAAAGAAAGAAAAAGGAAGGAAGAGAGCAACCAAACCAAAAAAGAAATCCACCAATGATAACAAGTGCTAAAAACTATACTAAAAAAAACAAAAAATGGACAGACAGAACGCTAGGACAAATGATAAAAGCAAATGTATACAGACAAAGTCACACAAAGAAGCACACACATACACACTCACAGAAAGAGAAAAAGGAAAAAAATCTATATATATATAAAAAGGAAGAGAGCAACCAAATCAATGAACAAATCTACCAATGATAATAAACCCTAAATACTAAACTAAGATAAACATAAGATAAACCAGAAACAAATTAGATGCAGAAAGCAAACCCCAAGTCTACAGTTGCTCCCAAAGTCCCCCACCTCAATTTTGAGATGATTCATTGTCTATTCAGTTATTCTAAAGATGCAGGGTACATCAAATTGATTGTGGAGATTTAATCTGCTGCTCCTGAGGCTGCTGGGAGAGATTTCCCTTTCTCTTCTTTGTTCGCACAGCTCCTGGGGTTCACCTTTGGATTTGGCCCTGCCTCTGTGTGTAGGTCACTTGAGGGCAGCTGTTCTTTGCTCAGACAGGACAGGGTTAAAGGAGCAGCTGATTAGGGGGCTTGGGCTCACTCAGGCCAGGGGGAGGGAGGGGTACGGGATGCAGGGTGAGCCGCAGTGACAGAGGCCAGAGTGACATTTCACCAGCCTTAGGAATGATCGGTTTTCTCCCTGGGAAGTTGTCCCTGGATCATGGGACCCTGCCAGTGGCAGGCTGCACAGGCTCTGGGGAGGGGAGGTATGGACAGTGACCTGTGCTTGCACACAGGCTTCTTGGTGGTTGCAGCAGCAGCCTTAGAATTTCATGCCCGTCTCTGGGGTCCGCTCTGATAGCCACGGCTCGTGCACATCTCTGGAGCTCATTTAGGTGGTGCTCTGAATCCCCTCTCCTCATGCACCCTGAAACAATGGTTTCTTGCCTATTAGGCAGTTCCAGACTTTTTCCCGGACTCCCTTCCAGCTAGCTGTGGTGCACTAGCCCCCTTCAGGCTCTGTTCACACAGCCAACCCCAGTCCTCTCCCTGGGATCCGACCTCTGAAGCCCAAGCTTCAGCTCCCAACCCCCATCCATCCTGGTGGGTGAGCAGAAAGCCTCTCAGGCTGGTGAGTGCTGGTTGGCACCAATCCTCTGTGCGGGAATCTCTCTGCTTTGCCCTCCATACCTGTTGCTGCGCTCTCCTCCGTGGCGCTGAATCTTCTCCCCCCTGTCCCCCGTCTCTGCCAGTCAAGGGGCTTCCTAGTGTGTGGAAACTTTTCTTCCTTCACAGCTCCCTCCCAGAGGTGCAGGTCTCATCCCTATTCTTTTGTCTCTCTTTTTTTCTTTTGCCCTACCCAGGTACGTGGGAGTTTCTTGCCTTTTGGGAAGTCTGAGGTCTTCTGCCAGTGTTCAGTAGGTGTTCTGTAGGAGCTGTTCCACATGTAGATGTATTTCTGATATATTTGTGGGGAGGAAGGTGATCTCCATGTCTTACTCCTCTGCCATCTTGAAGGTCTCTCCAGTCTTTTAAATTTTTAACCATTCTAGTGGGTTGTTGGTATCACATTGTGGTTTAATTTGCAATTCTTTAATGACCAAAGATTGCACAGCTTTTCATGTGTCTTTTACATCCGTAAACTTTTTTTTTGGTAAAATATCAGTTTTCCTTTTTTAAAAATGGATTGTTTGTCTTATTTTTAGGTTAAAGGAGTTCTGTACACATTTTAGTTATAAGGTCTGTGCTGGATATACGTCATGCAAATATCTTCTCCCAGTCTATAGCTTGCTTTTTAATTTTTGTAACAATGTCTTCTGAAGTGCAAAGTTTTAGATTTTATGAAATCTGAATTATTGGTTTTCTTCTTTTACAGTTCAAGCTTTTGTGTCATATTTAAGAAATCTTTCAAGCCCAAGGTCACTAAGATGTTTCTCTTATTTTTTTCTAGAAGTTTTGTAATTTTAGATCTTATATTTAGGTTTATAATCAATTATGAGTTTTTGTTTAGGGTGTAAGTAAGATTGAAAGATCATTTATTTTTGCATACGATGATCCAATTTTTTCTAGCACCATTTGGTGCAAAGATTATCTTTTTCCCATTGAACTGCCTTGGTGCTTTTGTCAAAATCAATTGACTATGTATATAAGTCCATTTCTGGACTCTATTCTGTTTTATTGATCTATATGTACAGACTCAAATTTGACATGAAACTAGTCATGCTTTCCTAGAGGGCCTTGATTGTTAGAATCTTTTTATTTGCTTTAAAAGTAGACATGACCAAATCAAATGACAACAAAGGGGATGATTTATATGTGGGTAGGGAACATATTGGGCTGATGTTCACTGGAGTATAAACTTTGTGAGAATAGAGACAGTGTATCATTCATACTTATTCCCAATGAATGAATTGAAAGATTAGACATGATATCATTGGAAGATGGTTGAAATAGCAACCAGGTAATCTGGGTCTAGTTCTGGCTTTGTCATGCACTAGTATTTGATCCTGGGTAGCTAATTTAATCTTCTAAGCCTCCATTTTTGGAAAAGGGGATTGTTAAAAACAGGTAAGTAACAGAACACTGGAGAATCAGTGTAGTAAGGATGGGGCTGTATATAAGGTGGGGGGGCTAGACCTGACATTATTGCTCTCTCCACAATCTAATGGCTAACGTGGAAAGTAGTTCAGTTTGCTTTGTGTGGCAACAGAACAGGATTTCTCAGTCTTAGCACTACTGACATTTTAGGCCAGACAATTCTTTGCTGTGGGGGACTATCCTGTATAAAATAGAATGTTTAGCAACAACACTGGCACTCTACACAGAGGGCCTGTAGCACTCCCCTCCCAAGTGTGGCAGCCAAAAATGTGTCCAGACATCATCAACTGTCTATGAGGGCAAAATCAGCATGGTAGGGAACCACTGCTATAGAAGGTACAAATGGTATTCAGTATAGTAGGCTGTAGGGAGACAACATTTTCAATAGCAAGGGGACTTAATCATGGTCAGAATTACCCGTGGGAGACTCAAGCTGTCTGTGGTGGATGTGGTGGTGAATGTGAGTTTTCTAAAATATGTCAACAGTAGGTGGCTACACATCACAGTGGGTACTTAGATAAGCAGCAGATGCCCAAACTAGGTAAAGCCTTTCTAAACCTCAGTTTTCTCCTCTGTAACATGGATAAAATTATGTCACCACCACAGGGTTTTATAATGATTAAATGAGATGTCAACCATAAAGCCCTTGGAACAGCACCCAGCACAGAGTATATGCTTAATACGTGGTAGATATTGTTGTTGTTACTATTGTAGAAGCAGAAACTCCTGAACTCCAGAAATACTTTCCTACATCAGAAAGCTTTGGACCCTGTCCATTCTCTTCCCAGTACTTCTGTGAGGGAAGAGAAGATGATTACCTGACTGATCAAAGCACTGACAAGGAGATAACTAGCAGTCAAGGTCTTGTACCTTGACAAGCTTTAGCCTCATTCTTGAACTTCTGTCTCCCAGTTTCTGCATGGTAAGCAGATACAGGCAGGCATGGTCCCTGTCTGCAAGCCTCTCTTTTTCTGATTCAGTGTCCCCAGATAGGTGAATGGACATGGGCCTCTCTTGGGGTCCAATCATCTCTCTTTTCCTACCAACATATTTTGGAATACTGGGTCAAGATTTAGATGGGAAGGAGAGAGAAAGACAGATAGACACAGAGACAGAGAGAGACAGAGACAGGTTAGGTAAGAAGAATAATAGAGTTTTCAGTAAGCCCTGTGATTCAACCTACCCTCTTTATTTACCAGGGCTTTGCAACGTTCCCAATGCTATCAATGATGTAGTCCTTTGCATACCTTTTATTGTTAGCTATTGTACATGATTTTCTTGAGAAACCTATAAAGTGGTAGGATAATTAGTAGAGCTGGATTTGGGTCTCTTAGAGTCCCAGACTGCAGAATAACCATCAAATCAGCAATCCAGTCTATAATAACTTAAACTATAATTTTTAGATTTCCTTCCACCAATAAAAATTTTTTGTTTCAAGAATCTGGAAAAGAATGTTAGACTTGCCTTTCAGAGTCCTTTTAAGCTCTAATTATTTTCTCTGAGTTTGTTTTATCTGACATGCATAAAATTCTAGGCATGCACCGTTAAATATTTTGCACGCTTCATGATAAGGAAAGCTCTGCCTGGTACTGGTCCGGCAGATCAATCTATATTATAATTTTTTTCAAAGCCTCTTATGGGATGCCAATTCATTTCTTAATAACACCTTAGTCTTTAAATTGTATCATGAAGGAAACACAGGTGAGCATGATAGCTTATTCAAAGACTCTAAACATGATAATAAGAGGATAATTTTGTCACCCATGAATGATGTGTCTGTAATCATCTTGTTGTAATGTACAACAAGAAAATAAAATAGAACTAGATTTTTTTTTTTTTTTTAAGATCGTGGCTTCTCTTTGTGTTTTACTGAACTCAGTAAGGCATGGGTGAACATCTGAGTTCTTTCTACACTTAGACTTTCCAAACATCATAGTGTACGTTTTATAGACACCTATGGCAATAAGCTGTGTAATAACAGTCAATATGTCTGCACACAAAGGAGTATCCAGCTGTCTACTCCTTCCTGCATACTCTCCTCCCATCTGTATTCACGGTCTGCATGCAAACATTTCCTTCTTCACCCTCCATCCTCTCCAAAGGCAGATTCTTTTCCCTTTAGAAGCATCTTCCTCCAGAGTGGAAATCCACATGTTATACCTATTTCCTTAATTCTATTTCCTGTGCGAATACAGTTACACACCCCCCATGCTTGCTCTGACTCTGTCCCAGAATTTGCTTGTTCGTAGGAATTCTGGCATCCTTGGGCATCCACTGACTTTACTACCATAGCCATGACTTCAGAGACCGCATCCGGGCCACACTCAGATGTGCTCAGACTCAGTCTGCAGCTGTTTCATGAACATTCTCAGAGTTGCATCCTTTGATAACAGAAGACAGTGCCAGCAGTTTGAGGATATGATTCCCAAATTCTAAACATCAAGGCAGAGATCAACTTCCATGCTTATCCTAGGCAAATCAGGCAACCCCAGCACCTGCTACCCTCAGCACATTAAGTCAACACCTCCACTTATATACTGCTAACAGGCACTTTGCAAACACTTAGAACAGCAGTGTCGGTATTTCAGTGAAAGGAGGTGTGACCGGGTTTTACATCGTGTGCTTGCAGCTTCAAATAATCAATAACCGAGCAGGCTGGCCAAGGAATCCTTGCTGCCTACATAAGCCCAAAGACACAATGTCCCTGGATAAAAGGTACTGTGATTGCCTCTCATGTCCTGGTCAGCAAAATGAGGATTTTCCAATTTCCCCGTTAGGGTCCCCATCCTTTTGGATTATATGATATGACATTTCCAAAGAAATTTTGGGAGCTGATCCATGATTGTCAAGATTTTACTTTCTAAATTAAGTCAAACTGAAACCAAAAGCCAAGCTACTTTTACTCTCATCATGCTTTTACTCTGTGAAGCATATTAGGAAGGACATACTCTTAGAATAAATGCAAATCCTTTAGTTAACTAAATTTAACTTTATAAAAAACATATTACATGTTCTTAATTTTTCTCATTTTGCTGAAAACTGATTTGAGGGCAACATTTGTGCTGTTTCTCACACACACAAACACATTCACTCAGAGCAAGGTGAAAGACAGCTTGAATTTGACAACTGCTCCCCGCAGACTCTGGGGGGTTTTCCAAGCTAACCTGGGAAGTACCAGGCCCCCAGGATATTCTGGGTTAATATTCTCACCATCAAATAATCTTCCCTAAAGTATGGGGGCAAGCTGAGGAAGCACTGCTTTGAGCAATGTGCGAAGACGAGCTTTCTCTGACTGAACACTCCTGTGTCAGGCACTGTGCTGACTGCTTATTTTAATCCCTAAATAAGAAAAAAATAGAGGTATTTTTATCCTTTTTCTTTCTACAAATGAAGAAACTGTGCTTCTGAGAGATGAAGGAACTTGCCTGAATTCACAGTGCTACTGAATAGTAATTCTGAGATTTGAACCTGCGTCTGTCTTCCAAATCGTTAATTTGGAATTAAATATCTGTAGCCATGAAATGGATTACAGCTATTACTTCACTAGAATAAAAAATGGGCACTTTCTTTCCGATATGGGAGAGGGGGGACCTCATTCTCAGAAAACCTCCAAGGTAACAGGTTACTCTGACTGGTTTTTGTCCTCAAAATGTCAGAACCTTGATTATTTCACATAAACTTGAAACCCTAACAAACCAATTTAAACCCAGATGTTGCTAAGCTGATGTCTGCGGAAATGTCCTGACCTTTTTATATACGGCAATCGCACGAGCGAGTTACTGTTTTTCCACCATGAACAGACAAGCGTAAACATGTTATCCCTGGTGATTTGGGGATACCTTCCAGTAAACACGTGTGTTTTGCATTTAGTGAACCTGACCTTCAGAGGTCTGACTTCCTTGCATTCTTTGCAAGTAAACTTTGTTCTTTCTTGTCCTGAATGTCTGTTTCTCAGTACTATGTCCCTCCCCAGTTTCCCAGGTTTCCTTATATTGATTCCCAAACCCTATCTGGGGATGTTAGTCACCCAAGTTCCCTCCCCAAGTACCTGAGTCTCTTTCCTTTTTTCCAGTCAGGCCAAGCTTCTACTTTGGGATCTTAATTACTGTTGACATCATCATCATTTTCTTATTTCCCTTCTTCCCATCATTTTTGTTATTTATTAAACATTTACTATGTGAAATTTTATAAATCCTGTATCCATACTGCTTCCTTTAATCCTATTTTTTTTTCTGGCACACATGCGGCGGAGTCACAATTATTCCCATTTTTAAAAAATATTTTATTTTTTATTTTTTATATCTTTATTGGAGTGTAATTGCTTTACAATGTTGTGTTAGTTTCTGCTGTATAACAAAGTGAATCAGCTATACGTATACATATATCCCCATATCCCCTCCCTCTTGCATCTCCCTTCCACTCTCCCTATCCCACTCCTCTAGGTGGTCACAAAGCACCAAGCTGACCCCCCTGTGCTTTGCAGCTGCTTCCCACTAGCTATCTATTTACATTTGGTAGTGTATATATGTCAGTGTTACTCTCTCACTTCCTCCCAGCTTACCCTTCCCCTCCCTGTGTCCTCAAGTCCATTCTCTACATCTGCATCTTTATTCCTGTCCTGTGCCTAGCTACTTCAGAACCATTTTTTTTTAGATTCCAAACATATGTGTTAGCATACGGTATTTGTTTTCCTCTTTCTGACTTACTTCACTCTGTATGATAGACTCTAGGTCCATCCACCTCACTACAAATATCTCAATTTTCTTTCTTTTTATGGCTGAGTAATATTCCATGGTATATATGTGCCACATCTTCTTTATTCATTCCTCTGTCGATGGACACTTAGGTTGCTTCCATGTCCTGGCTATTGTAAATAGAGATGCAATGAACATTGTGGTACATGACTCTTTTTGAAATATGGTTTTCTCAGGGTATATGCCCAGTGGTGGGATTGCTGGGTTGTACGGTGGTTCTATTTTTAGTTTTTAAGGAACCTCCATACTGTTCTCCATAGTGGCTGTATCAATTTACATTCCCAACAACAGTGCAAGAGGGTTCCCTTTACTCCATACGTTCTCCAGGATTTATTCCTTATAGATTTTTTGATGATGGTCATTCTGGCGGGTGTGAGGTGATACCTCATGGTGGTTTTGATTTGCATTTCTCTGATGATTAGTGATGTTGAGCATCCTTTCATGTGTTTGTTGGCAATTCACATATCTTCTCTGGAGAAATGTCTATTTACGTCTTCTGCCCATTTTTGGATTGGGATTTTATTTTGATATTCAGCTGCATGAGCTGCTTGTATATTGTAGAGATTAATCCTTTGTCAGTTGCCTCATTTGCAAATATTTTCTCCCATTCTGAAGGTTGTCTTTTTCTCTTCTTTATGGTTTCCTTTGCTGTGCAAAAGCTTTTAAGTTTCATTAGGTCCCATTGTTTATTTTTGTTTTTATTTACATTTCTCTAGGAGGTGGGTCAAAAAGGATCTTGCTGTGATGTATGTCATAGAGTGTTCTGCCTATGTTTTCCTCTAAGAGGTTTATAGTGTCTGGCCTTACATTTAGGTCTTTAATTCATTTTCAGTTTATTTTTGTGTATGGTGTTAGTGAGTGTTCTAATTTCATTCTTTTACATATAGCTGTCTAGTTTTTCCAGCACCACTTACTGAAGAGGATGTCTTCTCTCCACTGTATATTCTTGCCTCCTTTATCAAAAATAAAGTGACCATATGTGCATGGGTTTATCTCTGGGCTTTCATCCTGTTCCATTGATTTATATTTCTGTTTTTGTGCCAGTACCACACTGTCTTGACTATTGTAGCTTTGTAGTATAGTATGAAGTCAGGGGGCCTGATTCCTACAGCTCTGTTTTTCTTTCTCAAGATTGCTTTGGCTACTCAGAGTGTTGTGTTTCCACACAAATTGTGAAATTTTTTTCTCTAGTTCTGTGAAAAATGCTATTGGTAGTCTGATAGGGATTGCACTGAATCTGAAGATTGCCTTGGGTTGTATAGCCATTTTCATACTGTTGATTCTTTCAATCCAAGAACATGGTATATCTCTCCATCTGTTTGTATCATCTTTAATTACTTTCATCAGTGTCTTATAGTTTCCTGTATATAGGTCTTTTGTCTCCTTAGGTAGGTTTATTCCTAGGTATTTTATTCTTTTTGTTGCAGTGGTGAATGGTAGTGTTTCCTTAATTTCTCTTTCTGATCTTTCTTTGGTACTGTATAGGAATGTAAGAGATTTCTGTGCATTAATTTTGTATCCTGCTACTTTACCATATTCATTGATTAGCTCTAGTAGTTTTCTGGTAGCATCTTTAGGATTCTTCATGTATAGTATCATGTCATCTGCAAGCAGTGACAGCTTTAATTCTTCTTTTCCGATTTGGATTCCTTTTATTTCTTTTTCTTCTCTGATTGCTGTGGCTAAAACTTCCAAAACTATGTTGAATAAGTGTGGTGAGAGTGGACAACCTTGTCTTTTTCCTGATCTTAGTGTAAATGGTTTCAGTTTTTCACCATTGAGGGTGATGTTGGCTGTGGGTTTGTCATATATGGTCTTTATTATGTTGAGGTAAGTTCCCTCTATGCCTACTTTCTGGAGGGTTTTTCTCATAAATGGGTGCTGAATTTTGTCGAAAGCTTTCTCTGCATCTATCGTGATGCTCATACTGTTTTTCTCCTTCAGTTTGTTAATATGGTGTATTACATTGTTTGATTTGCATATATCGAAGAATCCTTGCATTCCTGGGATAAACCCCAGTTGATCATGGTGTACGACCCTATTAATGTGCTATTGGATTCTGTTTGCTAGTATTCTGTTGTGGATTTTGCGTCTATGTTCACTAGTGATATTGGCCTGTAATTTTCTTTCTTTGTGACATCTTTGTTTGGTTTTGGAATCGGGGAGATGGTGGCCTCTTAGAATGAGTTTGGGAGTGTTCCTCCCTCTGCTATATTTTGGAAGAGTTTGAGAAGGATAGGTATTATCTCTTCTCTAAATGTTGATAGAATTTGCCTGTAAAGCCATCTGGTCCTGGGCTATTGTTTGTTGGAAGATTTTGAATCACAGTTTCAATTTCAGTGCTTGTGATTGGCCTGTTTATATTTTCTATTTCTTCCTGGTTCAGTCTTGGAAGGTTGTGCTTTTCTAAGAATTTGACCATTTCTTCCAGGTTGTCCATTTTATTGGCATATAGTTGCTTGTAGTACTCTCTCATGATCCTTTGTATTTCTGCAGTGTTAATTGTAACTTCTCCTTTTTCATTTCTAATTCTGTTGATTTGAGTCTTTTCCCTATTTTTCTTGATGAGTCTGCCTAATGGTTCATCAATTTTGTTTATCTTCTCAGTGAACCAGCTTTTAGTTTTATTGATCTTTGTTATCGTTTCCTTCATTTCTTTTTCATTTATTTCTGATCTGATATTTATGATTTCTTTCCTTCTGCTAACTTTGGGGTTTTTTTGTTCTTCTTTCTCTAATTGCTTTATGTGCCAGGTTAGGTTATTTGAGATATTTCCTGTTTCTTGAGGTAGGATTGTATTGCTATAAACTGCCCTCTTAGAACTGCTTTTGCTCTATCCTATAGGTTTTGGGTCATCGTGTTTTCACTGTCATTTGTTTCTAGGTATTTTTTGATTCCCTCTTCGATTTCTTTAGTGATCTCTAGGTTATTTAGTAGCATATTGTTTAACCTCCATGTGTTTGTATTTCTTACAGCTTTTTTTTCCCTGTAATAGATATCTAGTCTCATAGTGTTGTGGTTGGAAAGGATACTTAATATGATTTCAATTTTCTTAAATTTATCAAGGTTTGATGTGTGACCCAAGATATGATCTATCCTGGAGAATGTTCCGTAAGCACTTGAGAAGAAATTGTATTCTGTTGTTTTTGGATGGAATGTCCTATAACTATCAATTAAGTCCATCTTTTTTAATGTATCATTTAAAGCTTGTGTTTCCTTATTTATTTTCATTTTGGATGATCTGTCCACTGGTGAAAGTAGTGCGTTAAAGTCCGCTAGTATTACTGTGTTACTGATTTCCCCTTTTATGGCTGTTAGCATTTGCCTTATGTATTGAGGTGCTCCTATGTTTGGTGCATAAATATTTACAATTGTTATATCTTCTTCTTGGATTGATCCCTTGATCATTATATATAGTGTCTTACTTTGTCCTTGTAATAGTTTTATTTTAGTCTATTTTGTCTGATATGAGAATTGCTACTCCAGCTTCCTTTTGATTTCCTTTTGCATGGAATATCTTTTTCCATCCCCTCACTTTCAGTCTGTATATGTTCCTGGGTCTGATGTGGGTCTCTTGTAGACAGCATATATATGGGTCTTGTTTTTGGATCCATTCAGCCAGTCTATGTCTTTTGGTTGGAGCATTTCATCCATTTACATTTAAGGTAATTATCGATATGTATGTTCCTATTACCATGTTCTTAATTGTTTTGGGTTTGTTATTGTAGGTCTTTTCCTTCTCCTGTGTTTCCTCCCTAGAGAAGTTCCTTTAGCATTTGTTGTAGAGCTGGTTTGGTGGTGCTGAATTCTCTTAGCTTTTGCTTGTCTGTCAAGGTTTTAATTTCTCCATCAAATCTGAATGAGATCCTTGCTGGGTAGAGTCATCTTTGTTGCAGGTTTTTCCCTTTCATCACTTTACATGTGTCCTGCCACTCTCTTCTGGCTTGCAGAGTTTCTGCTGAAAGATCAGCTGTTAACCTTATGGGGATTCCCTTGTATGTTATTTGTTGCTTTTCCCTTGGTGCTTTTAATATTTTTTCTTTGTATTTAATTTTTGATAGTTTGCTTAGTACGTGTCTTGGTGAGTTTCTCCTTGGATTTATCCTGAATCGGACTCTCTGTGTTTCTTGTACTTTGCTGACTATTTCCTTTCCCACATTAGGGTAGTTTTCAGCTATAATCTCTTCAAATATTTCTTTTTCTCTTCTTCTTCTGGTACCCGCATCATTTGAATGTTGGTGCCTTTAGTGTTGTCCCAGAGGTCCTCAATTCTTTTTATTCGTTTTTCTTTATTCTGCTCTGTGGTAGGTATTTCCACTCTTTTATCTTCCAGGTCATTTATCCATTCTTCTGCCTCAATTATTCTGCTATTGATTCCTTCAAGAGAATTTTTCATTTCATTTATTGTGTTGTTCATCATTGTTTGTTTGCTCTTTAGTTCTTCTAGGTCCTTGTTAAATGTTTCTTGTATTTTCCCCATTCTATTTCCAAGATTTTGGATCATCTTTACTATCATTACTCTGAATTCTTTTTCAGGTAGACTGCCTATTTCCTCTTCATTTGTTTGGTCTGGTTGGTTTTTACTTTGCTCCTTCATCTGCTGCATATTTCTTCTCATTTTGCTTAACTTACTCTGTTTGGGGTCTCCTTTTCACAGGCTGCAGGTTCATAGTTCCTGTTGTTTTTGGTGTCTGCCCCCAGTGGGTGAGGTTGGTTCAGTCGGTTGTGTAGGCTTCCTGGTGGAGGGAACTGGTGCCTGTGTTCTGTTGGATGAGACTGGATCTTGTCTTTCTGATGGGCAGGACTGCATCCGCTGGTATGTTTTGGGGTGCCTGTGAACTTAGTATGATTTTAGGCAGCCTCTCTGTTAATGGGCGGGGTTTTGTTCCTGTCTCGCTAGTTGTTTGGCATGTGGTGTCCAGCACTGGAGCTTGCTGGTTGTTGAGTGTAGCTGGGTCTTAGCTTTGAGACAGAGATCTGGGAGAGCTCTTGCTGACTGATGTTGCATGGGGCCAGGAGGTCTCTGGAGGACCAGTGTTCTGAACTCGGCTCTCTCACCTCAGAGGCTCAGGCCTGACACCCGGCTGGAACACCAAGACCCTGTCAGCCACGCTGTTTTTTTTTAAGTCTGATGTCTTCTGCCAGCATTCAGTAGGTGTTCTGAAGGAGTTGTTCCACATGTAAATGTATTTTTGGTGTATTTGTGGGGAGGAAGATGATCTCCATGTCTTACTCCTCCACCATCTTGAAGGTCCTCCTCAAGATATTTTAGACATGCCCATCTTTTGGGGCCACCAACGTAGGTGAAAATAAACGTGGAGTCTGAGTATCTGAAATCGGGCAGGGCATGGTCTTGGCGGGGCCAGTGTTGCTCAAGGTGCCGGGGTTCCCGACAAAGCAGGCTTTGCCCTTGCTGCGTGTTCTATTCCCATTTTTAAAAAGAGAAGACTAAAGTTTAGACAGATTGTGCTATTTACCTAAATTCATTTGACTGGAGAATGGTGAAGCTAGGAATGTAAGCCAAATCTGTCCATAATCCATGCTGTTAGCTGCTTTATACGTCCTTTCCTCTTTATCTGGAAGACTTGCCACAATTTCTCTGAATACCCACACTCAAGTCCTAATGCAAGGTCTGTCTCATTTTCCTGGGCCACAGGAATTCTCTCTCCTCTGAACTCCTCCAACACTGAATCAGTGCTAATACATTAGGCATTACTCTGTTTTGTATCGTTTGTCACTCAGTTATAAGTGCCCTGTCTCCTCTGCTGCACTGTAAGCTAGCTGGGATTCCAAAGGCACTTAAGAGATTATTAGCAAAAAGTGTAAGCCAACCAAGAACATCCCTGTTTTTTATAGCCAGTGAACCTACTGACAGGTGCAATTTTCTAACAAGTTACCCAGGGTGGGCCCAGAGATTTGACAACATGCAGAAGGATGCATTCAAGAAGTTAGTGGGTCTCAGTGGTCTGGCAATAATACCTCATCTGGCTTATTATTTATTCTTTCTTTCCACCACTGCTTAGTGAGCACGTGCACTATGTTGGACACCGGGACAGGTATCGGAGATACAGTGGAAAATAAAACAGATGTTACAGGTGAGATTCCATAAAACTGAAGCCTGAGGCTTGAGTTGGCACTCCATCATGGGGAAGTAAGAAATCATCCCCAAAGTCACAGAAACACATGTTCACGAGACCCCACTCTGAACATCTCCTGTCACATTTGCCTCTGTCTCAGTGTAAGATGTGCACTTCCTGGAGCACCTGGTAGAGAGAGGCTCATTAGATGAGGTTGGAGTGGTACACAGCACATTTGCTTAACAGAGGAGGCATGATGATAATTTAAATCCTTGGCAAATTTCATTGTCTTTATAAATCAAATTCCTTCCCTTGAGCCCCACCTCTATTTCCTCTCCCTCAAAAGGTTTCCAAGACTGCTTGGTTGCCAAGCTCCTCTTCTAACTGACTGTATTTGTTATGGAGATTGACAGAAGAGGTGACATGTGCATTACAGAAGGAAAAGCTCAGAGTACCTGGAATTGAGACCGGGGCCCACATTTCACCATGGCGGCACATTCTACAAGGCTCACACAAATGCTCTATTAAATTAAATGACTGCCGACTCCATCTGCACTAGTCATCTCCAGATAGGCTGGACTCTTTTCTAGCCAATAGCCTGCAGGTGTGCAAATAAGCACTCACAGTCCATACCAGATGTCAGGGCCTAATTAAAATATAGAATGAAAATGCTCTTCCCTAGGTACTGAGCAGTGAGTACCTCAGAGCTTCTTGGGACAGCAAGTGGCAAAGGCAGAAAATTTAATTCCAGTTGTTGAAGCAAATAGCTGCAAGAAATTCACCTCCTGAGAGCCACTTAGCAAGGAGTAGAAAGTGAAAAAGCAGCACTGAAACCGTCTCATTCTCATGTTCAACAGCGTTTTCAGTTGGTTACCATAATATAATTAGCGTGGTTATTTTTAGACCAAGGAGAGAGACTCAGAGTTAAGGATCCCAGCCTAACTTTCAGATCCTGGAGTCACAGTGCCCTGATTAGGAACGTGTTTCTACAGTTGACAATTTTGCCCTAGTGGGCAGCCATATCGTGTGGATTCTGAGAGGGTTTCTAAAGTCTTAAGAGAAAAGAAAGCTGAAGAGCTGTCAATCACCTAAACAACATACAAAGAAAAATGATAAGAGGTAACTCTATTTTAAAACCCATACGAGCCCAAACATGGAGTTACAAGAAAGGTTTATAATCACTTAAGAATTTACCAAATCCTTTCCCCTCCCCACTTTCCTAAAGTTCCCTGTCTCTCTCTTACTCTCTCTCTCTGGATGCCAATTTGCCGGTCACTCTTCCTCTGTATTTTTATCTTTCTTCTTACTCTCCCCACTCCCCACCCCCTTCCCATTGCCTCTATTTTTGGTTGTGATGCAAAAAAAAAAAAAAATGTGGGCCTTAGAATTAGAAAGATCTGAGTATGAGTTCTGGACCTTGCCTACTTTAATTTTGTTGTAACTAAATATGACTTTTTCTATTCCCTAGGCATATTTTAAACATCAGATAAATTCAATTTCAAGGCACTTTCTCAAAAAACAGAACTAAATTGTTTAAAATCTGGGTAGCTCTCAATTTACTTCCTCAGGGACCTCAGTGGGCATTGTCTTTCATTGAGACAGGGCCTTTCACATCCTCACTGCTCAACATGCATCTCAAGGGATGCACATGGCAATTTTGCTCAGTGCACTTTTAACAGTTATGCACTTATTTTAACATGAGTTTAGGAAAAAAGTGAAATAAGCACATCAAAACCATGACCTCAAGGGTAAGAAATAAAGTTGATTTACAAGAATATAGGATATGCAGGTAGGACAAATAGATGGCATGCTTTTAGGGCAAAAAATATGAAGGAGGTGCTTGAATAAATGCAGTTTTAGAAGCAGAGTTATTACCATAGGGTCCATATTTACATGCTTGCCATATATTGGATGGATGCCATAGGCTAGGTCCACACTTAGGTTGTTACCATTTTCTATCCTTTATTATTATCCATGATCTATCCTTTTTGTTACTACTAGATCTAAAGTTATTGAGGCTCTGAGCAGTTAAAAATTCACCCAAGCAGATAGTGCTGGGATTGAATCATGGCTTTGGCCTCAGTTCTGGAGCCACACACCTTCAGTTACAACACAATGCCTTGGAAGCATATGCAATGCCTGCACCTGGTCAGCTTGCAAGAAATGACAGCTGTTCATCAGCATAATCGTTTATGTAAAACAGATCCTTAAACTCTCATATCAGCCCTGTGAGGTAAGTATTCATCTCTTTCTTTTACAGGTGATCAAATAGGCATAGAAAGGTTACGTGACAGCCAGTATTGAGGAATATTTGGGATTATTCTAAGGAATCTAATAATACACTACCATTAACATCTTTAACCCTCATTCCTGCTCAGTGCCGGCCAAGGGGCTTGGGTGTCCCACCTATGGGGTGTGATTATAAAACAATGAGAATAATCTTTAAAGAATTATTTTTACAAGCTGCAAGTTAAAAGGAAGTCACTCTCATTATTTTATAGTCCCATCTTATTTTGATTTAAGCCAGAGTTGATGAGAAAATGTATCTGTGGTAGGAAGACTTATAAGATGGCCCCCAAGAGACCTGGTCCCAGGTCTACACGTGCCTTCGCCCATCCAATCAAATACTATCCTAGGGACTGTGGAGAAAAGGCTCGGCAGTTATAATTCAGGTCCCAAAGCAGTTGACTTTAAGACAGATTATCCTGAGCATCTGACTAATAAGATGAGCCCCTCAAAGGGACTGGGCTCCTCCTGGCAAGAGAAATTCAAAGTGTGAGAGGGATTTGATGAGGAGAGATTTTTCACTGCTGGCTTTGAAGTTGGATAGAATGGGGACACAAGGCAAGGAATGCATGTGACCACTAGGAGTTCTGACAGTTTACAAGGAAATGGGGAACCACAATGCTACAACTGCAAGGAACTGAATTTAGCTAACAATATGAATAAGTTTGGATGTAGATTCTTTCCCAGAACCTCTGGAAAGGAACACAGCCCAACTGATGCCTTGACTTCAGCCTTGGAAGACCCTGAGGAGAGAAACCAGCCAGGTGAATCCAGGCAAGTCACCCTTGCCTGGACTTCTGACCTAGAGAAACTGTGACATAATAAATGCGTACTGCTTTAAGCTAAGCTTCTGGGAATATGTTACATAGCAATTAAAACAAAACAAAACTAAACTAATACTGTAACTAAAGCCTTAAATGGTAGCCGTATTCTATAAATATAGTATTATTATATATATATAAATGCACTCAACTGAATCATCCACTGTATTTTCTACTCTTAGATTTGGGTAAATTTTACTGCTTATAAAGACTAAATCCACAGTCTAATAGTAATTACAACAATATCTAACATTCATTGAACAATTATGACATGTTCATTGCGCTAAGTGCTTTTTATGCATTAAATCATTTAATCTTTACAATCTTAGGAAGTAAGCACATTATGAATCCATATTTTATAACTGAGGAGATTGGAGCTCAGAAAATATCAAGGGCAACATAAATTCTATTATTTAAAGGAAAAGTCATTATTATTATTATTATTATTATTATTTTTGTGGTACACGGGCCTCTCACTGTTGTGCCCTCTCCCATTGCAGAGCACAGGCTCCGGACGCACAGGCTCAGCGGCCATGGCCCACGGGCCCAGCCGCTTCGTGGCATGTGGGATCTTCCCGGTCCGGGGCACGAACCCGTGTTCCCTGCATCGGCAGGCAGACTCTCAACCACTGCGCCACCAGGGAAGCCCCCAAAAGTCATTATTAACAGTTATGGCATTAAAAACAAATTTTGCTTGCATTAGTAAAGGTAGGAATATTCCCTTTCTTTTTTATTTGCCTTTATGCTCATCTCAGACCTGTGATACCCACCCCCCCATGTTCACAATGATGATCCTCATCCTTACAATGATGATAAATAAATCCTCACCAAAATAATAGCAAATCTTATCTAGCAATGTATAAGACTAACAATACATCATGATGAAGTGGGGTTTATCGGAAGAATACGTCTGGTTAACATCAATATAATTCATTATATTAACAGAGTGAAGAAGAAAAATGATATGGTCATCTCAATAGATACAAAAAAAAGAAGCATAACATCTATTCAAAAATAAACACTCTCAGCAAACTAGGAATAGAAGGAAAATCTCTTAACCTTTAAAGGATGTCTAAAAAACATACAACTTTTTATCATAGCTGATGAAAGACTAAATGCTTTTCCTTTAAGAGCAAGAGCAAAGGAAGAACAAGGATGTCTTCTCTCACCGCTGCTATTCAGCATCTTACTGAAAGTCTTGGGCACTGCATTAAGGCAAGGAAAAAAAATAAAAGCCATATAGATGAGGGATTGGGAATTATGAGGTAAAACTACACACCTATTAGGAAGGCTAAAATTTAAAGATCAGTCATATGAAATTTGGGTGAAGATATGGAGGAACTGGAACTCTCCAGGGAATGTGAGAATGTTAAAATGATATCAGCCCTTTGGAAAACAGTTCGTCAGTTTCTTTAAAAAGTTAAACTTACACACCTATAGTAGGATCCAGACATTCCATTCCTAGTTGTCTTTACAAAAAGGAAAGAAAAACTATATATGCTCTTACAAAGATTTATATACAAATGAGCAGCTATATTTGTAATAACAAAAAACTAGGCACAGTACAAATATCTATCAATGATGAAGGTATAAACTATAAATGCATGTATACCCATACAATGGAAAATTCACAGCAATAAGAAGAGAACTATTCATATATGTAACAAAATGGATAAAATTCAAATGATCATACTGAGTGAAAGAAGTCAGACCAAGAAATAACAGAAGTACGAGGGGTTGAGGAGGAGTGGGAAAAAACTTCTGGAGACTATGGATATGTTTGTTATTTTGAGTGTGGTGCAGTTTCACTGGTATATAAATATGTCAAAATCTATCAAATTGTGCATTTTAAGTAAGTTCAGTTTATGGTATAGCAATTAGAACTTAATAAAGCTATCTTTAAAAAATACAAACTATGAAGCAAGGATAAATAAGAATAAAGGACAATCAGGAGTATTACACTCTTAAGACTGTTCACTAAGTTATCTCAATACTTGGCACATGGTCAGCTCTCTGGGAAAAGTAGGTCTTCTCAATATTATCCTCAGGCCATGTGGGCAATACATGTTGCCCCCTACAGGTTTGCATGCCAGGTTTGCTTCTGATTGGCTTTTCCTGCTGCGGACAAGGTCTATCATCCAGGAAGCCACCTGGCAGTGGTGTCTGTGGGATGGAGCGCAGGTGCCTGGGCTGTGACCTTGTGTCCTAAAGAGCCAGCCCTCCTTGGGGGAAGTCGGTGATGCTTTAACAGTCAGATCCTCAAATATCCCGGGGTTTGTGGTTCTGACTGAAATACAGTGAATCCTCAGGAAAACATCAGTTGATGGCTCTAAACTGTTGCTAGCACATAAGCAACCAGGACCTCATGGACCACACTTGAGACAATCAACCATGAAAACCGTCTTTTAATTTTGTTGCACTGATTTGGTGAGAAGGTCATTAGACTAGAAATCAGAAAAACTGAGGGTGTTTGTTGTTGTTTTTGTTGTGGTTATTACTATTAGCTAATTAGTTCCATGGTGCTGTGACCTTCAGTTTTCTTAGCCTCTCTATGGCTTAGGTCAATGGCTCCCCAAGATTGTTCTAAGGACTCATGCTCAACCGACTGCTTAAGAATCACTTGAGGAGCTTTGAAAACTACAGAGGCCTGGTCCCTATCCTCAGATTTTGAAAAATAGTCTTTGCTCATGGAAACACTGTACTTTTGTCCTAAACAGACTCTGTAATTACATATCAAAGGACCAGGGAGGTCTACGAAGTTAGAGTGTAAAAGCAGGCTGTGTGGGATAGAAATGTCTGTGGTCCAGCCATGTGCGTTTTTACATATTTCAAAAACACCTCACTTGATGCTGATGCTCAGGCAGATTTGGGAACCTCTGGGGGAGGTCATTTCTGGAGTCATTTCTGGAGTCATTTCCAGCTCTATTAGAATGGTACTTCTACAGCTTCCGAGGTGGCCCATTTATTCAGCTAAATACCATATGTGCCATTTGTTAGGTTACATTAGTGGTTCCATCTTATAGTTGAGAAATCCTAGGCTCAGAGCAGTTAATATTTTTCCAGTATCACATCACTAGAAAGTGGCACACCTCAGCCTCCAATCCCATTCTGAGTCTTGCCCACCTTGCTACAGTTTATTGTTCATCAGTGTAGTGGAAAGTTCTGGCTGGAAGGGTTTCAGGGTGCCAGTAACATCTACCTCTGTTTGAGCAAGCAATCACATGATGGGCAGTCAGACATTCTCATCCCATGCAGCCTGACCTCCCAGCTCGTTTGATGGTTAATTGCAGAATCCATTAGCAATGGATGCCATTAGCAATGACGAAAGCTACTTTACAAAAACCCAGTATGATGGGTCTGAAGTCTCTAGGGCCATTTGCCATTGTAAGACTCCTGTTAGCCTGTGGATCATCACAGATATCACTTTTTCTCTTGTTTATTCATATACAGACTCTCGATTCAGTGTTTTCCTCCGCAGGTAGGAAGACGCAGCAGACTTTCTTAAGGGCTTTAATTGAGAAGGATGTGTTCTTCCACTGTGGTTCATTAGAAGCTTCGCCAGCATAACCCCAGGAGGTGGACATACCAACTAAATAACACCCGTCTTCATTTTGGCCCCATGGGAAGAGCAACTCGAGGTCCTGGCCACTTAAGGCCAGCTAATCAGGACTGAGGGCTTCCGGGGTTGCACTGGCTGTAACCAGCGCCCCGTCTGCATCCCCACCTCTTCCCTGGAGGCACAGCTGAGGTTTTAGTGGCATCAGGAGCAGAGAGAGATCAGAGTTCCGGCTCCATTTCTTCCATCAAATTGCTGTGTGGCTTTATGCAGATCTCATAACCTGTCTGGATATTCAGAGTTTGCATATGCATAAAACGAGTGAAAATACTGTGTCCCCCTCCTGGAGCCGCAAGGCTCAAATGAGACCCCTAACCAGCAAGGCCTCAGGAAGGGATAAAATCCTTGGTCGATATCTGGCTCTATCAACTCTTCTCGGCTTCCTTGGCACTACTGGGCCATTCTTTATGTTTTCCTGAGCTGAGTATCCACCTTGGGAGGCGGCGGGGGGGTGGGGGTGGGGGTGGGTTGATCTATGAAGGACTAATTGCTTTAGATTTCTTAATTCCAGGATGGGAGCAAGAATACAAATCTAGTATGTTTTGGCTGGGTGTTCTCTTTTGTAAGTAACGCAGTCCTGAGCTCAGGCTCCAGACGTGTTTGGCTGTGTCTGAAGGGCAAGGCCTCTTTGTTTTCTGCAGGGAGCCTCTCGTCCCTGCCTGGTTTTCCCTCCTCGTCCATAATCTTACAGTGCCTTAGAGGTGTGCAGACCCTCCCTCTCTGGCTGGTAACTGTGAGCCGTGAATAAAGTGAGCAAATGGGGGAAAATCGTGCTGGCGGCATTTTACTTATTACTGGCACCTCTGGCTCCCTGGACCCATCAGGTGCGTGTGGAGACTCGGATGAATCTTCTGAATCAAGGAGGCAGAACTGAAGTTGGTTAGACTTCTCTGAACACAGCCCTCTCCACGACCTGCAGCAGCTCTGCGGAAATCAGCAGGCTGTGGCCGTGGTTATCATCCAGGCTCCGGGGCTCCACCCCTGCCCACGTCTCCTCAGGCCACGCCTGTCTGCATCTGGGAATGGGCTGAAGGGGGCCAGGATCTGCCACTGGCTGACCTAACAGAGATTCTCTCTTGATGCAGGGTCTTTGAAAATGCAACTAAATAGAGATTAGGAGAGCAGAGTTGGTTTAAGTCCCACTGCCTGATTTGAATTAGACTGCACTTGATTGGCTTCATGCCTAAATATAAAAACTTCTAGTACTTTTCATCCTCAGACAGTAACTACAGGAGCTCAGGGCACAAAAAAGGGGACACCCCTTATATGTGATTAGATGAGGGCTGCACCAGTAACATCGCTTTCAGCCCTAGCTCCAATCCCAGTCACAAGTCAGCTTGCCTCCTTGGAAATACGATGAACTGTGCTAGGATGCTGCCTGGGTTTCCATCCCAGCTCCACCATTTTTGAGCTACATGACCTTGACAAGGTGTTCTGCCTTCTGCAAGCCTCAGATTGCTAATTTGTAAAATGCTGATAATAGTTGTATCTACCTTCCAGGGCTACTGAGGAGATTAAATGAGCAGCCAATAGCACCCAATAAATATGAGCTATTTCAGTTACTGTCAAGAGTATCCTGGGGCACCTTTGCAAAGGCAGTGAGTGGGAGGTAGGTGAAGGAGCTCCACGACATCCCATTAGACGGTCAGCTTCATGAGGACCAGCACCGTGACTTGCTCCCTCGTTGCTCTATCCCCAGTGCTTGTAACATAGAAAGCACCCAATAAATATCTGAAAAATTAATGAGGCAGATGGACCTAAGTTTAAATCCCAGTTCTGCAACTTTCAGTCTTGGACAGGTTTTTTACCTTCTCTGCTTCTGGGTTTTCACATTTATGAAATGAGGAGAAACAATCTTTCAGGGACAGCCAGCTGGTACTGTGTGTTTATTATGCACCAGGTACTGGGCTAAGTACTTTCCATGGGCCGCCTCGTTTGATCTTTCCAACAGCCCTCTCGAGGTAAGTGTGGTTACTGGTGTTTTTCATTTGTTTGTCTATTTGCTTTCACAGATGGTGTAACCGATGTTCAGAGTGGTCAAGAAATGTGCTGAGTGACACAGCTACTGAGTGATGGAGATGGGGGCCCAAACCACTTAGGCTGATGCCAGGTCCTGTACTGTCCATCACAACGCTCCGTGTCTCATACAGACTTCAGGATAAAATAGGAACTCAAATGCAGCTGCTGCTGTTCTCGTTATTATTAAGGATTTTCCCTCCGTGACACTTGGTGGAAGGGAAGGATACAGTCAGCCTAGTCATCCGTATGCTTATAACAATTTGTCCACACGTGAAAAATCTTGCTCAGTCAGAACGCAGAGGCTGAGATTTCAGTGTGTGTGTCTGTCACCCTGGCCAGAATACTGATTTGAAAATTAATGCAAACATGTGTCTTCAGAAGGCATTTCAGTTGGGTGACTGTAAATAATTCCCATATGCAGCTGGCGAGGAGGGCAAGAGAAAGGGGAAGATTCCCACAGCTGGTGAATTCTGAGTGATCTGAAAAGATGGGGGTCAAACAAAATAAAGGCAGGTGCCTGAGCCTGACTTCTCCCCCTATATGTGATGGCAAATCACAAAGCTGGGGAAAGCCTGAGATGGATGACCTCAGAGGTCATCTAGTCTTGCTAAGGAAAGAGGACCAGAGAGGCAGAAAGGATTAGAGCTACAGAAGGGATGGTGACAAAGGGTCGCTGATGAAGGGTCTGCTTGAACAACCCCTAGAGTGGGCATCTATGGTTTGTGCCTGGCTAGTATCCAATCCATTTTTTGGTGACAGTATTTCCTGGGGGAGTTCATCAACAAGACGAGTCCACCAGTTTGACCTGTGAACTGGCCCCGAGCAATCAGATGCTCGTTACCCCTACCCCTGTCCTTGGAATGTGTGCTGTTCTTGCCTTCCTCCTGATAGAAGCTGTCCAGGGACACAGCCTTGAGATAATAATGTGCTGCTGAGATCATTTGGACTGTGCATGTACTTGAACCCAGATAAGGGCTCTATATAAACTCTTCAGATCTGGCAGGTGGGGGAGGAAATCCATTTGTTTTGTGACCACCCAAGACAAACCTCATAAATAAATTCTCTTGCTTATTTAAACAGCCACCTACCAATCTGGAGTCGTCTGCCTTTTTCTTCAATTTCTCCCTGCCCTCCACGTATAGGGTTGTGACCCAGCAGTAGCTTGACTTGGGCAACCACCCACGCAGTCCAAGTGCACTGACCTCAGAACTGGCACTCTCCTACCACACCGTCCTGCCACTGGTCAAGGCCACTCATATCTCCCTGGATAAATCCTGTCAGCTAGTCTGGAGCAGAGTTCTTATACTTGTTTCCCAGGACTGCATTGGGAAATCCAGAGATGGAAGGTGGACCCTTAGTTTCTCTACTCTTCCAGGAAAGCCACATAAGACTTTTCTCTGAGCAGCTCTGTGGTCTTATTCACTAAGGCACTAAGTACTGGAGCAAGGGGAGTACTGCAATTCAGAGAAATACATTGGAAGAATCCGGAAGGTGGTTATATGTCCCTGATATCCAACCTGGCTCAAACAATGACTTCATGGTTTTTAAGTGGTCAGAAAAAGCTATGACACCAACATTAAAAGCCAAACGCTTTCCAAAGCAATTCTCTAAACACTGTATCTATCACAGTTTTGTTTTTAAGAGCAAAAGATTGGAACCAACCTAAGTATCCATCTATAGGAGACTGATTACATAAATTTTGATTCATTCATACTACAAAATGTTACATGCCCATTAAGAAGAATAAGAAAGCATTGTGTGCACTAATGTAACACCATCTCCAAGAAACAATAAGTGAAAAAACACCATGGTGTAGATCAGTGTGTATACCGTTAGGGTTACAAAAAAACAAGGTGCATCCATATATGAATAGATAGAGACTCTTACTGGAAGGATGCACTCACACGAAGTGGTTATTTAAGGAGAGGAGAGCAGAGAAGTTGAATGAAGGCTGTGCAGAAACCTTAATTTTTGCTAAATATCCAACATGCATTAAACATGTTTTTACTGTGTGCATGAATTTAAAATAAACATAATTTTTATGCAATAATAAATAGGTCTTTATAAAATTTAGAGCCTCCCTTGGAAACTGCATCTGAATTTTTCTCTATCCTTCAAACTTGATTAGGAGGCAGATTTAAAGGCATTTATTTTCCCCCCTGCAGTGAAGCCCCAGGGCTCTGAGGCTGGTAGAAAGCTGCTCCAATCCTGCAATATCCTTCCTTAAGTGACTTGATGACACCACGTGAGAGGAAGCAGTTGTTCAAACTCCTCATTCACTATTCTCCATAACACTCATCATGGGTAGGGGAGGAGGAGGCTGACAGCCAGTTTCTCCCTGTTTTTGGTGGTTGAGCAGTAGAAGCTTTCAACTGTATCTCCAGTCAGCCCACTTGATGTCCACTAGGGAGCCAGGGATCACAGGATGCTGCAGCCAGAAGGGGGTTAGCTCGGTAGTCTCCAACGCGGGAGAGACCCCAGGGGAAGGCAAGACAATCCACTGTAGTGTGGATAAAAGAATTTCTATTCATAATCACTTTCTGAAGTAAGCTTAACTCATATTTAATTACAGATTAAGATGCACTTTATAAACACATATGCATATAGTGAAGGTGTATTCTGAAAGTGTTTGCTAATAGGGGTTCATGGTCAAAATATTTTGAGACCACTCTGTAGTGTAATTCTAGAGATAGCAAAGGGCACAGTGACAAGAACATCAGTTTTAAAGCTAATGGACCTCGGTCAAAATCCCACCTCTGCCCGTTATTAGCTATGTCCTCTGAATAAATGACTGCCTTTCTATGCCTGCTTCCTCACTTGTAAAAAAGGAATAATAATAGTACCTATCTTAAGAGGTCATGGTGAATATTAAATGCAATAAACTATGTATGGCAGCCTGATTGTAAGGTGGCTCTGAATGATTCCCACCTTCTAGTATTCAGGTCCTGTGTAATCCCCTCCCCTTGAGTGGACATAATGACTTACATTTAATGAATACAATAGGCAAAGGTGATTGGACAACACTTCTATAACGAGGTGCAAAAGACTGTAACTTCCCTCTTGCTGACATCCTCTCTCACTTTTCTTGCATCTTTGCCCTGTGGAGTGGGCAATCTGTCAAGGAACTGCGGGCAGTCTCTGGACAATGGCTGGTGAGGAACTGAGACCCTAGTGCAACAGTCCTCAAAGAATGCGATGCTACCACGTGAGCTGGTCAGTGGATCCTTCCCCATTCAAGCCTTTGAGTAAGACTGCAGCTCAGGCCGATACCTTTCTTGTATCCCTGTGGGAAACCCTGAGACAGAGAACCCAGGAAATCTGCTCAAAGACTCCTGATGCAGAAACTGTGAGATAATAAACATTATTCTTTTAAGCCATTACACTTTGGGGTAATTTTTTATTTAGCAGTAGATAACTAAGACAGCATGTGAGTAGCTTGACAATGTATGACATACAAAGATTTAGTAAATGTTGGTAGGGAACATTATATGGCTGATGTATGGCTTTATCCCACACCCACAGCAGACATCACAAAATATTTTTTCCTGGCGAACCCAGATATAGCCTTAGAATCCTTCTTAACACAGATCTCCAGGAAGCTATGAATTGCTCAGATGAAACTTTTGGCCACCTCTGATCTGATTAATACTTCTTACCTCTTTACGCTTCCTCTTATGTAATATTCCTTTAATGGAAACCCAAGTCTTTCTTTCATCATGAGAGAGATGACTAAAAGTTATCAGAATGACTCTATGAACATACCTAAAATATAAAATGGTTGGCATCATATGTTGTCCCAAGAATAGATTTTTCTTGAGGGAAGGGTTGAAGAGAAGGTGATAGTACCTGAAATCTTAAAAGAACAGAGGAGATAAGCTCAGAAGGAGGACCTAGGAGCACCAAAGGTCACTTTATCCTCTCTCTCATTTTTGCCATGATTTGGTCTTATTGTAGGGCTGCCATTTTGAAAAAACGAGAGAATAGAGGGCAAATTGTTTTGAAAAATAATGAAATGCTCTGAGGAGTAAATAATTGTTTTTAAATATAGAAAGTGTCCTTCAAATGATTATGAAAGTTTGTTTTTCTGCCTAACTTGATAATATTATGAGCTATGGAAATAATGCACTTTTAATAATACTCTACTTCACATGTGCTTCATTTCGCGGGTTAAAACACACATTCATTTTGTGGAAAAGGTATCAGGGAGAATGACCACAAAAAATTGTCTTTTAGATCTGTTATGTGCACACCAAAGTACATGAGGGTCTTGAGAAAATGTATATTATTACTCACTAGGTCTGGGGTGGAACCTGGGATTCTGCATTTCTAAGAAGTGACCACGTGATGCTAATTCTGTTGGTCTCCAAACTTCACTGTGAACAGCCAAAGAGCAATCTCTCTTCCTCCTTGGAGATAGTTGAAGGATTTCTAGACTTGGTTTTCCATTAAAGGAATATTATACATGAGGAAGAATGAAGAGATAAGAAGTATTGACCAGATCAGAGTTGCCCAATAAGTTTCATCTGAGCAACTGATAGCTTCCTGGAGAACTGATTTTGATACTCTAAGCCCAGGAGCCAATGGAGTTGTCAGTTGGCGATGGGTGTAGGGTGTCTCTATTCAGCTAGCTCTTTTGCTGGGCACACAGACATTAAGTGACTTAGGGAACAGGGAAACCACCCTTGCTGCTCTGGGAAGGATGACAAAAATTCAAGAAACTTAGATAAAGCCTTGAATGACATGAAACATTTTTGAAAATAGAAAAAGCAAATAAATATCATTTATGGAAAGAAAAAAATCTCATCTTTCTTGTGTGTTTTGGAGCAAATCAAACTGGTACAACATTACAGAACCCGTTCATTTTGCAATGGGATAGAATTTCATATAAAGTCACATCTCTAAGTCCATCATTTCTTTGGTTTTCATAAACTCACCGAACCACATCTTGTTTAGGAAAAGAAAGGTAAAAATAAATGAAATGCTGCTCATAAAAATAGGTTGACCCCTGAGGTCATTTAGTACAAGCTGTCCCTTACACAATACTTCCTGAGGCAGAACTGTCTTTTGCCCTAAGATCCTGGAGTACCACCTGGAGCTGTATAGTGTTTCCATTGTTTAGGGATGTAGATTATAATAAACAAGTGATAGTGAGAGCTGGGTGAGATGATTAAGAAGAGCATAGATTCTCTATAGACACTTCACTCTTTAGGAACTTCCTTCTTTCCATCATGAAATACTTTCTATATAATTCGTTCACTCTTTCACCCCAAAATTACATCCACACAGCAATGTAAATATGTTGGGTATTTGGTATGTATTTGTGGACAACAAAAGAAAACCAGACCTGGCTCATACCCATAGGGAGTTTACAGTCTATACAAAGGACAGACAGACCATTACTCAAGTAAACACAAAAATAAATATAATCGCCTATAATAACAGTAATTCCCTTACTGTTCTATAGTAGGACAAGATAAAAATGTGGCACTTAACAGAGTTCACATTTGATGCAATTTGCCCCCATTTTCTTCTTCCTGTCATTTAACCTCTCCCTCGTGCAGGAGCCCAAAGCACAGGCATATCCAGAGCCCCCAAAGGGCCCATGCTCTGCTGGCACATGGTTGTGTTGAGATTCTAGTCTTTTATGGCTCTGCCCTTACACAGCCACGGGTCTCTCACTGACCCAGTGATCACCCTTCTAGAATCTTGACCAAAGACATAACCATAAGTGTGGAGAAGAATATCTGTGCACATGAATATTTGGTATAGTTTAAAACAGTAAAAATATTAACTAGTAATGACAGATATCTTTTAATAGAGGATTGAGTAAATAACTTACCTTTTATTCCTGAAATGCAATATTAATCAATGGTAAAAATTGATGTGTATACACACATACGTGATGCAATGGAAAGATGTCTATAATGTATTGTTGAGCTTAAAAAGCAGGTCATAGAATAGCTTGTATAAAAGTAACTCATTTATGTAACATTGTGTGCATGTGTGTTGTGTGTAAATGTAATACACATCTCCATTACATATAAATACACACACACACACACACACACACACACACACACATATATATATATATATATATATATATATATATATATAATTTTTACTATAGGTCCAGGGGGACTTTTCTCTATGCATAAACACATTGGTATCCTGTGTCTCAGTCATCACTGGTGCTAAGGGATAAACTTAAATTGAGGAGTATAAGAATAGCTTAATATTCCATCTTGGCCAGGTAGCATATTTGTACTGCAGCTGAGAACTTCAAGGCCCAAGACAGGGACTGGTGTGGACATTTTAGGCAGATCAATAAGAGAGAGAGTTGGGGGCAAGAAAGTTTTTCTGCACCTCTTCAATCACTTCCTATAAATATTCAAATTTTAGACCACACACAGCTCACAGGTGACTCAAAACCCAATGAAGACATCTGAGGGAATGTTATCTTCCTATGGCTGCACAGAACAATTTCCTGGACATGGATGATGGTAGTCAATGCACAGAATAATGAATTTGAGAGCCAATTTAATAGGATGAACTCCTACTGGTAATTTTCAGGCATCAACTCAAATTCTTCAGCTAAAAAAAAAATTGGGTTTTAGCTTTATTTTTTCTGTTGAGTTCTTTTAGGCAGGTAGAAGGTTTTATTAAGCACACAGTATCTACAGAGTTGTGCACGCCTCTGTGAGATCCCAGACAAATTAAAAAGTCAGATTAGCAATGCATATTTAATACTGCTTTGTAGTTTGTTTTTTTTTAAGTTGGCAGCAATGTTTACTCTTTGAGGGGGAGTTTATAATTATGCAAATTGGAGAAACAGTCTGCATATGGTACAATGATAATGCCTTGGGTTTTATATCCAGAGTCAAAAGTATTTCTAAATATTTCTTCAATTTTATCCACGACTTGGGGGAAGGTTTGCCAAAGCTGGGGGCCTGCTTTTTCTTCAGTGATGGAGTATATGATGCCTTGGAACTTAGGTACCTGTACAAGTTTTCATCTGAAATGTGCATAGTATCACCTTATAGCCTTTACAATAAACATTCATTCTTCCTTTCTCCTTTTAAACAAGACTTTAATTTTGTTCAGATATTCACTTTCCTCTATGTGACCACGTGCTTCAGAGGATGTGGATCCCATCCCTAGCCCCAAGAAGAGATTAATGATTGGTCTAAGCTAGTCATGGTGGTCACATCTTGCTTTGCCAGGGATTGATTTAAGCAAGGGTATGTGACACAGTTCTGGCCAATGAATGTGAGTGAAAGCCTGCTGGAGGACTTCTGGAAAAGCTGATAAAAAAATAAATGAAAGAGACAGTCCACTGAAGATGTTAGAACCCAGATCATGGTGACATTTTTGAACTATTCAATTAACCAACTATGGACCTATCCTACTTTAGGACATCTTGTTATGATAGCTAATAATCTTTTTCTTATTACTTAAGCCATCTTGAGTCTGTGTTTCCTGTTACTTGTAGCCAAGAATATATCTTAAGTGATCTGTACCTTGAGAGTTCCTATGCTGCTCTGGGGAACATATATATATATATAATAGAGAAAAGTTAAGCCATACATATACTTGGCATCTGATTTACTAATGAGGCCAGTGGATATTTGTTTAAATTGGTTGGAGGAAGGAATGGTAGTTTAATAAATCTCATCTTGGTACCAGAAAGGAGTTCACATTCTATAACAAACAAATAGGAAAAAGTACTCACTATTCACAGTCCTCCTTTCACTGAAACAAGTGTCACTGGTCCTGATCCTCCTGTCAAACCACGCCTGCAAGATGCAGGAGAGAAAATCAATATAAAACATACAATCTCATTTTGGCATCATCTGGTCATCAAGTATCTTGCCCTTTTCTCTCCTACTGGATGGCTCCAGCTTTAAACTTCATGGATCAGGCTGGACATTTTCCCAGGAAGTTGTTTCAGTAGGAACAGTTTATTCCTACCAGAGAGGAATAAACTGTTATCCTCCGGGTGCACGTCCTGTTTCCATAAACTATAGTTAAATGCCTAATTGCTCTGAGAAATGCATATTGGTCCAGCCACCCAGTGCATTCCATCTTCTATGCCACATTCACTGGTTCAGGGATGGGCATAGGCTCCGATTCAGGCCAATTCATGTCAGTCTTGACACTCACGTTGAAAATGTAGGGGAAGAGAAGCTCTCTTTCTATTGCACTTAGGATGGTGAGGATGCACACCTGAAGCTGCTGGCAGCCAAAGTGGGAAATCACAACTGCAGTTTTGAGTAAGAGGTACCAAGCCTTTAAGTTATTTGGGCACTAGCATCTAGCTATGATCGGAATGCTTGAACTTTCCAGTTGCGTGAACCAATACATAATCCTTTTTTGCTTAAGCCAGTTGGGTTTTCTGTCTCTTCCAATCGAAAATCCTCACTAAAACAGAGGAGGGCAGGTATCATAAATCTCACCTTACAAGGTATAAAATGGAGGCTCAGAGAAAGGTTAGGGTGAGAAGTCCAAGATCTCCACTCAAGGGCTCCCGCCATGCTAGTCTGCTGCCTATTCATTCAGCGATTCATTGCAGCAAAGTGGAAGGGATCAACACACCCACTGCTATCTTAACTGACTTCAAATATTTCTGGTTTAGAGAAAATGAAGGAGTCTTCCACTGGATTACTAAGGGAGATTATCTACATGACTTTCGCAAAGTAAAGATTGTTAACACGTGTGCACATACACCCACACCTACACTACAAAAGGCCACAGTAGGTGCCTTAGATTTGCACAGAAGATCATCCCCCCCCAAGGATCTGCCCAGGCTGCAGGGTGGCTCTGGTGGAAGCCCTCTTTCCCCAGGTGACAGCTGCCCTAAGTCTACGGTTCTTTGCTGCCTGTCTCGTTGTCCTGACCCTGTCATCTCCGTGCCCTTGGGTCTGCTGGTCTGTGACTGGACTGATCACAAGCAAACTCTCCACCCAGTTCACTGACTTGCCCAGTGACTGGTGCACTACAGTGAGTCACTAAGCAGAGGTCACAAAGGAAGGCCACAACCCAAATCCTGCTCCTTTGTGTGTTCTAACACACTTTTTTTAAAAAAATTGAGCTACATTTAAAGATTGAAAATTTTTACATAAAAACTTCGATTTTATGCTTCACTTGAAAAAAATCAAAAGGACAGTCAACACTACATGTATCCCCACACAGTGACATGGACTGAATCCAAGTGTCTGAGTCCTTTAGACATATTTTCTTTCTTCACTGTATTATCCATCTGACTTTTTTCTTTCTTCTTTTGTTTTTTTTTTAAACACATTTCTGCCACCTGCCTGGCCACTATGAATGCATGCATTTTCAACTCCTGTCTTGACTTTCCTACACTAACCCAACTGGGTTGGCACTAACCCAACTGAGATGTCACCTTGCCCTCCAGTGGTTGTGTCTGGAAGTAGCCTGTTTCTAACCAGGTTCCCACCCTAGGCTCCAGTCTCTCCAGGAACAAAAGCACAGTGGCAGCAGTGTGTGATTTTATTTTATGTTTCCTTGGATTTGGACGTTCCAAATCTTCTCCCCAAAATAAGAATCATTTATTTAAATCAGAAAAAAAGTTTGATACTCTGGTAAAATGAAGCTGCCCTGTGTCTTGTAGGGGACAGGGATTTAAGGGAGGCTGTGTGGTATAATCAGCTAGGCACTTGATGAGAAGTCTGAAGATTTTGTCATTCTGTGACCTTTTATGAATGATTTCCTTCTCTCTACCTCAGTTTCTTCATCTATCAATAAAGGAAGTTGAGCTAGATCAGAAGTTGGCCCACAAGCCATATCAAGCCAATAGATGGTATTTTCCTCTTTTATTAATTATGTGCCAACAGCTAAAAAGAAGAATATTTCAAGTAAGAATCCAGATTATACAGATGACAGACTTCTCAGAACTATCTAACAATGATCAGCAATGGACCAGCATCCCTGAATGACCATGATGGTTAGATGGGGGCTCTGAGTTCACCCCAATCCTCACCTACTTCCCAGTGGGCATATACACACACACCCTCACCACCTGATCTGTTCGTTTATGTCCCTGTCTGCCCTCATAGGCATTTGCTCTTGCCACCTTTGATTGAGATGACCTCTAGGGACCCATCAGCCCCAATTCTGTGAGTGGAGATTAGTGATCTAAGAGTTAGAGATGACTCAGAGAAAAGAAAAAATGTTCTGAGCAGACACCATGCTGCAGCATTCCAGCAAACCTTAATGGGTCACCTCCTCCCACTTGGCCCAGAGTTGAAACAGCAAGACGCCCAAGCCTTTGTGGTCCCACTACATGGTTAATCCTGAAAGGGCAACAGCCGGGTTTTGAAAGTAGCAGAAATATTCTTCCGTTGGGGTTGCTGGCTGATTCTCTAAGTAATTTGCAATTCAAGTGCCTCTTTGTTTTGTATGAAAATTTGCTGCTATTTGGAAAGTGGGGAAGAGCTAAATTGCATCCTGCTGGTTTTACTTTGACTATATCAAAAAAGAAACTGTTAATCTGGTTCCATAATTAACTTTCCTGTTCTAAAACGGCCCTGGGATAGAGTTCAGAGAGTGGCTGTCAACTCCCTGCTTCTCTTCTCAACAATGTCTTTCAACAGGACACCCTGAAAGAAGAATGAATCCAGGTGGGCACTGGTCTTGATTTTCACTTTTTCTGATTTTCCTTTCCTTTTATCCCCATCCAACCAACATTTAGTGAGCCCTTACTGTAGGTAAGGCACTGGGCTGACCCGGGTGAGTATGAAGATACATAAATTCCTGTGGAGCTGCCAGAGACTATAAGTTAATTTTCCATCGATCCATCCATCCATCTATCCATCCATCTATCCATCCAAGTGTTTTAGGTTTCTATGTTATATGCCAGACATTGTGCACAACATGCTAGAGAGACAAGATAATTCATACAAGCAAAGGCATGTAGGCTGGAGATTAAGTTTGACGATCAAGGGGAGACCACTTTGGTCTGAGCAGAGGGCTCAGACTAACATTAAGAACTAATACTCATTGACTACTGAGAACTATACTATGAAGTTTTTATCTATGACCTCAATGAGACCTCACAATGTAGTAATTTTTTGGTTACATGCTACAGACAGGAAACAGACTCAGGTAAATTCCCAGGGAACACACTGGTGGGATAAACAGCAGAGGTGGGACCAGGATCCATGTGTGACTTCAGAGCATAAGCTTTTAAGTACGAAACTGCACTGCCCAGTGGGAAAATGACTAAAGAAGGACTTGGATTCCCACCAATTACTCATTCAATCATTCAGTAATGCATTAATTCACTGATTCATGGAAATACATATTTGTTAGTACTCTGTGCAGAAGAGTACTCTGAAAGCTGGGACTAAAGAAAGCATGACAGACAAGGTCCTTGTCCTCCTGGAGTTTACATTCCAGTGACCTCACACTGAAGTTCTCCAAATTGCACAAACTGCACGTTCCCCAAATTGCAACAAGGCAGAAAGTACAAAGATCAAGCCATAATGGTTCTTTAAGGAGAACACTACTAATCAGGTGACCTTTCCCCAGCTCCACTTAGATAATTTGGATGTTACCCCATCTCCACATTTTCTTTGAGGGGCATTTGTTCCCTCTTTTCTTTTCTCTTCTCTCTATTCTCTTCTCGCCTTAGGTTTGTTACAACCATTTTCCAATCGTATCCTCAAATCTAATCTGAAAGAATCTGTAAAGAACTTGCTCTTTGCAACTCGCTGAACAGACCTAAATCCTTTTCCACAGTCGCTCAGGCTCTTTCAGGTTCTGGCTTTGAGGAAAGGTAGACACAGACCTAGTTTTACTCCTGGTCCCAACCCCACACCTACCTGAGAAAACTCCCAGCATTCACCAAATTTGGCCTGTAACCTGGCCCTACAAACATAGATGTTTGTATCAAGTTAATGTATCATCCCAAATTTTTCTTGAGATCAGGCAGAGACACTGCATTACTCCTGAGAATTAGAGGAGGACGGGACTCCTGACTGTGTCAAGGCTATAATGGACCTCAAGCATCCAGGACAAATTGCCCCTTGGGTCATTACACCAGTAAATGAGGAGGACAGCTGAAACAAGATCTCAAATGGACAGGAGAAGGAGGGTGCTGAGGTAACTTCATATTCTCTGAATGTGGTAGATAGAATAATACCCTCCTAAAGATGTTCATGCCCTAATCCCTGGAACCTATGAATATATTACATTACATGGCAAAAGGAAATTTGCAGATGGAATTAAGGTTACAGACCTTAAGATAGAGAGACTATCCTGGATCATCTGGGTGGGCCCAATGTAATCACATGGATCTGTAAAGGTAGAAAAGGAAGGCAAAAGAGTTGACCAGAGATATGCAATGACGCAAGGAGAGGTAGATGAGATTTGAAATGTAGGGACTTGATCTACTGTTGCTGGTTTGATGATGGATGGTGGGCCATGAGCCAAGGAATGTGGGCAGCCTCTAAAAGCTGGGCATAGTCCTTAGCTGAAAGCTAGCAAAGAAATGGGGGTCCTCAGTCCTACAACTGCAAGAACTCAATTCAGCCAACAACCTGAATTAGAAAGGAGATGGATTTTCCCTTACAGTCTCCAGAAAGGAACACAGCTCTGCTCTCACATTGAATTTATCCTAGTGAGACCCATGTTGAACTTCTGACTTATAGAACTGCAAGATAAATAAATAAAGTTCTGTTGCTTTACATCTCTAAGTTTGTGTTAATGTGTTATGGTAGTAAAAGGAAACTAATAAGCTCACTTTTGGTTTAACCGCCCATCCGTTGTTAAGTTTAATATAGCACCAGGTGGGGTTTGAAAGCTAGTTAGGACTTGGTGTGACCGAATGTAGCATACAACCTCAAATAACAGTGGCCTAAACACCTAAAGTCTTATTTTTTGCTTTAAAGAAGTCTGGGGGTAGTCAGTCCAGGGCTTCCCACTAAGGTGCTTCTATAGAGTCATCAGAAAAGTGGGCAGATTCCAACTTTCTGTTCTGCTATTACCAGGGTTGTTTCTCATTCTTCTGATGCGAACTGACTACCAGAGCTCTAGCCATCACATCTGAATTCCAGGCAGCAGGCTGGAGGAAGTGTGAAGGAAAGCTATTTCTTTGAGAACACTTTTCAGTAGTTGCATACAATGCTCCCCTAATATATCCTTGGTCAAAACTTGGTCACATGATCACATATAACTCTAAAGAAGTGTGAGGCGGACAATATGCTCAACTAAAAGTTAGAATTGTCATTAAGGAGACAGGAGAGAATGGATTTGGAGTGAGAACCAACAATATCCGTCTTCATTTTTTTTTTTGGTGATTGGTGGATGGTTCTCAAAAGGCTCCAGCTACGCAGATGACTCTGGCTGGGATGCCAGCTCTTCCCTCCACACTGACTATAGACCCTTCTTTCCCTCTTCTCAGTCTTGTTTCCTAACTTTAATTTCCAGTCTGCCCTAATCTTATCCAATCTTAAAGGTCCATTTCAAATGTTACCTTCTCTAAGAATTTTTCCTAAGTTCCACTCAGATGGAAATAATTGTCATACTCCACGTAATGTGAGAGTTATTGCTATATGTGAGAGTGTCTCTTGCCTTCCGGAATGCAGGCCATCGTCTTATTCACAGTTGAAAGTCTCAAACACAGCATGAACTCAATATACACACGACACAGCAGAGACTGCTAGCTTGTCCCCCAGGATCCATAGTCTTCTTTTTCTATTAGAAACAGCCACCCTCCCTGGCCCTAAGTGTTGTCTGTGTACATTGCCATCCAACTAGATAGTTCAGTGCTGTGTCTCCCTTGGGGTTATGTGTGACCATGTGACTACATCAGGACCAATGGAATATGAATTGGAGTGGTATTTGCAGATTCTGGGTCATCTCCATAAAGATAAATCTACTTGCCAGGACTCTTCCTCCTACCCTCTTCGTCTTGGCTGGAAAACAGTATAGCAGTTTCCTTGGAACCAGAGATGGAAGCCACATGTGGAGGATGGCAGAACCAAATGGCCAGCCTGTGACTCACAGTGACCACGTGGAGCTGCCTACCTGCCCTAGCCTGCTCGCCTACTTTTAAGTTGGGAGGGATACACAAACTTGCTCTTCTAAGCTGCTGTATTTGGTTTTCATGACAGCAGTTTGTCTGTGCATTAGCTCGTTCTCATGATGAATAGAACTGGTCTCTCTCCCTATGGACAGCAGTCTGGCTTCCTTTCCACTTGTCTTTTAGCAGGAGGCTGACACTTAGCATAAAATAATGAGACCTAAAGTACTGAACGTACTTATGCCAAGCCTTAAAAGCAGCCAGGTGTACTTGATAGGAGGTGTGAGCCTGGCTCTCTCATTCGGGTTAGCTAGGAGAACTAAGTGAATAGGTTCGAGCCTAGCATTTTATTATTTCTGCTGGAGTCACTCTGGAAAATATCTTTAATCAGAAGTTTGTCCAGACTTCCTAAATAATGTTTTGCACTGACATTCACTGCTGATTCATTCTTCTCAAAACCATCATTTTAGAAAATTGTCTTTTGCTGGCTAAGTATTTCTTGCCATTTGAAACTTTCTTTACAAAGTCCCATTTTTCGCCATACCCCTTTAAGAGCCTATTTAGACAATTCCGCTGAGCCTTCATTTTCTAGTTGACAATTAACAACAAAATGCCTTATATTTGTATGTTGTTTAAAACTTTTTGAAACACTTTCACAACAATAATAGCATTTAATCATCAGGGAAGCCTGGTAAGCTATGCAGCCTAAGTATTAGTATTCCCACTCCCTAGATCAACAGTCCTCAACAATGGTGTGGTATAAAAGTAATATTTAGTTATCCATTGTGAAATTTGTTATAATGAAAATCATGTGTTTTTTTTTCAAATAAATAAAATGTCATTCTTTTAAAGTCATCATATAAACACAATAGACAGTTTTGAGGAGTTAATGTGTCCTAGGAACAGTCTTCAGCATGGGGAACATAGTGGTGAGCAAAACAGACAATATCCCTGTTCCCGAGAATCTGATGGGCAGTTGATGAGTCAAGATGGTGAACATCTATTGTCTCATGTATATTGCATCATCCCCCTCCTCTGGCCAACTCTTCCCCTGCTGCTCCAACCATGTGATTCTTTTTTTTTTACATTTTTTATTGGGGAACCATGTGATTCTGATGGGGTTGTTGACCATAGAGGGAGGCAAGAGACCTAGGCCTGCATTTCTGATTACTGTGTTCCTTTGGCCACAGTGATTGGTTCAAGAGAAGTCACATGATCCAAACCTAAGCCAATCAAAGTCTTTTCTGGGATTTACAATTTAGGAAACAGGAAGAGAGAGGCTCTTCTTTGATTTGTCATTACTGGGCTGGGATGATGTAATCTTGGAGCCAACTGTGGCAGTATTTTTTGCCATATGGAGGACACCTCTTGCAACAGAGAAGTAGAACCAAGAACAATAGGTGATGGGGAGGTGGAGAGGCAGGCATTAAGGGACAGGCAGTCACAACAATTTGGAAGGAGACTGATTCATTGGAACAGATACTAAAACAATGACTAGTTGGTGCTCATTACTTATTTTTGAAATGGCAAATGGAAAAAGAGAGGTGAACATTACTTTTGAGCCCCTTTGTCTGGACGTTCCTATCATCTAGTACAGTGTGTTGAGTAGAAAAGATACACAGGACATATTTCTTAAATGAATGAATGAATAAATAAATGAATGGCACTATACTGACTATGACTTTGGCTAAGAGGAAAGGCATTTAAGATTGAAAAATTTCCCACCATCTTATTTTTTCATAAGGTTCATCCATTTTCTCAAAGTATTGTGAAGCAGAAGACTTAGAAAGAAAAAGAGCTTAGATATCAGGCAGGCCTGGCTTTGATTTCTGGCTTCAGCAGCAACCAGCTGTGTGATGTTGAAAAATAATGACTACCCCCTCATAGGGGTTTTTGATGAGGATACAATGAGGTAAGAGTAAAGCTTTAATAAGAGCAGCTGATAGGAGGGATAAATTGGGAGATTGGGATTGACATATACACACTACAATATATAAAATAGATAATAATAAGGACCTACTGTAAAGCACAGGGAACTCTACTCAGTACTCTGTAATGACCTATATAGGAAAATAATCTAAAAAAGAGTAGATATATGTGTATGTATAATGGATTCACTTTGCTGTATACCTGAAACTAATACAACATTGTAAATCAACTATACTCTAATAAAAAGTTTTTTTATAAAAGGATAAAAAATAAATATAGTAATATTTTAAAAAATAAATTACAAATAGAATACTAGATTTCTAATTAAGTTCACTCAAAAGATAAATTTTAAATGCATCATGGAATTAAACACAAAAATAAAATCATTTACCAAAAGAAAAGAAGCCACTGACATATAGTCAAAAGCTCTAATGCTACCTATATTCATTAAATCAGTTTTTATTGAGTGAGTGTCTTTATATGCCAGGACTGTCTTAGTCCTGGGGATACAGGAGGATGAGAGAGATGAGGACCTTATCCTCAAGGAGATTCTGTTTGAGTGGAGGGAGGTGGTAACAAAATAAAAAACAAATAAATGATTAAGTCATTTGAGGAAGTAGTACAGGTCATGGATAATAAAGTAGGGACAGAGATGAACAGAGCCTCTTCTAGACTGGGTGGTCAGAGAAGACTTCTAAGGGGGATGACATTTGAGCTGAGATCTGCATCCAAAAAGGAGCCAGCCATATGAAGAGAGAGGAAAGAGTGCTCCAGACAGAGGCAACAGCAAGAGCAAAGGCCCTGAGGTCAGAATGAGCCTAGTGTATTTAAGAAATTTAAAGAAGGCTGTGTGGTGGGCTATAAAGAATGATGGAGACCATGGTGGGAAGAGAGGTCAGGGAGGGGCCCTTAATTTCCCAGCCATTCAGACTGACTTGTACTATGGGGCAGGCTCTATGTTGGGAACCAGGGATACAAGCATGAAAAGGCAACAGCTCACTCAAGGAGTTCTCAATCTATCTAATCTCAACAAATATTAAGGGAGGTTTCAGATGAACTGAATTTTGTAGAGTCACCTATTGACTATCTTATACCTGCTGGCATCTGTGTCTTTACCATTATAACTGGGTTGGAAGTAAGGGATAGTTCTGTGTCAGGCTTTCTTCATGAAGCAAGCAGGGGGCAGTTAAATAGTAAACATGGGTTTGCCCACAGGAGAGAATTCAGTGTATTTCATGTAATTACACCTCATCAAGGACAAATCCCATCTTTGTGAACCCATGCAATGTTCTGGAGGAGAGGAAGTGATGGTGACACTCATCGGAACCCCAAGTGGCGGGTTAAACTATTCTTGTGAAGGATTGCACTACAAGTCATGCCCAAGCACTTTCTACACTGTCCACATTTCTGATTTCTCTGTGTTAAATCATTTGTACGTATTGCTATGTTTTATTCATTAGCACTTTGAGGGTCTAGAGGGCTTGGAGCAGCAGAGGGAAATTTATTTAGAAACTAGAAAAGGGAGAGTACAAAACGGATCAGACCTCAGGCTTAAATCAGGGCAAAGTGAGATATCAATCCATTTCCTGCAAGAGTACCTTGTTCTTCTCTCCCTGGGTGACCTTGTCCTTTCCCATGACTTTAAATACCATCTATAGGTTTTTGATTCTTAAATTATATCTCCAGCTTAGACCATTGCTCTTGAGCTCTAGACTCATGTATTCAATGTCTGATTTGATATCTTCACTTAGATATTTCATAGGCCTCCCAACTTAATGTGGCTCAACAATAGCTCTCCAGAATCTGGTTTGGCTTGCCCTACCCAGCATTCTGTTACTTCTTAACTCTTCATTATCTCTCTAAATGGCACCATCGTACACCCATTGGCTCCTGATTTATTTTTTCTCCAGATGCCCAATATCTAGTACATCAACCAAGTCTTGTGGGGTTCACCTCCAAATGATATCTTAGACCTATCTTTTCATTTCTATAAGCACAGTCACTACCCAAGTTCATATCTTCCCTATCTGCTGCCTAGAACAGTGCTATAGACTCCGAAAAGGTTCTTGCTTCACTCTTACCTTCCCATAATCTGTCCTCCACAGAGAGAACTTGAAAAATGCAAATCAGATCCCTCCCCCTGCACACACACACTTAAATCACTTCAATTTCATTATACTTTGAATTTTATTCACACCTTTTCCCTGGACTACAAAGTGAAAAATGGCACCTGCCCACCTCTGCAATCTCACACCACTCACCTTCCCCATCCAGCTCTAAGTTCTGGTCATAAGTGACTTCCAAGAACGTGGCAAGCTCACTGGCCCCTTAGGGCATTGTGTTTGAAATGGAACGCCTTTTCTAGCCTCTTTGCCTAGTGGGCTTCTCCAAATCTCACCTAAATTTCACAGAGACCTTCTCTAATTCCTCTACCTAAAGTAGCATCATCAGCAATAGACTCTCTCACAATACTCTATTTCATTCACAGCAATTTTCAAATTTCAAAATAACACTCCTTTATTTTATTATTGTTGTCTGTCTCTCCTATATTGTGTTGAATTCCATAAATACAAGGAGAACATTCATTTTGTTCATTACTGTCTCCCTAGCCCTAAGCACACTGCCTCAAAAGGGTAGGTTCTCAATATTTGTTAAATGAATAAACAAATGAGTGCATGAATAGATAAATGTTTCTCACTGATGGTAATGATGGAGGCCCATGTTATACAGAAATCATCTCCCTTTGTATTTCAACATTGGCATGGTTGCATTGGCCATTCCATTCCTTTATCTTATTACAAACCATCTTTTCTTATCCTCATAAAAAAAAGATTTGAGTCTCAGATTGGATATCTCAATAGCAAAATATTCTCCCTTAAAGTTTCCCAGTTACCCAGACAAAAAGGTCTTCTAAGTATTACAGAAAATACCCCTATTACTCATACCTTTGGGTAAAGTCACTGAAGACTGGTGTAGAAAGAAGACTTGACTCTGGTATCTACCATACTATCTTGGGTAAGTCACTTCCCATCTCTGATACTCAGATTTCCACATTGGGCTCCTTTGTTTGCTAGTGCCAAGATCTTCAGCAAGTCACCTAACCTCTCTCAGCTCCAGGATACTTGTAGTGGGCTGAATAGTGAGCCCCTAAAATATATGTCTCTATCACAATTCCTGGAACCCACAAATGTTTCCTTGTTTGGAAAAAGGTCTTTGCAGATGTTATTAACTTAAGGATCTTAAGATGAGGAGGTCATCCTGGCTTAAGAAGATGGGCCCTAAATCTAATGACAAGTGTCCTTTTAAGAGAAAGGCAGAGGGAGATTTGAGACAGAGGAGAAGGCAATGTGACCACAGTGACAGAGGCTGCAGCCACAAGCCAAGGAATGTCAAGAGCCACCAGAAGCTGCAAGAGGCAAATAATAGATTTTTCCATCAAGCCCCTAGAGGAAGTGTGGCCCTGTAGGACTTTGGACTTCTGGCCTCCAGAACTGTGAAGGAACACATTTCTGTTGTTTTAAGTTACCAAGTTTGTGGTATGGTGTTATGGCAGCCTTAGGAAATTAACAAAATATGAATCTGTATGACAGGTGTAGCTGAGGGTCACTGGGCCTCCTTAACCCAGAACCCTATTTCTAATCTCACCATATTTGGTAACCCCACCAGGCCCACTCTAGAAACTTAACTGATGTGTAGTCCAGTAAAAAGAGATCCGGAAGATCATCTTATCCACATCACACCACAGTCTCCTTAAATAGTCAATGTGCCCCTTCTGCTTCCCATGGCAGCTATTTCTCCCTCTTTTCTGTGACCTGTGTCCTCCAGCCACCTTCAGCCACATTGAATCTCCTCTCTTCTTGAACCTCACTGCCTCTCCAAGTCCTCTCAGACAATACATCAGCAAGTGTTTAAGGAGGGCCCAGTCTTGCCCTAGGTTCTATGGAGATTTCCACTTCCACAAGCAATGTGAAAACATTAATATTAATACTAACAGTAATGAGTGGTAATAGTAGCTAACAGTAACGGGTTGTTTACCCTGTGTAACCATGGTGCTAAGCACTTTTAAGGTATTATTTCTTTCAGCCTCCAAAAACAGGACCTCCTAAATGAATTCCCTAGTAAACATAGTCAGGGTACAAGGCCCACTATGGCATCCTCAGGACCCTTATATAGTGTTGTCTGGCTTCACATTTGCATGTGCCCTTTGGAATGATCTCCTTCCTCCAGAAAGACATTTGATTCTAACGAGATCGCAAAGAAAATTACATTTTACATTTTCTGCACGTTAAGGGATTGCCTTTTCCTCTGACACGTTGTCTGTTGAAGACTCTTATGGGAAGTGAGAATCGCGAGAGTGAACGCTTCATCCAGGCACTAGCGCCTGCAGCTGGAGGACCAGAAAGGAGCACAGAAAGAGTAGGAGAAAAGGCAGGAAAGGCAGCTCTTTCTAAGCTAGCTCTCTCTTGTAGTAAAAATTGGGTGCCATTTACTCCAGGAGTATCGGGATTTAATTTCACCGGGACCTTAAACAAACAATCTTCTTAGGTTGGAAACTGGAGGAGAGGGAGGGAGGGCAGGCAGGAACCTAAAGAAAACTCCCAGGTAGAGCTTGCCCCAGCTGCCAGGGGTACCCAGGCGCGGGCAGCAATATCTTGCCCTGAGTCGCCAGTGTGTGTCAGAACTCATTAAAAACATATGGATTCCAGGCCCTTTGAGGCCCAGGAACCAGGACCCCAAAACCCATAGCTGGGAAAGGCGACATTCACTGCACCTTCCCCTTGACTGCCTTGCCTGCCGCAGCAGCTGGGTTCACATACCTATGCCACATGGCTCCACTGTGCCAGGCCCACAGACGCACCAAATGCCCTGGGGGTTGCTCTTGGTTACGTGCATCCTGAATTACTATCACTTTTTGCATCAATACCAGCTCCCTTTTGCTAAGTCTCTCCCTACCTGTGTCCCCCTGTTCTCCTGAGACTGCCAGCTTTGCTAAATTGTTAGTTTTTCCTATAGCACTTTTCAGGCCCTCTCTGCTTAAACTTCACACATCCTATTTTAGAATTATTTGTGTCTACCTCTGATTTCACCCCCAGCCTAAGTTCTTTGAGGGCACAAATTATATTTCACATACTCCCTGTCCTCCAAGTGCCCAGCACCTGGCCTTGCATAGAATAGATACTCAAGTTGTTTCTTCAATAAACAGCTATCCACTTTGTACATGATCTGTGACAGGAACTTTATTGATGCTGGAAGAACAAGCTAGGAGGGAACAAGCTAGTTGTGGACAAGCTGACTTTTAGTGAGAAAGCTAGAAAATATTGATACACACACACAGAGCACTGGTGTGATGCTAAATACAAGAAAAGAAACAAGTATGGCGACTGAGAACAGTTGATGGGATCAAGGAACTTCGACAGAGTGGGCAAGGGAAGGTTTCTTTGAGGTGGTGACATTTAAACCAGGGGAAAATTCTCGGCTGAGAGGACTTGGAAGTTCAAAGGGTGGGAAAGAGTGTGACATATTCAGAGAATTGAGGGGAGGCCACTAAGGCTAAGTCTCAGCTGGTGAAGGTGGAGAGTGGAAGGGGTGTGAACTGGGTTGAAGTGTCTCCCTAAAATTCATGTCTACCCAGCACCTCAGAATGTGGTCTTATTTGGAAACAGGGTCTTTGCAGATGTAATTAGTTAAGATGAAGTCACATGGAGTAGGGTGGGCCCTATTCCAGTGACTGGCATCCTTTAAGAAGAGAAAACAGACACAGAGTGAGAGACACACAGGGAAGGGGGTCATGTGAAGACAGAGGCAGAGATTGCAGTGATGCATCTACAGGGTAAGGAACACCCAGGATCAACGGTCATCACTGGAAGCTCGGGAAGAAGCAAGGAAGGATCCTCCCCAAGATCTTGACACCTTGATTTCAGGCTACTAGTCGCCAGAACCGTGAGAGAATAAATTTCTGTTGTTGAAGGCCACCAAATATGGTAATTTTTTATGGTAGCCCTAGGAAATTAATACAGGGGGCGAGGGAAAGACTGTTTATTAGTGAAATGGAGATTCATCAAAGAATGTTAGGTTGTAACAAGAACTGATTTTTTTCAGATCTGTGTTTTATAAAGGTACATCAAATGAGTGAAAAAAGTCCTCATGCTCAGAACACTTTCCTATATCTTTCCTTAAGGCTGACTTGCCCATGGCACCAACAATGCAGCTGCCCACTGACCATACATAATGGGGCATTCTGAGAGATTAGTCATCTGGTTTTACCATCTCCACCATTAACCACTCGAGTTCTCTAAATATTTCCCTTTTATTTTTAAGCAAACAGGAATCTACTTCTGCATTCTGAATTTAGCTCCTTTTCTCTCTGGTCACGTGGTGATGACATGTGTTGTCTTTTCTCCTCCTCCTTTCAGATCTAATGGAAAACATCACACATTCCGAAGTCACTGTTAATTAAAGCTGATCTTTGCTTTGCTGACACTGCTGTCAAAAGTGCTTATTTAAGGGATGAAGGGTTCTTCTAATTCTGAACACAACTTTCAGTATGTGCCTAAAAATCAACGCCTGACTGGATTCAGGTGCCCAATCACAGCTTGAATTAAGCAATTCATGAGTGCTGGCTGGCTGATGCTTGTGGAAAAACACATAACTTGGGGGTGAGAATGGTCAAATGGGAAAATGGGGCAGAAAGTTCTGGAGTCCACAGCTTTATGCAACCTGATAGGATTTGGAGTTCTCAGTTTCTTAGAGAAACTAAGAAAAGAATTTTCCTTTTTCCTTACGATTGATGGGTTCAATCATAATTCTCCCTCACTCAAGATGCCAAGTATCCTGATTACAAATTTGAACCTTACTCCTTGCCAGGTGGAATAAGGCCCTTAGAGTTGGAGCACTAACTATGTGCCAGTTATTGAACCAAATGTTGTATATCCATTGTCTCATTTAAGGAGGAAATTGTGCACCATTGATAATGATGAAAATGCCCGTAACTGTCATTTATTAAGTGTCAAAAATCTTGGTTGGTACTTCATATACATTATTTCTTATAATCCTCTCATTGTAGGGTAGTGGTTGGGAGTATGAACTTGGAGTCCAACACCCTGGATTTAAAACCTGGCTCTGAAACTCAGTAGCTAAGTCACTTAGTTGCTTAGTCTTTCTAGGCCTCAGTTTCCTCATTTTAGAAACAAATGGAAATAATAAAACTGTGTATCATATAAGGACTAAGTGGAATCCTGTAATATAGTCAATATAGTCTGGCCTATTAAGATGATGATGATTAAAAATTACAAAGACAACAGTAACAATTGTATAGCATTTTCTATACGCCAAGCATGCATCTACACACAGATATTATTTCTATTTTATAGATGAAAAAATTGAAAAGTAGAGAGGTTAACAAACTTTCCCTTTATCACACAGCTAAACTGTGGTAGAGCAAGGATTTGATCCACTGATGGTAGCACTGTGACCTAGAGTTCTCACTACAGTGGCTTGCACAAAGTACATGCTGGATAAATATTTGTAGATTGATAAATTACAGGCAATACACTCCTGCCAGAGAAGACTCTTGGATCTTGCTTAATAGTTTCCATTTTTACTTGATTAGCTCCTAATACAACTGGTTTCTTTATTTCCTCCTCTGGATTCAGCAGAGATAGGCCATTGCCCTTTGATTCTCAGTAGTTCTTCAGTCTGAGCAGAAGGTACTTCCTGGATAATATTTGGGAATGATGACATCAGCTTAGGAAACAAATTTAAAACATTCATACTTCAAGGCTCAAGTAAAGGCCTACCTCTTCCAAGAAGCTTTGAAACTTCCCTGTCATCTGGAGGGCCCTCCCCTACAGGGCCCTCACAGCTTAGGCCTTCTTGTGCCTCTTATTAAATAAGTTTGTAATGCAGCGTTTGCAGACTCTTGGTTCCACTTTGATGCCGTAAAACCCTTGCTTAGCCCTCAGAATGTCCTAGAGTTACTTCCAGGAATTCTTAGAGGAGTTTCACAGGAACTTGTGTAATTCTGGCCCCTCCTCCTTGATTTCTGTGGCTCAGGAATCCATTGGGATATATTCAACCACCACCCCAACCCCCAGGGTCCTCTCTGTGAACACATTTCCTGCCCAGGGAACTTTCTGGCCACAAACCCCACCAGGAACTAAAATGGTGCTGCTTCCCCTACAGAAATGCAACTCGCTATTTCATTGCCTCATTGGTCCTGCAGTCACTCTGCTTATACTCTTATCTCACAAAGTCCTTCATGTTAACGGCTCCTTTAGCCTCTGCTTGTAGCACCTTTCCCATCAGTCTCAGACTGCAGCCAGGCTCAGAGACAGGGGGACACCTGATCTTTTCCTTTAGAGCTCTTATTACTAGTGGCTATTACACATTATTTTGTGACATTTCTGCCTAATGTCTGTCTTCCCTTTTAGATGGTAAGCTATGGGGGAATAAACTGAAGATGCTTTGATCACCATCTCACATTCAGAGTAGCACAGTCTTGAACATAACTGTGCTGAGTAAATATGTACTGAGTGAATCAATGACTATCTGTTCTCCTGAACCCATGCTTTTCCAAACCAGGCATCCAGGCAAGAAAGACAGAAGTTCTAATGCAAATCAATGTCTACGAAGAGCTCAAACACCCATCCTGGCTCCTGGCAATATATACCCCAAATTCCCCAGTTGATCAGATAGAATCCAAATCTGGATTCCAACTGCAGGTCTTGAATTTAGAAGATATATAGCCCACGTGGCCCTTCCAAATAGATTGGAAGCTTTGGAGTTGGGGACAATGCCTTCTTCATCTCAGCACCTTCCACCTCATCTGGCACAATGCCTAACACAGGAGATCTGCCCAAGAAATATTTGTTGCATAGGGCTAAGCATGATTTTCAGGATGAATGTTTGCTAGCTTGTTACTGATACGCTGCTGTCTTCCAGCCATGTCTGTGGAGGTGGAGGTGGAAACATGGCAGGGATTTCTGTAACAACTTTTTCCTTCAGGAAACATCTCTGGAAATGGTTCATACCACCTCATATCAAGTGCTGAGAAACTATTTCCTAAAAATATAGGTGCGCCTTAGAAAGCTGAAAATAAGCTGAGGAAGATGAGCGCCTCATGACTGCTTCCTCCAGGAAGACAAATGCTTCCTGATTTGCCTCAATTTGCAAAGACAGAATAAAGATATCTAGCTTTGTGGTGCAGGACTTTTTCTTCAGGTAATGTCAGGCCACAAACTCTTGTCTCTGCCCTTAAATGGGGCCAGGAACATGCCTAACCCATAGCCAAGATCCGTTCGCAAGTCAGATGTCAAGTCCTAGTTCTCAGCTGGGGGCAATTTTGTCCTTGAAGACATCTGACCATGTCCAGAGACATTTTTGGTTGTCATACCTGAAGACTTTAATCGATATCTAAATGGAAAGATATCAGTAAAAATATCCCAGGGCTAATGTTAAACATCTACAATGAATGCAAAGAACAACCCCTCATAGGAAAGAATTATTCAGCTCACAAAATCACTAGTGCTGAGGATGAGAAACCCTGGCCCAGATAAGACCAAAACACAGGGCTAGTGACACACTGAATTCACACAGAGACTGCTGTCTACTGCTTAAGGCACTGGAGTCCTTTCCCTTTCTTCCTGCCTTCCGTTGGCTGCTCATAGCTGCAGCATCTCTGATCCCCCAGCTGCAGCCTCCTGGATGTGGCCTGTGCACATTAGGGGGCACCTTGGGTTCAGACTTGCAGCCACTACTATGGCAGGATCCAGAGTCCCAGGCAGAGAGGGGGATGCCTTTGTCTGGCTTCTCACCTTTCTCCTGCTGAGCTCATGGGAGAGGAATCTGTCTCTCTCCAGTCCCACAATTCTGCATCTTTCACCCCATCTTTCACCCCACTCCAGAAAAGGGAAGGAGGGGAAAAAATTGGGGCTCAACATAAGCTGTGCCTTCAGCTCAGAAGGAAGGAACTAGTTTCAGCTGACTTCACGTTTCTGTGCACACTCCCTGAGAAGCGTTTCTCTTTGATGCTTTCCCAATGGCACAGTCCTGCTCTAAAGGCTTCTGTTGGTTCACCTGGCTTGGTGGGTTTCGATCCTGCTGACCTGGGTTTGACTAGCTGTGTAACCTTAGACCCCTGAACCTCAGTTTTTCCTTTTACATAAAAGGAGAATGCTATGACCAATCGTTTTAGTTGTGTTACATGGATTAAAAAAACATATATCACCTGCCACGGACTACTATGTCCATTAACACTGCTATGAAGATTACCATATGCCAGCCACTGTGCTAAGTGTTTTACACACTCTAGGATTTAATTATCACCATAACCCATTTTGAAGAGGAGTAAACTGAGGCATGGAAAGAGATGACTTGCTCAAGATCAGGCAGCCTGTAGGTGGTGGAAGAATTTAAACCTGGTAGTCTACACTAAGCTCTACATTAATGTTGTAGAGAAAAAGCTCTGAATAATGTGAGGTACTCTATAAATCTCAGAATTTCCCATTTGTGCTCTGTATTTGTACTTTATACTTTCAACTAATGTGTACTGAGCAGTTCTTGTGTGTTAGAGACTGTGTCAGAGAAAGTCACACTGAGGTTTCTCCAACACCATCCCTGCAGGATTCCCTGGGAGGCGGAGATCAAATTTCTGACATAGTCCCTGACCCAGCCTACCATTCTCTGATGGACTCCTGAGTTCAAATGCTCAGATTCACAGCAAATAAACCATCTAATGTCCTACACCCATGCCCATGCATAAAGACAATTAGATCTGTTTGGCCAAATAGCTACTTCTATAAAGGATGAAGTTGCAGGTGTTCATCATCTCCTCAGGGAAACCATTGTTTTGCCTGATCAAAGTTCCCTTTATACAGACTCACAGTAGCACGCACCTCCCTGCTCAGCACTGTCCAGACTGCATTACATGCTCGTTTATGTGTGTGATAAGAAGGTGAACTACATTGAACAGCCTTTGCTCATCATTTTTGCCCTGTGTCTACCACAGTGTTGTATATATAACAGTATTCTAGAAATAAGTCAAGGGAGTAAACTCGAGTTTGTGCTACGTGCTAGGCCTTGTAGCATCATCTTACCATGCATTCTGCATGTATTATCTCACCATGTGACCATGCATTGGTGCTGACAATTTGCAGATGAAGAAACAGGCTTAGGAGTCCACCTTCACACAGCTAGTAAGTGTGGAGTCAGGATGCTAACCCAGGCTGATCTGGATCTAAAGCCCCATGTTCCCTCAGTATTACACTAGAAATTTGCAAACCAGATATTTAGAACCCTGCAGTCATTTGGGAGAAGATGTTATGATCAGCAGTTAAGCATGTGGGCTCCAGAGTCAGTCTGCTTGGGTTCAAATCTGGGCTCCATCACCTTCCACATAAAGGTGTTTGATCTTTGCTCCTGTATCCATTCTGTGTCTCAGTTTATTTATATGTAAAACAGAGATAAAAAAAATAGGAGTACCTCATGGTGCTATTGTGAGGGTTAATTGTATTATTTGTAAGGTTCTTAGAATAGAGCTTGGCATCTATGTGGCCACATATTAGTTTTATTCTCCTTCCGTGAAGAAAGAAGGGCTTTACAGACCATTTATCACTGCTTATATATTATATTTAGGATTCTGCATATAAGTATCCCAATTTGATGAGAAATGTTGAAATTTAAATGCTGCTGATTAAAATCACTTAGCAGTAATTAATACTAATTTGCATTTCCTACAAGGCAGCACCTCCACATATTCATTTAAACAATCACTGGTATTTAATAACATCTTGTTAAATTGAATTGTCTTGCTAAGTGTATCTTGAAGAAACCATTTAGATCATCACTGAAGTTTTAAGCTGTCTGTTCCTTTTAGAAGTAGAACCAAAGCTGCCTTCCATGCTGCTGATTTGAGGACTGGAAGCACACACGAGCATTTCTGGGTGACTACACTAACTGGATCATACCCACCTAGACAGGCGACCTGGGACCAACCCATGTTTTCCAAGCCAGAAATCTGTCTCGCTGCCTGCGAAGGCCCTGGTACAGTGAAGTAGAAGGCACTTAAGAGCATTGGCATAGTGCTTGCCATGGCCCTGAGTGACTCAGTTGATCTCTCTCGGTCCTTGGAGTCTGTAGCAGTGTATGTGAGCAGATGCCCCAGGTTTGAGATGGGGGGATTCTGTGGGAAGATAGTTGCAAGGCAAATGACATTCTCCTGACACAGACCAAGGTCAACTGCCTTTGTTGCCAGTAAGGACAAGATCTGAAAACAAGCTACCAGGCAGACTAGTAAAGGGTAACCTGGCACTGCCATATTTCCTTAATAAGTGTGCATACACCCACACAGAATTATTCCTTACAGCAGAGGAGATAACGTTCAAGAGACAGAGATGCAAGCTGAGAGCAGAGGTTTTCCTTCACTGTGTGTGTTTTTCTCTCTGAGCATTGTCCGAGAGGTCTTAGGAAGTTGATCTTTATCCTCTAAGGAAGATGGAAGCTAACAACAATTAGCATTGATTGAATTTTTTACCATGTGCTAGACGTTTGACAAACATCATGTAATCTACTCAACAACTCTATTTGCCTGGGTGCTATTATTATTCCCATTTTCCAGTTGAAGAAATTGAGGAGACAGGGAGTTTGAGGAACTAGTCCATGGTCACTTAACTGTAAGTGGCAAAGTCCAGATTTGAACACAGCCTGTCTTCTTAACCAATATCTACACTGCCTTCCAGAATTCACCATCACTTCTGTAACTATTTATGGCAGGAGAGTACTCTATCAGACTCTGTGTAGTACAGGGAAACTTTCCTGACTTCAAGCAGAGTACAAGTGGGATTAGCTCCATTTTCAAGGGCTCCAGAAAACAGACAGATGAGGAAAAACATAAAGAGATGCAGAGTTCAATTCTGTCAAAGAGAGAATCTAGCAACATTAGAACCACAGAAGAAAACCATACATACAGCTGTTAAGAAAGAATAGTTCTCTAGTTACCGACATGGAAGCTACGAGAGAAAAACACCAGGCAGGAGGGTGTGTATAATTGCTCTGATTGTGTTGCTAAAATAAAATATTCATATATATTTATAAACGCATAGACTTTGCTGGTAATAGTGATTCCTTCTGTAAGGGAAACTGTTTGGAAGGGAGCAGGGAAGGAGGGAAATAATTTTCACTGTAAACCATTTTTTATCTTTTAAACTTTATGCCATGTGTTTATATTACCTAGTCGAAATGAACTTCTAAGAACTAAGAAACAGAATGGGCTGTGCTTTGAGGTGGTGAGTGGACAGGGAATATTCAAATAGACTGTGCAGATATCAGAGATGGTGTAAAGACACTTTGGAATAACCTAAATGGGAAAAGAATTTGAAAAAGAATGGATACTTCTGTGAGTATAACTGAATCACTTTGCTGTACACCTGTAACTAACACATCATTGGAAATCAACTATACTCCAGTATAAAATAAAAATTTTTTTTTAAAAAGGTACTTTGGAGGGCAGATTGGGGCTTGGAGTTATTCTAATGAATCTGAGATTATATTATACTCACATCCCTGGAAATGGTGCTTTCACCATACTCCCTATGGGGATAATACCTTGAGGATGGCATGTTGTCTCGGTCTGAGGGTGGTCAGGGGATCCTGTAAGGTGACCATGGCCTTGGAGACCTCCAAACAGATGAGGACAAACTTGACTTTGAGTGTTCTGCTTTGGGTCATAATTTATCCTTCAAAAGGCCCAAGAACCTATATTTTATCATCAATTTCTGCTACTGCTCCCGCAATCATGTTCCCTTTTAATATGTTGTAAATAAGCTTTTCTCTACCTTAGCTGGCTCGGCCACATTGTTCTCTCTCACCGGGATGTTCTTTCCCAAACTTCTGGCAGACTTGTAACCTTCTTATCCTTCCAATGTCAGCTTAACTAATTCTCAGGAAGACTTTCCTTGACCATTTATCTAGGCAGATCCTCCATTCTTCTCCAATACATTACCTCATTTATTATCTTTAAAGAAATGTGTATTAGTTTGTCACAGCTGCTGTAACAAAGTACCACAACCTGAGTGGCTTAAACAGCAGAAATGTATTGTCTCACAGTTCTGGAGGCTAGAAGTCCAAGATCAAAGTGTTGGCAGGGTTGGGTCCTTCTGAGAGCTGTAGGGGATGGAACTGTTCCATGCTTCTGTCCTGGTTTCTGGTGGTTTACTGACAATCTTTGGAGTTCTTTGGCTTGTAGAAGCTTCACCCTCATTTCTGTTTTTATCTTTACATAACATTCTACCTGTGTGCCTGCTTCTGTATCCAAGTTTCCCCTTTTTATTAGGACATCACACTGGATTAGGGCTCACCCTAATGACCTTACCTTAGCTAATTACATATGCAGTGACACTATTTCCAAATAAGGTCATATTGTGAGATACTGTGTTAGGACTTCAACACATGAATTTTGGCGACACAATTCAATCCATAATAAAATGTATTCAACTTGATTTATCTATTTGTTTACCTGTTTATTGTTTCTTATCCCCTCACTATGCTGTGAGCATCCTGGGGACAGAGATCACATCTATTTCCTTCCCTGCTGTAAACTTAGTATTCACCATAGCGCTTTGCACATAGTATAAATTGGCCTTCATTTCTACTAGCTTGTCTTTTACTGTTGATTTGTGAGCTTTCTTTTTTTTTTGTTTTGTTTTGTTTTTTTGCGGTACGCGGGCCTCTCACTGTTGTGGCCTCTCCCTTTGCGGAGCACAGGCTCTGGACGTGCAGGCTTAGTGGCCATGGCTCACGGGCCCAGCCGCTCTGCGGCATGTGGGATCTTCCCGGACCGGGGCACGAACCCGTGTCCCCTGCATTTTCAGGCAGACTCTCAACCACTGCGCCACCAGGGAAGCCCCCTGTGAGCTTTCTTAATTGACTCTAGATAATAATGCTTGGTCGGTTAGATGAAATTCAAATATTTTTCCAAGTCTGTGACTTGTTTTTTAACCTTTGAGATGTCTTTTCAAAACCCACTGACACACACCATTGTAAAGCAATTATACTCTAATAAAGATGTTAAAAAACAAAACCACTGACAGTTTTAATTTATTATTTTATTTCAGATTTTCCGTCTATGTTCATTTGTGAGATGGCCAATGATTTTTCTTTCTTCTTTTGCTTGTCTGATTTTGACTTCAAGGTTATATTAGCTCTAAATATGACTTGGAAGTGTTCTTTCCTGTTCTAGAACTGTTTAACATTGATATTATCTATTCCTTGAACATACAGTCAAACTTACCTGAAAAACTGACTTGGTATGAGTAGAAGGGGCTGGGGATGGGGAAAAGAGATAGTTTTAACTATTAATTCCATTTTCTTTAGTGGTTAAGATCTTTCTTTAGTGGTTAAGATGTGTATTAGGATTTTTAATGAACGTTCAGCTTTTCTATTCTTTTTTCTTGACTTAGGTTTGATAAATTATATTTTTAAAGAAATTGATCATGTAATCTAAAACCTTCACAACTATTGACCTAAAGTTGTAAATAATATTCTGTATTTCTTTTTAATCTCTACAGTATTTTCTATTTCTTTTCTTGATTAACTTTGCCAGGAGTATGTACGGCTTATTACGGGTAAATCTTTTCTAAGAACCAACTACTGACTTCTTTTTTTTCCATTTCTTTTTTAGTTTATCAGCTGTTTTAAAATTTTTCTTATTTTCCTTCTATTGCACTAGCTCTTCTGTTAGCTGATTAATTGCCTCCTTTTTCATAATATGAAAATTTCAGGCATTAGTTTTCCTTCTTACAAGGTTTACAATTCGATATGTAGCATTTTCATTACTTTTTAGCTCTAAATATTTAAAAATTTCTATTATTCTTTCTTCTTTTAACTACTTATTTGTTTCCAAATACAAAAATTTTAAACTTGTCTTTTTGTAAGTGCTTAATTTCTAATTAAATTGTTTAGTAGGATACCAATTGTTTAGCATTTATTGAGATTTGTTTTGTGTTTACTGCATGGAAAGTTTTATAAATAACCATGTGTCCTTAAAAAGAATATTTATTATCTAAATAGGGTGTTGGGTTCTCTGTGTGTTCATTTCATCAAGCTTGCTAAATGTATTCTTCAAATACATATACGTTCTTATTAATTTCTAGCTGAAGCACATGAAAATTTAATCAGAAAGCAATGATGATCTCCCATGAAGATTGTGGTTTTACTTCCTACACTGTTGGTGGGAATGTAAAATGCTATAGCTACTATGGAAAACAGTATGGAGGTTCCTCAAAAACTAAAAATAGAGTTATCATATGATCCAGCAATCCCACTCCTGAAGAAAACTCTAATTCAAAAAGATACATGCGGGCTTCCCTGGTGGCGCAGTGGTAGAGAGTCTGCCTGCCGATGCAGGGGACGTGGGTTCGTGCCCCGGTCCGGGAAGATCCCACATGCCACGGAGCGGCTGGGCCCGTGAGCCATGGCATATGAGTCTGCACATCCGGAGCCTGTGTTCCGCAACGGGAGAGGCCACAACAGTGAGAGGCCCGCATACCGCAAAAAAAAAAAAAAAAAAAAAAGATACATGCACCCCAATGTTCACAGCAGCACTATTCACCACAGCCAAGACATGGAAGCAACCTAAATGTCCACTGACAGATGAATGGATAAAGAAGATGTGGTACATATATATAATGGAATACTACTTAGTCATAAAAAAGAATGAACCAATGCCATTTGCAGAAACATGGATGGATTTAGAGATTATCATACTAAGTGAAATAAGTCAGAAAGATAAAGACAAATACCATATGATATCACTTATATGTGGAATCTAAAATATGACACAAATGAACTTATCTCTGAAACAGACTTATAGACATAGAGAACAGACTTGTGGTTGCCAAGGAGGAAGGGGAATGCTGGAGGGATGGACTGGGAGTTTGGGATTAGTAGATGCAAACTATTATGTATAGAATGGATAAATAACAAGGTCCTACTGTATAGCATGAGGAACTATATTCAATGTCCTGTGATACACCATAATGGAAAAGAATATGAAAAATAAAGTATATATATATGTGTAACTGAATCACTTTGCTGTACAGCAGAAATTAACAACATTGTAAATCAACTGTACTTGAACAAATTAAAACAATAGCAACAACAAAAAGATCATGGTTTTATAATTCTGTAAGTCTGTTTATACCTATTATGAGGTTATGCCCTCAGGTGTATGAAAATTTGAGATTTCCTGGTGAACTGTAACTCTATCAATGTTGTGAGGCTCTTTATTTCTAATAATTTTGCTTTAATGTCTATTTCATCTATTTCATGTGATGTTGATCCTGATGGGCCAACTTTCTTTTGGTTAGAATCTCTTCATATCCTTCTACTTTCAGCCACTTTGTGTCCTTAATTTAAAAATTAAGAGCTTCAGATTTGTTTGTGTAATTTTAATCCAATATGCTAATCTCTGTCTTTATAGGCAAGTTTAACCTAATGATGTTTTTGTGATTTGACACATTTTCATTTTGCCATTTTATTCAGTACTTTCTAGTTGAACATTTGCTCTTCTTGTGTCTCTGTCTTCTGCCGGTTTAGATGTTATTCAATGTATTTTTATCTTTTTTTATTGATTATCCTTAACAATTTACCACAGACACCTAAAAAATTGAAATTAATTATATCTTGACTTCTTCTGTGGAACTTAGATTTCTTTAACTCTGCTCATTTCTGTGTCCTGCCTCGATCCTACCTGTCTTACCAGTTGTTACCCAGAATTTAATTCTACCTTTGTCTTTATTACTTCTAAATCAAATATTATTATTGTTCTCTCATATGGTTAGTATTTGTTTAAAATTCTTGAAATGTTTAAACTTTTATTTTTTTTATTTTTTATTTTTTTTTGCGGTACGCAGGCCTCTCACTGCTGTGGCCTCTCCTGTTGTGCAGCACAGGCTCCTGACGCGCAGGCTCAGCGGCCATGGCTCACGGGTCCAGCCGCTCCGCGGCATGTGGGATCTTCCCAGACCAGGGCACGAACCCATGTCCGCTGCATTGTCAGGCGGACTCTCAACCACTGTGCCACCAGGGAAGCCCTTAAACTTTTATTGCTCGGCATTTTTCTGTTAATTCATTTTTTCCTACTGGATTAATTTCTCTACTAATTGCTTTAGTGGAGTCTCTTACTAGTTCTTCTAGTCTTTGTCTGAAAACGTCTTTGTTTTGTTCTAACTCTTAAATATAGATATATATTCTGAGGTTAAAAGTTATTTTTCTGTAGCACTGTTTTCTTTATACTCTATTTTACAATGAGAAGTCTGTCAGATTATTTCTTTGCAAATAATATACATACTTTATACGTTTTTCTGAGATTTTTGTCTATTATTCTTCTGTTTTACTCTGTGTCTAGGTATTGCACAGACTTTAATCTCTGAATCTCATTCTAGTTAATGTGAAATATCAAAACAATAGTTTTAGGGGTTTCAGTCTCATTTTATCTTTCTCTGTCTTTCCTCCATATCTGTTTTTTTTTTTTTTTTTTTTTTACCCTGCAGTTTCTATCTCATTAACTCACTGTACTGTTTTTTGGGTAATGTCTTCATAACTATATTCTAGTTCATCACTTCTCCATTCCAGTTCAACCATCAATTAGTTTTAAAAATCACTGACTGGTTTTTTTTTTAAATTTTATTTCCAGAAGTTCTATTTGGTTCTTTCTATATTTGCCTGGTGTTTTATATATATATATATATATATATATATATATATATATATATATATATATGTACACACACACACATATATCAGTTCCTTCTTTTATGTTTTTCCTCAATCATATTTTATAACCTTTGCCATTTCTATTATCTGAAGTTCTTGTCTAATTCTGATATTTGTTGTGTTAATATCCATTATTCTTGATAAATCATTTTCGCATTTTTTAAGCCTTAACATTCCAAACAAAGAAGAATGTTTCCTTCAACGTTTTTATAGGTTTAGATCTGATGTGAGTTCATTTTATTCAAGTTCATTTTTCAAAGTTTGTTATTTTCTTGTATGGATAGCCATATTGTTCAAGCACCATTTGTTGAAAAGACAGTTTTTTCTTGTTGAATTATCTTGGCTGTTTGTCAAAAAACAATTGATCATCTATTCTGTTATATTGGTCTGTATGTTCACATGTATGTCAATACCACACTATCATCTTGAGCAAAACAATTTTATAGTAATTCTCGAAATCAGGTAGTACACACTCTCCAAACTTATTATTCATTTTAAGAGTTTCTGTGGCTATGTTAGTTCTTTGTATTTCCATAAAAATTTTGTGATCACTTTTTAAATTTCTGCAATAAAGTTTGTTTGTATTTTCATTGAGATTGTGTGGAATACATACACAAATTTCAATAGAATTGACATCTTAGCAACACTGAGTCTTCTAATCCGTGAATTTAACATGTCTTTCTATTTATTTAGATTTTTAAAAATTTCTCTCAGCAGAGTTTTTAGGTAACAGTTTGTTTAATTTTTTTCTGCTGGTTGTGAACAGTATTTTAAATTTCATTTCTAATCATTTTTTTCAGTTTTTAAAAACACAAATGAGTTTTCTATATTTACCTGTGATCTTCCTAAATTTATTTATAGTTCTAGTAGCTCTTTTGAGGATTTTCCAGTACATGATCATGTTTTCTATGAATAATTAATAATTCTTACCTTTATTCCTTTCTCGGTAATTTGTATTTTTTCTTCTTGATGTTTTAAGATTTTCTTTTTTATCACTGTTTTTTCGAAATTCAATTTTGATGTGCTGTAGTGTTGTTTTCTGTATATATCCTACATGGATAATTAGATTTTTAGTTCATTGAGTTAATTGGATTTTTAGTTTTATAGTTTTCATCATTAAAAAAAAAATTCAAAACACTTTTTTGCCGATTCTCCCTTCTAGAACTCTAAGTACACATGGTTATTTGACTTATTATTGTTCCACAGGTCACTGAGTCTCTCTTTTTTTCCTTCACTATTTTGTTTCTCTCTTTGCTTTAGTTTGGATAATTTTATTCTTTTGTCTTTAGGTCCATAATCTTTTCTTCAATGTAGAATGGGCTGTTAATTACACCTAGTGAATATTTTATTTAAATATAATGTATATTTCAGCTATAAAGTTATGCTTCTTCTTTATATCATTTATCTCTCTCCTCACTATGTTCAAATTTCCTTTAGATCATTGAGAATATTTATAGCAGCTATTCTAAGGTCCTTGTCTATTAATTCCATTATCTCTGTCATTTCTCGATCTGTTTCTACTGACCGATTTTTCTTCTGGAAATGGGTCACATTTTCCTGCTTAATTCTAAGTCTAGTAGTAGTTTGAGTGCTCGACATTGTGAATATTATACATCGTTGAGTATCTGGATCATTTGTCTCCCTTTAAAGAGTGTTGGACTTTGTTCTGGTAGTCATCTAAGTTATTTGTAGGTCACATTGCTCTTTTGAATTATATTTTAAAAATTCTTTAAAGTAACTTTTACTCTAGTGCTAACTTATCCCACCTGCTAAAATGTGTAGTGTGTGGTCTTATGGAGTTGCTATCAAGTGCTCTCACTGTCTAATGTTTACTCTCCACCAACTTTTCAGAACACAATTATCTCCCAGCCCTGTATGAACTCTGAATGGGCCAGCTAACAATGCCCAAGTTTTTCTTTGGTTGGTCTCACGTAGTTTCATCCTGCACATGTGCACTTTAATATTCAGTAACACAATCAAAGGGACCCCATGAAATTTTCTGGAACTCTTTCTTTGTAGAGTTTCCTCTTTTCTGGTACCCTAGCCCACAAATTCCTTTCACCTTAGCCTTCCTGAACCCTTATTTCAGTCTTCTCTAATCATTGAGTCTGTTGAGCTCTGCTTGGGTTTTCCCTCCCTGCAGTGTGGTCTAGAAAGTGCCTACAAGCAGAAGTTAGGGCAATCAAAAACTTACCTAATTTTCCCCCCTTCTCTTAGGGACCATAGGCCTACACTGCCTTGTGTTCATCATTTGAAAAGAACTGTTTCATATATTTTGCTTAGTTTTTTAATCATTCATGGAGAGAAGCAACTCTAGTCCAGTTACTCCATCATGACCAGGAGCAGAAGATCCCAGGACCATTTGTGTATGTGCATTTTACAGCTTCATATTTCCTGGACCAAGTAGATGATATAAAAATCAAACTCCAAACACAAGTAAAGACAGATTCATTATGAATTTTCAGAGATTTCTTTATACCTTTCCTTGAGCTTAGGACATTGTATATAAGATTCTAATGTCCCTTTGCTCATAGGCAGATTTTTTTCTTCAACTCTAGTCTTTCAATGAAGTCAGAGTCCTTTGAAATTTTTGCTTTTATATAGACAACTTAGTTCAAAATTCCTCAAATAATTGAGACTCAAGATTTTGGTTCCTGCACACTAAAAATCAAGTTCTTATGTTATAGGGGACTACCAGTCCTACCTGCCATCCCTCAAACTCACTTCAGTCACTCAGAATAATACCCCTAATAGTAACAAAAAATTTTTGTTTTTGACCCCTTAGGATTTTCTTTACTTTCTTGGGTGCTTAGCTAGCACTAAAAGGATGTTTGTTATATTTTCATTTCTAGGTGGCTTTCAGAGTATGTAGTCAAATTGTCTGTATGATTTTTAGCTTATTGGCCATCATGACAGAAAACAAACATTATGTTAAATAATTTTCCATGAAACTATATAGCTATTCATTAGTATTTTTAGTGGCTTTAAAATGTTCTAAAATTGATCTAACTTACCACTATTCAATATTTAATGTGTCTGCATAATTTATACTATTATTATTATAACTAGTTCTCGTAAAAGTTAGTTTAATACAATGAATGTTTTCTTCTTTTAGTAAACTTTCCAGATAAACTCTAAGAAGTAGAATTCTGGGGTTGAAATAATGAACCTGTTTAATAAGATTCCTGTCTAGTTTCTACAAAACTTTCTTGCCTCTGTGTCTTGTAGTACAATGACTAAAACTGAAAGGGGATTCAGACTGGGTATTGGTTTTCCACTTTTCATTATTTTATGAATAATAAAGAGGGTTAAACTAATTCCTGGAAAATATAGTAGCTCTTAGTGGTCTAGAGATACATCCAACACAAACAAGAGGTACTTTAACAAACCTCTGATCAGTGACATTGCAGAAATACATCAGCCACTTATTTTCATTCCAGTTATGCCAAGAGGGGGCAGGTTTCAGTAAACACCAGCAGTTCCCACTTTGCAGGTGGTTCTACCGTAAAATAGTTTGCAAGAAAGTACCCTCTGTCACATTTTGTAATGAAAACCTTTATTTCAAACTGTCTGCATTTTCATTTGGTTTTGGGTGAGTACTTGGGCATGCTCACAAATGACTGCCCCAACCTGAGAAAATCTGCAGTAGAAAATCAGTAGATAGAGCAGCTTCCCAAATGAGAAGTGTGCCAGAAAAGGTCACGTGTCTTCTTTGAATATCTCTAACAAAGTGTGCTGAACACACTAGCCTGGGGGTCAAGGGTTTTCCTAGTCCCATTTTACCGATTGCTAGCTTTGGGCAAGCCACCTTCCCCCTCTATGCCTTGTTTTCTCTTTGGTAAGAGAGGGCATTTACCTGTGATCTCCCCAGTTTTTTCTAACATTTCCAAAGACTAAATATGACATGTCAACTAGCTTTATGCATTTTCATAAAGGTTAATTCTTTGGGACTCTTCTTCCTTTTTTTGTTTATGCCACTGTTATACCTCTTAATAAAAGTTGTGTGGTTATTATCTTTATTTGGTCTCTCTTGCCCACTGAGTTGTAAGCTGTTTGGTGTCAGGAACTGTCCTATGCATCCCCCACCTTCCCAAAACCCAGCATATACCTAGCATGTAAGAGTTGCTCAGTAAATATTTGTTGGATGAATATAAGATTTCTAATGTAAAACTTTATTTCACTAATGTCATTTAAATTATTTCCTGCTAATGCTTATTCTTATGGCAAAATTTAGTAGCATATATTTTAATATTTTCTTTTATCTTCCATTTTTTATAATCTTACCAGATGCACTCAAACAATTCATTTCTTAATTTTTTCCAACGACTGTGTGTGTGTGTACGCACTGTGACAGTTGACATGGTGCTTGGGTGTGAAGTGCTTGATACACGTTTGTTGAATAAATATGCTTTTTGCATGTGACAGAATGTAATCATGACACCCGATCAAATAGGCCTAAGGTTTTTTGAGCTTTGAAAACCCATTCTTTGCTTTCTCAAGTGTGACTCCAGCTGCAGATTAAGCCAAGCCTTCTTTTGTACTTGATTGGTTAGGCACAGAGAAAACAGTGTTGACGTCACGTCATCCAAAATTGTTAGGAATGGAGGCAAATTTCTATATGCGAAACTCTCTGGACTGGTTTTTTTCTTAGCTCAGAGATCCTCTGTAGTGCCTTTATCTGCAGTGCAGATTTCTACTGCATATTCTACAACTGACGTCAATGGAAGCTCCAGAGGAGAAATGAGGACAGCATATGGAATGGAATCCAGAGGGATGGTTGACAAGTAGAAATTTTACCCCTGCTTGGCCTGTCCTTCAATCTCTGACTCTCACTCTAGTTAATCTGACATATCAGAACAGCCACTTTGGCTAGTTTCATTTTCATTCTCCATCTGTGTCTCTCTTTCTCCCTCTGTGCCTCTGTCTCTCTTTCTCACACACACGTCCACACTCTCAGCAGACAGAATAGTGTAGTGGTTGAAGACAGACTTTGAAATTAGTCAAACTTAGTTTACATCTCAGCTTTGCCACTTGTTTTTCTTTTTCTTTGTGACTTTAAATGAATTGCTGTTGTTTTTTTTGCTTTTAGTTTCAATGGCTCCAGCATTCTTTATCTGTTCAATGGAGATAAAAATAGTATTTTCGTGGTCTGTTGTTGAGTGAAGTCAATAAGATGATTCAGGTAAACTTCTTAGCATCACGGCTAGCATTAAGTCTAGAGTTAATGGTGACTACCTAGCATATGGTCTCTCTTGTTTAACTGCACAGCTTTTTTCTGATACCTTGAGTAAGATTACTGAATTTTCCTACTTTTCCTCTTCTGTTGGATACATGCACCCTACTTAAGCCTTCAAAAAGCAAGAGAATTCCCTAAATCAGGAATTCAGGGGATAACAAACTACATCATCCTTCACTTATGGAAAAATACAGATGACTAACTTGAAAGAAGAAAAGAAGAGTTATGGGAAGGCCAAATGAGTTCAATAGAGTTCTGGCATTAAAGGTCTCCTTATTGACTCGTGGGAGAGCTCATCTGGACCTCTGGTTTTAAAGTCTTCTTATATCTATTTATAAACAAATCTAACAAGTATGAACCTTCCTCATCTCTAAGGGGGAGTAGTCTTTCTGGACTAGGAGATTCAGAGATTAGGAGATTCAGAGATTAGGAGAAAAGGGTAACTCATTGTGAAAAGTGCTGAAAGTCTAATCACCAGGGAAGAGATAGAAGAAATAGGAATATTTGGGTTTATTTTTAAAGGAACGAAATTACTTACAGCAGCATTTCCATACTGTGTTTTTTCTATAGGGTGTCAATATATAATAGGCAATGAGAGTTACTTGATCAGTGTGCAAAATGCTGGGTGAGATAAAATTAAATAGATCGTCATTCTTCTTCATGGCTTTACAAGCTCTTTAGTATATTGAAGTATACTCTGAATCTCTAAGAAAGAAGGATCGTGGCTACTTTATACTGGGCTTCCCAATCTAACTTGACCACAGAACCCCTTTTATGGAATATTCATATTATTAGTGTTCCACAGAACCTACTTTGGGTTATTCTGGTCCCAGGTTTCTCTGCAAGTACAAGACTATTGGTCAAATAGTCCAACACTTGCCCAACAAGTGATCAGGGAATCACAGCAATAGAGTGATAGAGTCATAATGGTATCACAGAGCCATTTGGAAAAATTAGATCGGGTTTAATGTCATCTTTTAGATAAAGGAAACACCTGCAAAGTAGTTATTTTAGTTTTAGGAATTCAACCTAAGGAAGGCTCATAAAACTCTGCATACCTTTTTAAGATTGTTCATGAATACATTATTTATCATATTAAAACACTTAATGACTAAACGTCCATCATTAAGAAATTGCCTGGGTAAATGATAGTTCAGCTAATATGATGGAATGTTATACAAGTGTTCAAAAGAATGTGGCAATTCCACCTGTATTGGCATGGAAATATACACCCAACACATCGTTGGAAAAAAGGAGAACGTTGCAGGGAGAAGGCATGGCAGACTAAATATTTATTTTAAAAGTTAAATATATATGACACAGAGAAAGAAATGAATGAATGAATGAATAAAAGTGTGTGTGTGTGTTTGTGTGTGTGTGTGTTTGTGTGTGTGTTTGTGTGTACAAGCACACACACATGGATTCATCTGTGGAGCAAGAAAGATGACTTTCAATTTTTAATGTATGACTTCTGCTTCCAGTTAGAATAGAAAGTGTTGTAAGAGACTGCTGCTCCCACCCTGACAATAAGATGAAACTAGATAGGTCACAAAATCATACTTCTAAAAAAGCCATTGGAGAGCTGAGGATACAAAGATATCTAAATAAAACAAATAGAATGGGGTAAGCAATTCTTAGGAGAGAATAATGCCACCACTCCTTTCACTCCTGAAGGCATGGCAGAAAAAGAAGCAAACATGCCATAGATGGGGGTAGGGAGAAACCAGCCCAATGTGTAACCATCTTTTCATGGCTAGGTAGGGAATGTCATGACAGATTAGAATCCTGAGCAAATCCAAAGCCAAGCAAGAATGCTCTCACCTGCCAACTATTTTCCACAGGACCTTAACCAAGTGCACAGGGTTAGAATGCCAAAATCTGTGGTGGGCCAAGAGATCTGATAGAGATTTACTTTAAGGAGGGTGGGCCTTCATCAGGTATAAGGCATCCTTTTTCTTTTTTTTTTTTTAAGGCATCAGTCTTCCAAATGGCAGGTGGCATCTGCTACCAGGTGGCGACCTGGTGGCAGGGTAGTATGGTGGGTAGATCTCACAAGGCACAAAAACCTAAAAGACTGATAGCTGTGTCATAAAGAAGAGAGATCTCCCACAATTTTAAGAGTTGACAGCTTGATGGTAGAATATAGAGGAAACTCAAGATTCTCACTAGTAATGAGGTCCCTAAGGCCTGATGAAAGCAAAGCTCTGATCCTGTCCTCAAATCCGTTGAGGTCAGTGGTGAACTGAATTTAACAAGAGCTCCAAGAAACCCTAGATCCAGCTCAGTTATAGATTAGTTGATCTGATTGACTCAAATTTCCACATCAGCAGTCTGAAGATAAAGGTTATGCTCTTTTCAAGGAGTTAATTTTTTTTTTTTTTTTTGCTGTATGTGGGCCTCTCACTGTTGTGGCCTCTCCCGTTGCGGAGCACAGGCTCCGGACGTGCAGGCTCAGTGGCCATGGCCCATGGCCGCGGCATGTGGGATCTTCCCGGACCAGGACACGAACCCGTGTCCCCTGCATCGGCAGGCGGACTCTCAACCACTGCGCCACCAGGGAAGACCAATATTTGTTTCATTCTATGGTTCTTTTTACATACAATGTCCAGTATGAAACCAAAAATTATGAGATGGGCAAAAAAGCAGGAGAAGATGATTTACTGGGTTGGCCAGGAAGTTTGTTTGGGTTTTTCGTAAGAGCGTACAGAAAAACCTGAACGAACATTTTGGCCAACCCAATACAATGAAGAGAAAAAGTAGTCAATAGAAGCAGTTCAGATGTTGGAATTAGAAGACAAAGACTTTAAAATAACTGTGATGAATATGTTATAGAATCTGGTGGAGGAAAGCGGACAATTCACAAAGAGTGGAGAATTTTAAGCAAAAAATGAAGACTGTAAAAAAGAACCATATTTTTACATTGTATGATTTTTATCATTTATATTTGAGTAGTGAGAAGATGTTTTAAAAATTTAAAAAGTGACTTTAAAAACAATTTCCCAAGTCTTTCCATGTGAAATGGCTAAAGTATAATTCAAATACTTTAGAGGGAAACCTCAACTCTATGGAAAAAACTTTTATGTAAATCTATGCACTCTCTGAAGTTTATTGGCAATAATGGTTCTACCATACCTGGAGGCATCAAACAATCAAGGTCTCCAGATGGGCATCTAGACATTACAACAGTGATCACATCAACAGTATTTCTAAAAGTCTATGTGTGGGAGGTAGACTTTACTATCCCAGCAGTATGATTTCAGGATAAATAATTGTCCCTAGGGGAGAGGGAGAAGCACTGTTTTCTCTGGGAAGAACTTCTTCACTTTCATCTTTTCAAGGAGCAACAACAGATTCTTTTGCTTGTCATGGTCATAATGCTGTTAAAAAGAAATGGACATGCTGTCCAGGATGGTCAAGTTCAGTCTCAGGCTGGATGTGACAGAAACCAGTATGTGTTAATTTCTAAAAGATAGATTTGATTAATCTGTACAAAAGGGTGTTGCATTTTCAGGGCAACACTCTTTATAAAATGCTATTGGTGGAGATAAACATGGATGAAACTGAAAAAAGCAGAGAGATGTGTCAATAGGATGAACCATATTTAAAATTTAATGAAATGAAATCTTAATCAGGGGGCTTAGTGATGGTGCATCTTCTCAGTTTACAACATGCATTGGGATACTCACATGAATTCTCATCAAGCAGAGAAGCTCTTTGGTTATGATCCTTGTAGTATACATTTTAGAAGTTTTTATATATGTTTCCTAGTCCAAACATGGATTAGTTACCATGATAAATATTTCCCTGAGGATTAAGGTTCTGAAAGACCTCAGCATCCTCAATTCTTCTCAGTAAAGGTAATAGCCAGAACAACCTTAGTCTGTAGGTATCTCACTGCATTTTTTTTTTTTTTTTTTTTTTTTTTTGCGGTATGCGGGCCTCTCACTGCTGTGGCCTCTCCCGTTGTGGAGCACAGGCTCTGGACGCGCAGGTTCAGCGGCCATGGCTCACGGGCCCACCCGCTCTGCGGCATGTGGGATCCTCCCGGACGGGGGCACGAACCCGCGTCCCCTGCATCGGCAGGCAGACTCCCAACCACTGCGCCACCAGGGAAGCCCTCACTGCATTATTGACAAGAATTTGTGGCTGCCTCCTACTCCCACTCCCCACAAGATTTTGTGTGTTCTCTAGGAATTGAAAAATCAAAGTTTTCCTTAAAAAGAAGCGACAGCTAAGATACAGATTACTGATGAGGTGAGAAGTCCCTCTGAACACATGCTCAGTGGGAGAATATCCAAAAAAGACGTTGTAGAGCCGAGAGACAGAGAACTCCTCAGCAAGACTTCTTTCATTCTATAAGAGTCCTGTTTCTTACACCCTGGATTAAGATGTGGCCAAAAAATAATATGTGACTGAGGGAGAGGGGAGCAAAATTCCTGGGTTGAGTTGTCACTTCTAACTCCAAACACTGGCTCAGAAACAGGCTGTGCTTGCTGAAAAACAACCCGAGATGTATTGCTTGTGGTGTTTTTTTTTTTTTTAGAAGGAATACGAAACGTTTGCTTGTCAGTCACTTGTAGGGGGAAGGGGAGTGGAAAATGCCAAGTAGAAGTGGCAGGAGGAGCATATGGTCACCCCTCTCTGCTGCCCAAGGTTTTATGGAACATGCTGTTTTCTGGGACCTCCTACCTGCATCAGGAATAAGCTTATGTGCTACACTGGATCTTGACCCACTGGCTTGAATCCACTTATATCTCTCCTCAGGGGTTAGGATGAAGGCAAGCCTGGAGCATATTCAGTATTATCAGGATAAAGACTACCACTATATTTTCAACCGGAAAGGCTCTTCCTCTTCCTGATTCCAAAGTCCTGTCTGTCAAGTAGCTATTGTCTATGCTATACATATTTGGCTAATGTCTAAGAAGCAAGTGGGACGTTGGCTTAGGGTGTTTGGCTTCTAGATAGGTATTTTTCTTCATGCACTGGAATCATACAACCCCACACCAAAACACACACACACATGCAGACACACACACACACACACACACACACGGACAAACAGGTTTTCATAGGGTTCCTGATGGAATCTGTACTCAGATCTGATATTTTCTGTTTCTGGTTACCTAGATATCATTTCAATCTCAGTGGGAAAAAAACCAGTAAGAGCAATATGGAAATATAACCGAGAGCTAAGTTTGTTGTTTGTTTCATGCAATTTATAATCTTTTGTTTAACTAATTCTTGAAGTTTGGTCCTGAGTACTGATATCCTGGAGAGTGGAATGCAAACCATTTCAAAACAGTTGGGCAACTGAACCTTGGAAAGCCCTCAAAACCTTGTAAAATCATGATGAATCAATAAAGATTTTAAGTTTCTAGGAAACAATGGAACGGTTCTCCATTTCTCTAGCCTCCAGAGATGCTTATATGAGGTAGACATGCTGTAATTCAGTGCTGAGTGAATGAAATATTTGTGGAAGGCCTACCATGTGCTCAATATGCTTGTTATTTGTAGAGAACAAACTGAATCCTCGTGCTTCTCCTTTCTGGTCTAGACAACTGTCACATGTACTCTACTTGTCCTTTACATTGTTCCATCAGATTTATCTTTCTAAAACCCTAATCACATCACATTTTTCTTTACATCCTACATTTTCTTAATTGCTTATTAAATCAAGTTCAAATGAACACTCTCTGTGAACTAGTTGCAAACTATCATTGCTTCTTTAGCTCTTACCAACCCAACAGACAAATTATTTTCCCTCACAAGATTTCTAGCAAACTCAGATATTCATGTGTTTGCTCACTGTCGTTCCTCTGACTCAGTCATTCTTTCCCATGGACTTGACCCAACCATATTCTTCAAGCTGAAATTAGCTGTCACCTCCTTCAGGGATCCTTCATTATACTCCATCTCTGGCTAGCATTTCCTCCTCCTCATTATATTACATAACATTATTACTTCTTGCAGCTCTTCCCTGAACTATGAGGTCCTGACAACAGACCCTCCTCCTGGAGTTATCAAATATTCCCTTGCTCAAGCTGAAAATGCCTGCTTTAATGTCTCAATTTTCTTTTTCTTAAGAGTTTTGAAGTATGACAACCCTCTGGAAAAATCACTATTTGGCTCCTGGGCATATGGATTCACTATCTTATCATATATCCAGGCATTCAAAAGTCTCTCCACCCCATCAGTCAGCCCAGCATGTTTTCTCATCACTGTTGATTACATTTGTCTAAAGCTGCTAAGTTGTTTGGCCATTCTAAGAAATAATTTTGTGGGGTTTTCTTTTTTCAACTAGAAAGGACTTTTTGAATCAGGACTAAAAAAATCAGCTACTGTAAATGTGGGTGAGGAGGGTCATTTATATACTGTTATTATCTCTTATCATACAATTCAGAAAGTTTAGCTCTTGGAATATTCTTAGCAAAATTACAAATGCTTTGAGGTGAAGGGATATATTTTATTTCTCTTTATATCCTCTTGGTACCTAGTACAGTGTCATGAACATAGCAAGAGCTTGTTAAACATTCATTGAAATGAATATTTTCTAAAAGGGAAATCCATGTTAGTGTTTCTCTTCCTAAAGTGTTGTTATTGTCTTATTTCATGAGAAAGCCCTAACAGAGCTTCTAAAACATGATCAAGGTTTCTTTACCAAGATATATTTTTTTCTGAGAAATCACAGCAAAGTAGCACATTTTTTTATGCTATTAAAATATCATTTGGTGGTAGTTCTCCCCTCAAGTTAATAGTCCTTAGCAAAGAAGCCCTCTTACAGAAAACACAAGCTTTGCCTTCAGAGAAGAAATGTAAATAGCTATAATTTGTTCTCCCCCATTTTTCAAATACAGTACCATCTGGTTTATCCCTTAGCCCTGGAGAACCATTTTAAAAATTATTTCCCCATGATCCATTCTCCATCCTATCTTTGTCCTGGAGATATTCCTGTACTTATCATTAGCTCACCTGTATACAATAACCACTCCTGTTTATAAAGGTATTCATTACCTCACAGAAGTTTGAGCAAAGTTATAAGAACCAAATTCTTCCATGCCCGGGTTCTACAATGTAGCCACAAATTGTAGGCATCATTTGGGACTGGGCTATCTTTCACTCACAAACTTTTGCCAGAATTATAAGATTATGCTGGTACTTAGAATCCCACTCCAATTGCCTTCTCATGTGGCACACATTTTGAAGCCTTGGGTTACTATGCTATACCTCATCAACTCCCCATGCCTCTCTTCTCTGCATTATGTAGCATGAAGTTGGAAAACTGCATGGGGCAGCTAGTGCTAGACTTCCATTCTGGAGAGTCTCACACTGTAGAGTTATAGGGTTCAGAATGGACCCTTATCCTAGATTCCTTTTAGAATGGCCCTGGGAATGTAAGAAAACAGGCTCATATGTACCATCAAAACAAGATGTGGATGAAAATTCCAATTTGTGATGTGGTATCAGCCTAGAGAAAAACCTCAACAGACAGGGGTGTCATCTGGCTGTCAGGCAGCATCAAGCCATTTACCAAATACCTTTTCAGTACTGTTGTCTATTTGATACCCTCAATATACTTGACCCAGGTTTTCAAGTTTTAGAATTTTGGCTGGACAGCATTTTAACCATGCCAAGATGCCATGAAAAATATGTTCTTTACTTGAAGGGACCATTCAAATATTTTCTTCGGCCTTCAGTATCTGTGACTTTTATTAACATTGGCAAGTCGTGACACGTGTTTTGAAGAGAAATCATGTAGGACAAGGGTCTAGAGAGTGACATAGCAGTGATTTATAAATATGGGGTCAGGGACTCTTTTGATGATGAGATAAAATTTGACTGCAGACTTGAATGAAGTGAGAGAGTAAACAGTATTAAAATTTGGAGGAAGGACATTCAGATAGAAGTAACCCATCTGCAAAGGCCTTGAGATGGGAACATGTTTGAGAAAGACCAACAAAGTCATGATGCTGGAGTTCAGTGAACGAATGGAGAGTCATAGGAAACAACTTCAGAGGAACAGTGAAAAAATGGGTTATGGAAGGCTCTGTGGGCCATAGCAAGGATATTGGATTTTATTCTGAGATGGGGGCGTCAATGAAAGTTTTGAGATAATAAAGGGTTAAATAAGACAAAGGGAATCAAGAATACTATAAATACCAAGCTAAACACTAAAAAAGAAACACAAAACTTCATAAATAGCCAAAGGCAAAAAATAAAAGCAAAGAAGACACAGTGAATAAAGACAGAAAGTAAATACAATGCCCACAGAAATTACAACAAAAATGAGACTGGGCACCAAACATAAGTCACATCAATAAACATGAATAAGCTTAACTCATCTATCAAAATAAAATGATTCTCAAATCTATTCATCAATGAAAATCTAAATTCAATGTTGTATATAAGAGATGCAGCTAAAATGCAGTGATTCAAGGCTAAAAATAAAGAAATGCACAGATTTACCACAAGCAAATGAAAACAATAAGAATGCAGAAATTGAAATTCTCATACCAGACAAAGTAGAATTCAAGCCCAAAGCATAAACTGAAGCCAAAGACATTTTATAATTCTAAAAGCCATACTTCTCAATGAAAATTATAACAAAATTCAATAGCATTCATATACACAAATGATAGTTGGAAGACAATGAATAAGAAAATCTTATTTATAATAGCAATAAAAAAGATAAAATAGTTCTCTGTGCCTGGAGACCACCCTCACCATTTCCCTGTGAAGCTCTGCACGGTGTGGGGTTCTCTCTTTTCCAGAACTGCACAGAGATAGGTGCTGGAAACACAACAAACAAGCAGCCACTGATGGTGCCTTCACAGAGCTGATACTTTTGGTGGGAGAAAATTAAGGAAGAAGTGAAATCTGTGGCCTTGAACCAAGATGGCAGAGTAGAAGGACGTGTTCTCACTCCCTCTTGTGAGAACACCGGAATCACAGCTAGCTGCTGGACAGTCATCGACAGGAAGACCCTGGAACTCACCAAAATAGATACCCCATGTCCAAAGACAAATGAGAAGCCACAATAAGATGGTAGGAGTGGTGCAATCACAGTCAGATCAAATCCCATAACTGTCGGGTGGGTGACTCACAGACTGGAGAACACTTATACCACAGAAGTCCACCCACTGGAGTGAAGCTTCTGAGCCCAACGTCAGGCTTCCCAACCTGGGAGTCCAGCAACGGGAGGAGGAATTCCTAGAGAATCAGACTTTGAAGCCTAGTGGGATTTGACTGCAGGACTTTGACAGGACTGGGGGAAACAGAGGCCCCACTCTTGGAGGCCACACACAAAGTAGTGTGCACATCAGGACACAGGGGAAGGAGCAGTGACCCCAGGGGAGACTGAACCAGATCTACTTGCTAGTGTTGGAGGGTCTCCTGCAGAGGTAGGGGGTGACTGTTGCTCACGGTGGGGACAAGGACACTGTCAGCAGAAGTTCTGGGAAGTATTCCTTGGTGTGAGCCCTCCCAGAGTCTGCCATTAGCCCCAGCAAAGAATCCAGGTAGGCACCAGTGTTGGGTTGCCTCAGGCCAAAAAACCAACAGGGAGGGAACCCAGCCCCACCCATGAGCAGTCAAGCAGATTAAAGTTTACTGAGCTCTGCCCACCAGAGCAGCAGTCAGCTTTACCCACCACAAGTCCCTCCCATCAGGAAACTTGCACATGCCTCTTAGATAGCCTCATCCACCAGAGGGCAGAAAGCAGAAGCAAGAAGAACTACAATCCTGCAGCCTGTGGAACAAAAACCACATTCACAGAAAGATAGATAAGATGAAAACACAGAGGGCTATGTACCAGATGAAGGAACAAGGTAAAACCCCAGAAAAACAACTAAATGAAGTGGATATAGGCAACCTTCCAGAAAAAGAATTCAGAGTAATGACAGTGAAGATGATCCAGGACCTTGGAAAAAGAATGGAGGCAAAGATCTAGAAGATGCAAGAAATGTTTAACAAAGACATAGAAGAATTAAAGAACAAACAAACAGAGATGAACAATACAATAACTGAAATGAAAACTACACTAGAAGGAATCAATAGCAGAATAACTGAGGCAGAAGAACGGATAAGTGAGCTGGAAGACAGAATGGTGGAATTCACTGCTGTGGAACAGAATAAAGAAAAAAGAATGAAAAGAAATGAAGACAGCCTAAGAGGCCTCTGGGACAATATTAAATGCAACAACATTCTCATTATAGGGGTCCAAGATGGAGAAGAGAGAAAGGACCCGAGAAAATATTTGAAGAGATTATAGTTGAAAAATTCCCTAACATGGGAAAGGAAATAGCAACCCAAGTCCAGGAAGCACAGCAAGTCCCATACAGGATAACCCCAAGGAGAAACACGCTGAGACACATAGTAAATTGGCAAAAATTAAAGACAAAGAAAAATTATTGAAAGTAGCAAGGGAAAAATGACAAGTAACATACCAGGGAACTCCCATAAGGTTAACAGCTGATTTCTCAGCAGAAACTCTACAAGCCAGATGGCAGTGGCATGATATACCTAAAGTGATGAAAGGGAAGAACCTACAACCAAGATTACTCTACCAGCAAGGATCTCATTCTGATTCCATGGAGGAATCAAAAGCTATACAGACAAGCAAAAGCAAAGAGAAATTAGCACCACCGAACCAGCTCTACAACAAATACTAAAGGAACTTCTCTAAGTGGGAAACACAAGAGAAGAAAAGGACCTACAGAACAAACCCCAAAAAATTAAGAGAACGGTCATAGGAACATACATATTGATAACTAACTTAAACGTGAATGGATTAAATGTTCCAACCAAGAGACACAGGCTTGCTGAATGGATACAAAAGCAAGACCCATATATATGCTGTCTACAAGAGACCCACTTACGACCTAGGGACACATTCAGACTGAAAGTGAGGGGATGGAAAAACATATTCCATGCAAATGGAAATCAAAAGAAAGCTTGAGTAGCAATACTCATATCAGATAAAATACACATTAAAATAAAGAATGTTACAAGAGACAAAGAAGGACACTACATAATGATCAAGGGATCAATCCAAGAAGAAGATATAAAAATTGTAAATATATATGTACCCAACATAGGAGTACCACAATACATAAGGCAACTGCCAACAGCTATAAAAGAGGAAATCGACAGTAACCCAATAACAGTGGGGGCCTTAAACACCTCACTTACACCCATGGACAGAACATACAAAATGAAAATAAATAAGGAAACAGAAGCTTTAAATGACACAATAGATAAGATAGATTTAATTGATATTTATAGGACATTCCATCCAAAAATAGCAGATTACACTTTCATCTCAAGTGCACATGGAACATTCTCCAGGATAGATCACATCTTGGGTCAGGAATCAAGCCTCAGTAAATTTAAGAACATTGAAATCACATCAAGCATCTTTTCTGAACACAGCGCTATAAGATTAGAAATCAATTACAGGGAAAAAAACGTAAAAAACGTAGAAAACTCAAACACATGGAGGTTAAACAATACGTTACTAAATAATCAAGAGATCACTGAAGAAATCAGAGAGGAAATGAAAAAGTACCAAGAGATAAATGACAATGAAAACACAACAATCCAAAACCTATGGGATGCAGCAAAAGCAGTTCTAAGAGGGAATTTTATAGCTATACAAGCCTACCTCAAGAAACAAGAAAAATCTCAAATAAACAATCTAACCTTACACCTAAAGGAACTAGAGAAAGAAGAACAAACAAAACCCAAAGTTAGCAGAAGGAGAGAAATCATAAAGATCAGAGCAGAAAAAAATGAAATGGAAACAAATAAAGCAATAGCGAAGATCAATAAAACTAAAAGCTGGTTCTTTGAGAAGATAAATGAAATTGATACACCATTAGCCAGACTCATCAAAAAAAAAGAGGGAGAGGACTCAAATCAATAAAATCAGAAATGAAAAAGGAAAAGTTACAACAGACACCTCAGAAATACAAAGCATCCTAAGAGACTACTACAAGCAACTCTATGCCAATAAAATGGACAACCTGGAAGAAATGGACAAATTCTTACAAAGGTAGAACCTTCCAAGACTGAACCAGGAAGAAATAGAAAATATGAACAGAACAATCAAAAGTAATGAAATTGAAACTGTGATTAAAAATCTTCCAACGAACAAAAGTGAAGGACCAGATGGCTTCACAGGTGAATTGTATCAGACATTTAGAGAAGAGCTAACACCAATCCTTCTCAAACTCTTCCAAAAATTTGCAGAGGAAGGAACACTCCCAAACTCATTCTATGAGGCCACCATCACCCTAATACCAAAACCAGACAAAGATACTACAAAAAAAGAAAATTACAGACCAATATCACTGATGAATATAGATGCAAAAATCCTTAACAAAATACTAGCAAACAGAATCCAACAACATATTAAAAGGATCATACACCATGATCAAGTGGGATTTATCCCAGGAATGCAAGGATATATGCAAATCAATCAATGTGATACACCATATTAACAAATTGAAGAATGAAAACCATATGATTATCTCAATTGATGCAGAAAAAGCTTTAGACAAAATTCAACACCATTTATGATAAAAACTCTCCAGAATGTGGGCACAGAGGGAACCTACCTCAATATAATAAAGGCCATATATGACAAGCCCACAGCAAACATCATTCTCAATGGTGAAAAACTGAAAGCATTTCCTCTAAGATCAGGGACAAGACAAGGATGTCCACTCTCACCAGTATTATTCAACATAGTTTTGGAAGTCCTAGCCATGGCAGTCAGAGAAGAAACAGAAATAAAAAGAATACAAATTGGAAGAGAAGAGTGAAACTGTCACTGTTTGCAGATGACATGATACTATACACAGAGAATCCTAAAGATGCTACCAGAAAACTACTAGAGCTAATCAATGAATTTGGTAAAGTTGCAGGATACAAAATCAATGCACAGAAATCTCGTGCATTCCTATACACTAAAGATGAAAAATCTGGAAGAGAAATTAAGGAAACACTCCCATTTACCACTGCAACAAAAAGGAATAAAATACCTAGGAATAAACCTACCTAAGGACACAAAAGACCTGTATGCAGAAAACTGTAAGACACTGATGAAAGAAATTAGAGATGATAAAAACAGATGGAGAGATATACCATGTTCTTGGATTGGAAGAATTAATACTGTGAAAATGACTATACTACCCAAAGCAATTTACAGATTCAATGCAATCCCTATCAAATTACCAATGGCATTTTTTTACAGAACTAGAACAAAAAACTTAAAATTTGTATGGAGACACAAAAGACACAAAAGCCAAAGCAGTCTTGAGGGAAAAAAACAGAGCTGGAGGAATCAGACTTCCTGACTTCAGACTATACTACAAACCTACAGTAATCAAGACAATATGGTACTGGCAGAAAAACAGAAACATAGATCAATGGAACAAGAGAGAAAGCCCAGAGATAAACCCACGCACCTGTGGTCAACTAATCTATGACAAAGGAGGCAAGGGTATACAATGGAGAAAAGACCGTCTCTTCAGTAAGTGGTGCTGGGAAAACTGAACAGCTACATGTAAAGGAATGAAATTAGAACACTCCCTAACACCATACACAAAAATAAATTCAAAATTGATTAATGACCTAAATATAAGACTGGACACTGTAAAACTCTTAGAGGAAAACGTAGGAAGAACACTCTTTAACATAAATCACAGCAAGATCTTTTTTGATCCACCTCCTGGAGTAATGAAAATGAAAACAAAAATAAACAAATAGGACCTAATGAAACGTCAAAGCTTTTGCACAACAAAGGAAACCATAAACAAGATGAAAAGACAACCCTTAGAATGGGGGAAAATATTTGTAAATGAATCAACGGACAATGGATTAGTCTCCAAAATATAGAAACAGCTCATGCAGCTCATTATTAAAAAAATAAACAACCCAATCCAAAGATGGGCAGAAGACCTAAATAGACATTTCTCCAAAGAAGACATACAGATGGCCAAGAAGCACATGAAAAGCTGCTCAACATCACTAATCATTAGAGAAATGCAAATCAAAACTACAGTGAGGTATCACCTCACACCAGTTAGAATGGGCATCATCAGAAAATCTATAAACAAATGCTGGAGAGGGTGTGGAGAAAATCACCTCACACCAGTTAGAATGGGCATCATCAGAAAATCTATAAACAAATGCTGGAGAGGGTGTGGAGAAAAGGGAACCCTCTTGCACTGTTGGTTGGAATGTAAATCGATACAGCCACTATGGAGAACAGTATGGAGGTTCCTTAAAAAACTAAAAATAGAATTACCATATGATCCAGCAATCCCACTACTGGGCATATACCTAGAGAAAACCATAATTCAAAAAGACACATGCAGGGCTTCCCTGGTGGGGCAGTGGTTGAGAGTCTGCCTGCCGATGCAGGGGACACAGGTTTGTGCCCCAGTCCAGGAAGATCCCACATGCCGTGGAGTGTCTGGGCTCATGAGCCATGGCCACTGAGCCTGCGTGTCTGTAGCCTGTGCTCCGCAATGGGAGAGGCCACAACAGTGACAGGCCTGTGTACCGCAAAAAAAAAAAAAAAGACACATGCATCCTAATGTTCATTGCAGCACTATTTACAATATCCAGGTCATGGAAGCAACCTAAATACCCATCGAGAGATGAATGGATAAAGAAGATGTGGTACATATATACAATGGAATATTATTTAGCCATAAAAAGGAATGAAATTGGGTCATTTGTTGAGACGTGGATGGATCTAGAAACTGTCATACAGAGTGAAGTAAGTCAGAAAGAGGAAAACAAATATCGTATATTAACGCGTATATGTGGAACCTAGAATAATGGTACAGGTTTACCAGTTTGCAGGACAGAAACTGAGACACAGATGTAGAGAACAAATGTATGGACACCAAGGGGGGAAAACCGTGGGGGGATGGGGGTGGTGGTGTGATGAATTCGGAGATTGGGATTGACATGTATACACTGATGTGTATAAAACTGATGACTAATAAGGACCTGCTGTATAAAAAAATAAATAAAATTCAAAAATTATAAAAGAAAAAAGATAAAATATTTAGGAACAAACATAACAAGAAATAACAAAACTTTATATGAAGAAAAGTATAAATACTCATGAAAAACATAAAAGTACACATGAGCAAGTGGAAAAATAATCCTATTCTTGCCTAGGATGCCTCAACATCATCAGGATCTCATTTTCATTATGTTAATTTGTAAATTTAATGTAACCCAACAGAAATATTGACACACTTTATTATCAAGCTAGATATATTGCACCTAAAGTTCACATGAATGTATATCAAATCATCACATTGTATGCTTTAAACATCTTATAATTTTGTCAGTTATGCCTCAATAAAGCTATGAATTAATAAATATACAAGTGTAGGTAGGAAAAGAGTAGGTAGGAAGAGCTATGGGTGGGGGGAGGGGTCTAGTCCTCTGGATGTTAATACTACCAAGCCTCTATAATTAGAACTGTGTAGTACTGGCTCATGATGAGACAAATTGCAGTGGAATAGAAGTCTATTATAAATGTGTTATCTAGACTTATTGGGGAAAAGATGATCTTTTTAATGAATAATGTTGGAACAAATGGATGACCATTTTTTTTAATGAAGAAAAAAGGATCCACTCCTCATGTCATAAACAAGAAGAAACTCTAAATTGATCAGGAAAGTAAATGTAGGAAATAAAACTTTACCAGTACTAGAAGAAAATATGGGTGAATTACTCTATAATCTATATTTAGGAAAATTTTTTAAATTGTGACTAAAAAATTCCAGATTATAAATAAAGAATTGATAAATTGAATATACAAGGCAACAAAACAAAACACCATAAGCAAAGTAAAAATACAAATGACAGGCTAAGACAAAGTGTTTGCAGTGGATATCACAGAAAAAGGGCCAGTGTTGTTAATATATTATACACAAACCTTTAACACTTGAAGAAAAAAGAAATACTAATAATTGTAGAGAAAATGCATAAAAGACATGAAGAGGCAATTTACAAAAACATATAAATTTGAGCCTTGAACATATCAAAATATATTCAACTTCACTCATATGAAGATAAATGCTAGTTAAAACTCATTGAAATACTGTATCTCACTCATCAGATTGGAAAAAACTCAAAAGCTTGACAATACACTTTGTTTCCATGGCTGTGGAAAGACAGACACTCTCATACATTGTTGGCAGGAATGCAAAACGGTAGGAATGTAAAACCCTTATTAAGGGGAATTTGGCACCAGCTAATAAAATTACTTAGGCATCTATCCTTCAATATAGCAATCCCACTTCTAGGGATTTATCCTGGAGATATACCCTACAATAGTACAAAAATACATATGCACAAAGCAACTAATTACAGTATTATTTTTAGGAAACTACCTAAATGTCTAAGCACAGGAGATTGATTGAATATATGGCCCCTATATTCTGTAAACAAAGAATGAGGAAGATCTCTATAAACTGATGTGGAGTGATCTCTGGGAGACATTGTTAAATGAAAAAGGCAAATTGTGAAAGAGCTCACATGCTATCCTGCATAAAAGAAAGAAGAGGCAATAAGATAACACATATACATCTACTTATCTTTTAAAAAAACACAGGAAGAATAAGTTACCAAACAATAATGTTAGTTACCTAGATGGAGATAGGTAGAAGGAATACAGGAGGAAATGGTGCTTTTCTGAGTATACCTGTGCGCCATAGCTTTGATTTTTAGAAGTATGTTAATGTTCTTCATATTAAAATATGAAATTGATAAGGATGGGAAGGAAGAAAACTTCTAAGTGAAAGCAAATTGAAAACAAATGAACTCAACTGCATTTCAAATAAATAATATAACCATGCTAAAGGGAAGGGGAGGAATAACTTATCTAATTAATTTATGAACAAGAGTATTTAATCATCTACATTTAATCTGGCACAGAATTTCAAGTGCATGTGGAACATTTTACCAAAATAGACCCCACGCTGGCCATAAAGCAAGTCTCAACAAATTTCAAAGGATTTTTTTAAATTGGTGTATATTTGCTTTACAATGTTGTGTTAGTTTCTGTTGTACAACAAAGTGAATCAGCTATACGTATATATATATACCCCCTCCCTCCCCACCCCCATCCCATCCATCTAGGTCTCCACAGAGCTCCGAGCTGAGCTCCCTGCGCTATACAGCAGGTTCCCACTAGCTATCTGTTTTATACATGGCAGTGCCCATGCTATGTGTGTCAATCCCATGTGCAAGTGCACATGCACAGTGTGTCAATCCCAATCTCCCAATTCATCCTCACCCCCCACCATGTCCACACGTTTGTTTCTTACATCTGCATCTCTATCCTGCCCTGCAAATAGGTTCAGCTGTACCATTTTTCTAGAGAATATATTCTTAGACCACAATGAATATAAACTAGAAATAAATAACAGAAAGATAACTAGAAAAGATTTCCCCAGATCTGAAAGCTAAGCAATACACTACTAAATAACCCATGGAACAAGAAGAAATCATTATGGAAGTTTAGAAAATATTTTGAACCGAATAAGAAATATAGCTTATCAAAATTTTTGAGATACAGATAAACCACGCTTAGAGAGAAATTGTGGCCTTGAGTGCACATACCAGAAAAGAGGAGATGCTAAAAATCAATTATCCAAGTAGCTTTCTCAAGGAAATAAGAAAAGAGCAAATGAAACCCAAAGAATCTAAATTGAAGAAAGTTAATAAAATTTTAAAGTATACAGTAGATAGAATTTTAAAAATCCAAAAGGTGGCACTTAGGAAAAACTAACAAAACTGATATACCCCTGGAAAGCCTAATCAAGAGAAAACAAAGAAAACACACAAAAAAACCCAATAACATAAAGGAAATTAAGGAATATCATTAAAGATTTAACTGACAAAAAATATCATTGGAAGATATTATGAACAACTTTATATCAATGAAATTAAGAATTTAGATGATATGGATACATTCCTAAAAATAATAAACCTACCAATTGACATATGAAGAAACAGGAAATCTGAATAGTCCTATGGCTATTAAAGAAATTGAACTCAGCAGTTAAACCATTCCCATAAGAAAATGTAGGGACCCTGGCTTCCCTAGTGGTTTCTTCTAAAATCTAAGGAATACATAGCACTGATTTCATAAAAACTGTTCCAAAAAATAGAAAAATAGCGATCACTTCCCAATTTATTTTATGAGGTTGACAGAGCTTTGATACCAGGCCCAGATGAACACCTTATGTAAAATGAAACAAACAAATGGAAGATTATTATTGGAGTTCTGATCCAAGATGGCAACATGGGAGCCTCCTGAACTCACCCCCTTCCTAGGCACACCAGATCTATAGGTTTACAATGGAGCAATTCCCTCTGGAAGAAATCCAGAAACTAGCTGAGTGACTCCTATACATTAAGCACAAGAGGAAATACCCATATGACCCACATCAAAATGGGTAGGAAAGGTTGAGACACAATTTTGCCATAAACCTGACCCCAGGCATAGTCCCGTGCAATTGGGACAGAACTCCCAGCTTCTCCCGGGGAAGTGAAGGGTTTGAACCCCACATCTAGTGCCCCAACTTTTAAGACTCCCACCTGAGGGAAGGGCCCCAAAACACCTAGCTCTCAAAGCCAATGGGACTTCTGCCCATAAGACAAAAGCAAACAGTTTCTAAGGGGCTGGTGACTCTCCCCCAGCTCTCAACACAGAGGGAGCTGGCGGAAAGCTCCCATCTCCTACAGATTTTTTTCCCTGAAAGAGGCTTTTTTGCATACTTTAAAGCTGTTGCCTGAAGGTCAGGTTTCTAGGTGCTGACTATAATCTTCCCCCCCTGGATCAGGGAAGCCAGCAATACCACCTTCAGTTTCTCACTTGAGCCTTCTGCAAACTGCCAATATCTCCCTGGAAGCTTACGCACATTTCTGGTGCTCCTGCTGTTGTAGTTGTTGTCCAAAGGACAAACCCGCAGGACTGCCTGGCTCTGAGAGCCCCTGGGGCTTATATTCACAAGTCCAAATGGACTATAGTAAACAAAGACATAATAGTTACCTGGCTGTCCTTCCAGGGCTCACTACAGAGGGAGCAAACAGAAACATCTATTTCCCAGTCTCTCCCTGAAAGAGGCCTATTTGCATACTTTAAAAGTTGCTGCCCGAGGGCCTCACTTTTAATTTAGCACACATCTAGGGCCTGACTGTGACCCATTCTGGGGAACAGGGAAGACTGTGGACACCTTTTAGCTTGCTCCAATTTTCCTGTATCTCCCTGGAGGTACTGGCACACATGTCTGGCACCCCAACTCTTGTGAAGGCACCCAAGGGCTGGGCCCTGCATCACGTGGCTGAGAGCCAAGGGTGTTTGCATTCAAAAGTCCCACAGGGCTGTAGCAAACAAAGAAGCAGTCACTAACAGGCTCAGGAGTAGTACGCACAGCTATACACCCAGACCCAGCACATGTACGTACGTACGTACGTACGTACGTAAGTAAGTAAGTAAGTAAGTAAATCAATCAATCAATCAATCAATCAGCCAAAAAAGACCATCTCCAAGTTCCTCCCTAGCAGGGTCCTAAACTATATACTCTCCCAGCTGCTACCTGAGGATCCATCTGCCTGTATCTAGCTGTTGCCTGCTGTGGACAAAGAATGTCACCTGCCACTTCAGTAAATGACAATGTTGGCCCAATCAAGCTATCAGACACTACAGCTGCCCCCAAAAGTAGGCTCTGAGGGGGATTCAGGATGGTTAAAAACAGGATACTGGCCCTAGGTAGTTAAGATGCCTATCTAAGGAAAAATTTAAAATGACCCCAGATTCTTATATCCAGCCATACATAGAAAAGCAGTAAAACAATTAACTTGAGATGTCTCTTCTTTGTGATTAGCAGTAATCTTTCTATGCTTGACAAGATGTTTTCCCAGAAGAAAAGTTTACATATATTCTGGCTCCTCCCTACTTTTTCAGAGCAGTTTCTCAGAGCTAGCTGAGAGTCTGTCTCCCAGGCTAAAGACTTCAGTAATAAAACCTAATTCTTAAATTTTAGGTTGTGATTTTTTTTTTCCTGTCGATACTGTGATCCTCCCTTTGGGACATGCACTGGTCCTGGCAGACCCTCAACTACTGGGAGCCACTAAGAATAAAGAATGAGGCTTGGACAATTACAAAGGTTTGAGTAACGACCAAAAGCTTGGGCTGGGCTGATTGACAATTCATCTCCTAAATAAGACCACTCCATCAAGACTAGGAGAAGTGGCTATTTTATCTAATGTGCAGAAACTGAAACAGAGACAAGAAAAATGAAGAAACAGAGAAATATGATCCAAATAAAAGAACAAGATAAAACTCCAGAAACAGATCTTAATGAATGAAAAGGAGATAAGGGATCTACCTGGTAAAGAGTTCAAAGTAACAGTCAAAAAATACTCACTGAGGTCAAGAAGAAATGTACGAACAAAGTGAGAATATCAACAAAGAAATAGAATATATAAGAAAGTACTAAACAGAAATCACAGAGCTGAAGAATACAAAGATTGTTATAAATACAAGCTCTTTCATGTAAGCATCACAGTATCCACAAAGCAAAAACCTATAGTAGATATACAAAATATAAAGAGAAAGAAATCTATGCATACCATTTCAGCAAATTATCAAAGCACAAAAAAAGAGTAAGAAGAGTAGACAGGAAAAAAGGAATTACAAAAATGTCAGAAAACAAGAAAATAGCAATAGTAAATCCATACCTATCAATAATTTAAGTGTAAATGGACTAAAATCTCCAATCAAAAGACAAAGGCTGATATACTGAGTTTCCAAGATGGTGGAGTATAAAGAACCTCCATTCACCTCCTCTCATGGGAACACCAAAATTACAACTATTTTCAGAACAATTATCAATGAAAAAGATGAGAAGCTACCAGAAAAGATCTTCTACACTAAGGATATATAGAAGGAACCACAATGAGATGTGTAGGAGGAGTGGAGTGGTGGTATAGTCAAGACTCACACCCCCAGGTGGATGACCCACAGACAGGAGAATAGGAGTAAGGGGTCTCAGCATGACATCAGGTTCCCCAGCACAGGGGTCCTGTACCGAGAAGATGAGCTCTCAGAGCATTTGGCTTTGAAGACCAGTGGTGCTTACTTTCAGGAGTTCCAGAAGGCTGGGGGAAACAGACATTTCACTTTCAAAGGGTGCACACAATATGCTCTGGGACCAAGGGTGGAAACAGTAATTTGATAGGAGCCTGGGTCAGACCTACCTGTTGACCTTGGAGAGTGTCCTGAAGAGTCAGGAGGCAACTGCAGCTCACCCTGGGGACATGGACATTGGCAGCAGCCATTTTTGGGAGCTCCTTCTATCACACGGACCCTAGTGCTGGCAAGTGCCATTTGGAATTCTTCCTCTAGCTTATTAGCCCCAGGACCCAGCCCCACCCTGGTCCAACAGTCTGTAGTCACCAGTGCTGGAAAGTCTCAAGCCAAGCAACTAACTAGGTGGGGACCCAGTCCCATCCACCTGCAGACAGGCTGCCTTAAGAACCCCTGAGCCCAGAGCTGCCCCTGGACATGGCCCTGCCCACCAGAGGGCCCAGGACCCAGCCCCACACACCAGTGCAGAGACACTAGACATGGAACCCTCAAGGCCCTCCATCCAGAGACACTGGGACACAGCTCCACCCAACAGTGGGCAGGCACCAGCCCCAGAACGTGGGCTGGATGCAGAGAAGTTAGAAGTTTTTAACAAAGAGTTAGAAAATATAAAGAACAACCAAACAGAGAGGAAGAGTACAATAACTTAAATGAAAATTACACTAGAGGAATCAACGGTAGACTAAATGATACAGAGGAATAGATCAGCGAGCTGGAAGACAGAGTAGCAGAAATACTAATGCTGAACAGGAAAAAGAAAGAATGAAAAGAAATGAGGACGGCTTAAGAGACGTCTGGGGCGACATCAATCACATTAATATTCACATATTTACAGGGGTCCCAGAAGGAGAATAGAGAGAGGAAGGGACCGAGAACATAATTGAAGGTATAGTAGATGAAAACTTCCATAACCTGGGAATGGAAATAGACATCCAAGTCCAGGAAGAAAAGAGTCCCATACAGGATTAACCCAGAGAGGAACATGTCAAGACACATTGTAATTAAAATGGCAAAAAATAAAGATAACAAGATAATATTAAAAGCAGTAAGGGAAATGCAAGATGTTACATACAAGGGAACTCCCATAAGGCTGTCAGCTGACTTTCCAGCAGAAACTCTGTAGTCCAGAAGGGAGTGGCATGATACATTTAAAGTGATGAAAGGGCAAAACCTACAACCAAGAATACTCTACACAGCAAGGCTCTCTTTCCAATTTGATGGAGAGATGAAAAGTTTTACAGACAAGCAACATTTAAGAGTTTAGCACCACGAAACCAGCTTTACAAGAAAATGTTAAAGGAACTTCTCTATGTGAAAAAGAAAAGGCTACAACTAGAAACCTGAAAATTACAAAAGGAAAATCTCATCGATAAAGGCAAACATAAAGTAAAGGTAGGAAATCATCATGCACAAAGCTAGTAGGAAGGTCAAAAAAGTAGTAAAATCATCTATATCCACAATAAGGATATATAAAAGTATGCACAAAGCAATTAAATGTAAAATATGTCAAAACAGTAATTGTGAGGGGGAGGAGAGTACAAATGCAAGATTGTTAAAATGCATTTGAAATTAAGAGATCAGCAATTTTAAAGAATCTCTCTCTCTCTGTCTCTGTCTCACTCACTCTCTCTCTCTCTCTCTCTCACACACACACACACACACACACACTGCTATATATAAACATCATGGTAACCACAAAGCAAAAATCTATACTAGATACACATAAAAAAAGAAAAAGGAATCCAAACATAACATTAAAAATAGTCATTAAATCACAAGAGACAGGTATAGGGTACTAATGGGTACAAACTGCTATAAATAAAATAAATAAGCTATAAGGATATATTGTACAACACAGGGAATATAGCCAATAGTTTATAATAACCATAACTAGAATATAACCTTTAAAAATTGTGAATCACTATGTTGTACAACTGAAACATATAATATTGTACACCCACTATACTTCAATAAAAATAAAGATATTCCGTGTTCATGGATTGGAAGAATATTGTTGAAATGTCCATACTAATATAAGTGGTCTACTGATTCAGTGCAATCCTATCAAAATTCCAATGGCATTTATCACAGGCATTTTTAAAAATTCTAAAATGTGTATGGAATTATGAAGATGTGAATAGCCAAAGCAATTTTGAGAAAGAAGACAAAGCTGGGGCATCATACTTCCTGATTTCACACTGTATTACAAAGCTGTAATAATCAAAACAGTATAATTTTGGCATAAAAACAGACATATAGGTCAATGGAACAGAATAGAGAGCCCAGAAATACACCCATGTGTATATGATCAATTAATTTATGACAAAGAAGCCAAGAATATACAATGGGTAAAGGATAACCTCTTCAATAAATGGTCCTGGGAAAACTGCACAGCCACATGCAAAAGAATGAAACTGGATCCCTATCTTCCACAATACACAAAAATGAACTCCAAATGGATTAAAGACTTGAACGTAAAGCCTGAAACCATAAAACTCCTGGAAGAAAGCATAGGAAAAAATCATCCTGTTACTCGTCTTGGCAATGATTTTTGGATTAGACACCAAAAAAGCAAAGGTAACAAAAGCAAAAACAATTGGGACTACCTCAAACTAAAAACCTTCTGCACAGAAAAAGAAACCATCAACAAAAGAAAAGGCATCCTATCGAATGGGAGGAAATATTTGCAAATTATTTATCTGATAAGGGGGTTAATATTCAAAATGTATAAAGAACTCATACATATAACTCAATAGCAAAAATAAAAACAATTTTATTAAAAAATGGGCAAAGGAACTGAATAGACATTTGTCAAAGAAGACATACAAATGGCCAACAGGTATATGAAAAGGTGCTCAGCATCACTAATAGTCAACGAAATGCAAATTAAAACCACATGGGTTATTACCTCACACCTGTTAAAACAGCTATAATCAAGAAGACAAGAGATAAGTTTTGAGGAGGATATGGAGAAAAGGGAACTCTTGTGCACTGTTGGTGGGAATGTAAATTGGTGCAGCCACTATGGAAAACAGTATGGTAATTTCTCAAGAAATTTAAAATAGAATTACTATATGATCCAGCAATCTCACTTCTGGGTATATATCCAAAGGAAATGAAAACAGAATCTCAGAGAGATATCTGCATTCCCATGGTTACTGTAGCATTGTTCACAAAAGCTAAGATATGGAAACCACTTATGTGCCCCTTAAAAGATAAATGTATAACAAAATGAATCAGCTATATGCATAGGTATATCCCCATATCCCCTCCTTCTTGCATCTCCCTCCCACCCTCCCTATCCTACCCCTCTAGGTGGTTGCAAAGCACCGAGCTGATCTCCCTGTGCTGTGGCTGCTTCCCAGTAGCTATCCATTTTACATTTGGTAGTGTATATAAGTTCATGCCACTCTCTCACTTCGCCCCAGCTTACCCCTCCCCCTCCCCGTGTCCTCTGTAAAGCAATTATACTCCAATAAAGACGTTAAAAAAAAAAGATAAATGTATACAGAAAATGTGTTGTATACATATTCAATAGGATGTTATTCAGCATTAGAAAGAAGGACAGCCTCTAATCTGTGACAACATGGATGGACCTTGAGGCCATTAGGCTAAATGAAATAAGCCAGACCAAGAAATATATACAAATACTGCATGTTATAATTTACATGAGAAATCTCGAAAAAAGCCCCTCAAAGTCAGAAACGGACAGTTAAAAAGTGGTTGCTAGAGCCTAGGTGGTAGGCGAAATAGGGAGAGGTTGGTAAAATTGTATAAACTTTCAGCTATTAGATCAATAAGATCTGAGGATCTATAGATCTGAGATCTAAGGTCTTAGATCTAAGGTCTGATCTGAGGTCTCAGATCTAAGATCTGAGGTGACTATAGTTGATAACACTGTATTGTATAATTGAAATTTTCTAAGAGAGGAGAACTTAAATGTTCTCATCTAAATAAAATGAGTAAGTAAAGTGATGGAGATGTTAATTAACCAAATAGGAGCAATCCCTTCACAATGTATTTGTACATCAAATCATCATGATGTAAACTTTAAGTATCTTACAATTTTATTTGTTAATTGTCCCTCAAGAAAGTTGGAAAAAAGTAAATATTACTGGCCCATCTTTTATGAACACAGAAATCATAATCTTAAACCAAATATTCCCAAACAAAACCTAGAGATTTATAAGAAGGATAATACATCATGACCAGGTTGCATAGGAATGCAAGGGTCATTTTAAGCTAGAAAAGTAACTGGACTATTTCAACATATTAATGGGGGGATGGAGCAGAAGAAAAGTCATATGATCACTTCAACAGAAGTAGCTGTGGGTGTATGTGAGCTGTGGCTGAGGGTACCTCTAGTTTGGATTTAGTGGTATATTTTTATGTGGCTTGTGGTCACCCCCAGGTACAGTTAATTGATGGCTAGCTGTTCTAGGGTAGGAATGGTTTCCAGGTATAAACTATTTCTGCTGTGCTGATTTCAATAGCAATACTAAACAAAGCAGAAGATCTAATTCAATACATAAAAAATCACCACAACCAGGACATGGATGACAAAGAAGCTAAGTTTCACCAATTCAAAGAATATTTAAGACTACCTAGGGACTTCCCTGGTGGTGCAGTAGTTAAGAATCCACCTGCCAATGCAGGGGACATGGGTTCGATCCCTGGCCCAGGAAGATCCCACGTGCCACGGAGCAACTAAGCCCGTGGGCCACAACTACTGAAGCCCGCGCACCTAGAGCCCATGCTCTGTAACGAGAAGCCTGCGCACGGCAACAGAGTGGCCCACGCTCACTGCAGTAAGAGAAAGCCTGTGCGCAGCAACGAAGGCCCAACACAGCCAAAAAAATAAATTAAAAAAAAAAGACTACCTACTGTACAACCTGCAACATCCTAAAAAATTGTAGTTCATTTTTTAAAAAAAAATCTATAGCGATTCCCCAAACTTGACAAATTTTTGAACTTAAATATACTTTTCTAAACTACCTGTATTAAAAAAGTTTTTATCAAATTATAAGAAAAGCTGAATTGTCTTTCTATTTTCTCTAAAGAAAGTGATAATGTAAAATTGTTACCCTATGAAGGGGTAATCCAAGAATAGACAGCTAAAAAGTGCAGAAATGGAAAATTGTAAGGGGTGTGATGGGCAGTGAATTCATATCATTTTTCTCAAGTTTTCTTGATTTAATGGTATTTAGAGTTATTTCTTGTCTTTAAAATTTTATAACCTGCTGGGATTTATTTTCTGCTAGTCAATAATTATTCATTCTTAACTTTGTATTTATAATTTACTATTTTTTTCTTAGCTCACACCTCCCAAATTGAATTAAGATTTAAGCAGTACAAAATCTGAATCTGCCTGTGCCCGCTAGAATTGGCTTGTATTAAAATACTAAAAATAGTAAAGGTTAGTAGGATGTGGAACAACTGATAACTCTCATACAACCCTGGTGGAAGTGTAAATTGGAATGACTGCCTTAGAATACTACTTAGCAGTACCTACTAAGGTTGAGATAGCCATACCCTATGACTAAGTAATTCCACTCCTAAATATATACCTACCAGAAACACACATATGTGTACTAAAAGCTATGTTCGAAACTATTCATAGGAGCATTATTGATAATAGCTCCAAACTGGAAATAGCACAAATTTCCATCAATAGTAGAGTATATAAATAAATTGTGTGCTCACACAGTAGAAAACCAAACAGAAATGGAAATAACCGTTACATGTAACAGTACGAATGAATTTCATAGACCAGACTTTTCTAAACTTTTTCAGGTCATTATTGTCTCAGAAAAAATTTTAAAGTGCCACTACACCAAAAGAAAAATATAACAGTCCCATTAAGTAGTTATGTCACAACTTAATAAATATTTATGTCCTAACAACTTAGCAGTCATGTTAAAACCTACACATAAATTGAAAGAAAAAACTAATATTTTAATTTCATCCTTAAACAACTTACTAACTTACTAACTTACTAAAGGGATGTGTATTCCTGCAAGGCACTGCACAGCTTCTCAAATCTTGGAATCAGATTGGACACTGCCATCCTCAATTTTTGTTCCACAGTGATTTCTGTACATGCTTGCTTTTAATTACAGCTTGAATGTTCCTTTGAATGTTTGCAAAGATATGACACCAAGAAATGTAGTACAACTTAATGGGGTAACTGAACTGTCATGAAGTATTACTTTGTTCACTGTCTGACAGATGTTGAGCATTATGATGCTTCTGTAAAATTTACAAATACCCTGCAGTGCCCTGAGATGCACTGCTACACAGTTTGGGAACCACTATTGTAGACATCACATTCAGCAAAAAAGCCAGACACAAAGCCATGTATAAGTGTGATTCCATTCGTTTAAGATTTCAAGGACAGGCAAATTTAATCCTTGATGTTAGAAATCAGGATCTTGGTTACACTTGTGAAGAGGGAGAGGTCCATAATTGGGAAAGGGCATATCAGGACCTCAGGAAAGCTCATAAAAACATTCTATTTCTTGACCTAGTGGTGGCTTCCTGATCAAGTGACTAAGTAGGAGTGCTCATCTTGTTATAATTCATTGAGCTGTATATGCAAGGTTAGTGTACTCTGTGTGTGTGTGTGTGTGTGTGTGTATAAATTATACATGAATAAAAAGGTTTTTTAAAACAGAAAAAAAAATCTAAACAACAAAATATAAGAAATTACCCCTTAAGGGTGAAGCCCCTTCTGATACCCTAGCCAAATCCTTTGTTTTCCTTTAGAGCTTTATCTCCTAGTCTACAGTTTTGTTTTTTGTTTTTTTTTGGCGGTACGCGGGGCTCTCACTACCGTGGCCTCTCTCGTTGCGGAGCGCAGGCTCAGCAGCCATGGTTCACGGGCCCAGCCGCTCCGCGGCATGTGGGATCTTCCCGGACCAGGGCACGAACCTGTGTCCCCTGCATCGGCAAGCGGACTCTCAACCGCTGCGCCACCAGGGAAGCCCTCCTAGTCTACATTTATGTGCTTATCTGTGGTATCTCTGGCTAGACTCTGAGCTCCTGGAGGATAGGGGCCATGTCTCATTTATCTCTAATTTCCTAGTGCTTCAAACATGACAACACAGAAGGTGGTTAATTATTGTGAAATAAAGAACAGTTGTTCAAAATAAACTTACAAACTCTCATCTTTTTCTCTATCTGCTGTCTTTTCTCTGTCTTATTCAAATGCCCTGAGTGATGTTCTGTGTATGACACGTCTGTGACTTTCCTTTTTAAAATTCCCTATTTTTATGATATTAATTTCTCATCTCCAAAGAATACATTTTTAAAGGGACAGAAACACACACCCACACATGCCGACATACCCACATTCTCTTTTAAGAATTTATTTATATACAGTATAGACTTCTAATGTTACTCAGTACAGTCCATGGACCAGTGCCAGTCCATGAACGGTTGATTATTGGTTTACAGCAAGTTAAACACAGAAATTGAGTATATATGTTTAGAAACGAGTACATCAACTTAACCCTACTAAGATATCTGAACATGTGATTGGGAAACTTGCCTTACGTATGACATGAGTTATGTTCTTGTCATTCACAGTAGAACTAGTTATTGGTTGAATATGGATTGGACAAAAAAAAAAAAAAACAGTGGTCCTTTTCCATGAATAGTTGTTAAAGCTCTGCCATTGACTATAAGAGCTGGAAAAGACCAACCCCATTATCTTACTAGTGGGGAAACTAAGACCTAGAGCTTACACAGTTCCTGATTGCCAAGCTAGTGGTCTTTATACTCTAAAGCCATTCATATTCCTTATATTAACAAAAAGATTCAAAGATAAAATCAACATTATTACTGCTGTTGTTACTAGCAGTAGCAACTGCAGCTACTGTTTACCCATATTCAATGTTTATTAGCTAGAACCACATGAAATGGTTATTTATATATGTAAAAACTGTTAAGTGTCTATAATTTCACATGGTTCAACTCATATGAGACGCTGACATATGAAACAATGCCAAGTGTTTTTAAGCCTTAAAGAAGAGGCATCTGGAGCCAGAGTACGTGTTGCTTGGCAAGTTAGTGGAGTTTTTTCTGCGGCCTGTTCCCATGTCCCTAACCTGAAGCTAATAATCATATCCACTTCAGATATTTATTGAGACTTAAATGATCCTAGCCCTTGGAAGAGCACCTACCTGGCGGGAAGTAGGTGCTTACTGAGTGTTAGCTCTTCTGATTAATCAAGGAGATGATGTTGAAAATAATCTAAGAACAATCTTGTGAAATAGAAACATATTATCCTCAGTTTATAGATGAGGAGACCAGAGCTTTAAGAGAAGATAGTAACTTGAACCTTTGTCCATCTGAGTTCAAGCACATGCCCTGTGTCTTACATAGTAATTTTCAATTAAGTGACAGCTGAATCAAGTTGAATAACCTCATTAGGGTGTTTCATCAGAATTGCCAATATTTGAGCAGATCAACCTTCTGGGACTCTTTAATAGTTATATCAAAGACAGTGCAAGCTTTATTATATTCTGATTAAGAGAAGCTAATTTCAGCATTTTCCCTCATTTTTAGGTCTCCTGATGGACAGGAATGCTGTAAGCAATAAACAAGCTAATGGTTACCACCTCTGATTTCCTAATAGTTCAATCCTGTAGTAACCCCTTAGGTATTTCTTTCACCTTCCAGTGGTCCCCCAAATCCCAACAGCACCATCCCCTGGATGCTGAGAAGGGAAAACTCCACGTGGCACCTGCTGCCTGGAACCCGAGCTGTTCAACTTGGTCAGCGTTTTATACAAGATCAAAGAAACACTGTTATCTCGTTTCCTCCTTAAATAGAATAACTAGTCAAGACACTCCTTTGAGAAGCAACAAGATATGATTGAATTTTTCAGAATTTTCTATTATGCTATCAAGTTCACCTGAGAGCAAAGGACAAGCTGCCTTTCACATAAGCGAATGCATCAGCAATTCAGAAGGAAAAACATGGGTTATTATTAAGTAGGAACAAGTTTCTCTGAATATATTTATACCAACTCATAGAAACCATTCTCTTCAGAAACCTCTGTGACGATCTGTGTTCTAGTCTCAGTACTGCTTTAAGGTTGGCAGATGATAATAAAATACAATGAAATTACCTCTGAGTTCTGAAATGTACATCAGCTTGTACATTCCTCATGACTTGATTTTTTATTTTTCCAACATGGCTCATCCATGAGCCATAGTTTCAATACTATTCCCAAGCACTCAAGGTTTATATCTGTGGAATACAGCTACTTATGCCTACACCATGTTTATATAAAGGTAAAGAATACAGAATTTATTATATATATATGTGTATATATATACACACACCTATACAATGTACATGTATATACCTATTAGCTAAGAGCTAGAAGGGGCCTTTGAAATCATCAAGTCTCCTTTGTTGTCTTATAAATGACTCTGAAACCCAGAAAGCAATGCTATTCTGAAGGCTACACAGCAAACTGGCTTCTAAATAAAGCTTGAGGGAACAAGTATGTAGCAAGCACCTACCATATTCTGAGGATTGCAGCAAGCATTTTCTATACATAAGTTCTCATAACATTTCTGTGATGTCGGTATCATCATTCTCATTTGATACACAAAAAATTGAGACTATATAGCTAATAATTGCCACAAGTGGAATTAAAGCACTGGTGTAATTGAGTTCTTTTCAGTACACCAGTGTTTCTCCAGATGCACTCACGCCCACATCCCGTTTTTTTGCCATATCCACACACCAAATGTATTATTGCTTTCTAAACCTTTTCTTTAAATAGACTAAACATTTATAAAGGAAACTTTTTATCACCACTTAAGTGTAAAACAAATATAATGTGCCATAAGTAGAAGACATTTGTACAAGTAAATACAAACCAACCAAAATATCATTAAATTTTAGTTAGACTCTGCTGCTCCCTACATTGGATTTGCATCCTACTCTTTGTTGACAAAAGAGATTAGCAATGGTTAGAGAGGTACTAAAGGCCTGTCAACATCAAACTGAGATTTAAGGATTGACAGAGAAGACAGGGAAAACTTTCACTATGTGATTCAGCTGTTTGATGGCACATCAGAGAGTGACCTAAAGTCATTTGTTCCTATCTCAGATAATTTTGAGTGCTGTCCTGGTACCTACTCCTCACTTTGAGAAACACTGACGTACCTAAAGCACCTGGGCAGGTTCTCCAGGTCATGGTTCTCTAACTCCGGTCAATATCAGAATCACCTAGAGGTTTCTTAAAAACTCAGATTTGAGTCTTCCCAAGTTTCTGACTCAGCATGTCTGCGGTAGAGCCTGAGAAATGGCATTTTTAATGAACTCCTGAGTAATGCTGAAATGATCTGGGCAGAAACAACATCTAGAGAATCACTGCTCTGGGTTTTACTTGGGGTTGGGGGAAAGAGGTGGAGAATATACGGTGGCATGTATGTGAAAATTTCACCATCAAGTTTGATAGTTAATTGTATGGATCTGGTAGTTTTATTGAAACAGGCAGATACAGCAAAGAAACCATGTATTCTTGTGTTCCTGTGTTTTCTTCAATCTAGTGAATTCAAATTGATACCACACCACATCAGAGCAGCCTGCAGTAACTTTGGTTGAGGGATAGAAGTGTCTCTTCCAGGTCCAATAATTCAGGTCATTTCCAGGTGGCTTACTATCTGCAAGGCTCTTTGCTGCTCTTAACAGCAGCCAATGATCATTAATCCCAAAAGCAGAAAATGAGACTCTCCTCTTCTTTCTTCCACACATTAAAACATTATATAACACTAATAAATGCCATGACAGTTACTCTTCCCTCTCTTCTGGTTTCAATTAATAGTAATGACTAATAATTATAAAATGCCTTTGTGAGCCAGTCATTGCATTGTACTAGGTGATTATACACACACACATACACACTCTCAATGTGAGGGTTTGAGGAGCAAAGTAACTTATCTAAGGTCACACAAGAAGTAGAACAGTGATTCAATTCTAATTTTGATGACTATTTTTTTTTCTACTAAGCCACCCCACTGCTACTGTTACTACTCATTTGCTCAATCTTAATATAATTGTATTTTATAGAGAACTAAAAGATAAGGAGGAGAAAAGGCTCCAGATGCTTGAAACTTTTGAAAGAAAATTTTAAAACGATGCCACTGAAAGGGAGAAATCAGTGATATGTAATCAGCAATGGAGGTAGAGCTCCCTAGGTTCAAGGGTGGAGGGATGTCTGACAAAGCCTTATTTTTTTGGAGAGGGAATAAGTGAGTAAAACCAGTCTCAGGGGCTTCCCTGGTGGCGCAGTGGTTGAGAGTCCGCCTGCTGATGCAGGGGACAAAGGTTCGTGCCCTGGTCCAGAAGGATCCCACATGCCGTGGAGCAGCTGGGCCCATAAGCCATGGCCGCTGGACCTGCGCGTCTGGAGCCTGTGTTCCGCAATGGGAGAGGTCACACGAGTGAGAGGCCCGTGTACAGCAAAAAAAAAAAAAAAAAAAAACCAGTCTCAGAAATCCAACCTGTCTTAGCTTACTCTTAAGTCAAGAAGGAGATTTTTATTCTCCTCTGGAATGTCAAGGGCCATTTTGGAGAACAAGTATGGTAGAATAACCAACACTGAATTGAGAGCCATGAGCCTTGGCTGTTGTTTTGTCTCAGTAACTCAGAATTTATTTCCCTGAGTCCCAGGTTCACCATCTGTAAACCAGACAGCTGGCCTAAGTTCCCTTCTCAGTTCTGCCTTTCAGAATGGCAGACTCCTTCAACTGGGTTTACTAGCACCATATGCCTCAAAATGACAATGCCCATCTTTTAGCATAAGGGCAATATGGTTTGATTGCAAACTCAGCAGTGGGTTTCAACCTTCAGTCTTTCTATTAATCCACCCATGTGTGATACCCTGCTACCTTCTTTGGAAGATACATGTTAACAACTGGAGGAGGGAATTTGAACCCTCCGAGGTAGAAATACAATTTAAATCCATATAAATAGAATTTAAGAAATGAATGATCTGATAAATTTTTAAAAAGTCACCAATGGCAATGAAATGACAAATTCAATAGGTGTTGTTAGGCGTAATTATAGTAACATCTGAAAAGAAAACAACATCTGTGATCTGCCCTATTAATGGCTTAATATAACAGTGCATCTGTTACTGGAGTAACACTCCTAGCGATCTTAACTGTCTGTTTGCAAGATCTGGAAATAAAGAAAGGACTGTTGGAGAAGAAAGGAACAGGGTGCCAGATTGGCTATTGGTGGTCAAATTCCTCCCCAGAATTTTGAATTCCCCTCCAGCTACCTCGACCAGAAGTGTGTAGAAAATTCAGAGGACAAGTGAGTTCCACCTTGTATATGAACTCCTGTAGGCTAAACAACTAGCTGCTCAGAGTGATTTTTAAAAATTTACTTTTCACCTTGTGGTTAGAGTTGTGTTACCCCAGCCGTAATGGCATGCCACTGTAGGATTTTGCTAAAGGTACTCATCATGACTCGTATGCATGAGGCTTTTTTTTTCTGGGGGGAGGAGTTAACACTCAGGGAGTAAACATATTTTCTTTAAACATCAATTTTCTCCTTAGAACTCAAAGGAAATCCAGAAGTTCCCACCTATAGTTGAAATCCACTGCAATGTGCCAGCTTCAGGGTGTATCGAGATGAAACTGGGAAGCCATATAATAGTCTCACTCTTTTCCTCAAAGCTGTATTTTCTCTCTGCTTTGAGAAACAGACACTAACTACATCTCCTTCTTCAGCCTGCAATGCCTGCAATGGATGAGTGCAGGATGGATTCTTTATCATAAAACATATCCAGGTCCATTCAAACTGCAAGCTCTATTGCATGAGGAAGCAGCATTTGCCAAAAGCTTACCCTAATGAAATCAACTGAAGAAAAATACAACATTCTGTTACAAAAGAAATGTGGATCTCACACTTAGCAAGTCAAATACAGTTTCAAATGTGGTATAAAGAAAAATGGTTATGTGCTGTGCCCGATTCAAAAGTTAGAATCAGTGACCAGAGGAGGCAATGATTCCTCTATTATATGGACGGGACAAGTTGCTGTTACTCACCCCAGCAAAGATGACGTCTCTCCTGAGCGGGCTCCATTAGGAACTACGGAAAACAGGGCTTGAAAGTGGCATATTTCTCTTGTGCTGCTTGGCTAAAATATCATTTTTCTCTCCTATGGTATTTTTCATTTCTCTGATTATATCTGATGGTGTCAATGCGAGGCCTTAAGCTAACACTCTCTTGGAAACTCAGAGAAGAAGAAGGCCTGGAAAGAAACAACTCTGACCAATAAAGGAGAAGGGACAAATAAGCTGCCTCACTAGAGCCCTGTGAGAAAGAAGAATAGCCTGACTGAGAGCGTGGAGCCCAGTCCCAGAACAGTGAAGGCAGTGTTCTCCGCTGGGCTGAGCGTTTACATAGCACCGTCGCTGTTAGACATGGTTCTTGCATAAATTTCTACTTTCTGTGAATCAGTGAGCCAGCAATATCAAAATTTATAAGTGATTGTATTCTCTGTATATGGTACAAAATGACTGTCCATTTACCTTTTGCAATGCATGTAATTAAGTGTGAGACAAATATAACCTTTGTTATACCTTTGTTTGGGGGCCTGGAATATAATTTAGTTGCTGGGTTTCAAGGGCACTTAAGAAAGAAAAGACTCTCTGCAGTGACTTTTATATGCATGCTGGTGATGAATTTGCCCTCAGAGCTTCAGAAGTCCCATTCTGTAGTAGTCATAGTTCTTACTGATTACTGTTTGATTATACAAAATAAGGGAAGTGGGACCAATATATTGTATTTATGGATTATGTGAATACTTCAAACATACAGAAAATCAGAATTGTTTATGGGCTGATTGAGAACTTTGAGTCACACCCTTAAAAGGAAATTTTCACGTATGATATATATTTTTTTACTGAGTTGTCTGTTACTCAGCTAATTGGGGTAAGTGTTATGAACAAGTTGCCATATTGATATATGATATATTGATGGATAGTTACCGGTGAGCCCATTAAAAAAAAAAAAGAGAGAGAAGGTAAAGCAAGCAACAAGCCTTTTTTGAGGGTAGCAAAAGGGAAATATTAACAACCTTGGGAATAAAAGGAGGTGAAAAGAAATGAACATACTATCTAACTTCATGAAAATCTTTCCAAATGACCTTGGTTGGTTGCTATGTTAACTGTGAACTTACATGTATGGTTGGATCTTATCAGACTACTAAGTAGAAGCATGGACATGAGAAACATCTTAGAAGGGATGAAACATCCATAACATCTAAACTTTGAATAGCTGTAAGGTACAAGGTAGGAATTTTTAAGAACATAAAGTTTGCCTAACAATTTGGACAGTCTAGAAGTTTTTCAAAAGGCACTTGGCATTTCACAGACATCCATTTGCTAAAGAGAAGAGTGCTTTGCAAGTCCTAGTTTCTTTCTCTCCCTTTTCTCAGAGTCCTCTGGTTTCTTGGCACTAGTGTGACCTAGAATCACAGATCTGGTTCATCACAGAGTGTTAGCATCAGAATTGAAGGTTGTTTTGCACAGTTTGCATGTGCTGTGGGAGAGGACACTACTGTAAAGCTTAGAGAAGTTAATAAACCTGCTCAAGGCCACACAGGAAGTTGGTGGCAGAGATGAGACCACAAACCACATCTCCTCACTCATAAAACCAGTGCTCTTTCCCTCACCACTTCCTCAGTAGAGAGAGGTGCATACAATTCTGGGACAAGAGGGTCTAGGGTATCTCTTGGACTATTATGCTGACTAATGGATAGAGAGTCCACAAAGCATAAGCCCATTTTCCAAGCTATTTAGAAACTGTAAATACTAACAGGCATTTGCCAAGTTATTTGCACGATGAAGTTGGAATTAAAAATATCACTGTCTGGCTAATTAGAACCCTAAAAACAAGTAATAGATAGCAAACGCTATGTCCAGTTTTTGCTAGAGAGGCCATGTTTCTTTTGTCTGGCTGTTGAAATTCCCTAATAAATCGTGTTCAAAGATCACACATCACAGAACTGTATGTAGTTCCCCTTTCCTGCCATCAGCTTTTCTACACTTAAGTGAATCAATCATTTTGTACGTATTTGCATTTCTCATTGGCTGCATCATGCTCTTCATGTATGATTTTTAGAGTTTTTCACGGTAGGCCTTTATATTCTTGCTGCCCCAAATTGCCAATGAAGAAGCAATTTTTGACAGAAACTTTTGCCCCTTCATCTCCCACCCACCCATACCATATACCCAGGATAAACTTCATAAGCTTAAGACCAGTTATTTACTAGAGGCTGTGCAAATTTTAGTGGTACTAATAATTATAACTCTTGTTGAGTGGTGATTTTGTGCCAAGCACTGGGGTGAGCACTCTACACAATGTGACCCGTTTAATTCCCCAACAACCTTAACAGATTGACGTAATTATTTCCATTAAAAAAGTTGTAAAATTCTTCAAACAAACTGAAACAGAAGTAGTTGTGGAGAAAAAGCTTATGGTTACTTTGATAAGGCAACGCTTGTTTGTCTTCACTTTACTCAGGAGAAGGGCAAGGGTCTAGACTAATCTTCCCTGAACAAACAAAATTATGTTTTAAGTACCTGGAATGGAAAATAACTTGAGGCCTTTTAGCTGGTTAGCCAAATGCAAACACTGGTATAGGATTAATGAACAAAGGTTGGAAAAAGAACTGAGCAATAACAAAAGCATGAGGAGGAGTTAGTAATATGAGAGATTAGCCATAAAATTAGTTCCTTCAGGACTGAGGCAAGGGGATGGACAGTGGGGCAGTGGTCCAGAGCATCAAACATCTCTGGAGATGTAACATGATGGAAAAACAGTTCATTTACCAGATTTTCCCTTAGGAAGAATAAGCAGCATGAGAAGAGGTAAGATACCCTCAAGGGCCATGCATGAACACCCCTAAATCACTGTTTCTCAACAAGGGATGACTTTGCACCCCAGTGGACTTCTGGCAATATCTGGAGACATCTTTGATGGTCACACTGCGATGGAGAAGTCACTGACATGTAGTGGGTAGATCCCAGGGATGCTGATAAACATCCTACACTGCACAGAACATCCTCTCATGACAAAGAATTATCTGGCCCCAAATGTCAATAGTGCTGAGGTTGAGAAATCCTGCCTTAAATGTTCCCTGAACTCCTGAGGTGCTGGGTTAAGCTAAACGCAGAAATGAATCACTGAGTAAATGAGTTTGGCGAGTCTTGATTACCTTTCCCCAACCTAAGCTTTGCTCTTTCTCTAGATACTTGTTGAACAAGCTTCTAAAGATGAGCAGTTCGAAGGAGTGTGAAGTCTCAGGCTGGGCCTCTATCAATTAATTTGATTTCTAAAATAATTTTAAAAAGCAAAGACAAAGTGATGATGAAGAGCCTTTATAGTAAGGAATATTGAGCAGGGACAGGCTCAGCTGAAAAACACCAGCAACTACAGAAAACCTCAGTAGCTGATAACTTCTTGGTTGTTTGTCATCAAGTAATTTCTGTGATATTCAGGGTTCCTAAACCAGATGTGACACAGTGGTAATTACCTGCACAAATATTTCATTTGGCCTGCACACACTTAAATTTTAGATTCACTGGCAGCATTAAACACTTCGATGCTCCTCATAATAATGTAGATTCTTTTTTGGTGGAACTCAACTAGCCAAACAACTGACAGCCATGGGTACACTTTCCCACCAGTCAAGAGTTGTCCATTGCTGGGACTTCCCTGGTGGCGCAGTGGTTAAGAGTCCGCCTGCTAATGCAGGGGACACGGGTTCGAGCCCTGGTCTGGGAGGATCCCACATGCCACGGAGTGACTGGGCCCTCGTACCACAACTACTGAACCTGCGCTCTGGAACCTGTGAGCCACAGCTACTGAGCCTGTGAGACACAACTACTGAAGCCCACATGCCTGGAGCCTGTGCTCCACAGCAAGAGAAGCCACCACAATGAGAAGCCTGCGCACTGCAGCGAAGAGTGGCCCCCGCTCGCCGCAACAAGAGAAAGCCCACATGCAGTGACAAAGGTCCAATGCAGCCATAAAAATAAATTTAAAAAAAAAAGAGTTGTCCATTGCTGAATAATGCCATTGTGGACAGGGCATGAGTTTCCCCATTCCTCAACTGGACTGATTCAGGAGGTTCGATTACCTGCCTGGTCCCTGTAGCAACCTTAGTTTGCAACTCCTGTCTTAAAAGATTATACTTGTAGTAGTCTCTTATAACCTTTTGTATTTCTGCAGTGTAAGTTGTGATTTCTCCTTTTTCATTTCTAATTTTATTGATTTGCGTCCTCTCCCTTTTTCTCTTGATAAGTCTGGGTAAGGGTTTATCAATTTTGTTTATCTTCTCAAAAGAACCAGCTTCTAGTTTTATTGATCTTTGCTATTGTTTTCTTTGTTTCTATTTCATTTATTTCTGCTCTGATCTTTATGATTTCTTTCCTTCTACCACTTTGGGTTTACTTTGTTCTTCTTTCTCTAGTTGTTTTAAGTGTAGGGATAGATTGTTTGAGATTTTTCTTGTTTCTTGAGGTGAGACTGAATTGCTGTAAAGTTCCCTCTTAGAACTGCTTTTGCTGCATCCCATACATTTTCAGTTGTCAAGTTTTCATTGTCATTCGTTTCTATGTATTTTCTTTATTTCCTCTTTGATTTTTTCAGTGATCTTTTGGTTTGTTAGTAGTGCACTGTTTAGCCTCCATGTATTTGTGTTTTTTACAGTTTTCTTCCTGTGATTGATTTCCAGTCTCATAGTGTTGTGGTCAGAAAAGATGCTTGATACGATTTCAAATTTCTTAAATTTTCCAAGGCTTGATTTGTGACCCAAAATGTGATCTATCCTGGAGAATGTTCCATGTGCACTTGAGAAGAAAGTGTATTCTGCCACTTTTGGGTGGAATGTTCAATAAATATCAATTAGATCTATCTGGTCTATTGTGTCATTTAAAGCTTGAGTTTCCTTATTTATTTTGTTTGGATGATCTGTCCATTGGTGTAAGTGAAGTGTTAAAGTCTCTTACTATTATTGTGTTACTGTCAATTTCTCCTTTCATGATTGTTAGCATTTGCCTTATGTATTGAGATGCTCTTATGTTGGGTGCATAAACATTTATAATTGTTATATCTTCTTCTTGGATTGATTCTTTGATCATTATGTAGTGTCCCTCCTTTTCGCTTGTAACAGTCTTTATTTTAAAGTCTATTTTATCTGATACAAGTATTGCTACTCCAGCTTTCTTTTGATTTCCATTTGCATGGAATATCTTTTTCCATCCCTTCACTTTCAGTCTGTATGTGTCCCTAGGTCTGAAGTTGGTCTCTTGTAGACAGCATATATATGGGTCTTGTTTTTGTATCCATTCAGCCAGTCTGTGTCTTTTGGTCAGGGCATTTAATCCATTTACATTCAAGGTTATTATCTATATGTATGTTCCTATTACCATTTTCTTAATTGTTGTGGGTTTGTTTTTGTGGGTCTTTTTCTTCTCTGTGTTGCCCCACTTAGAGAAGTTTCTTTAGCATTTGTTGTAAAGCTTGTTTGGTGGTGCTGAATTCTCTTAGCTTTTGTTTGTCTGAAAAGCTTTTGACTTCTCCATCAAATCTGAATGAGATCCTTGCTGGGTACAGTAATCTTGGTTGTAGGTTTTTCTCTTTCATCACTTTAAGTATATCCTTCCACTCCCTTCTGGCCTGCAGAGTTTCCACTGAAAAATCAGCGGATAACCTTATGGGGATTCCTTTGTATGTTATTTTTTGTTTTTCCCTCACTGCTTTTAATACTTTTTCTTTGAATTTATGGGCAACCACGAAGAAATGGACAAACTTTTGGAAAGATACAATTTTCCAAGACTGAACCAGGAAGAATTGGAAAATATAAACAGACCTATCACAAGGAATGAAATTGAAACCATAATTAAAAATCTTCCAACAAACAAAAGTCCAGGACCAGATGGCTTCACAGGCAAATTCTACCAAACATTTAGAGAAGATCTACACCTATCCTTCTCAAACTCTTCCAAAAAGTTGCAGGGGGAGAAACACTCCCAAATTCATTCTATGAGGTCACCATCACCCTGATACCAAAACCAGAAAAAGGTATCACAAAAAAGAAAATTATAGACCAATATCACTGACGAACATAGATTCAAATATCCTGAACAAAATACTAGCAATCAGAGTCCAACAGCACATTAAAAGGCTCATATACCATGATCAAGTGGGCTTTATTCCAGGGATGCAAGGATGCTTCAATATATGCAAATCAACCATTGTGATATGCTGCATTAACAAATTGAGGAATAAAAACCATATGATCATCTCAATAGATGCAGAAAAAGCTTTCAACAAAATTCAACACCAATTTATGATAAAAACTCTCCAGAAAATGGGCACAGAGGGAGCCTACCTCAACATAATAAAGGCCATATATGACAAACCCACAGCAAGCATCATATTCAATGGTGAAAAACTGAAAGCATTTACACTAGGATCAGGAGCAAGACAAGGATATCCACTGTCACCACTCTTATTCAACATAGTTTTGGAAGTCCTAGCTACAGCAATCAGGGAAGAAAAAGAAATAAAAGGAATGTAAATTGGAAAATAAGAAGTAAAACTGTCACTATTTGCCAATGACATGATATTATACATAGAAAATCCTAAAGATGCCACCAGAAAACTATTAGAACTAATCAATGAATTTGGTAAGGCTGCAGGATACAAAACTGATGCACAGAAATCACTGACATTCCTATACACCATCAACAAAAAAATCAGAGAGAGAAATTAAGGAAACAATTCCATTTACCATCACAACAAAAAGAATAAAAAACCTAGGAATAAACCTACCTGAGGAGGTGAAAAACTTGTATTCAGAAAACTATAAAACATTGATGAAAGAAATCAAAGATGACATAAACAGATGGAGAAATATACCATGTTCTTGGATTGGAAGAATCAATATTGTGAAAATGACTATACTACCCAAAGCAGTCTACAGATTTAATGCAATCCCTATCTAACTACTAATGGCATTCTTCACAGAATTAGAAAAAAAAATCTTACAGTTCGTATGGAAACACAAAAGACCCCGAATAGCCAAAGCAAGCTTGAGAAAGAAAAAAGGAGCTGGAGGAATCAGGCTCCCTGACTTCAGACTATGCTACAAAGCTACAGTAATCAAGAAAGTATGGTACTACCACAAAAACCAGAAATATAGATCAATGGTACAGTATAGAAAGACCAGAGATATGCCCACACACGTATGGGCACCTAATTTATGACAAAGGAGGCAACAACTTACAATGGAGAAAAGACTGCCTCTTCAATAAGTGGTGCTGGGAAAACTGGATAGCTACATGTAAAAGAATGAAATTAGAACACTCCCTAACACCATACAGAAAAATAAACTCCAAATGGATTAAAGACTTAAATGTAAGACCACACACTATAAAACTTTTAGAGGAAAACAGGAAAAACACACTTTGACATAAACCACAGCAAGATCTTTTTTGACCCACCTCCTAGAATAACAGAAATAAAAACAAAAATAAACAGATGGGATTAATTAAACTTAAAAGCTTTTGCACAGCAAAGGAAACCATAAACAAGACAAAAAGACAACCCTTAGAATGGGAGAAAATATTTGCAAATGAAACAACAAAGGATTAATCTCCAAAATATACAAACAGCTCATGGAGCTCAATATCAAAAAAACAAATAATCCAGTTAAAAAATGGGAGGAAGACCTAAACAGACATTTCACCAAGGAAGACATACAGATGGCCAAGAGACACATGATAAGATGCTCAAATCACTAATTATTAGAGAAATGCAAATCAAAGTTACAATGAGGTATCACCTCACACCAGTCAGAATGGCCATTATCAAAAAATCTAGAAACAATAAATGCTGGAAAGGGTGTGGTGAAAAAGGGAAACCTCCTACATTGTTGGTGGGAATGTAAATTGATACAACCACTATGGAAAACAGTACGGAGTTTCCTTAAGAAACTAAAAATAGACCTACCATATGACCCAGCAATCCCACTACTGGACATATACCCTGAGAAAACCATAATTCAAAAAGAGACATGCACCACAATGTTCATTGCAGCACTATTTACAATAGCCAGGACATGGAACCAACCTAAATGTCCATCGACAGATGAATGGATAAAGAAGATGTGGCATATATATACAATGGAATATTACTCAGCCATAAAAAGAAACGAAATTGAGTTAATTGTAGTGAGTTGGATGGACCTACATTCTGTTATACAGAGTGAAGTAAGTCAGAAAGAGAAAAACAAATACCATATGCTAACAGATATATATGGAATCTAAGAAAAAAAATGGTCATGAAGAACCTAGGGGCAAGACAGGAATAAAGTCACAGACCTACCAGAGAATGGACTTGAGGATATGGGGAGGGGGAAGGGTAAGCTGTGACAAAGTGAGAGAGAGGCATGGACTTATATACACTATCAAACGTAAAATAGATAGCTAGTGGGAAGCAGCCGCATAGCACAGGGAGATCAACTCAGTGGTTTGTGACCACCTAGAGGGGTGGGATAAGGAGGGTGGGAGGGAGGGAGACACAAGAAGGAAGAGAGATGGGAACATATGTATATATATAACTGTTTCACTTTGTTATAAAGCATAAACTAACACACCATTGTAAAGCAATTATACTCCAATAAAGATGTTAAAAAAATAATATATTTATTGCATGTTAATATATAACATTTTAACAAAAAATAACTATATTTCCCAACACAAAAAGTTAGTGAGAATTATTCTAAATCTTATTAACATTTGGATTAGAAGACAGCTGGATTCTCATATCTGTTTATCCATTCGTTCTGTTGCGTCATGTTCTTGTGTTGAAATACCTGAAGGAAAATCCAGCTTTATAGATAGTTATAAAAGCGAGGACTCATGGATACCCCAAAAGACCTTTGAGAACTGTGATTAGTTTTATGTGTCAACTTGGCTATGCTACAGCCCCCGGTTATTCAATCAAGCACTAGTCTAGGTGTTGTGAAGGTATTTTGTAGGTGTGATTAAAGTCCATAATCGGTCCACCTAAAATAGGGCCTGATTTGATCAGCTGAAAGGCCTTGGAAGCAGAGTTGTGTCTTCCCTGAAGAACAAGAAAAAATTCCATCTGTATATAGCAGTTGCAGCTCATGCTTGAGAATTCCAGCCTGGCCTGCCCAATGGCCTACCCTATGGAGCTCACACTTGCGTAGCCAGCCCAACAATCATGTAAGCCAATTCCTTGCAATAAATCTCTTAATATATATCACCTACTTGTCCTGTTCGTCTGATTGAACTCTGATACAGGGACCCCCTAGGGATCCTCAGACCACACTGTAAGAATCACTGATAGAAGATATATTTCATAAAGCCTTTGATGTCACTTACCTAACTGGCTTAACAATAATTCTATGAAGTCAAAAAGGCAGAAATCATCACTCCTATCCTCAGAGAGTATATTTATCAAATGGCACACATCCATCAAAGGCTCTTAGTCTTTTTTAAAAAAATAAATTTATTTATTTATTTATTTATTTATATTTTTGGCCATGTTGGGTCTTCACTGCTGCATGCAGTCTTTCTGTAGTTGCAGCAAGTGGGGGCTACTCTTCATTATGGTGCATGGGCTTCTCATTGCGGTGGTTTCTCTTGTTGCAGAGCATGGCCTCTAGGCAGGAGGGCTTCCGTAGTTGTGGCTTGCGGGCTCTAGAGTGTGGGCTCAGTAGCTGTGGTGCATGGGCTTAGTTGCTCTGCGGCACGTGGGATCTTCCCGGACCAGGGATCGAACCTGTGTCCCCTGCATTGGCAGGCGGATTCTTAACCACTGTGCCACCAGGGAAGCCCAATGGCTCTTAGTCTTTATCCTTAAATTCCTGGTTCCTATTGCAGTACTCCTATCCTTCAGTACAATAACCTTCAATCTATTTGCCAGTATACACACAGATCTAGACATTCATCTTACTTAATACACTCATGCCACAAAGAATTTCCTTAGAAAAAGTAGGTAGGACCTACTTTAAGTGAATTTCTTAAGAGAAAGTGATACAGAAGAAACACAGGGCTTTGTTTTATGCTCAAGCAGTTTACAATTTACCTGGGAGAAATAAGATTACTCACCCCTGAATACATGAGATTTAATGAAGTAATTAGGACTTTGATTCTTTACCAATACTTTTTTAAGCACTAGACACTGGAATAGGGTTACTTTCATCTTTTTCAGCTACTTCTACTGTGGAATGGACCCCCCCACCCCGTATTTGATGCTCCCACTGGTCAGTGAGTTTATGGAAGACAGGGATAGTGACTGACCAGCAGGTGCTTAGTGATAACGACCTGTTCATTGAATGACTGAGGATGCCAAGAATGGGTGCAATACATAAAGGTGAAAAGAAAGAGCAAAAGTGGAAAAGTTGGGAGAAATGGAAAAACCAAAGAGCTGAAAGATGGAATATGACTTTCAAAAAAAGAATAAAGAGGAAGCTGAACTGGAGAAAAGGGTGTGTATCAAAGAGTAACAGATTTATGAGAACAAATGAAAGGCTTCCATTCTATGAAAGACTGGCCAAGGAGTCTGGGCTTCATTAGGAAGAAGAGGCAGAATAGTATCATGGCTGAAAGTATAAACTTCAATCAGACAGATGTGAGTTTAGGTCTTAGTTCCATCACACACTAGCTATGTGATCTTGGATAAATTACCTAACCTTTTTGGGCCCCAGTTTCCACAACCATGAACTTTTAGAGAGTTATTGTGAAGATTAAAGGAGAAAGTATATGTAAAGTACATCACATAGTGCCTAGCACAGAGTAAATCCAGTGAGTGTTGGCTCTCATAATTATTAATGTTACTACTGCTATCATTATTCATTCTAGGGGCAGCAAGCAGCCCATGGGAAGTGTTCAATTGGGATGGTGATATGGAGGCACCTGTCAATTTTGAAAATATATTTGATGTTAGTTAGAATGAATCATTAAGGGGAAATACCAGAGCCAGAACAATCAGGAGGTTACCTTAATAGTCCAGGCACAAAGAAGTGAGAGAGGTAAGGAACATCCTAGCCCAGTGCTCCTTCCACTGGATCATCCCATACACAACAGATTGGACCTCTGCAGCTTATTATTCTAAATAGGAGCAAAAGGTCTCTTAAGTATAACTGGGAAAAGAGAAATGGTATAAAATTTTGCAAGTGTATTTAATTTCAATACACTGTTGATCAGATTTAGGGGAGAATTTTAGAATATCAAAGTTGCAACTTTTAGAGATTGTCAAACTCTCTGACATACTGAGGCTTTCAAGTTCCCTCTGCTTACATGGCAAATTAACTAAAGGTTCCCAGAAAACAAATTGCTAAGGAGACACCAGTCTAGGCTAATAATAATAAAAAAAACTGCTTATAAGTCACATAAACATCTTTGTGTATGTCTAGGATCTTTTTTTTTTTTTTTTTTTTGTGGTACGCGGGCCTCTCACTGCTGTGGCCTCTCCCGTTACGGAGCACAGGCTCCGGATGCGCAGGCTCAGTGGCCATGGCTCACGGGCCCAGCCGCTCTGCAGCATGTGGGATCTTCCCAGACTGGGGCATGAACCCGTGTCCCCTGCATCGGCAGGCGGACTCTCAACCACTGCGCCACCAACGAAGCCCTGCCTAGGATCTTTTAAGAGTTATGTATAGCTAGATACGTAAGTATCTACAGAGCTTACACATGGTGACTATTCACACTGAATGAAACCCATCTGTTAATATCTGGGTACGCTGGCGGTAAAGTCCATTGATGACAGGTAGGTGTAACAGGAGCTGACTAGGAGAAATCACTTGCCAATCTACAGCACTGGTCTTGTTATGTCTGTATCCAGTAATTATGACATCTTTTAATTTTCAAGTAAGTTCTTGGTCTTAGTGTGAGGTTTAATCTTTATTTTCAAACACAGAGAACTGGGATTCTTCCTGAGCAACTTGAAGCATAGCAGAATGTCAGTAGGCTGAATCTCAGGGTTTCCTAAAATTGGACAGTTTTAATAATGTGTACACACTGAAATCCAAAGACATGCTGATCTCCACGTATAACACTTCTGACTTAGTATGGGAGGTCAATGACAAATAGTACAGAACATTCACCAGAATTATGATTTAGCTACTAGTTTAAAGTGGAATTTCTAGTCTCAGTTGATTGAAACACATGTGCTTATTTTCAGTGTAATAGATGTGAATCCCCCTTTCAAAAGAATTATAAGTTTGCATTGTGCAGTTGTGCAGAAATCATTGATTGGAATAGGTATTCCATGAGTATAAAGGAAAAAAAAAAGACATTAAGTAAGAGACATCTCATAATGGCCTTTGTACATGATTTTCTCTCCATCAAATGCTAGTACTCAAGTTGACCTTCCAGGTAGAAGGGATGGATTGTCTCAGAGCCAAAAATGCATTGTTGTGCAGGCCCTGTGGTTGTCTAACAATACACATTTGCAAGGTAGCTGCTTGGGACAGAAGTGGAGTGAGACCTGGGAAGAGAGAGATGTGATCTTCATCTAGAAATAAAAGCCTTGCCTTAGCTAAACGTACTGATAAGCAGTGTGTGTGGCTCACCACTTCCTATGAATTCTAGGTGAGAGGTAACTAGGAACTCATGGAGTTAAAGCAACCAACTTGGAATAACAGCTTAAGATGAAATAGGGCCTCAGATTTTAAGTCTTCCAATATTAGCATATCACAGATAAAGGAGACAGAGACTCAGGAAGGTTAAGGAGGGTCATGAGTCAAGGTCACCACCGGGACTATTTTATAACTTCTAATCCAGTATATTCTTGCCACTTCACACTGTCTCAGTGAGGTCACCATGATCACTGTATTTCTACCCAACTGTTTTCTACCCATTTACTTTAGCAAAATGGGAAATTTATTGGCTCACAGAACTGGAATGTTCAGAGATCCAAGGGCTCTAATAATTGCATGTTTTAGTCTGGCTTTTTCTGTGTGGTGGGCCAGATGGCCTTTGGAAACTCCAGACACACATACTGACTCAGCTTATAAGCATCATTAAAAGGTCTTTCCTGACACATTTTATTTTGCCAAAGTCCCGGGAAAACCTCTAACTGGTTCACTCTGGATTAGGTACCCATCCACACCAGCCCATGACATACTCTGTGCCAAAGTCTTTTAACCACATTGAATATATTATTCACAAGAAAAAGGGGTTACCTAATTAGAAGGAAGTCAGGGATTCTAAACAGGCACAAGCAACTAACATATATCATAGTCATATTTCTAAAATAAAATATCATGGAAGGAAATATCTAAAAATAGAAACTTACCAAATAACGGAATACCAACTATGGAAATGGTGTTGCTTTTCTTCTTTAAAATAATTTGTGTTAATATCTGTAATGACAAAGATAAGGAAAAATCTTATTTCAGTAGATGAAAGGTTGATTCACTATGGCTTACATCACAATAATTGCTTTCATACACACCCAACATAAAATATTTTATAGTCTTTGCACAGTGTCTGGCATTTAATGAATGCTCATTCCCATTATTTGCACATGTACAATTGTTAGCCTGATTTGTGCCAAGGCCACTGTCATTGCCTTTTTTCACCATGGACTGTCAGTGTCATTCATGTTATGAAGTCTCAGTTAAAAGACAAAATGGACTATAAGCTGTTCCATATTTTTGGTTTCCAACATTTGAGTTTTTGAATGCCATGATTCCCAGAATGGCCTACCATTTGTTCTGTGATTTCATAGCACATATTCCCACCCTCCTTACACTTCAGTGGGGCTTGCATTATTCTGATATTCTTTTTAATTTCAATCCACATGAACTTTGGTTATTATGTCTTTGAGAATTTCATGATATAGCTGGAATTGTGTCATCTGGTAAAATTAGGTTTCTACAATGTCACTCTGGAGGATAATCAAAGACTTAAATGCAGCACAAATTGTTCAGAACTTATCACCTGTCTAATTTCAGTAGAGACCAAAGAGGTAGTGGGTGATCATGGTTAGGAGCCAGGGCTTTTAAGTTAAGAAGTTCTGGGTTCAAATCCTGATTTCTTACTAGCTGGTTTCTTAAGCAAGTTACTTTGCCTCTTTAAGACTTAATGACCTCACCTATAATGTGGGACAATACCACCACCTAATTCATAGGTAATGCATGTAGAGTGTGTGGTACTCTTTGAACTCTAAATACAGATTAACCATTATTATGACAGTCGTAATAAAAAAATTTATGTGTGGGCAATAAAATAAAGAACAGAAAGAGCACCTGCTGCAGTTGCAAGTACAAAATGAGAACACATACATACATTTGTGAATGGTGATTTTATCGACAGACATCTTTTACATTTTGTTCTAGAAGCCTACCCACATTTCTTTATTCTCATTGGTCCACCTCCTTTTGGATTCTTTATAATCACAACTTTTAATCAACAGCTTTGAGGTATAATTGACAAATAAAAATTGTATATATGTAAGGTGCACAAAATGATGGTTTAATATACGTATACATTGTGAAATGATTACCACAATCAAGCTAATTACCACATCCATTGCCTCATGTAGTTATCATGTTTTTGGTGTGTGGTGAGAACACTTAAGAGATACTTTCTTAGCGACTTTCAAGTAAACAATTCTGTTATTAACTATAGTCACCATGCTGTCTGTTAGATCCTCAGAACGTACTCATCTTATAATTAGAAGTTTGTACTCTTTGACAATCATCTCTCCATTTTGCCTGATTACTATTATTATTATTTTTTGCGGTACACGGGCCTCTCACTGTTGTGGCCTCTCCCGTTGCGGAGCACAGGCTCCGGATGCGTAGGCCCAGCGGCCATGGCTCACGGGCCCAGCTGCTCCGCGGTATGTGGGATCTTCCCGGACCAGGGCACGAACCCATGTCCCCTGCATCGGCAGGCGGACTCCCAACCACTGCGCCGCCAGGGAAGCCCTGCCTGATTATTTTGATTGTTTTTTGTTTGTTAGTTTTTTAAGATAAAAAATTAGGACAGATACAGAATTCTGTGTGACTCTTGAATGTCTCTCAAATCTATTCATTTCTTCCATGTCTTTTTTTCTGTGAATTTTTTATTTTTATTTTACTTTTTTATTAATTTTTATTGGAGTATGGTTGCTTTACAATGTTGGGTGAGCCTCCACTGCACAAAAAATCTTCCATTTCTACTGCCTGAGTCCAGGCTATCTCTTCTCTTGCCTGCTCCCTCTTGTTCTCACTGCTTCTGTGCTCACATCCTATGGTGGTCATTGCTCCTGGTCACCAATAGTGATCCCTCCTCTACTTCTGGGCATTTAGGAGGATCGCCCTTTCTTGTGCCTTAGAGAAATGCATGGGGCTTCCCTGGTGGCACAGTGGTTGAGAGTCCGCCTGCCGATGCAGGGGACACGGGTTCGTGCCCCGGTCCAGGAGGATCCCACATGCCGTGGACCAACTGGGCCCCTGAGCCACAGCTACTGAGCCTGCGCGTCTGGAGCCTGTGCTCTGCAACGAGAGGCCACGACAGTAAGAGGCCCACGCACTGCGATGAAGAGTGGCCCCCGCTTGCCACAACCAGAGAAAGCCCTCACACAGAAACGAAGACCCAACACAGCCAAAAATAAATAAATAAATTTAAAATAAAAAAAGAAAGAAAGAAATGCATGGCCATGTGACCTGCGGTGGCCAAAAAAGTAAGAGTGGAAGTGACACGTGATGCTTCCAGGTGGAAGCATGCTGATGTGTGTCGTTCTCCATGTTTTATCCTTGTTGACATGACCACCAACCTTCCAAATGGCAGACCTTTTGTCAGCCAGAGTTACAGAGTGAGGATGATGTGGAACAGAGTGACAAATGATGCATGAGCAAAAAATAAAGTTTGTTTCACAAACACAATTTAACTGCTAATTAAAGACTGCTTGGAATGTAAACTGTTGCATAGTATTCTCTCCAACTGCAATTTAGGTAACTCTTCTGCAGGAATTACACCTTGCTCCTTATACAGTCTTTGCGTCACCAACCTGAGCTTAATATAAGGAGTCAGTAAATACTTGTCAATGGACTGACCAGGGAAAGAAACTTCATTCTCTCCTCCAGCCCTTTTAAATCAATTGATTGTTTTATGTAAGTTAGCAGTAGACTTACATACAGTTACCATAGGTATATGGACCGGGATGAGAACCCCTCTTAAAATGTTCTAAGACTCCTCAAGCTGTCCTTTTGTATGGATATGTCTAAGGCCCATAAATTGCAAATCATTATTCACTCACTAACAGGAGCCCAAATAAACCTATGCCTTATTTCTATTATCTTTTAATATTCTTCTATTATCAAAGATATGGACGGAGGATGGACTTTCTGATAACTTTTGTGTCATCATGGTTTGGCCAAAGGCTGGAACATTCAAACCATGATTATAAACAGTGGTATATAAAGTGCCTCCTGGGACTTTGGTCCAAGATCAGTCTACAGTTTTAGTAGACTCAAGTATTTGATTTGATGTCTCCTTGATGCCTTTCCTGAATGGAATACTGGAAGCAGAGGTATCAGATGTGAGGGTATCTCAGACAGTGCCTCAACAGGAAGAAAAGTCCAGGCACCAAATGTTTTGCTAGGGAGAGTTTTTATGTAAATAGCCTTGGGAAAGACTTCCAAAACCCTTGTTGAAAAACTCCATAATTTTTCTCCATTCTACTACTTTAATAGTCAGCAGCCCCGAATTCTTGCTGTCATTTCATTGCCTCTTCCATTTGTTGTCTCCTTCACTTTGTCTTCTGTATATCCTATTGATGTGAGTCTTGTTTCTGATTTCCAGGGTCTGCCTGGACTTTTGGTGACTGTGTAGGATACAAATCCCATCTCCGCACTCACATCAGTAACATCAGATAGAGACTCCTCAACTGTATGTCCATAAATGGCCCTCCCCACAATTCTCCATTGTAACTAACTTTGAATTGGGCCAAAGAGTATAGGATGACAGGTCCATGTGTGATTTTCCAGTAACCTCAGCAGTGACTAATATTCCACTATCCTTTGTATTTTTATTTTCTTTAAATCTTTGGAAAGTATCCATTCAGATTAGTTTCATAAGATCATATTACTATATATTCTTACTTTTTCACATTCTAATGTTTCTGAAATTGTGGTACCTCTTACACTTGATATTTACCTTTAATGATATATTTTTAATCTCCAAATGCTATTATTAAATTTACAATGCAGTGTATAATTGATAGCATCTTAGAACTCAAGGTATATGCTAATATTACTCCTCATATTAGAGGTTCTCAAGTACACTTTATGACACTGGCTTCTTATTTCACTGCATACAGGCAAATTAACAGAGCTAAAGGGTTATATCCCCAAGAACTGTGAAAGCCAACCAAATCCTGAGCATCACAGGCTAGAGGAGTGTTGAGCCTTGCTTGCACAGATGTGTCTGGTCTGCCTTCTTAAACTTCTGTACATAAATAACAACAACCTTTCCTCAGCAAAAGAAATTGCCAGACTATCACCACATCTGGGGTGGAATAGCAGCTAATTTTACACAAAAAGTCAGTAATTATTTGACTTTTTGCTCAAATTCTCTGGTTTCCCAATCCACCTGAACATGTTGACTAGCTGGTTAATATTTCTCAGGGAAAACTACATTTAATTTGATCCCATTTACTCTTTTTCTCATACTTAAATTTACAAGTAAACATCATCACAGAGTTCACAATGAGGCTTTACTTAATTTCCCTATCTGCACTCAACATTTCACTTGCTGAAACCACTGCTATGAAGTTTATGCTTTTCTTTAGACAAAATCATGTACACCCCCCCCCACTAAAACCCTGCATCTTCTCCAACAACCTCATTGTAAGGCATACAAGCATATGATAACATATTCACATTTCTAATATGAAAACACACCACCTAAAATTTGTTGTTTTACTTATATAAAAAAGGTGGGCTTCCCTGGTGGCACAGTGGTTGAGAGTCCTCCTGCTGATGCAGGGGACGTGGGCTCATGCCCCAGTCTGGGAAGATCCCACATGCCATGCAGCAGCTAGGCCCGTGAGCCATGGCCACTGAGCCTGCACATCTGGAGCCTGTGCTCCGCAACGGGAGAGGTCACAACAGTGAGAGGCCCGCGTACTGCAAAAAACAAAACAAAAACAAAATGCATAACTATCTCTCTCTGATCTGGAAGTCAGATGTTGAATTATCATAAGTTTATAAAGAAATGTTTTTCTCCTCAACAAATCAACTACATGATACTACCCTAAGCTTTGGGAAGATAAGTGGCTTTTTCTAAGACCTACAAATTGGTAAGGACTAGCATTTATTGGGATTAAACATTAGGCATGGCTTTAAATTCCCAAGAATACTTGGTGAGGAGAATCCTGGAATTCATACCACTATACCTATACAAATTAAGAGAATCAAGATTTGGGGCCCTCAGTAGTAGATGAAGCCAGGGATATATTAATACCCATCCAATCTATAATTATTCAATTGTATTAATTAAGTAGGGAAGCCAAGTGATTTCTTTAAGGGTTAAAAATGTATCAACTACTGTGGAGTCAGTGAGGTTATGAATGTGCATTGAAATTGATTCATACAGTCCTGGTTCTAATTTTACTTCTGCAACCTTTTCCTGGTTATCTGACTTTGTAAAACTACTTAATCTCTTAGGCTTAAGATACTAGCCTTAAGTTTCTTCTTCTGAAAAAAAAGCAAAATAATAGCTATTTTACATGATTATAAATTTCCTCTCTCTATATATCTCTATCTCATGTGTGTGTGTATACCATATCTGGCATAATGAATACTGAACAGCAGTTGTTGTTAACACTATACTCTACCCAACCCAACTGTAAACTCAAATACCCTACCTAATAGCTCTCATTTTCCCCTACCAATATGAGAATTGGACAATCTAATTTATCTTCTAGGCTACCATCATTTACCATCTCACTCTCCCTTCCTGTCTGGCTAAGAGAACCTGAGAGAGTAGGACTAACAATAAAAATCATACAAATGCCTAATTTCAAGGAAAAAGTGCCGTGGGACAGGAAATAGTCCTACAATTGCTTATTTTTTCAGCTGGAAAAAGAAAAGTCTGAACAAACTTACTAACAAAACCTTCCATTTAAAATTCTTCCTAGCACCTCCTGCATAAAAACCTCCTGCAAATAATTGGGACAGAAACAAGGAATCTTATTCAAATCTGGGTAATCACAAAGAAATCTTCATAAAAGTTGTCACTGTTATAGATAGATACTATGAAGAGCAAAAGGGGAATGGAACAGGAAAAACAACTGAAAATAATGAACACAATAAAAAAAATATTGCCATGGAGAAGATCAAGTTGTGACTGAGTTTTCACTGTGAAAACAGCACAACAAACCACCTCATGAAACAATGATCACTAAAATTCAGAGATCAAGTCAGACCTCTAGGACCTAGAGAACTATTGTAAGAATACAAAAGGAAAAAAAGAAGAATAGAGCTGATTGGTCTAAGGAAAGAAACAGAAGATAAAACTGAAGCCAACACAAAAATAAATCTGAACTGGGAAGCAACACAAGGGAGATCAAAAACTGCTATAAATGCAGTAAACCAAAGAATACTAGAATGGGAAAAGTTAATAAGAATTAGTGAGAGAAATTAATGGTATCAAAGACAGATGTGGTTATAAAAGATGTGTATAATTGGAGCCCGTGATGAAGAAATGGAAATAGGCAATTAAAGCAAATGTTAAGAATTATAATTAAAGAAAATTTCTCAGACATAGGAAAAAACTTGAATATCAAGTTTGAAAGGAAACTCTAGAAAACTAGGGCACCTACCAGGCACTGGTGGGGGACCACAGACACCTAAGGGGACTGGAAGAACCCCCAGCAACTGGCTTGCAGGATCTTGGTTCCCAGGCCAGAGGTCAGGCTCGAGCTCCTGTGGTGGGAGCTCCGAGTCCAAACCACAGGACTAACAGAGAACCTCAGACCCCAGGGAATATTAATTGGAGTCAGGCCTCCCGGAGGTCCTAATCTCAGCACCAAGACCCAGCTCTATCCAACTGCCTGCAAACTACAGTGCCTGACGCCTCAGGCCAAAGAACGAGTAAGACAGGAAAACAGCCCCACCCATCAAAAAAAAAAAAAATGAAAGGACAAAAAAATATGTTACAGACGAAGGAGCAAGATAAAAACCTACAAGACCAAATAAATGAAGATGAAATAGGCAACCTACCTGAAAAAAGAATTCAGAGTAATGATAGTAAAGATGATCCAAAATCTTAGAAACAGAATGGAGAAAATACAAGAAACATATAACAAGGATCTAGAAGAACTAAAGAGCAAACAAACAATGATGAACAACACAATAACTGAAATTAAAAATACTGTAGAAGGAATCAATAGCAGAATAACTGAGGCAGAAGAATGGATAAGTGAGCTGGAAGATAAAATGATGGAAATAACTACCACAGAGCAGAATAAAAAGAATGAAAAGAATTAAGAATTTCATGCCAACATGAAAAGATTGTCAACATCACTAATCATTAGAGAAATGCAAATCAAAACTACAATGAGGTTTCACCTCACACCAGTCAGAATGGCCATCATCAAAAACTCTACAAACAATAAATGCTGGAGAGGGTGTGGAGAAAAAGGAACCCTCTTGCACTGTTGATGGGAATGTAAATTGATACAGCCACTATGGAGAACAGTATGGAGGTTCCTTAAAGAACTAAAAATAGAATTACCATATGATCCAGCAATCCCACTACTGGGCATTACCCTGAGTAAAACATAGTTCAAAAAGAGTCATGTACCCCAATGTTCATTGCAGCTCTATTTACAATAGCCAGAACATGGAAGCAACTTAAGTGTCCATCGACAGATGAATGGATAAAGAAGATGTGGCATGTAAATACAATGGAATATTACTCAGCCATAAAAAGAAGTGAAATTGAGTTATTTGTAGTGAGGTGGATGGACCTAGAGTCTGTCATACAGAGTGAAGTAAGTCAGAAAGAGGAAAACAAATACCATATGCTAACACATATATATGGAATCTAAAAATAAAATGGTTCTGATGAACCTAGGGGCAGGACAGGAATCAAGATGCAGACATAGAGAATGGACTTGAGGACATGGGGAGGGGGAAGGGTAAGCTGGGACGAAGTGAGAGAGTGGCATGGACTTATATATACTACCAAATGTACAATAGATAGCTAGTGGGAAGCAGCTGCAGAGCACAGGGAGATCAGCTCCATGCTTTTGACCACCTAGAGGGGTGGGATGGGAGGGGTGAGGGAGATGCAAGAGGGAGGGGATATGGGGATATATGTATGCATATAGCTGATTCACTTTGTTATACAGCAGAAACCATCACAACATTGTAAAGCAATTATACTCCAATAAAGATGTTAAAAAATAAAAACTGAAAAAAAAAAGAAAGGACACTCTATATTCCAAGAAAGAAGTAGCACAGAATAGCCAACATTATGACATACTATAAAAAAGTTATTGATGTCAGGGACTTCTCTTGCGGCGCAGTGGTTGAGAGTCCGCCTGCCGATGCAGGGGACATGGGTTCGTGCCCCGGTCTGGGAAATTCCCACATGCCACGGAGAGGCTGGGCCCATGAGCCATGGCCGCTGAGCCTGCGCATCCAGAGCCTGCGCTCCTCAACGGGAGAGGCCACAACAGTGAGAGGCCCGCGTAATGCAAAAAAAAAAAAAAAAAAAAAAAGTTATTGATGTCAAAGAAAAAGAGGGAATCCATTGGGCAGCCAAAGGAAAAACAATTCAAGTCCTGGAAAAGTTGGGGAAATAGCTTCAACAAATGCTGAAAGACAGGCAGCATTGCCCATTATATTCTCAGGGACAGAAAATATGGTATGGAACTTTACACCCAGCCAAACTATTTTGAACATGGAAGAACTAAGGGAATATTGTTCCCAAGAGACTTTATTGAGAAATCTGTTGGGAGGAAAAACTTCAGTCCATCCATATATGATTGTAAAAATTACAGCAAAAAGATTTATGGAGAGGACTGAATATAACTATAGGACTGAGCCTAAATGTCATTCAGGGATAGTTGTTTTGGAGCAGAATATACATCTTATTAACCTTGACAAAAGTTGGGAAAAGAGGTATAAATGAAGACATGTAATATAAATACATTGATTGCCTAATGTCTTATAGCTGAGAATAGTGAATTAAGAGCTAGAAGGATAACAGAACAAAAGGAAACAACCTAGCAAAGATAATACTGGAAACTGAAATTGGGTGGAAGAATAAAGGGAAAACGAGAAAATACAGTAGTTTTTATCACTGCTTACGCAAGAAAGTTGATAGATACTATTTAAAGAAATAGAGAATTAGTAGTTACTACTCATATTACACTTAATACTAAAACGTAAGTATAAACTTTTCAAATTATCAAAAGAAGTACATATAAAATGAAAACAGACTATATATAGCAAAGGATTTTAAAAATATTAACAAGGGCTTCCCTGGTGGTGCAGTGGTTGAGAGTCTGCCTGCCGATGCAGGGTACACGGGTTCGTGCCCCGGTCCGGAAGGATCCCACATGCCGCAGAGCGGCTGGGCCCGTGAGCCATAGCCACTGAGACTGCACGTCCAGAGCCTGTGCTCCACAATGGGAGAGGCCACGACAGTGAGAGGCCCGCGTACCGCAAAAAAAAAAAAAAAAATTAACAAAGGCTCCCATTCCCTTTAAATTAAGCATATTAAAAGAGTAGGTATGGCTACTTTCCTATGTTAGATCAGTAGTGTTTTATGGTCCAACAATCATTAAAATACATTTCATTTAAGTAGTTAGTGCTGCTTTTCCCTTGAGGCTCTCTAAGAAAATATCTCAGAATATTAAAAGACAGATAAACCCTTTACTTGTGCCTGAAATTATGAAAAATTTTCATTAACCCATCAGCTAAATAACTATACCCTAATTGATGGCAACTTCTTTAATAAAAAGACCACATTTTCTTCAAATTGCCAGAAGACTCTTCCAAGTGTACATTTGTACATGTGGTATATTGAATAATAGTGATGAGATTTGCTATTTCAGCAAGGAACAGCAGTTTTTAGAAAGTAGAGAGGTGCTAAGTTTCCAAGCCATCTCTCTTGCAGTGGGATTGGTAAAGATGTATGAGTTTGCTAGGGCTGCTATAACAAAGTACCACAAGTGGTTGGCTTAAACAACAGAAATTTAGGGTCTCACAGTTCTGGAGCCTCAAAGTCCCAGATCAAGCCGTTAGCAGGGTTGGTTCTTTCTGAGGCCTGTGACAAAAGAATCTGGTCCATGCCTGTTTCATAGCTTCAGTGTTTTGCTGGCAATCTTTGATGTGCCTTGGCCTATAGACCCATCATCTTGATCCCTACCCTCATGCTCACATGGCTTTCTCCTTCTGTGCACATCTCTACGTACACATCTTTCATCTGTCTGAGGACATGTCGTACTGGCTTAGGAGCCTACCTACTTCAAAATGACCTCATCATAACTTCATTACATCTGCATGTCTATTTCCAAATGAGGTCACATTCTGAGGTATTGGGAGTTAGGAGTTAATTGTGGGAGGAGCCACAATTAAACCTGTAGCAAGACAGAAGAGAAAGTGGTGGTTCTGAAATGGCAGAGCAGACCATTCCACCTGTCAGAGTAGACAAAACCAAACTGTATGCCCATTAAAATCAGGTGTCATTGCTGATATACATATTGAATGTCACTGGCACCTCTTGCAGTTTCTTACCTACCAAGTGGATGATTTCGCTTAATGATATTCATCAGTGATAAGAAAAAAGGCAGATGAGGACATCAGAGTATGAGAAGAGGAAATTAAGATCTAAATTCAAGCACCTTGACACTAGGACATCTAATCAGTGAATAGAAACATTCCTGACTTTGTAAGGCTTTCAAATTTACTAATAGTCCATTTTTTCTGTCTAGCATATTGTTCATAAGCAACCTTATATTGTTAAATAAGTGTAATTCACCACTGTTGGACCTAAGCAAGGCTTCCAAAACCTCATCAGGATTATTAACTCCTCACAGAGACACACACACTCTGTTCTGGGGCCAACTATACTGCAACAATTCTTTGTTGATAACAAAGCGTGTAGGAGTGGGCGGCTTGAAGTTCTACCTGTTGAAATCAACTTAATGTGCAGAGGAACAAAGAGCTTTCCTATTTTTCAGGTAGCAAAAAACCTCTGTCCCACAAATTTCAGCTTCACTTAATTGACCAATGTTTTCCTAGGTCGGGGAATGCTACTTAAAAGGGTTTTGGGCAATGTGAGATAATGCAGGACGCTACCTAAAAGTGGTAATCTAACACTGATATTCATAATGAGATTTTTCTTTTTTAGTTCCATTTCGTATTGAATAATCAAAAGAATTAGCTACCTCAATTTGGTGCTAGTGTGATTTTAATCATTAATACATCCTAATCTCCCTTATAACACAAAGGAAGATACCACAGCTCCAAGTTTTAGTTTTGTTCATTTAGAATATGATGTTATTTTTAATTATATTTATTTTATCATTACTATCTAGTTATGGTGTTTGATATAAATATTTCCTTTATGAAAGGGACAAGTATTTTTAAAATAAATTGAAAAGTCAATTAAAAAAAAAAACTACAAAATAATAACAGTCATGGAGTTAGGCAAACATTTGAAAGGTAGCATGCAAATAACGAAAATTTGCGAACTAATGAATTAATTCTTTCATTTATTCTGAAGGCATTTGCATACAAGAACAAAGCACTCCACTGGATGCTCAATAAATGTATTTAGTTGCAGGAAAAAGTTATCCTCTGCACCCAAACTTGCATGTTTTGGCTGGGCAGAAAGGAAAAACACAGAAATCCAGCAAATTTTGTTTTTGCTATAATAGAGCAAGGGCTGAATTCCAACCACCTTTGGAGCTGGTGGCAGTGCCTCCTCCTTCCTTTCTGTTTTTATCCCCGGCTTCCCTGTTTTGCATTATGTTTGATCCCACAAGCCACCTCTGATCCTTTTGGGAATAGGCACAGTATATAAAAAGGGAGGGGATTAATCATTATTTGTTGAATAAATGAATACGTAAGTGAATGAATAAGCAAGCAGAGAACTGAGGGGGAGAACTGCAAAGCTCTGATGATTCTTAGCTCTCCTGTTTTAATAAGGAGGGTTGATTCAAGGAGCACACTGTGATTCTAACAAGGAAGGTAGCACCCTGCCTGACCCAGATGGGGACCGTGGAGTCTGAATAGGCAGGAAATTAGAGAAAACACTCGTCAGTGAGTGTTTGTCTTCTCTCCAGATGTATTGGAGGGCTGGCTGATAACCCCAGATGGACCCAGAAATGACTTCTCAGGCAAGTCAGAGCAAATTGAAGCTTACGGTCACCTTGGCTAAACCTCAGATTAAGTGTGTCAGTCCTAATTCAGAGGAATCATGAAAAAAAAAAGGCCTGGTTGTTAGTGTAAAGGAAAGTTGTAAAACTGCCTTTGAGAGGGAATCCAGCCTGAATTAGTAAGAGAGAGAAAACCTGCCATGTCTTTGTTCTCTGCCCAGGAAGGCCATCAGTGTGACCCTGACAGCTCTTCCGGGGGACAAGAGAAAATCCCTGGTGGCCTTGTGGAAGTTGTTTTCATCCTAGGTGACAGGATGATTCACAGGCTGTTGGAGAAAATATCTGTCGCAGAGCAAAGAGAAACATGAGTGAATTTAACCTGCTCTTCTTGACTCTCTAGGTTTTAGCACTTCTTCCTTTGTAATACAGCACTTTACATATATGTCCTCCCTCTCCTAAATTGGACTCCGCCCAAAGGCAGGATTTATTTCTTGATTCATTTTTGTAGTCTTCATGGTACCCATTATTTGAGACTCAATATGTGCTTGGTATGTATTGGTTAAATGTATGAATGAAAGTAGACATTTGAAAATTGCTACAGGGCTTCCCTGGTGGCGCAGTGGTTGAGAGTCCGTCTGCCGATGCAGGGGACACGGGTTCGTGCCCCGGTCTGGGAAGATCCCACATGCCGCGGAGCGGCTGGGCCCGTGAGCCATGGCCGTTGAGCCTGCGCGTCCAGAGCCTGTGCTCCACAACGGGAGAGGCCACAACAGTGAGAGGCCCACATACCGCAAAAAAAAAAAAAAAGAAAATTGCTACAGCTGTTATTTAAATCCTTCTCCATGAATATTTGAGTGCTTACCATGAACCAGACAACTTTTCATCGCTGGGAGAAATTTAAAAAGTCAGTACACCAGCCTCACTTCTAAAGATATTTGTAGACCTGAGGCTGATGTAGCCATGAACATTAGTAACATTTATACAACTGAGATCATAAGAAGCAAAGTGAGAGGGGGATATGGCAAAGGGATGTGAGTGAGCAGAGAAAGAGGAATCAGATATGGGGACTGCTTAGTGCGGAGATTGGGGAAGGAGCATTTGTCGAAGGCTTTGAAGGCTGAAATTCAATAGGTGTAGGTAACTCTAGAGAGGACGTCCCAAGGGAAAATTATACCACAGACAAAATCTTGAGATGGGATAGAACAGAGTTTGTTTTGGGGTGTTGGGTAGTTTAGAGGGGCTATGGTAATGTTCACAATGTAGGGGTGTGTATGTATGTACATGTGTGTGTGTGAGAGAGAGAGAGAGAGAGAGAGAGAGAGAGAGAGAGAGAGAGAGAGAGGAAAGGGGGGAGAAAGGAGGAGGAAGAGAGAGAGAAAGAATCAAGGAGTTAAGACCATCTGGGCACAGATGTCACAGAGCCTTAAAAACTGGGTGAAGCCATTTGGATTTAACTAAGTAATGAAGATCATGGAGCAGGGACATGGCACAATCTCAGCTGTTCTTTAGGATCTGGATGCAACAATTAGCTCATCTCACCAACAAAGCTAGGCAGGGGTTACTGATGCCCCCTCCTCCAGGGTCATTCTTTTCCTTCCTGGTATCAAGGGTGCACCACCTAAAAGGAGACTCCAAACGATGACAGCTAACTCAAGGAATGGTTCCCTGCTGGAATGTCATCCCCAAAAGAAAGGACGATGTAACAAGGAAACAGTGGGAGAGTCCTTCTAAAGCACAAGGCACATTTGTCAATATTTGAGGGGCTATTAAAAAAAAAAAAAGCTTCCCTTGAACATATGTCCTTAAAGGGAATGACCTAAGTGTTTATTTTTACTTTTCAGCAGGAAATGTATTCCTGTGCAATCAAATACCTAGAATTGTTGAGAGAAAGCTCTATCTCACAAAGGAATGTCAGCTGGTAAGCACAGAATGAGTGACAAAATTAGAAAAAGCATCTGCCAGCTCTAACACAATTGATTCAGGCATGAATTTTCAATTGGTGTTTAAACTATTAGGTGAATGGAAATATAAGCACGTAATGAACAAAACACAAGTGAGATCTCATCACTCCTTTGATCAAAGCTCCGCACTGGCCCCCTTTCACTCTAAGAGCCCAATTCCTTACAGAGGCCCCCAAGATCTCACACCATCTGCCTCCATTCCTTTTCTAAACGCAACCTCACTGTGATCCCCTTGTTCCTGTAACTTCAGCCACACCAACCTCCTTAGTCAAGCACCCTCCTTAAGGTCTTCTGGTCACTATCCTCGAATTCTGGATTCCTCTTCTCCCAGACGTCTGCATGGCTAACTCTTTTCTGATACGAGTCCCTATTAACAGTCAACTTCTCAGCACCTTGTTTACAAATACACCCCACGCTGTTGCCACCCTCGAACACTCCCAGTCTCTGTCACTCCACTCTCTGCTTTTCCCTACTAGGCATCTACTAAGTGCTAACCTATGATATAATTTACTTATGTGGGGAGACAGAGATTTTTGTCTTTTGTTTCCTGCAAAAATCCCAGGTATCTAGAATAGCCCCTGGAATGCAGTAGTTGCTCAAATATTTGTGTAATGCATTGAATAAAAGCCTATGGGCAAAGGAGTCTTCTGTGAGTCACTTTTGATAAGTGGCTCCTGCACTGCCCATGCATACAGTGGGAGCACAGATCGCAAGTGGGGACTGGCCTCTGCATACATGAAGGGGCAACCCTTGCCTGTGGACATTCACTACCATAAATAGGTGAGAAGTGTTGCCTAATTAGAGTTTAAGGAAAATATATTAGTGCTGAGAAATTAATGAGCTTAGGGAACAGAAAATCAGTGCCTCTGACAAAGGAATCTGTTAGCAAAACAAACACAGCAGAGGCCAAGGGAGAGCAATACCAACTTCTAGACTTGGACCTTTCTGCCTCAAAGATCCAGTAGTTTCGTCTCTGATAAACTTCATTAAGAAGCCAACAGAATTCTCTCAATACCCAGGCAGCTTCTTTGAACTTGCCTTATTTTTTGTGAGCCGTTCTAGAAACCAGCCCAGGATCTGCATGCTGGGGAAAGAATCTTTCATCTGACCAGGGACTAAGGCAATCTGCTTCTTCAGTCTGGGGGGACTTTTCTCCCGGGGGCCAGGGGATTAGGTATAAGCAGCTGTCTGGAATCAGGGAGCAGAGGGAAGGAGGCGGAAGTACACAGTCCAGTCTCAGCACAGGCTGTGAGCCATTCCACTTTCTCTTCTATAATCAGCTTTGCTTTCCTTTGTTCCTGCAATTATGATCTTTTATGTTTTTCATTCCAGCTGCTCCTAATTCATGAAGCCATGAAATGGGTGTCAAGGGTCTGAAAATTTGTGAGAACTAGACGTTATCGTTAGAGTGAGTAAATATCAGATTTTTGTGTACATGTATGTACTAGTTTTGAGCTGTAGGTGTTCCTGGGAGCAATGAAATATAAAAAATGCTATTAAAAGTGTTGCTGGGGTTTCCCTGGTGGCGCAGTGGTTGAGAGTCCGCCTGCCAATGCAGGGGACACGGGTTCGTGCCCCGGTCTGGGAAGATCCCACATGCTGCGGAGCGGCTGGGCCCGTGAGCCATGGCTGCTGAGCCTGCGCATCCGGAGCCTGTGCTTCGCAACGGGAGAGGCCACAACAATGAGAGGCCCACATACCGGGGGAAAAAAAAAAAAAGTGTTGCTGAATTCATTGAATGGCTTGTTATAGTACTCCTAACACAGTAACCTTTTGTCACAACGGCTCAAACAAACATGAATTGCTATTATCACAACATCAGACAAAATCTTCCGTGGGAAAAAATATGGTAGGGATAAGTCATCTAGGTCAAGTTCATCACTTACTTCCTTAATAGTTTGGAGAACCATAGAGAGGGAGACGTTAAGGTCTCATGGTGAAATAACAGAAGGCTGGGGCAGAATCCTGGTCCTTGGACAGGACTCAGCACAATGCTCTCAACAAGGGCTCTAACCTGCCAGCTGACTCCAGCCTTCCAACATTCTTCATTGAATGGACATTCCCCTACCCTTGACCTCTGACCATTTAAACTCCTGCTAGGTGGGTCAGAATCAAGGGGCCAGAGTGGTCAGCTGACAAGAGGATCCTTCTCTAGAAGGTAAGACCTGCTTTTTGCAGAACTAGATACTTCTCACCCACTGGCAGTGCAGCTCACACAGGGGTTCTCAGGAGAGGTACCCCAAGCCCGACGCTCTTTTCTACTACAGATCAAGCAGCTGGCTGCCTCCCCTCTCCTCCCACCCCAAACCAACACATTCTCCACATTGCAGTGTGAATGAAAAAGATTGCCTGCCATATCAGTAAACAAAGGATCTTGCAGTCATCAAGCTATCACATTATAGCTTCCCAGCCGGTGAACCCTGAGGGAACTCACAATGGAGACAAACGGGCTGCCCACTGCCAAGCCCTCAGCCACTGCAGTCACCCCCACCTGTGAACTCTGAGGAGATTCAGCATGGAGAAAAGCAGGATACTGGCCCCAGATAGCTGAGGTGCATATCAAAGGAATGATTTCTGTGAGCCAGACTCTTGCATCTTCCCTTATATAGAAAAGCGCTAAATTCCTTAACTTGAGATATCTGGTTTTCTTTAATTAACAGTAATCCTTTGATGTTCCGACTACCTGGTCTTTGTTACAAAAACTCCTATATATCCTGGCTTCCCCCCGCCCCCGGCTTGCCTCTTGAGAGCAGTCCCTCAGAGCCATCTGAGAGTCCTGTCTCCTGGGCTTAGTCCTTAGAATGTTGGCCAAATGTCCTTAGAATGTCTCAACTTTTAGGTTGTGCAATTTTTTTCAGTCAACAGCAGCGTGAGTGGTATTTTCAAAACAGAAATCTATGTCTTGATTCAACAAGTCTTTGACCATCTAGCACTTACCCTTATAGAGCTTACGTAGAAGTGGGAAGTGAGACAGGTAGCAAACAAAGACATGTCAGGGGTGGTAAGAGCTATGAGGACAGGAAGTGGAGGGGAGAGATATGGTGTGTATTTGGTGGGTAATTTTTACTCTTCTGAGGACTAGAAACAAACTCCTGAGTGTGGCCAGTAGGGCTCTACCTGATCTGGCCCGGGCTGCCTCTCCAGACTCGTGTTATACTGGATGTCAGACCCTGACTTCTACCGTGAAATTTGCCACTGGGCCTTTGCACGTGCTCTTCCCTGTCTACCTCAGACTGCCTCCTTTTCCCTAGTAAATTCCTTTAGAAGATTCTTCAATTGCCACTTTACCAGGGAAGACTTCACTGCCACCCTTTGGCACCATGGAGATTCTCCTTCAGAGCATTCATCCTATTCATGATTTAATTCTTGTGGTTATTTGACTAGTGTCTGTTTGTAAACCCCATGAAGGCAAAGTCCATGTATTATTGGGCTCATCCTAACACCTAACAGGTGTTTAATAGATATATATGGAATGAGTAAAGCTTCTCTAGAGATTCTCTCTGTGGACTTTTTTTTTTTTTTTGCGGTACGCGGGCCTCTCACTGTTGTGATCTCTCCCGTTGCGGAGCACAGGCTCCGGACACGCAGGATCAGTGGCCATGGCTCACAGGCCCAGCCGCTCCGTGGCATGTGGGATCTTCCCGGACGGGGGCACGAACCCGTGTCCCCTGCATCGGCAGGCGGACTCTCAACCACTGCGCCACCAGGGAAGCCCACTCTCTGTGGACTTTTGAGGTCTTCTCAGCTGGGGATTTTAGTTGCTCCCCGTGACTCTACTAAATTGTTTTTTTAATTGAGGTAAAATTTACGCACTGTAAATTGACCATTTTAGAGTATGCCAACAGTAAGTTAGTACATTCACAATGCTGGGCAACCATCACTCAAGTTGGAACTAGATAATTCCAACATTTCCCTCACACCAAAGGGAAAGCCCATACCTAGTAAGAAGTCACATCCCTCCCACCTCCCTCACAGCCCGTAGCAGCTACAAATCTGTTTTCTACATCTACAGATTTGCCTATTCTGGGTATTTAATATAAGTGGACTCATACAACATGTGACCTTTTGCATCTGGCTTTTTTCACTTAATGTTTCACAGTTCAACTGTGTGGTAGCATGTACCAGAAATCCAGTTCGTTTTATGGCTGAATAACATTCCATTGTGTGTGTATGCCAGTTATACCTATCCATTCGTCATTTGATGGATATTTTGGTTGTTTTCACATTCTGAGTTTTGCGACTAGGGATGTTATGTTCCTAAGTTGAAGATTTCCTCCCTCCCTTCTCTCCTTTATTTTTACTTTTTTTTTTTTTTTTTTTTTTTTTTACCATTTTTGGAGCATACTAAGGGGGTGGAATTGCTAGGTCCTAGAATAATTTTATAGTTAATGTTTTGAGGGCTCTTGTGTATGAAGAACAGATACTATGTTTGTGCAGTTGCTGAGGTTTCTCCTCTTTGCCAGAACTGTCTGGTTTCCATGACTCTGGCAGGTGTCCGAGCAGCCTTGTGCATGTTCTGGGTGACCATCGTGGGCGCTCTGTCCCTTGTGCCAGAATCCCCCCAGCCTGTGTTCTTCACTTCCTCCAGTGATTTTCTCCATTACCTCTTCCTTTCAATACATGACCTATTTTTCTTTCCAAAAGCCATTAGCCTCCATGGAGCCTAGGAAACAGGTTTAAATGTGCCCTTGCAGCCAAAAGTTGCAGATGAGTTTTGACAGAAAAAGACATTTCCCTTGGCCCTATTCATTTACTTCAGCGAGCTAGTCTCCAAGTTTTGTCAACTTGGGAAAATTATTTAACCTCTGAGTCAATTTTCTCATCTGTAAAATAGGAATGATACGTGTTTTGTAGAGGTAAATGAGAAATATAGGTCAAAAGCTTGGAGCTGTGCCTAGCAGATAGCATATAAAATACTCATTTGTTATTTTTCTCCAACCTAAGATGCCATAGTATAGAGGGAATTTCATTATTATAATTAGTTAAAGTATCATTTTTTATAATGATTCCTAATTATTTGTTTTAAGCAGAAAGTTGACGTTTTCTTAATGTATGAGTCCTTTAGTGAGAAGCTGCGATCTTCAAAGAACTAAATGTGCTCCTTCTCTGACTGAGACCTTCCTATGGCTTCTCATTGTGTTTAGAATAAAACTCAAACTTCTTCCAAGGACTTCATGATCTCTTCTGATCTGGCCCCTGTCTTCACCTCTGGCTGTATTCTCCCACCTCTCTCCGTTTCTCTCAAGCTCCAGCCTTGCGGGTCTGCTGTTCCCCCAAGGCCCCAGTTTCTTTCCTGCTTCAGGTCCTTAACGTCTGCTGATGACCCAGGCTCCAACCTTGTCTCCCAGGCTTTCCCAAGCTTTTGGGTGAGAAAGAAACTGCTGTCAACTTCCTTAACTGCTTTCCTTCCTTCTGCTTGACGTTTAAAAGGAAAACAGAACCACAATTTTTTGTCACTGCATGCTTTCTGATAAATATTTATTTGTCTCCCTAGAGGTGGTCAGTCCCCGCTTCTGAGCTGTGAGCTTCATAAGGCAAAGAAACTGGTGGGTTTCGCCCTCACTCTTCACACACAAAGCATCTCGACAGAGGAGCCTCCCCTTTGTTGAATGAATGAAACCACGATTTCTCTTCTACCTTGGTGCCAAAATCATCTCCAGTGAGCCTTATTTCCAATCCATAACGAGATCAAAAGTGATAGTAAGGGTCGATATTCAAAGCGTTCCCATTTGCAGTAACATATACAGAGAGATGCAGCTGCCTTTACAGAAGCAGCTTTGACATGGGGTGGGAGTGGGTGTCAGGGTTTTTACAGGGATATTGAGAAAAATACAGTGAGCACCCACTCCCAAGAAAAAGGAACCACAAGGATACCATAACATCAAATTGTCTAATTATTGGAAATAAGAAGATGGGAAAAATACTATAGTCATGTATAAGGCTTTGGGGGGCAGGGGTGGTGGGAGGGACTACAAAGGGGCACAAGAAAACTGGGGGTGATAAATATGTTTACTGGGGTAGCTGTGGTGATGGTTTCACAGGTGCATCCACATGTCATAACCTGCATTCTGATGTTTCAAATGTGTGCAGTTTATTGTATAGCAATGATACCTCAATAAGGCTATTCAAAGCATGAACAAAATTAGGGGGAAAACAACAGTAACCTCCACGACAAAATAGCAGTCATGAATTTTCTCGGGCTAATTAGACCAGAATCTAAGTTTCTGAAGGTGGAGCTAACACATCCTACTTGTTCTGGGAATTCTGGGATGGGACACTGGTGAGGTCCCTTTTGCAGAGGTGAGAAAGACGAGCCCATGTGGGGCAGTTGTTGCCATCCAGGTCTCACCCACATCCTCAAGGGGGCGCCCCTTCATGGGGAAGTAAAAGTCAAGAACCTCTCGTGCACCAGCACTCAGAGGGAAGCTTTCCAGCAAGGACAAGAAGGAGGTCGTGCTGTTACCGTGTTTTCTTTTTGCCTAAAGCAGTGAGGAGCTTAGACACCAGATCAGCAGCTCCTGTAGAAAACCTCCCTACAGCCATTGACCTTTCCTTTCCTGAGGCTGCCTTCCGAGTCCCAGCCTGCCCTCGACTACTGAATCCCTCCAGTTTATGGACAGGGCATCTCTTCCCCTCACATTTTTTTCTTTCCTCCATTTTCCTCTGCTTACATTTCCTTTCTGTTCTTGTTCTCTTCCTTTTTAAAATATGAAAGTAAATTTATGCTGGCTGGACACTATGTGGCCAACTTCTCACTAACCTTATTCTATTTTGTCCTTTAAGCCAGACCAGGGAAGAGCTGCCATCAGTGTTCCTATTTCACAGGAGGGGAAAATGATACTGTGACAGGTTCGGGGCTCACAGATGTTCTGCCTCCAATAAATGCAGAGCCAGGATTTGAACCTGGAATACCTCCAGTGCCTGAGCTCTTAAGTTCCAGACACAGGCCCTTTCCTGATCTCCAAGATTTCCCTCTTTCTTTTCCCTTTACACAGGTATTAATGTGTGATGACTCCATTAGATGAAGTATTCTATATTTCTAAAAAATAATGTGGTAGAGCATATTAAGTGGCATGGAAATAATCCTCGCATACCCTAAAGCATAAGAAACACATTTAATAATTAAGTACTCTATGTCAGTGCCTATGTATATAGTAAATTAGAAGTATATACACCAAATTCAGTAAGGTAGCAGGATACAAGATCAACATACAGAAATTGGCTGTACTTCTTTACACCAACAATGAAATATCAGAAAGGGAATGCATAAAAAAGAATACCTTTTAAAGTTGCAGCCCCCAAGATAAAATATTTAGGAATAAGCCTCACCAAGGAGGTAAAAGACTTACACACTGAGAACTATAAAATGTTAACAAAGGAAATTGAATATTGTATTATTAAAATGGCCATACTACACAAAGCAATCTACAGATTCAATGCAATACCTATCAAATTCCCCATGACCTTTTTCACAGAACTAGAACAAATAATCCTAAAATTCATACGAAACCATAAAAGACCCAGAATTGCCAAAGCAATCCTGAAGAAAAAGAACAAAGCATCAGGCATAACTGTCTCAGACTTCAGACAATACTACAAAGTTACAGTAATCAAAACAGCATGATATTGTCACAAAAACAGACATATGGATCAATGGAACAGAATAGAGAGCCCAAAAATAAACCCACATACCTATGGTCAATTAATCTTTGACAAGGGAGGCAACAATATACAATGGGAAAAAGACAGTCTCTTCAGTAAGTGGTGTTGGGAAAGTTAGACAGCTGCGTGTAAATCAATGAGGTTAGAACACATCCTCTCACCATACACAAAAATAAACTCAAAATGGCTTAAAGACTTATACATAAGACATGATAAACTCCAGAAAGAACATAGGCAAAACATTCTCTGACATAAATCTACGAGTGTTTTCTTAGGTCAGTCTCCCAAGGCAATAGAAATAAAAACCAAAATAAACAAATGGGACCTAATCAAGCTTACAAGCTTTTTCACAGTAAAGGAAACAACAAACAAAACAAAAAGACAACATACAGAATGGGAGAAAATATTTGCAAATGATGTGACCAACAAGGGATTAATTTCCAAAATATACAAACAGCTCATACAACTCAACAACAAAAAAACAAACAACCCAATTGAAAAATGGGCAGAAGATCTAAAGAGACACTTCTCCAAAGAAGATATACAGATGGCCAATAGGCACATGAAAAGATGCTCAACATTGCTAATTATTAGAGAAATGCAAATCAAAACTACAATGAGGTACCACCTCACACTGGTCAGAATGGCCATCATTAAAAAGTCTACAAATAACAAATGATGGAGAAGATGTGGAGAAAAGGGAACCCTCCTGCACTGTTGGTGCAGCCACTGTGGAAAACAGTATGGAGGTTCCTCAGAAAACTAAAAATAGAATTCCTATATGATTCAGGAATCCCACTCCTGGGCATACATCCAGAGAAAACTATAATTCAAAAAGATACATGCACCCCTATTTTTATAGTAGCACTATTCACAATAGGCAAGACATGGAAACAACCTAAATGTCCATCGACAGATGAATGGATAAAGATGTGGTACATATATACAATGGAATACTACTCAGCCATAAAAAATAATGCCATTTGTAGCAACATGGATGCAACTAGAGATTATCATTCTAAGAGAAGTAAGTCAGAAAGAGAAAGACACATACCATACGATGTCACTTATACGTGGAATCTAAAATATGACACAAATGAAACTATATATGAAACAGAAACAGAATCAGGGACATTGAGAATAGACTGGTAGTTGCCAAGGGGGAGGAGGGTGGGAGAGGGTTGGATTGGGAGTTTGGAGTTAGTAGATGTGAACTATTCCATAGAGGATGGATAAACAACAAGGTCCCACTGTATAGCACAGGGAACAATATTCAATAACCTGTGATAAACCATAACGGAAAAGAATATGAAAAGGAATGTATATATATGTATAACTGAGTCACTTTACTGTAGAGCAGTAATTAACACAACATTGTAATTCAACTCTACTTCAATAAAAAATAAAGTAAAAAAAAGTAAAGGAAAAAATAAAGAAGCATGTACATCAAAATGTGTCATTGGTCATTTGTCTCATGAGATGGTGAATTAGATATGCTTTCTTCTCTTAGCTTATCTGCATTTTCTTAAATATTCATGATGAGCATGTTACTTGTGTCATTGACAAAAGTACAGGAATGCTCTCTAAAAAGTAGCAGTCCTTTAGAGGGGAGGGTTATATTTTCCTTTTTTTCCCTTATAATCTTAGCTCTGACTAGTGAGTGGCATCCCTTCTCTCCTAGGAGAGCCACGTAATGAGCTTGCCCTAAGATTGCAGGAAAATCAAAGGTGCTCAGCAAAGGAAACCATGAACAAGACCAAAAGACAACCCTCAGAATGGGAGAAAATATTTGCAAATGAAGCAACTGACAAAGGATTAATCTCCAAAATTTATAAGCAGCTCATGCAGCTCAATAATAAAAAAACAAACAACCCAATCCAAAAATGGGCAGAAGACCTAAATAGACATTTCTCCAAAGAAGATATACAGACTGCCAACAAACACATGAAAGGATGCTCAACATCTTTACTCATTAGAGAAATGCAAATCAAAACTACAATGAGATATCATCTCACACCAGTCAGAATGGCCATCATCAAAAAATCTAGAAACAATAAATGCTGGAGAGGGTGTGGAAAAAAGGGAACACTCTTGCACTGCTGGTGGGAATGTGAATTGGTACAGCCACTATGGAGAACGGTATGGAGGTTCCTTAAAAAACTACAAACAGAACTACCATATGACCCAGCAATCTCACTACTGGGCATATACCCTGAGAAAACCATAATTCAAAAAGAGTCATGTACCAAAATGTTCATAGCAGCCCTATTTACAATAGCCCGGAGATGGAAACAACCTAAGTGTCCATCATCGGATGAATGGATAAAGAAGATGTGGCACATATATACAATGGAATATTACTCAGCCATAAAAAGAAATGAAATTGAGCTATTTGTAATAAGGTGGATGGACCTAGAGTCTGTCATACAGAGTGAAGTAAGTCAGAAAGAGAAAGACAAATACTCTATGCTGACACATATATATGGAATTTAAGAAAAAAATGTCATGAAGAACATAGGGGTAAGACAGGAATAAAGACACAGACCTACTTGAGAATGGACTTGAGGATATGGGGAGGGGGAAGGGTAAGCTGTGACAAAGCGAAAGAGCAGCATGGACATATAAACACTACCAAACGTAAGGTAGATAGCTAGTGGGAAGCAGCCGCATAGCACAGGGAGATCAGCTCGGTGCTTTGTGACCGCCTGGAGGGGTGGGATAGGGAGGGTGGGAGGGAGACGCAAAAGGGAGGGGATATGGGAACATATGTATATGTATAACTGATTAAATTTGTTATAAAGCAGAAAAAAATTAAAAACTTAAAAAAAATGGTGCAAACAGAAACATGTCTAATGCAAAACTCAGTTCTCCGCTCAGAATGGGAGCTTTCCTCTGAAGAGTGACCACAGCTAAACAGAGGGGCTCCGTCCTGGGAATGCTCTGCAAATATTGTGGACTTTCATATGCTACCTTCTACCCAAGATTTCCAAGTCTCTCACCCCAACTAACTCTTCCCTTCCTATTCTGGTCTTGGCACTTCCATCTATATCTACCTTATAAAACCCACCACTTTCAGCCCTGAGGTAGAAAATTCATAGTCCTAACAGAAATAGAGGGGTTTTAATAATGTAACTAAAATGTCCTTACACTTCCTCATTTGGTTGTGAATCAGATCAAGGAAAGACCCATGGCTGCTTTGTTTTCACTTAGGATTTATTCATTCATCTGATTAAAAATAGAGTGTCTACTTGGTCCCAAGCACTGGGCTGAAGGCTGGGGATTTCGTAATAAAAAGACACAGTCTCTGCATCCCCCAGCTTATGGGGAAGGAACAGCCAATAAAAACTGAAACCAAGAAAACACTGTTATACTGTGAAGGAAATATACAAGGTGACATGATGAAGAGTAACTAGGGGCTGATTGTAGATATGGCGGAAGGGAAGGCCTCTCGGCAGAGATGATATTTGAGCTGAGACTTGCAAGTACAGGGATTGGATAGGAAGCACATGATAGGTACATATCAGACCTTTGCTTTGGGAATGAATGAGTCATCTGGGTCACCTTTCTCTGCATCCCCCAACAGGTCCCTGTGCACAGCAGGAGACCAATACACTGTAGAACTTGATTCAGACAAGTTATTGAGCTCCAATTATTGGCTAAGCATTCTGTTTTTTTGTGTTTTGTTTTGTTTTGTTTTTTGCGGTACACAGGCCTCTCACTGTTGTGGCCTCTCCCGTTGTGGAGCACAGGCTCCGGACGCGCAGGCTCAGCAGCCATGGCTCACAGGCCCAGCCACTCCGTGGCATGTGGGATCTTCCTGGACCGGGGCATGAACCCGTGTCCCCTGCATCGGCAGGCAGACTCTCAACCACTGGGCCACCTGGGAAGCCCAAGCATTCTGTTTTATAGACTCCACCTCACTCAATCTTCCCAAACAAAACACATGAGATAGAGCTTTAAATAAAGGACCCATTCTACTGAAGAGAATGTTCATTGAAGTTAACTTGCCCAATGGCTGGTGAGTAACAGAAGCAAGATCAAAGCCCATATTTACTGGACGGCTCCAAAGTCCACCTGCTTTCACTCATCCTTGAGGGAGTACAGGTAGGAAATCATGTCCAAAAGGGTTTAATGAGAGGACTAACTAAAAATGAGCACATTACTGCTTACATAGTGGAAATCTAAAATCAAATGTTAGTTTTACAGAAGTCATTTGCCTCTTTAAGTGTGAGGTCAAATTTTAGGGGAAAAAAAGGCCATTTTTTTAATAAGAAAAAAAGAAGTCTCATTGTCTCAGTAGCACTTCAGATGGATGTTAAGACTTTCAAGAGTATTCCTGTGGGCAAGAGACTTGAAGAGCATGGACTGAGTGTGCCTGTGTCCTGGGTTGGCCTTGTGAGTAATTTGTTGCATAATCTTAGGGAAACAAATCCACCACTCTCCGTTTTGGAGTCCTTGATGACACCCTTGCTAGCAAACAGCAACGTGACGAATTGTGGCAAACACGTGGGTGAGAACTAGTGGGTCAAAGTTCCCTGAAAATAGAGAAACCCTAGGCATTTGAGGAGATAAAAAATGGCAGAGGAGAACCTAGTCTTGATGTCTGCTCTGGGAGAAAGCAATAGAGCTCATGATGGAGGTAAAAAAGAATAACAGGGCAAGAACTGAAGGTGACAGAGAGAAAAATGAGAGCGTCTTTTCTTTTCCTAAATAGCCATAGACTTCTTGATGGCAGTTCCTACTTCCTAATTTGTTTTTTCCCTATAGAACCTGTTAGAGGGCCCTAGCACACAGTAGGTAATTAGTTAACTGATTGGTTAATAATTTGGAACACTCTGAGAGCTGGGAAAGGACACTGTTACTACAAAGACATGCTGACTAATAAGCGATAAAAAGTAAGAAGAAGGAACCAAAGTCAGATGGTTAAAGGGATCCACTGTGTAAGCTTTAGGAATTTGTCACCAGCTGAGAAGAGAAATTGGACGTATCCAACTATCATCCATCTGACATTTATTAAACACTCACTCTGTGTGAGGCACTGTGGGACCACGGAGATAGAATCTCGGACAAAACATACCTGCCCTCTTGGAGCCAAGAACCTAGTAGATCAACTACCTTTCCTCAAAAGTTAATAATACAAGTAACTATTAACAACAGCAGTGAATGGCTGACAGGTTGTTTCTTTGCCATGTGACCTTTTAAGACCATCCAGTCTAAAGCTTCTATCTTATACACAGGAAGGCTGAGGCTCAGAAAGGCCAACTTGCTCAGGGCTACGTAGCTTGTTGATGGAGACCCAAAACCAGAACCTGGTCTAGCGACTCTAAGTCGCTAGGCTGGGTCTCAGAGAAGCTTGTCCCTGTTCTTAAGGAATGATGCTGAGGTCGTGGCAGGCATCGGGGCTTGAAGGCGCTCACATGTGGTCCTCAGCTCACTGTGCCTTGCAAACGGAGAGAGAGGGGCTTCCACCAGGCCATGGCGGACAGACTGTCACAGGCCCAAGCACACTGCATTGTCTGCATGGCAAGTGGGCTTCACAGAGCCATCAAGGGACAAGAGCCGTGGAGCATCTCCTTGGTAAATGGAAAACTTGTAACAACATGAATCTGCTCTTTCCCATTACACAAAATGCTAAGTACCCAAGCGTTTGATGGTCCACTGCAAATGAAATATTACAGAAGCCTGGATACCATTTTAAAATCCTATTTGTCATCCCACTTAGCTGACTGCAGAACAACTCCAGCTATCATTAAAGAGTCTCTGTCACATGCTTGACAAGGTTTATCCTGGCTGCTCTCTGCAGGTTTCACACATCCAGCAACAGTAGAACAGGAGCAGAACCTGGCCTGCCTGCCTGCCTGCCTGCCCACCGGCCCCGTATTTTCCTTGTTCAGAAAGGCGTGCAGGTGTGCTGAGTGGCTGGAAGCTGCAGCTCTATGCACAGCCCCGGTCAGGGACGGTGGAACGAGGCCCTCTGGACCAGAAGGTCATCCCTGACTAGTGGCCCAGCGGTTAATGTCTACAGGAGGTCAGGATATCCATGGGGGAAGCTCCCCTGATAGTTTCCATCACCAAAGGTTTTAGGACTGAGGGCCTCCGCTCCCTGCTGAGGATGTCACCCCTATGCCCTTTTCCCCAGGACCAGGAAAAATCCCAGGACTTTAATATTCAGGAAGCTGGAAATGGTTTCCTTTTTTTTTTTTTTAAAGGGGCTTAAGTTCAGAAACTATAGAAGATTCTGAGAGTGGTGGTTGATAGTACCAAAGCCCTGGAGTTACACTGTAGGGTGGGGATCCCACTTCCTAGCTGAGCAAGCTACTTCATCTCTCTGAGCCTCATGTGTTTATCGGTTAATAAAGATATTAACATAGTACTTTTACAACAGGGTTCCTGTCAGGGGTGGATGAGGCAGCCCAGGGGAACTGCTTCTAGCAACGCCTGGAACTTAGCTGTTACCTAATACGTGTTAGCTCTTCCTGTTCTGGGTCTTTACCATCTAGGCTGAGGCAGGATGGGCAGACAGTCCTGACAAGGGAATCGTATTAGCCTCTCTCTCTCTCAGTGTTTGTGTGTGTGTGTGTGCATGTATGTACATGTGTGTGCACTCACATTACCATATAATATATGGCATATATATAATATATATTATATTTAGATAACTTGGTCAAGCCTGTCTGCCCAACTTGTAATATACAACATCAGCAAGAGAGAAGGAAAAAGATGAACAGATTCTTCAATTACATACAGTAATGCATCTATAATGTTATAAAGAGCGGTTGGCATGTAGCAAGCCCTCCTGGAATGAGAGCTATTATAATCCTAAAATCTGGGAGCTTCTGGCAGTCCTGTTGCCAACAGTAACCTTGTGCTTATTCTTACGGAGACCTCATGCTTCCCTTAGGCGTCCTGTGAGACAATGTAGCTGCTCTTGGCACCTGACTGAACTGTGAAAAGTGTGGGATGACAGACAGAAGGAAACATGGAGCATATTAACTTCTTCCTATCTCATAAATGGAGAAACTGAAGCCTGGAGGGAGGAGACAATTCCTCAAGGCTATACAATGAGTTAGAAAATGGATCAAATCCAACAAGGTGGGAGAAAAAGCTAACAGATATTGAACAGTAACCCTTGGAATGAATATGATACCAAGTGCTGCCAACAAACCTATAAATTAGTTACTACTATTAGCCCCATTTTACAGAGGAGTAAGCTGAGGCTTAGAGAGCTTAGGAAACCTGCCTCACGTCAGAGAGCTAGTTGGCTCCAGAGTCCATGTTCTTGACCAGTTCACTACCCGGTGTAAGTAAATCTTGATGGCGGAGTTATGGGTGGGGAGTTAACGCACTACGTATGTTCGGCCAAGAGGAAAACGCCTTATGGCGTTGATAGCCCAGCTTTGTATCTAAGACTCAGATGGGTCTCGCTCGGTTCAATCCCAGCTCTGCCATTGAAGAGCTCTGCAGTTGACCTTGGGCAAGTCACCCACCTCCTTGAGCCCTGGGTTCCTCAGGAGTAAAGTGAGACAATCTGTGTCCCACAGGGCTGCTGAGAAAATTCTACAGCAGCACAGCTTAGTGATTAAGAGAGCAAGTATGATCCACAGCTCTACCCCCTTGAAAGTGTGATATCTAACATATTTCTTAACTTGCTTGGATCTTCCATTTCCTTATCTGTAAAGCAAGTTAGGAGATAGCACCTTTCACCTGGCAGGTTTTTTGCGATGTGTCAAGATCATTTATGTAAAGCCCTGGCACTGAGCCTGGGGCTCAGTGAGCACTTCCTAAAGGTCAACTAATATTATTATTACAATGTATATGAAACCCCACTAGAGCACGGAACACACTGCTGACATTTAATAAAATTTGGCTGTTAAACGGATGATAAACTGAGCTGTCTCGTTAAAACATTAAAAAGCCTAAGCGTTGATGCCTAGGCTTCTGTCTCAATCTTACCTCATTTCTCTGGTATAACAAAACGTGTTTGTGGGTTACAGCTGGAGTGGGAAAAGGGTTAAGAAAGAAGTGGGACAATTGTACTTACCTGAGGACTTGTAACTCTCCACGATGTACCGTTCCCTCACTGTCTCTGCCCCCCCCTCTTTTACTGTTATTCTGTTGGAATCCTGCCGCAGGAGGTTAACTGCTGTCTGGAATTGTGTCAGGACCTGACTTTTAGATTTAGACTTTTCGCTTTTGAACATTGAAAGCATGGAAAGGTAATTTCTGAAGGAACTTGGAAAATAGCCTCTATTTATTGAGAAGTTAGAATGGGTCAGACACTATGCAAAGCATGTTAAAGTTTTAAAACGTTTTTCCTCCTTTCTTATTAATGTGTGACCACAGAAATGGATTGTCCTGGGATCTCTGAGACATTTCACTATAGAAGGCGCTTTTTTTTTTTTCTTTCCAGTTTAATTGAGAAACAATTGACCTATTACAGGAAGAGGTTTTAACCAAAGAGGCCTATCCAGAAACAGCCTCTGGGAAAACATCTATCAACCAGTTTACTCTCCATATCCAGTGCTACTCAGGTTTTCCTGAGCCAGGAAGGGGTTCTGTAGACACCATGGAACAATTTTCACATCTTGCATAAGCACCATGGAAGGAAGAGTCAGAGAAAGGACTTCTTCAGGTTCAGGCCGGTTGTTATCTCCTCCCTACTCCCTGTGTAACACTGATGTTCAGCTGTGGACATTTGACAGACATGGTAGGTTAGCACATCTGTACTTCCAGGACCAGCTTCTCCTTTGCTTAAATCTACCAAAGTGTACTTAAAAACCTGAATTTCCCAGGTTCCCTTGCAGCTAGGATTAGCCCTATGTCACAGTTTTGTCCAGGGAGATGGAATGGAGGTCTTTTGGTACCACTCTCCTTCCTCATGTTGTGACTATAAGGTATGAGGAGGAGAAGGCAGTGTGCTAAGCAGGCAGAGAGGAAGGACAGGGAACATGGGCCTGTGAGGACATCTTTGAGTCCATGCATCAGCTGTGGACTGCTTCCGTCTACACTTCTTGTTTAAGCCACTGTAATTGGATCTTATTTGTAAATGACTTATTCTTAACCCATATAATGAATGGATATTTGTCATTTGTGGCTACTCAGGCTCCACTCCCTCTCTTCTGCAGCAGCAGCCAGATTTCCTTGTAAAGAACTACTTATTCCCCATATGGAGCCTTGGGCAGAGGGGGACTGTCAAAATGCCTAGCCCTGGGTTTGCCAAAGGGGTGGCACCAAGTCGAATAGTTTCCTGTGCTTCCCACCATGAAGGCCCAGGTGCCTGTCTTTTACAACATGGTTCTTCAGTCTTCACTTAGATTCTAAAAGTTACCCCAAATCCTTCCAATAAATTCCATATGTTCTGAAGTTAGTTAGAACCTGTTTGTGTTGCCTGCAGCTCAGGCATTAGATTTAGACTTTTAGCTTTTGAACATTGAAAGCGTGGAAAGGTAAACTATTTAATGAGCATCTACTGGATGCTTTGAACTGTACCATGTATACCAAATCAATCAATCAATATTTAGGAAGTGTCTACTAAGTGCCCATCACTGGACCAAACATTGTGAAGTCTTTAGAAGATACAATGAGACATAGTTTCTGTCCTAAAGCGCTGAACAATTATAAGGACAATTTCCCACTAGACTATTCTTTAGGATTTTGTATTTTCCAATACATTATGATGTATAGAGCAAAAAAAGGCAGATTGATCTGGGACACAAAGGGCCCTTGATTCTAAGTGATGCTGTGGAAAGAGAAGGGACACTATGGTGCCAGATACTTTAATAGGCACTTTTGTGTACTTTAGTACACCAGATGCTTTTGTATACATTGTCCAGGTTCATTATGATAGCAACCTTCTGAGTTAAGTACTATACTTGATCTAATAGATGAAGAAAATTAACATGGCACTGGAGAATGATTCAACTTCAACTGTGACACCAGAGCCTTGGTCTTATGATGAAACACACTGGTTCTCCCACTAGGCAGGCCTAATAAGGGACGGTCTTTGATGATACCTGTCTCGGTTCCAGATCAGTGTTCTACAAGGAGTAAGCAGAGGAAGCTGGCAGAGGCTACGAATGGCGTTACTAGAACCATCTTGAGACAGTGTCCTGGACCAAGAGCAGGATCTTGTTAAATGCGGTGTGTCAGAGTACCCTTCCCAGTGGAACCACCAGAGAGACCACTCAGATAAGCTGGTCTGCAGAGTCACCCATTAGGTTCTTGTCTCCATCTGGGCTATTTCAACATTTGGATACCTGAAGTTAACATAAAAGGTTTGGAATCGCTTCTGTTTTTGCTTTTGTTTATAAAACAGCTAAGTGATAAGAATTTATTCATCTCTAATTAGGAGGAAAATAATAAATTAGAAAGAACCTGGGAAAAATCACAGGAGTGCAGAAGAGTGTCAGGTTCCATCTCAAAGGCCTTAGATGACCAACAACTGCTGCTTTCTGCAAGCAGCTCAGTAAAGCAGAACAGCTGTCAGCAAGTGAGGCGATCTCAATTCCAAAACCATCCAGTGTTTCAATGACCTTGAACAAGTCACTTCACCTTTGGGCTTTAGTTCCTGAGTCTGTTAAAAGCAGGGGCTGAGTAAATTAAAATCCAAACTCATTCTCATAGCCTGAGATGCCATGTATGATCTGGACTTTGCTCATTTCTCTCCTTTCTGCCCACCCACCCCCCTTCCTCCTCATCCACTGTGCTCCAGCCACTCTCTCCTCTCATCCTTGACAGGCTTGCATGAAGGCCTTTGTGTTTGCTCTTCTGTCTGAAATGTTTTCTCATACTCTTCCTTTCAAGATGAGACAGATATCTTTTTGATATTTGGGTTTCAGCTCAGACCGACTTCTCCTGACTCTCTTAGCTAAAATGGTCCTCCACAAAGTACTGTCCCATTACCTTGTTTTTTCTCATAAGTATCCACCACTTTCTATCTCCCTTGTTTGTGTGTATATTCTCATTCTCTTACTAAGAGAAAGAAAGACTTCATGAGAGCAGGGACTTGGTCAGATTTTTTTTTCCAGTGCTCTAACCCCTAGACTGAGAACAAATTCTGGTACGTAGTATATGTTCAGTAAATATCAAGTAGCCAATTGAGCCATAATAATGTGTTTATCCAGATATATGCCCAGGAGTGGGATTGCTGGATCACATATCTGGAGAAAACCATAATTTGAAAAGATACACGCACCCCAATGCTCATAGCAGCGCTATTTACAACAGCCAAGACATGGAAGTAACCTAAATGTCCACTGACCGAGGAATGGATAAAAAAGATGTAGTACATATATACAATGGAATATTACTCAACCATAAAAAAGAATGAAATAATGCCATTTGCAGCCACATGGTTGGACCTAGAGAGTATCATACTAAGTGAAGTAAGACAAAGACAAATACAATATCATGTCACTTATATGTGGAAGCTAAAAAAAAATGATACAAATGAACTTATTAACAAAACAGAAACAGACTCACAGACTTTGAAAACAAATTTATGGTTACCAAAGGGGAAAGGTGGGGGGAAGGGATAAATGAGGAGTTTGGGATTAACATATACACACTACTATATATAAAACAGATAATCAACAAGGACCTATTGTATAGCACAGGGAACTCTACTCAACATTCTGTAATAACCTATATATGGGAAAAGAATCTGAAAAAGAATAGCTATACGTATAACTGAATCACTTTGATGTACACCTGAAACTAACACAACATTTTAGATCAACTATTTACTCCAATATAGAATAAAAATTGTTTTAAAAATAAGCTGTGAGAGCAAGTAAACAAACAGGAATAAAAAGTTTTTCTATAAGAATATTTAGTTGAAGCTCAGTATTTTTCACCCTATATAAATATCTCGAAATCATAAATTTGATATTGTTCATTGTAAAAAATAATGTTTATATATGTCTCTATAGTTTTCAAAACTGTACTACCAAGTTTAGTCTCACTCAGACTTCACTATCCTGTGAATTAAGAATTATTCTATTTCAATGGTTCTGATGAACCTAGGTGCAGGACAGGAATAAAGGCGCAGACTTAGAGAATGGACTTGAGGACCAGGGAGGGGGAAGGGTAAGCTGGGACGAAGTGAGAGAGTGGCATGGACATATATACACTACCAAATGTAAAATAGATAGCTGGTGGGAAGCAGCCGCACAGCATAGGGAGATCAGCTCGGTGCTTTGTGGCCACCTAGAAGGGTGGCATAGGAAGAGTAGGAGGGAGACTCAAGAAGGAGGGGATATGGGGATATATGTATATATATAGCTGATTCACTTTGTTATACGGCAGAAACTAACACAACATTGTAAAGCAATTATACTCCAATAAGGATGTTAAAAAAAAAAGAATTATTCTATTTCAGGACCAAGAGGATTTGTATATGTGTGTGTGTGTGGGGGGGGTAAGATTATCAATTTAATAATTTGGGGGATTGTTACAGGGGAATGGGAAAACTACAACAATGAATGTGTTTGCAATTTATAAGGCTGAATCTGCTTAAGAAATATTCACGACAAAAAAAAAGAGTGTAACTTAGAATCAAGGAAATATCATTATAAACATTTAAAAAATGAGGAAGTAACTTTCCCAAAAGTGGTAGAAGCCGACTTTTAAACTTCTTCTGGTGTCTTTTGCATTTCAGGCTTAACACCCAAGACTAGCATCATCTGGTCCTAATACATTTTCAAGGCTTGGAGGACAAAGGAGATACAACTCAAAACTAACTTTTGTGCTGCCTCTTAAAAACCTTTAAACGATTCTACAAACATTCTCCCTCATCCCCACCTCCTCACACCCCAGCGTTAAGACAGTGCCTGAGAACTAAAAATGAAGAAAGTGAGCTTCAACTGACCTAAAAAGTGAGAGAAAAGGATGAGCTGAAATGAATTACAAGGAAAGATTGAAGCTTCCCCTCGCCAAATGTGGCCAGGGTACTTAAGTACAGAGCTGGCTGGGAGTAGGAGGCTGGACTAAATGCCGTTCAAGGTCATTTCCAATCTTTACACATTATTTTGGATGACAGAGGAGTACCCATGCTCATATACATTGAAACTTTACCCCAAGTGTATGAGAGTCTGAGGCATGGATAGCCCGGTGAATTTGATTAAACAGTTAAGTCTTCAAAAATGTTTCTCTTTAGGAGGTCAGAGAGAGCAGTTTTCACAGAATTATACTCTCAGGGATGAAATTCACCTGAAGGGACCGTGTGACCCATCCTGGTTTCTTTAGACACAAAAAAATATGGTAATATTTTTCCCACTTCATCTGTGAAACAATAATGACCCGCTTGCTCAATGTGATGCACGTAGAGATCTCAGCTTTATGTCTGGCAAGTAGCAAGAGTGAAGACATTTTGTTCAGCATCACGATTATTAATCTATTTTAGTGGACAGATATTTAAATAAACATTATACTATGTGTAAAGACCCAAGAGGAAGACAAAGTAGCCACTGCCAAGGAGCTTTGCACCCAGTAAGGAAAGACATTACTTCCACTGGTGTTGAAAGAGACTAAGTGAGCACTGGACAGAGATGGGAACAGGTAGGGCAGAGCCTGTGTGCTTGGCATAGCACCTGAACACGAGTTCTCACATGAAGAATAAGTTACCCAAAGAAATATGGGACTTTTGTGGGATGAGGACAGTCCTTTGTAATTATCTTTTAAGATCCTAGGTGTTATTAAATAATTATGCTTTCCCTATCTCTTGAGACCCTGAGAATACCAGGTAGGATGGCTCAAGGGAGGTGATCTAACTTGGCCTGCCACACTTCCCTGTGCTCTCTTGATCTTCAAGAGTACAGTTTGCATAATTCAGAAAGTCCATTCCCCTGCTTCTTTGAGAAATGGGTCTTAAAAAAGGCAGTACTTCAGGTAAGGGATGGCTGTTGAGGCCACTGGCTCACTGGGGGCGAGAGGACAAGATGGCTGATGACACAATATCTGAGTCCTTCATATAACAGCGGTACTGCAGATTGTGACAGAATTCAATTTGATTGAAATATTTAGCTCCCTTAAACAAGGCAACAAAGCCAAGACATAGAAGCAATCTAACTGTCCCTTTATGGATAAATGGGTAAAGAAAATGTGGTTATCTATCTACATACATATACACATATACATGCACACACACATATATAAAGATGGAATACTATTTAGCCATAAAAAGAAGGATTGGGCTTCCCTGGTGGCGCAGTGGTTGAGAATCTGCCTGCCAATGCAGGGGATACGGGTTCGAGCGCTGGTCTGGGAGGATCCCACGTGCCGCAGAGCCACTAGGCCCGTAAGCCACAACTACTGAGCCTGCGTATCTGGAGCCCGTGCTCCGCAACAAGAGAGGCCGCGATAGTGAGAGGCCCGCGCACCGCGATGAAGAGTGGCCCCCGCTTGCCACAACTAGAGAAAGCCCTCGCACAGAAATGAAGACCCAACACAGCAAAAATAAATAAAATCAATTATAGAAAAAAAACAAGAAGGATTGATGGACCCTGAGGACATTACGCTCATTGAAATAAGTCAGACTAGAGAAAGACAAATGCTATATGAGCTCACTTATATGTAGAATCTAAATAAACAAAAAACCCAGCTCATAGGTCCAGAGAACAGAATGCTGGTTGCCAGAGGAAGGGGTGGAGGTGGATGAGGGGAATAGGTGAAGGTGACCAAAACAGGACAACTTTTCCAGCTCTAAAATAAGTCATGGGGAGGTACTGTAAGTGTGGTGACTATAGTTCATAATACTGTATTGTGTATTTGAAAGTTGCTATGAGAAGAAAAAAAATTTTTTGTAGCTATGTATGGTGATACATATCTTATTCTGGTGGTGATAATCTTGCAATATATACAGATATCAACTCATGTTGTACACCTGAAACTAATATGTCAATTATATCTCAAGTTAATAAAGAACACACACACACACACACACACACACACACACAGAGCAACAAGAACTCCTCCTAATAGATCTCCAGGTAGATAGACAGGTAAGAGATCTTTTCCTCATCTTTCTATGAAACTAGCACCAGAATGGGAATTAAGAGATACACATTTCCAGTCCCAGCTCTACGTTTTTTGTACATTTTGGCAGGATTCTTAACCACCTTACAAAACTCAATGGGACTCGCTGCTCTCTGGTGCCCTTCTCCTTCTGAAATCCCAGGAGCCAAGACTGATGGAGAAAAGGGACGTTAGGGGGATTCCCTTCTGCCTCTTTTTATTTCCTCCCCACCCTCAGAACTGTGTTGGATCATGGAGGCTGAGTTGGCACCAGAGGCGTCTGTCCTGAGTCTGCAGCCTCATAAAACTAGCTTCGGGAAAATGAAAGCTGCATGTATATACCTAGTGTTTGTGTTCACAAGTTGGCCTCTCTGAGCTCATTATCCCTGTCCATCCATTATCTACTTCACCTCAATCCTCTAGGCCCAAATCTCCCATACTAATTTGGTTATGCAACTCATTTCTTTCATTTCCCCCATCTAAAGGCTCCTAAGAAGGGAGAGCTGGCAAAAAACAAACAAAAAGAACCAAAAATCAAAACTGAACAAATGTAAAGAACCTGCGTGTTCTGTCTCCTTCACGTATCCTTTATGCTGTTGCACCTTTTACAGGGTCGGAAGCCTCACCCTGATAGTAATGAGTTATTCAGGGCATGCCGTGTTGCTACTAGGCCTGTGTGTAATGTAAACGGAATTATTTGCCATGGAAATACCCAGTCCAATCTCTTAGCAAATTGCAATCCCTGAAACTAGGTCCCTTTGGAAAGTGCTTAAATAAATGTATACCTTGTTGGAGAGATTTGCAGCAATTTGAGAGACATACCAGGTTCTTTCTAATATAAAAATTGATAGTCTCTGCTCCATTTATCATAAAGTTTAATGAACAATCATTTATCAGAACCTGTTAATTACCTGATCGTTCATTGTTTGACAGGTTCAGTTGAATCATCAAAATAGTTCTCCAAAAAATGCAAGCTATGTGCCACTTAAATATACATGTATGTATATATGTGAGGAATGTTTATATATGTCTGTATTTGTTGATTTATGAAAGAAAATTAAGCAGGCTTTTGTATTTTGCTTTGTTAGATTTTAAAAAGCAGTTTTGTTAAATTAAGTTTTCTTCTAGGTTCAGAACTCACCTGGACCCAAAGGCAAAGAGATTATACAACACAACCCTACTCTCAAGGACACTTTACAAATTTAACTAGGGAGTTAAGACATATAAACATGAACTAGACGAAAAAAGCAAGGCTATAAGCAGCCATGACTATATGCTCAGGTACAAATTATACAACTGGTCAGGGAAAGAAGTTTCTAACATGGGATGGAAGTTGCCCAATGCTCCTTTTCAAAGGACCATGAAAAAGACTCCTTCCAGGGTTTAGACCTGGGAAACAGCCTGTCTCTGAGAAACAGCATGATGACCACCATCCCGAGCAGGAGTAGTCATAGGTGTTTCATAAAGCCTGGAATGGAATCCTGTTGAGTCTGGTACCCAAACACAAGCTGGAGACCAGTTTAGGGGCCCAGAGGTGGGTTCTGTGAGAACACGGTGCCTGCTAGAAAGGAAGGATCCTGAATTCAGCACCAAGAGACCTGGGTTCTCCTGCCAGCCTCCCTTTTTGAACCAAGCACTGAACCTTCTTCAAATCATATTAAATTATGCCTTTAAAAGCTTTTTCAAGTATGATGAAATAACATCTTAGGGTGGGAAGGGAAGGTTTTTTGGAGGTTGTGTTCTAGAAGGAACCAAATTCCTGGATATCTCAGGAAAGGGAAGAGACATAAGGAGAGATTTCTCTCTCCACACGTTGGCCTGGGACTCTCCCTGAAGCGCACCAGCTGACTTCCCAGAACCATCACAGATGTTGAAGATGAGACCCTTCCCATTCCCTTAGCCCGCCATCTGTGTGGAGGGGAGTCTTCACTTCCCAGAACAGCCTTTCTGTTACCATAGAAACAGAGTAGGAACAGGTAGCTCACCTACTCTGTGCTCCCATAGAGGTAAGCAATTTGTAACAACCTGTGAGATACGGTGTATCCCTATTGCACAGACAAGCAAACTGAAGCACAGAGATATTCAGAAACTTTCCAAAGTCATACAAACAGCAGGTAGAAGAGCAGAGATGGAATCCGAGTCTACATGACTGTCTTCGTATGTCTGCACTGGGGAGGAAGTATGCACGCCTTGAAGACACCAGGCTGGGGCCTGGGAACTTATGCTCCAGCCTTGCTCCACTGCTACTTCATTACAAGATCTTGGGTGAAGTCCTTGTCTGTTTTGGGCCTCAGTGCTCAACTGAGGACAATGAGCTCACTGCTCTCTCAATTGAAGGCACAAGATGTTTTGGTATCTAGTTTTCCAAGAAAGAATCTATAGCTTTATGGATTCTTTATGGAGGGATCCATCATCCCTCAATACGTTAAGAGCCACTAGTCTAGTAATGTTAAGCTCTAAAATTGTAACTGCTAATATTTATGAATACATGTTTATGTTCAGTAGTATTCCACACATTTTGCATATTTAACTCATTTAATCCCATAAAAACTCTGCGGCAGGTACTCCTTTATACTCCTTTTAGAGATGAGGAAAGAACAGCAGAGAGAAGTTAAGTAACTTTCCTAAGGACACACAGTAAGAGGCAGAAGCCAGATTGAAACCCAGGCAGTCTGGCTCCAGAGCCCATACTCTTAAACCACTACACTTCTGTTACTTTCTAACAGACACCTGGAACAGGACTGTGCCTCCCAGTGTTAAAGCTGAAGGTTCAAAGGGCTGAAAGAGTTCAGAGATCATCTGGTTCAGTGGCTTCCAAACTTTTTCGTACTCAGCTGGACCCTATTTTCTTATCACCTACGGTGTCACGTGTCCTTTAGTGTAGGCTGGTGCATGAAACAGATGAGAGATTCTGAGAAGAGAGAAAGAATGTGAATGAACGTGTGAGCGTGTGTGACGGTGTGTGCCTTTGTGTGAGATGTAGGGGTAAGTGTGTGGGAAATGTAAGTGTCTCAAAGTCCTTCTTTGTCCCCCGTGGTGGCTCTACATCATGTCCTCTGAGCTCTACAGCTGCAAAGAGAGAATGGGAAGATCGCTCATCTTGTCCCACCCTTCTGTCTTGCAGGTGGTAAAAGGAGGCACAGGGAGCAGGTAGCTGGGTGTGGACCCAGGCTCCTGGTCCCAGTGCTCAGTTCTCTTTCTGTCTGATCTCCTTTCTGTAACCAGGCTACTGCCCAACTCATGGCCAAAGGGCTAGCACCAGTCAAGGACAAATGCACTCTGTACATACCTTCCAAGCCTCTCCCTGGGCTGCCTGGATGTTTGAATGCTTCTAACCTTCCAGCTGGCTGGAGACAGTCACCTAAAGGCTTTCTAGGACAGGACAAATGGAGGAAAAGCTTTGGAGTTGTTTGGTAATAACAGGAAAGTCAATGACAGGAAAATGGTCAGCTCCAAGTGGACGGGGTAGGGGTCACCTTATACTCAAGTCACATCACACCATTTTGAGGCAGCCGGTAGAGGAGGGAGCGAACACCTCTTCCCCCACCTGCCCCCAAATCTGGTGAGGTTCGTTCTTCCAGACAGAACATGTCTGGGATGTCGTACCTACTTAGAAGACAACTTTGCTGTCCGCCCTGCCACCTGCCTTCCCTTCTGGGTTTGCCATCATGCCCCTCTGTTGCCTCTGCAGTTGGCCGCTGGACCTGGCTGAGTGCTCCAAGGAACAAGCTCGCAGGAGAGCTGTGGCCTGATTTAAACAGGGAGGGAAGCACCATGGGGCAGGGTGGGAATCAGTGGCCACAATGCTTCCCAGCAAGTCCCTGTGATGTTGAATGACTGGGCGGGGCTTCTATGCATAGGCAGCGGAGGAACACCCTCCAGGACCACATGGAGGAAGGGAGGCAGGGCATCCTCATCTTCCTACTTTCTCTTTTCACACTCAGGGTTCTAGTAAGGGCTGCAGATGATCGACTGTTCATCCCAGAGAGCATCTACAGGGTGCTGGGCATGATGCTAGATGCCGTGGGAAAACAAAGATAAAGACAGTCCTCATGAGGCTTCCAGTATAAAGAGGGAGGCAAACTGACAACAGATAATAAAGTTGATAATTATAATTGGTAGTAAGCTTCATAAAGGAAACATAAGGAGCTAGAACATACAGCAGTGGGTCTGACTGAGTCTATAGGTTAGGGCAGGGAAAACTTCCCTGTGGCAGTGATATAACTGAACTGAGGTCTGCAGGGCAGGTAAAATGACTAGGAAGAGAGGCAGGAAGAATATCCAGATGGAGGGAACACCAAGTGCAAAAGCACTGAAGCTACCAGACATACTTCTTTATCCACCATGATATCAGTGACATATTGACATACACATATATTCACCTACATACATCCTATTTTACTCATCACCTGCTATGCCACACACTTTACATTTTCTCATTTCTTCTTTCTCAAGGTGTTAGAGAGGCAGACACAAACATGGAACAGAGTTACGTGAAATGAGAGGTTATATAGGTAGTATAATGGGGACAAAAATGAGGGCCATAATAGCTTAGAGGGCCGGTGAGTCAAAGGAAGTTAATGGGAGGAAAAAACTCTTGTGTAAGAGTATGATTTCCTACACAAAGTGAGTGAGGAATACAATGATATCTTAGGCAGGGGGTCCAGTTAACCAAAAGCTAGAAGGTAGAACACAGCCTGGTGCCTATATAGGTAACTTGCAGCATTTCAGTGTTACCCAGAGAAACACTGCAAAGCAGAGTAGGGCAGATTAGGCAGGAAGCCCTTGTATGACATCCTTGCATGTGTTTTGTTTTTCTATGACTATTTATTGAGCATCTGCTACAAGCTAGACCCTAGGGCAATGATACTGCACAAAATCAGACTTAGTCTACAGCCTGGGAATTGGGACTCACACAAAACAAGAACTCAATCAGGTGAAAAAGACAGCCCAATAATTAGACCAATGGGAGTTGGGGAGATGACTGGGGGAAGTATCTAGAAGCCAAATTCTGTAGACCCCGTTAAGAGTGTTGGTCTTTATTTGCAAAGTAGTGAGAAGCTCCCATAGGGTTTTATTTTTTTGGAAAAAAAATGTATCTTTACTTTCACTCATCACTAACTGCAATGTAGCATTCTTTGAGTTTTAAACATAGTCAACAAACCACAGTACTATTGGCAGTGCATGTGCCTTTGTCACAAAATCACAGATATTTTCAAATTAAATCTCATAGGGTATTAAACATCAGTTTTAAGCATGTTCAGATTCATGTTTTGAAAAGATGACTTTGGGTGCTGGGGGCAGGAGGAGGGCATCTATTCTGACTTGGACACCTTATCTCTCTCCTAACTCGCATCTATGTGGCAACAGAAGGGAAGCTTGGAAGCCACTCTCCAGCGTCATCTGGCCACACAGAAATGCTAGCGGCTTCCACTAACTCTTTGCTTTTGCAGCCATCTCGGGTTACTAACCACGACGCCTTGCTGACTTCCTCTGAGGCCAACTGCAATGTCTCGGCAACAATTATATTAATATTAGAGCTAGGAATAAGCTGATGGAAAGGTGTTCATGCATGTAATGAGGTTTCAGTTGCATTTTATAAAAGTGTCAGATAATTTGCTGAGAGACGGCAGAGTTTTTACTGTTTGTCAAGAGATGGGGGGAGGTGGAACTCGAGCTCCTCAGCTTCAACTACAATCTGAGAAATGTCATCTGTACGAGAGACGCTCAAGGCAGAATAAACAAATGTGAAGGGAACAGTGACAGTGAGAGGGGCGCAGGAAAAGAGGGAGGATAGGAGGGGAGGGGGAGGGGACAAAAACATAATTATCACCTAATATTGATCAAGCATCATCTGCACCATCTTATTTAAACACGGCAGCTCTGTGGGGCAGGTATTAACCCCATTTGACATAGGGCTCAGAGTGGCAAATTCAAAGCCCTATTTTTTTTTATTTATTTATATATTTTTTGCGGTATGCGGGCCTCTCACTGTTGTGGCCTCTCCTGCTGCAGAGCACAGGCTCCGGACGCGCAGGCTCAGCGGCCATGGCTCACGGGCCCAGCCGCTCCGCAGCACTGGGGATCCTCCTGGACCGGGGCACGAACCCGTGTCCCGTGCATCGGCAGGCGGACTCTCAACCACTGTGTCACCAGGGAAGCCCCAAAGCCCTATTTTTTAAACTCCAAAGTCTGATTTTAAAAAACCTGACATTATGCTCCATCCCTAGATAAAAAGGCCTGTAACCGTTATGTGTCTTGGTGTAGAATTGTGGTCTATTTTATATGAAGGGGAAACACTTTCCACCTAAGCTCAGGTGAATGTCAATATTGTATGTTCCTGTGTGACATTCACGTGATCTGAGATAGTCATCCTGGCCAGGCTCCCACGTGTGGGATACGTAATGATTTCCAAGGGACACATAGAGCCCACATTAAATAAACTGAATCACATAGTAAGAAGACTGGGAAAAATGAAATGGTTGATATAGAACCAATTACACTAAGTCTGTAGTTGGTACATCAACTGCCCCGGTGGGGTCACCTGGGAGCCTTAATCAGTGCCCAGTTTCAAACCCCACCTCAGAGATTCTGATTTAGTTAGTCCTGTGCAGTACTTCGTACACTTTAATGTCCTGTGAGCCACTTGGGGACCTTGGTAAATGCAGATGTGGATTCCCTGGGTGTGGGTAGGCTTGAGATCCTCTATTTCTAACAAGCTACAAGCTCCCAGGGATGCCAATGCTACTGGTCAGGGGACCTGACTTGGAGCAGCTGGTGTCTAGGTGTAGGCAAGGGTGAGAACCACTACTTGAAGCAGATGGTTTCATTTTGGTGCTTAGCTTTATCAGGGTTTAAAAAGCTGTCAATTAGAATGAGTTATACATGCACACAGAACACAAATTAAATAGCAATGACCCTCCCTCCCTCTCTATTTTCAATTGCCAGAAGCCTGTTCCCTCTACAGAATCAAATACTGACATCCTTCCAGAGGGATCATTGCATACACAAGCCTAGATGCATGTGTATATACATATTCCTTAAAAAAAAAAGAAAACCCACAAATGGCAGCATTCAGGTCACACTGTTCAGCACTTTGCTTTTTTCACTTAATGCATCTTGAACATTGTTTCTTAACTGTATGTAAAGAGCAGGCTCATTTTTTTTAATGGTTAAATATATATAAGTGTATTCACATTGTTGTGTAACCATCACCACTGCCCATCTCCAGAGTATCCCAAACTGAAACTCCACACCCATGAAATGGTGCCAGGTAATTGGCAACTCTCTTTTGAAACAAAGCAAGAGCTGGTCTCAGAGCCAGAGCTTTCAGTGGACAGCCGTGTAAGGCTAGAGTTTACTCATGGTGCTGTGCATTCATTGTATTTAATTGCAGTTACCTTCTGTGATGAGCAATACTGATTTTCCACTTACAGTAGTTCCCTTTTAAATAAAATGAAGTTCCATCGAAATAATGATGTCTGGTGAGCTTTAGTGAAGGTTGCCCCTGGCTGTGCCACAGGTGAGAAAGTTGCAGTTCAAGAAGAACCAAAGCACTGGACCCTCGTCCCCCTTTCTGAGCTGCCAGCTGACCTTCTTCTCCACACACTGAGCTTGGAAAACAGCCTCATGACTTGTACCCAACGACAGCCTTTCCTAGGCCATTTTCTCTACGTCAGACCACATAGCAGACCCTCCTGTCATCCTTACCAGAATGCTAACCAAGAATGAAGGTTCAGGTCCCTTACGGGATTTTGTGTCCCCTGAAACAGGGAACCCAAACCCAGGCTCCTTACACCAAAGCAATGGGAGATTGCCCTTCTAGAAAATGGCACCCTTCAGTGGGTGGGTATCTGGCTTGAGAGCAGTCAGAAGGACCAGCATCCCTCTCACACGGGAGGGTGCCTAGTGGACCTGGGCTGAAGGCAGAGGTAGGTTTGCTGAGCAGCCCACAATGGCGAGAGCTCAGGTTGGGAGCCCAGAGTCCCAGCACAGAGACCAGGGCTCACCACCCACCAGCTCTGTGACCTCTGGTGGGTCATTTCACCTTGCCAGTGGCAGGGGTTTTTTCAGTGCAAAATAGTGAGGTGGAGGTCTTGTGATGGTGAAATGAGGTAGTATAGGGAAGTGTTTAGCACTGAGCCTGGCACATTGTTAGTGCTCAATAAATGGAAATCTTATCATCCTGGACTCTTCCTGAAGGGGAATTCAAGAAAGGAGGAGATATGGGGAAGAAGTAGTGTCCAGGAACACTCACATGGTCGCTGCCCAGCCAGGCTTTCACCTGTGGTGGAAAGAGGTGGAGTGTGTGCGACGAATCTCCCAGTGTAGCCGTGGCAGGAGAAATGGCATTATTAGATGGGATGGAAATGACAAACTTCACCCCGAAAAGAGAGCCCAGACTAACTCAGAAAGTAGCTGAGCAGAGAAATACTGAGAAGCTGATAGAGGAAAATGTGCTTCCAAATGTAATAATTCTAATACCCAACATTTAACCCTCTCCCTTCTTTGTTTCTTCGTAAGCAAAACAAACAAGTATCTAAAAAATCTGCAATAAACATGTACTTTTCTTTTTTTTCTTTTTCTTTTTTTTTTTTTTTTGAAGCTAACACAATGATCCAGGGAATAAACGCTTGAGCCTCTCTTATGTGCCCAGCACTGCTCTAGGGGTCGGGGAACAGTGACACAGGAGCAGGCCCTTGCACTCATGGGTGTACATCCTACTGGGTCCCCTCCCAGCCCCTGACTCTGTGACCCATTCAACTTGCCAGCGTACAGCCCCTGCTTCTGAGTGTCCTGGAAAGGCAGCCGTATCTGGTGGTCCTTTGCCATGCAGAGGGAGGGAAAATGGATGGTTGTATTCTCAGAGGTAAGCACAAGCATTTGTTTGGAAGCTCTCAGTGGTTAGGAAACTAAAAAGATTTACACTTATCCATGAGGTATCTTCTGTGACGAGGACAGCAAATGCAGCAGCAGGGGTAATGAGTAATGGCCAGGCCTGGGTTGGAGCTGCTTGGGTCACTGATCAGGAGATGGGCAGATAAGGAGCAGTGAAGTGAGGCCTGGAAAACATCCTTAGCATGAGCTGCAAAAGCAGACTGCATGCAAGGGAAAGACTTGTGTGTGATCTCTTGGAGGAAAAGGAAGAATTTCACATCGAACCAGCAGCCAGTGCATTATTCTGGTCAGGGGTATAGATTTTTACTTTGAAAGAACTGGTTCAAATCCCACCCCCACTACTTACTTAATAGGTGCTTAACCTTCACCAACTTGAGTGTCCTCATCTGAAAGTGATGAGCACAATGCTTACCTCATTAGGTTGGTAGGTGAATTCAGGGAAATGGTACACATAAAGGGGTCAGTATAGGGCCTGAGAGACTGTAAGAAATCTTATTACTAGATGTATGCAGAGTTGAACAAAATGAAAGTAGTGTTATGCTACTGCAGAAAATAAGTAATGTGTGCAAGATCACATAGACAGTAAAAGGGCATGGTGTCTAAGATTTAACTAGATTTCCCCGACTCCTTTCTGCATTTACACCTGGTAAGAGCCCAGCTGAGTAAGCACTGCTTTCGAGGGATGACACTTTCTTGACAGGCAGCCACGATGCAGCCCACCATTTTGTCTGCTTTTGTAAATAACATAATTCACAGTCCAGTCACCAGGCTAAGATGCCAATTACTGAGTTACCTCACAGCACTGAAAATATGCTTTATAATCTGATCAAATTCAGCTTGCTCTTAAACCAGACTGAAAAGTGAACAAAGAAGGAAAGAAAAGTTGGAACAGCTTAGAAGGGTTCCTGTTCAAAAGGGTAAGAAATAGGCTGAGGGTGCCTTGGAGAGACAGAAACTCTGCCCTCTTTCCTACTGTGATATTCCTGCGACTACAGGGTTACGGGGAGAAAGCCACGTTGGGTCATTAAGGAGTTCAGCTGTGTCTGGAGAAGTTGGAGCAAAAGGAAAACAGCTCACGGTCCAGGGCAGGAAGGACCAGCAAAACCAGGTGAGGCAGGTTTGTCTACACACAACGTGGGCCTGGCCCAGCAGGACCGGTTTTTCCATGGCTAATTGGGAATGTGTTATCACAGCACCTCAGAGAGGGTGACGCAGGCAGGAGGAGTTTGGGGTTGATGAGCACAGAGGTGAAGAACACGTGTTCAATCACATAGGTTTGGGTATATGTCCTGGTGGCACCGCTCAGTTGGGTGTCCTTGACCATGTCTGTGACTTCCCCTGAATGTCATCTTCCTCTTCCCTAAAATTGGCAGGATAATACTGGAACCTACTTGAGAGTATTGTTGTGTTAAGATTCCATGAACTAGTTAAATAGACGCACACATAGCAAATACTCAATAAAAGGAAGCTGTTAATTATTAATTACTATGATGATTTGGGAGGCATCTCAGAGCCATGCACACTTAGTGTTGGCAGCAGCAAGATGGGGGCTTCCTGGGGATCCTGGTGCTCTCACATTGCATGCTGGGATCCTGCAGAAGCAAGTCCCCGCCCAGGGAGAATGAACCCCTACAATAACTCCAGTATCCAACTGGGTACCACGACCGAAAGAACACAAGTGCTGGCATCTGTCTTTGATCAGCCCAGGACAGACCCCCGGACAGTTTCTTCTGGTCACTTATGCCAACATAGATGCTAACTCAAGAGACCGTATCAACAGATTTCAGCCAGCCAGCACAGGATGATGTTATCACAGAGCTGAAAGAAGGCCCTAACCGCTCAGGTAAGCACTCTGTCTTGAGGAAGAGGAGTGCTACTGATTGCTTTTAATGAGCAAACTTATCACCACAAGGCCAGTGTGGTTGCCTGCCCACAGACAGAATCCTGAATAGAGGAGAAAATTCTGGCTGGTTTGATGATAACCTAGAGGCACAGCTTAAGACATTTCAATAAGATACTTTAGTTACCGGCCTAAAAATGACACAAGTAGGTACGTGCACAGAGAGAACGTAGGTTGGGTCTTGGAGTGTGAACTCCTGTCAAACTGAGTTCCCAGAGGAATGTGCATTTCCTTTAGAGTTTATAGAGGAAATAACAACATAGATGAGGGAAGGCTTGGGATGACCACAGTCGGAGGTTTGCATCCTAGCCCTATGACCTGACTCTTATCTGTTTCTGTACTTGGGAGTGTAGGATGGGAGTGAGAAGACCTCGCTCATAGGAGGGTTGAGGGAAAAGCAGCAGTGGCAGCAAACATTTGAGTGGACGTTATATACCAAGCACCGTTTCAGCCCCTTACATGTATCCACTTAGACAATGCTCACAACACCACTAGGGGAAAAGTTCAGCAATATCCCCATTTATAGATGGGGAATCTGAAACAGAGTGGTTAAGAAACTTACCCAAGGTCACACAGTTAGCATCTAACAGAGCCAGGCACCCTAAACCACAAGCCCACAACTTTACCACTGTGAGTGACTGCCTGTTGCACATGTGTTAACATGACGACAATGCTTCCATCAGTACCGAGTAGCAAGAAGTAGTTAATAAATGTTGACTATCATGATTATATCATTAACCCCTAGCATGGCATGTAGTATCTGCAAATTCTCCTGAAGATTTAAAGAATTTAAAACATTTTGGGTTCAGCCTGCCATCAAACTTATGCTCCGGGTTAGGGCTGATGATTTTCATGTTTCCTCTTGGTGAGATGCACCATTTTGCTTTCATTTCGAAATATGTGTCATTTTCTTCAAAGGTCACTTCGAGAAAAGGAATATCTGTAGAACATTTTTCTAAATCTTGGTAAACAAGATGTATGGAAAATGGTGAAATAAACCTGCATCATTTCAATGAACCATCACTGGCATCTTCTCATTGGATGACATGCTGTGAGGATGGCAGTCCCAGGGATGTCGAATTGTATATGAAGATCCTAGCATAGTGTGGCCCAGTAGACAGCAAGGCACCTGGTACATAAGTGCACGTGCTCTTAAGTCAACCAGCACGTGTTCAAATCTGGGTTCCATCTCTCCCTACCTGATGACCTCCTACCCTCCGAGTCTCACATTCCCCATTTCCAAAAACAGGAATAGTCAGCATGACCATGAAATGAGATTATCCAAGGAATCGTTTTAACATTTACTAAGTTCTCAGTAAAAGTCCATGGCCAATATTGCTATTATCCCCACCATGGCCCAAGGAGTTGGGAGAGGATTACTGAGAAGCCTGGCCAGGATTCAAGTCGAGGTCTCTGGACACTTAATGTCATTCTCTTTCCCTGATACGACTTTGCTTACGGACATCTTCCTCCTCACAAAATCCTCAGGACTCTGGCTTCACTCCTAATTCAAAAATATATTTTCTTTCAAAAAAGGCCTATTTTAAAATCTGGAAATCAAGAATAGTACAAGAGAGTAGAACAAGATAAAGAGTGCCTTAAGAAAAAATCAGAGAACCACCTGAGGATCAGATATAAAATCAGAAGGCCCTTAAATCAAATAGGGCCAGGGCTGATGCCAGAAAGGCTTACTACACATTACAATGAAGAACACATAAGAGCAAGAAGGGGTCCATAAAAACCACCAGCGTGTGACATACTGCCAAGCACTGCGTGCCTGTCATTAGGCTGGATTCTAATGCTGATCACTGCAACGCAAATCATCTGGGTGTTAATTAAAGTGTGTAAGTCGATTCTTGAGGTAGCTGCCTAGGAGAAGGAGTCCTGCAGAGAAGTCTCTTCCTCTGATCGATTTCTTCTGGAATTGTGGATTTTCTGCAAGTGAAATTCTCCAAAACAAACAACTCCCTGTGTATTCTCTGCCCCTCACTGCTTGCAGGGCCAGGTGCTTGTAAAGCAAGAGATATATCGCACTGGTTTCTACATCACTGTCACCCCCGAATACTCTGAAACCTCACCGGCTGTTGAGGGCAGCAATTCTCAGGCCATTTTACAGAGGAGAAACACGAGACATGGAGGCACTAAAGGGACGTGCCCACAATTGCAGAGAGCAGTAGAGTCCCTAGAAACACTTGGGACCTCATGTTCCTAAGCATGGGCCTCTTCCCATCCCACAAATGAATGACACCCAAAATAGCAAAAGGTATGTGAGCAAAGGCTGGTGGGAATTTGAATGAGAGGCTTGATGAAGCAGGGCTGGAAGCCTGCACTCTCAGCTTTCTGAAATTGCACTGGCATGCCAAGTACCCCAGGCAAGGCCAAGGTCAATACCCTGTGTCCAGAGGGCGTTGCTGGGCTGAGTCATAGGCAGTGTTGCTTATCAAGACTGGCCAGCAGAGCCAGCCTTATCATACCTTGCTCTTTCTCAGGGAATGAAATCCACTTGATAGATTTCGGCCTTTTTCCCTATGTTACTCCAAAAATGCAATCAGTTACCCCTTGAGCACTTGAAAACACAGATGCTCTTTACTTCAGTTTCTAGACCAAGACATTTGCCTTCCCAAGGGAGATTGAGTCCAGGTGTTGGATAAGAAGGAGGCGATGATACCTCCTGATCCCTTCTATTATTTACTGACTTGATAAACTTTAACCCAGCCCCTGCTACTGGGAAATATAAGCGCTGGGGACCCAATAGTGTCCAGCAGGCAGAGGACATGTACGGTTCCTACCCTCATGGAGTTCTACTCGGGAGACAGACAATAAAGAAGAGGATAGACTTTCAGGTTGTCATCACTATAATGACTATAATCAACACTATAAGGGCGTATACCTGGGGATGGCAGTGGTGGGTCTACTTGTGTTGCTGGGGTCTAGGAAGCCCTCTTAAACAGGCAACATCTGAGCTGCAGCCTTATTGAAGGGAGAGACCCAAACACAGGAAGAGCCCAGGGAAATGTGTTCCAAGCAGAGGGAAAACCACAGGTCCTAAGGAGGGAAAGAACAGCTGGCTCACCACGAGCTGAGGGACCCTGTATTATGTGAGGTTGGGGAATGGGCAAGGGTTGGAGTCATGAGAGGCCTGGTAAATTGTTTTGGGGGTGTTGGATTTAATTCTAAGAGGTCACAGGGCACTGGCCCAGTGTCCAGCTCTCAAAGGCATTCCTTTCCTCTGGTGGTTTTTTTTTTTTTTTTTTTTTTTTTTTTTTGTGGTACGCGGGCCTCTCACTGCTGTGGCCTCTCCCGTTGCGGAGCACAGGCTCCGGACGCGCAGGCTCAGCGGCCATGGCTCACGGGCCCATCCGCTCCGTGGCATGTGGGATCCTCCCGGACCGGGGCATGAACCCGCGTCCCCTGCATCGGCAGGTGGACCCTCAACCACTGCGCCACCAGGGAAGCCCTCCTCTGGTGTTTTAAAGACCAGCTCCACTGCTCAGCTGTAATCTTTGAATTCTTAATGGCACAGACCATGGGGATTACATTTTGCTGACAGTGAGCTCTTAACGGTTTCTGAATCCACAAGAAGGGGCTATTGAGGCCTGAGAAGCAGAGACCCAGGTCTAAATTAATTCCTGAACGTGGCAGGGGGAGATGGAGGCTATCAGCTTTGTTCTGCTTGGAGAAAGCCAATTTGCAAAGCCTCTTCACAGGTGGTTGCCTCTCATTTCCGTACACTTTGAATCTGAAAGACACTGGGCTAAATGTGACCTCATGGATATAAATCAAGAGTGTGTACTGAGACCAGCAAACCCTGGTTTGCCTCAGTTAAACTGCCTGACCTTCAGCCTCCTCATCACTAATTGCAGATAATACCAACACCTGCCACACGGGCTGCAACAAGATGAAAAGGGCTTCACCGTCATGCTTTGCAAATCATAAGCTCTCAATAAGCTCTTACCCTATTTATTCATTACCATCAAAAATCCAACTCTCTGTCTCACTCTTCCTCTTCCTCACACAATGTACATCTTTCAAAATCCTGCACAATGGCTTTGTAAGCTTTTGAAAAGAGCCCCTGAAATAGTACAGGTAATGACCAATGCCTGTATATCATGGACTCTCCATACGGGTAATTCATTCCAAGCTATCGACAGCAAAGGCAGAGGCTGTCTGCTCATCAGCGCATGGAAAAAGCGGGGACCACATCGAGGGACCACTATCACCGTCTGCAGCTACCCTCATGACCCAGTCAGCTGCACGCACGGGGCCTTCCATTGTGAACAGAGAGCTCCCCAAATAGAGCATTGAGGTGCCATGGGAGCCCGGAACTGCAGGTGGCTGGCGGTAGACACGGCTGCAGCACCCAGAATACAGAGGGTGAGGCCTGGAGCAGCCTCAGAGGTTCCCTTGGAAGCAGCATCCCTGCCCCAGGCCAGCAAGCAGTGGGGAGAGCTGAGAAGAAAAGCTCAACCCTTCCCCACGGTCTTAGCATCAAGCAGGGTCCTTACCTCCTCTGTCCTTGGTGTAGGGTCCACAGCTATGAGAGGGGGAGTCAGCACGCCTTGGGCACTCCTTGGGTTTTTCTTCTGGTAGGGAACTGTAGTGGGGGAGACTGGGTTGCAACCCCCTCCAGTTACCCCATCAATGGGGTAACACAGCCACGAGAGAGCTTCCTTCTCATCCCCGGCTGGAGCAGGCAGGCCCAACTGCTTCTGAAGCCCAGCCTTCAGTGTCACACACCTGAACACAATTCCTCCACCTTATATCCTCTCCCAGCCCTGCTGCAGAAACCTGCTTAGCCCCGCCCTCTCCACAGCCTGGCCGTGACCTGATCTTTACCAGCCCAGCTTCTGCCCCTGAAATTTATTTTGAGAGAGAGCCCCTGGGTTGGAGCCAGAATTTAGGACTTTAATCCAGGTGAGGGAAAATGGGAAGTATCAATTTTCTGGTGATTCATTTTTAAAACTGTAGGAATTTGAAGGTCAGGTGTCAGGGGATGGGGGCACTGTCCAGCTGCTTCAATCCAGGCCAAGGAGCTACATCTCTCTGCCTGAGACTTGGCTATATCACATCCTAACTTCCGGGGCCCAGCTTTTCCCAGGACCGGTGCAGCAACTACCTGTATTCTCAGTAGAAAAGTGGGAGAGAGAACTTGAGATCCAGGTTGAAATCTGCCCACCAGGCCAAAAGAGATTCTATTTCTTCCTCTGTGAAGTATTGGGGAGATCAGTAGGGAAAGTTTAACAATGCACCCCATGTCTGTTATTAAAAAGCACTTCGTCATCCTAGCTAATTGCTGTTGCACTGAATCCACAGGTGGTCTTAACATAAGGAGTGAAATGATCCTTGAAAAAAGACATTGTTACTCAGGTGCCAAATCTAAGCATTTGGGATTTTATTTCCCTACCCTGACAAGTATTCTGTCTCTCCAGATGAGGGGTTTGCAGACTTTAGGATCCATAGAAATTATCCAGGTATTAAAAATGCAGACTTCTGCATGAAACTTTCAGATTCCTGGAAGGCTCAGGAAACCATATTTAAAAACTTTTCCCTAGGTGATTTTGATGTGGGTGGTTGGTGCCTGGACTTTAAGGCGTACAACCCTAGAACAGGCCTAAATTCTCCTATCCCAGCCTGGCATTTCTAGGTGGCTTTTCAACTCAGCCTAGGACCAGCTGTTCTCCATTGTTTTCAATTCACTCTTTTGCCCCTGCCCTCAGGAATTTTCCAGCTGACTCCAGTATCTTCCTCCTCCCTTTAAAAATGAGCTTTGTCAGAGGAAAGAGTGTTAGCTTCACCAATACTGCAGCTATGAGAGACCTTAGAAGTGACATCGTGGAAGTCTTTATCACACCAGCAGTCACCAATGACATTAAGCCTTAGTTCTGCCCTTTCTCCCACTGGAGGCCCAGACCTCACACTACAGTCACCTTCCTGGAGCAAATCCCCCCAAGCTGGCCCCTCCCCAGGTGCACTCTCTCTCATAGTACTTCCAAGGAGAAGCCAGGTGTGTGGGCCTCACAATCAGTTCCTCTCCCTGCCCTACGGCCGACACAATCCGTGTTCAGGTTCCTTGTTTCTTGAGTCAAGTTTAGTTTTTGAAGGAGATTCTCACATCCAACCTGCTCTCCTAAATGGGGTTTTTATACAGGCAACTAGATCTCATATGACTGCTTGTCCATGCCAAACATTTTAATCCTAAGGCAAGAACTACAAAGCACATTTACTAAGCACCTAATATGGGCAGAGGCCTGTGCTCAGCTCAGCAAGGGGTGTGAAACTATAGGTAGCTCAAGCAATCCATGGGATACAAAAGGGAAACTAAATAAAAATGTTTTCTTGCCTTGTCAAGGCAGTTCTGCAAGACTTTCCCAATACTCATAACCTTCAGACCAAAAGAAAGGCAGCGTAGTCCAGTGGTTACAAACACAGACTTTGGCTTGGATTCAAACCCTTTCTCTATCAGCTCCCAGCTGTGTGGTTTTGGGCAAAGTACTGACCTTCCCTCTGGAATATTAGTACTTATTTCACAGGGCTGTTACCAGGATGATATGAATTAATATGTATAAAGTGCTTTTAACAGCAAAAGTGCTTAAATATTATTATTATTATTATTCAGGAGATCCTGACCACTGTTACCACATATTTATTCACGCTATAGAAGATTCATAATGTTTTCTCACCTAAAGACCAATAATGCCTTCCAAACATTTGCTCCATTTGATTTATGCTTCTCAACTCTATGTTCAAGGTTCTTTAATTAGTTTTTCCATGGTTCCTTCATGTATTTACTTAACTTTTTCTATTGAGGATGTACAACATGTCAAGAGCTGTGCTAGGTCCTGCTGATACAATCGGTGAACAGATAGTCATGCTCCCTGTTCTGAGGAGTTTACAGCCCTTTGGTGTACCGGATATTGACTGAAGTCACACAAAAATTGTGAAATTAAGATCGTGACAAGTGTTGAGAGGGAACAGTGCCTGGTGCTGAGAAAGCACCGGAGAAGGGATTTGACCTGGTCAAAGGGTTAGAGTAGAACTGGGCTGTGAAGGAAGAGATGGAGTTGGCTACGTGGAGTGGGGGTGACCAGTCAGAATGTTACGGATAGAGAGACGCCATGTGCCAGGTGTACTAGTCAATTTTGCTGCAGTAACAAATGACCTCCATGTCTCAGTGGCTTACGCCATAAAGGTGTATTACTTGCTTATTTTACAGGTAGGCTATGGGTTGACTGCAGCTCTGCCCAGGCTATGACTCTGCTTCTCATTCAGGGACTCAAACTGCAGGAACAGTCCCTATGTGAGATATGGTATTCTTGTAGCCTAAAGAAAGGTCAAGAGCACTGGTGGAAATGTGCCATGACTCTGAGGGCTTCTGTTGGGCGTGGCCTTGTTCTGTTTACATTCCTTTGGCCAAAGCCCAAAGTCAATGGGACAAGGATGTATGGTCCTCAACACTGGGGACGTAGCAAGGTACAGGGCAGTTGACAGGCATGTGACCCTCCTACAGGGAAAGGGATGGGAATGAATAACTGCAAAAATAATATAATTTACTACATTAAGGCTCTGTGGTAAGAGGCCTGTGTGGCTAGTGGTGAGAGAGTTGGTAGGAACATAGAAGAGATGAGGGTAGAGAAGGAGGTGGGGACATGCCATGGAAAGAATCTGAACTTTACACTGTGAGCAATGGAGACACTGACCTTTACCCGTCCAACCTCTTTCCTTAGTTGTGAAAAAATACTTTCCATGTTTTTCTGGTTTCTGAAGTTATACACGTTTATTATAGAAAGTGTGGACATGGCAGATAAATTTTTTAAAAAGTCACCCTTAACGTTACAAGTCAGAGAGAACCATCATAGACTGATATTTTATTGAATATATTTCTAGACTTTTTGATGCTATTTAAATGTACATAAAGTATTCTTACAATCAAAATTGGATCATATTCTCTATCAGTTGTTATGAATACTCTCCAAGTTATTAAACAGTCTCTCCACTGCTTCATCATACGGATGCACCATAGTTTAACCAGTCCCCAACTATTGGACATATAAGTTTTTCTAATTTTTCCATTTTATAAAAATTTCTAAAGAATTCTGCAGTGGAGTTGTTTAGATTCAGCAACATCCATATCATTTGGTAGATGTGGCATTTTTATCTTAAAGGGTATAACAAATTTAAGGCCACTGATACATATTGCCAATTGTCCCTTGAGAAAAGTCAGAGCAAATCACACACAACCCTAGAGCAGGATTTGCCAACTCGGTTGAAAATTATTTTATTTTGCCAACTTAATCAGTGGAAGATACTGTCTTACTTTAATTTTGCCTTTATTTGATCATTCAGGACAGACCTTATTTTCTATAATTCCCAGTGCTTTCATCAGGGAAGGACTTACCTGATTAAGATGCTGGGCCGTTTGCATCTTCTTCTTAGAATGGTTTCTCTTCAGCAAATTATGACTACTTTGTCCCTTACAACTCTGCAAGATTTTCTTCTGCTTCCTATAAGAAGACTTCTTTGCCTCCATCTCTTTACTGTGGAAGCTGCCAGGAAAGATGTGGACAGTTGGTTTTACATATATGATAGGAGGTCATTGTTCCATACACCTCGTCTCCCCATATGGAGAGGGTGTTTCCGTGATTGAATTTTGTTCCCTCCTATAGTGACTCACTCTGTCATCTGCATGCCTTATAGTCCATAAACATTTGTGAATGACTGCTAAGAAGAGCCATAATGGCACAATGGGTGGGTAAGTTTTGACCTGATGAATGACTCACTTGTGGAGACTGGCACATGGCTATATTAATAAAAGATTATGGACCATAGATCATTGTGAATGCCGCTCAGGAACTCTTTTTAGATTATAATCTAACATCAATCTTTCAGCTTCCATAACAGAGGTTAGCAACAGAACATCTGATTTGATAGACGCCCAATTACTTATATCTCTCTCTGATATATATACTTTTCCTCCTAACCAGAGTCAAAGGACTTTTACCCATTTGATATGTGGTGTGATTTCCACTTAACTTTTAATAGAGATTGGACGGTTTTTCCCTCCTGTTACAGGTTGTGCTAATGTCTTGTCAAGCTAGTCTGACAATGTATATTGCACCTTCACACTCCCCTTCTCATGTTACAGAGGGGCCAAGCCTTACAACATGGAAAGGCCATTAACGGAGCATCGGATTGTGTCAGTAAGGAATGTGGAGAAAAGGGCAAACCTTGTTGACATGGTCTTGCTTCCTGGGGTGGTGGATTAAGTGCTTGCAAGTGTCTCAGAGGCCTCGGCGGATTGGGTTTATGATGATTTATTTCTACACTGGCATCGCTTGCACCCCGTCTTGAAGGAGTGGGGACTAAAGCCTGTCATTTCTTTGTCCCATCATGTCACTCCTTCTATGCTCATTCTGTGCCACTGAATCCAGAAGTAATTGTAGGCTTATTCTCTCACATAGCTCCACATAGCCCCCCTCAGTGACAAGAATGGTTACATGACATCAGATCTATTTGCTTTCCCTACATGTTTCAATATTATCAGATGGTGTTTGACTATAGTATACAGTCTACCATATAGTCTCGCTGCTCTCTCCCATCTCACAAGTATTACCTATGCCTTCAAACAGATGCCCATCTCCTTCCAGAAATAGTGAGATTTTGGTTTTTAATCATTGTTTTCCAAATAAAGCCAAGGCACCACCTGAACAGGTGTTCTGTCCATGAATTGCTTCATTCAAACAGCTCCCTGAAGGCAGCTGAAATACCAGAAGAAGAGAGCAAAGCACAGAGACATGACTTTGAGTAAATCCTCTATTAAAATGGAAGGAAAGACAATCTGGTCTACTTTAACTTAGGTGAATGCATTAAAACATGCATCGGCAGAGAATGACGCCTTGTAATAAAGCAGTGTTTCCAGAGTGGGGTATGAAGACCACCTACGTTAGGATGCTTTGAGGAACGTGTGAAACATTCAGGTTCCTGGTTCTGCCCCAGACCTACTGAACTCGCTGAGGGCGGAGCCTGGATCTGCATTTTAACACCCACCGTGCCAGATGATTTCTTCGTATACCAAACTTTGAGTACCAGTACAGGGCTTAGTGATCTTCTGTGGGAGAAGTCTGAATGTGATGTGGTCTTCTTAAAACTCTGTGTGTTGGAACATTGTTTAATGTCTCCCTTCTAAATGAAACGGTGTGTCCGGTGAAGACAGGGACCAGTGACTTCACTCCCATATTCCCAGAGCCCAGCATGGTGCCTGGCCCATTCCTTACCTACTGGATCAGAAACTCCAGGATTCAGGCCCATCTTTATTTGAACAAGTCCTGCAGGTGAGCCTGATTCGTGCTACCGTTTGAAAAGCCCTGGCATAAAAGAATCTTTTCAGAACAACTATTTGCTTCTTAAGAGTAGGAACCTACTGTCCTTCCCACTCACCACCCACTTCAAGTGGGATATTCTTCGGTCTATATGATACCATATATCTTTTAAGACAGAATATATTACATGATCCCAGGCAGAGTTTCAAGGAAAGGAAATATTTCCATTTGACAACAGAGGACAGGGAGGCACATTGAATGGAGGTGACTTGTGTGAGGTTGCGCAGCTGATAAGGGACAGACTTGGTGTTTAATTCAAGGTCTCTTAGAAACTTATGCCACATTCTTCCTTCTTCTTCTACTAATTGCCTAGGTTCTGGCTTATGTTTCACTGGGCTGCATGAGGACTCTTGTGAGAGTTTTTTAAGGGGAGAAATAATACAGTCTCTCCTTGCATCACTAATAGCATCACCCTGAGGACAGCTGCCTTGTGGTACCTTGAGATCTGAGTAGTTTCCTGAACATATCATCCAGAGGTGATTTGGAGGGATTCACTGGGACTTCTAGGCTGGAGAGGCAGCCTGATTATTGTGGAACTGTCCCCTCTCATATCTACCAAACAGTCCTTAAAAGCTATGTATTTTTAAAATTCTGTTCCAGAAACCAAATTAAGTCATATTTCTACAGACTGGAGGAGATCAGAGTAGGCCTAATGGAAGAATATTCATTGGGAATAAATAAACAATGATGCTGAAGACAGATCTGTGCTCTTTAAAAAAACAAGTAGTGAGTGAGGTCATGCTTGATTGGTAAAAAGCAAAGTAGGTAACATCATCCATTCATTCATTCACCCTCTATGCCCATTTGAACTCATGGTTGCGTGAATACAAACAACAATGCCATTTCAAATATAGCAAGATGAGTGCCATGACAAGCAAAGGCAAGATGCTGTGGAAACATGTAAGAGGGCAAACCAATCAGGTATGGGAGTTAAGGAAGGCTTCCTGAATGTAGTGAGCCTAGGACCGGAAGATTTTATAGGCACGGCCAGCTGAGGAGCGTGCAAGCAGAGAAATATAGGGAGAAGGAAGGGGTTTCTCAGCAGAAGGAACTACATGTAAAGAGTATACTGCAGAGTCAGGTAATCTAGGCCTTGTAACTATACCCCAACTTATCTCTGTTCTTGGGGGAATCTAAACCAAGATAGAGACTGGAAGACAGACTTTAGTCCAGTCATTCAAAATCTTGGCATCCTCTTAATCTTATTTATCACCACCATCATTATTATAACATTATTATTAGAGCTAATAGAATGGCAGACTATATTAATATAACTCCGTATTCAGAACAGGGAGGATGGAGAATCCTCTTCCCTTCTTCTCAGTTTAGATACATCTGGGGTTCATGTTTGATGCCCCACTTAAAAGGACCCTGATAAACTGCAGTGTGTTCAAGTGTAGGAAAGGGGAAATATCTCATGTGAGGAAAATCTAAAGAACTAGAAGGCTTAGGTGAGGCAGGAGAGCTATCTTTCAATTCTCAAGTGCTATTATTGGGGAAGAACTCTTCCCTAACATCTAACTCTAGGCTGTCTCCCATGAAACTGTCATGGCACCCTTTAAATTGTAAGTTTCATTGGGGATAAGGACGAAGTTTGTCTTACTACTGCTTCCTCAATGCCTAGCACAGTGCCTGGTAAATAACAGGTACTCAGTAGATATTTGTTGAATGAATGAATGACTGGGACAGAAGCAGTCTCAGGCCAACTGCAGGGATTTTCTAGGCTCTGTATTATTCCCACGCTTTCCAAAGATTACAGATTGGCTTTACGCCCTTTTGACTAGAAATCTGGCCCATTTAAAATATCCAAAGCACATCACATCATTGTGTCTGGTTTCCATGGTGTACGTACAGACAAATCTTTTTAAAAACTTAACCAGTGGATGAGATGCCATGTCTAGTAGTTCTGCAGTACAGCTTGGAGAGTTTATTTTTCACAATCTGTTTTATGCATCATAATCCAAAATATACAACTGAAGTTGCTGCTGAGAAAGTGACACAACTTTTTTCAGATCCAAAGACCTGGGAATCGACCCTTCTGCCTAATCTACTGCTAAGTGTCCTGAGATTGCACAAGAGGAAAGAGGGTATAAGTTAAGATTTTAATCATAGAGCTGATAGGTTCAAAGCACCCCAAGCAGTTTTCTGAACTTCTCAAGCATCAGAGCATCCCTCCAAGGGACTTTAGAGACCATTTGGTCCAACATCTTCATTTTTTATATGGGTCAACTTGGGTTCCAAAAAGTAAACTGTCTTTTTCCCATTAAAGCACCCTATTAGTGGCAGAGCAGGTGTCTTTACTCAAAGACCTGCTTTCTACACCATGCATTGCCACTTTTCTGCTATTCTTTCTTTTCCATCTGTGTTAAGCTCAGTATTCATCTTCCCTTAAAAATCAAAGATGGGCTAAAACATTAAGCTGACTTTTTTCAGTTCCCTCCACCTAGAATCATGTCCCTCTGAACTACCTCTTTTCATATGGAGCGTATAGCAGAATTTTTTCCCTTATCTTCCCTTTGGGTTTTCCTTTTTGCAAAAAATAGTCTATTGAACTGGTAATGATAATTTACATCTTGGCATTCTGGCAGGCTACAGCAAAATAACAGATGCAGGAAAACCAAATGGACGAGAGCGCTCTGAAGATCTGGACTTTCAAAGAATAAGAAAACACTCAGCTTTCCTGACTTCTTGTTCAGTTTTCTAAGATTAATGCATTTAAATACATAAACTACAATACTCATAGTAGGCAGCTGCTCCTTTGTGAGGATTTTGGCATCAGTCATCTAAAATTGCATTTTTAAAATGGAATGATTGATGCTCTCTGTGATCTCAAATTTTCATATTCATTGTACGAATGCTTATTCCTAACTAGATCTAGATTGCAGGCTGAGTGATATGAAGACTAGAAAGCTTCTTCACTTCAGATTCTATTTCCATTGGCCTATTAAACTATCTAGAATTAGACATATAATTCTTTTCATGAAGGCATTTGTCGCTAGGAACCTCCTATAAAATACAGTTAGGACTGGGACACTCGGGGTACGAGGAGTCATCAGCTGTTGAATCATAGGTAAGTTTACCAGGCAGTTAGTTTTTACCTTAAAAATATGCAAATATTATTCCTTTCATGAATGGGAAGCAAGACAGCTAAGTCTGATACATGTAAGCTTGGAACATATATCATATTGACAGTGAAGGAAGCAGGCAATGCGGGGGACACTGCATGGGAAAAGTGATGAGTATAAGGACAGTTACGAGATACTTTAATAAAACTCACACTTCCCCCTTATTTTGCAGAGAAACAGACAATAGAAAAAAACTGGGAAACTTTGAAAATTCCACTGCATTCACCTATTTGCATTTTTACCAAATACCTCATCAACAACTAAAGTTAAGATACTCAGATTCCAGAATTTTTTTTAACGTTTTTACTGGAGTATAATTGCTTTACAATGGTGTGTTAGTTTCTGCTTTATAACAAAGTGAATCAGTTATACATATACATATATCCCCATATCTCTTCCCTCTTTCATCTCCCTCCCTCCCACCCTCCCTATCCCACCCTTCTAGGTGGTCACAAAGCACCGAGCTGATCTCCCTGTGCTATGCGACTACTTCCCACTAGCTATCTATTTTACATTTGGTAGTGTATATATGGACATATATACACTACCACTCTCTCACTTTGTCCCAGCTTACCCTTCCCCCTCCCCGCATCCTCAAGTCCATTCTCTAGTAGGTCTGCGTCTTTATTCCCGTCTTGCCCCTAGGTTCTTCATGACCATTGTTTTTTTTTTTAGATTCCATATATATGTGTTAGCATACGGTATTTGTTTTTCTCTTTCTGACTTACAATAGCCAGGACATGGAAGCAACCTAAGTGTCCATCGACAGATGAATGGATAAAGAAGATGTGGCACATATATACAATGGAATATTACTTGGCCATAAAAAGAAATGAAACTGAGTTATTTGTAGTGAGGTGGATGGACCTAGAGTCTGTCATACAGAATTCCGGTTTTTAACTGTTTCACTCTATTCCCTTCCAAAGGAGCCCCAGATGGAAACATCTGGTCCCAAAGGTCTTCTGCTGGATTTTAATGAATAAAAACCTCTTCTGAAAAAAATAAAATAAAACAAAACCCTCCACTAACACTTACCTCAAGTTACTGTTCTAACTTTATTTGGGCAATTTGAGTTTTTAGTCAAATCAAGCAAGTGTTGAGGTTGTATTGAGTTGAGAGGTAGCTTTTATCTTAGCTTTCTGGGGTCTAATATTAGGATAAAAATTTCTCATCTAGATCAAAGGTTTTCTAGAAAAGTCTGTCTCTGAGAAAGAATAGTTGCTTATCTTGAGGGAAGACGATGTGGAACAGGGTACAAGCATCGTCTCCATAGATCAACACTTAGTGGCTCCTCTTGTTTTCTCTCTTGGGTTGTCTTTTCCCTTCTCATCTCACTCTTCATTTTGGATGTTTTCTTTGTCCAAAAATATGTAAGAAATTGACATTGGTTTTCTGGGCATTAGGCTCAGGGTTTCTAGAGTTTGGTTTTCTATCTCAGAGGTGATTCCAGACATTACACTTGGAGATGACCACATTGGTCACTGTTATATTCATTAGTGGGAAAATGTATTTCAGTTGAGGAGAAGAGATCTTTAACTCTGGTGCTTCTAAGGATGATAGGTGAAAAGGGCTGTCCTATGAGTTGAGAGTGTTGAAAGATGAGACATAAAAATAAATCTTGTTGTATTGCCATGGAAAAGCTTGTTCCTCATGTTTGCTTTGCAATAGAGCTTGGTTTTAGTTTGAAAACTATTCAACCTTGATGTTTGAAATATTAACATTTTATCCACAAATCTGTTTACAAGTCACAAATCATGCTGGTAAATATTCATGGACCATTCTCTTTTGCTTCCTGGGAAAGTATGGAGAGTAAAAAAAAACCTTATGGGGTCAGAGCTTGGGGTGTGGTGGGAGATAAGATTGAATATCAACAGAGTTAAGCTGGCAATAAATTTGGGTTGCTGTTTGTGGATCTTGGCTGCAAAATAACCTCAAGCACTTTCAAAGATGAATGATGCTGGGGAAAGGCAAAGCGAAATTTTCTGGCCCCAATCCAAGCACACACAGGCTGGGATGCTGGAAAAGTGACAGCAATGGTGCCTCATACAATACCTTCCCTTGCACTGTGTAGAATGCTTTAGAATTTACCAGTCACTTGCACATATATTTTGTTACCTGATCCTAGGAGATGTATTATTATCCCCATCTCAAAGATGAAGAGACTGATGTTCTTTGATTTTAAATGACTTACACATGTTTTATAAGACTAACAACTCAAAAAATTGGACCTGGATCCCAGATCCATTGACTTCTGGTCCAGGATTCTTTCAGGTACATCTTATCATTCGGGACTCAGGTTAAGACACCTCTCCCTCTGGCAAACATTTCTGTCTACCAAAATCTGGATTAAGTAAACATCTCTGGGCTAAAAAAAAAGAAAAAATAAAGATACACTATAACAGCCTAGTTCTCATCGCATTGACTTCTAATGAATTATTTCCTTGACTTTATTGTTCACTGGACAATGAGCTCCATGAGAAAAGTGACTTGTTTACCATGGTAATTACAACACATTGGGCCTGGTAGTAAAATATTCTCTAAGTCTTTGTGAAGTGAACTGAATTCCAACACTTATTTTACAGGGAGGATAGTAAAGACCTGACTTTTAACCTGACAAGTTCCAAGTCTGTCTAGAATGGGTGTTTTCAAGGAAGAGCTAGTTACTGGTATTGCCCTCTGGAAAATCTCATTGCAGATGCCCAAGAGAGGACTTGGAAATTCTTTCTAACATAGACCATGGTTCTGCTTTAGGAATTGCCCCTGTTTCAGTTTCAGTTGAAGGGCATTTCTGCCCAGCTGTGAAATCAAGATGGCGAAAGAATGAGAAATTCTAAAAATTCTCTTGGTACAAGGAACATGTCCTGTTGTTTCCTCACCAATGTCCACAAACCTGCAGAAGAGGGATGTGTATGTTTGACTCTCTAGAGAAGCTGTATCTGTTCTCCAAAGCAGCCATCCTCTGCCAGGCAGATAATTGTGATGATGAGGCTGGCAGAGGTGCAAGATGATGTCTCATCATCCCAGATGAAAAGGAGCCAACGCTAAGTGAAAATAAACAATGAAAAGGTCCATTTAAAACTCATAACCTGCATAACTCAAAATTGGAAGTGGGACTTAGGATCTCTGTCCCCTTTGGAAATTTGTAAATTCCACCCTACTCTGTGAGATTCTCCAATGTGGCCAGCCCAGCCAGAGTTGGCTAGACTCCCAGGTGCAATGCAGAGTCCATCTGTTTGGTCACTCTGTCTGGTGTGGATTTAGAGAATGAGTTGTGTGCATGGGACAGGTTCCAGATAAATTTGAATTTCCAAAATATATTGAAAATCCGGTTGTGAGTTCTAAGAGTTAGAGATTCCCACTGTGCCTAGCCCCCACCCCACAACTGTTTCAGTCCATATACAACAGAGGCTTAAAGGAACATAGGATATACTCTGCTATAAGGCTGATAAATCTAGTTTAGCAAAATGCCTGGCTTAGAGTAGGTATTTAATAACCATTTCTTTAATAATAATATTAATAGCATATTTTTACTATTTTTATGCATCAGGTGATATGCTAAGTATTTTCCTTCTCCTTTGTCTTCTAAGAGCTAGGTTTACTAGTGAACAAGTGACATTATGCACCTTAATTTCTAGTTGGAGGGATACTATTAATAATCAAGGGAACAAACAATAAAACTTCAGACAGTGATACATACTATGGAAACATTAATAAAAGAGAGTAATAAAAGTGACTGGGGATGCAGGGCATTTCCTTTGGGAATACAGGAAAAATCTTCTCTATGGGAAAGACATTTGAGCTGACATTCTTTCAGTGAGTAAGAAAGAATTTGTCATGTAGCAGTCTGTAGGGGCAGTTTTCTAGGCAGATGAGCATTCCAAGGTAAATGTCCCAAATGAATCAGACTTGTTTGTGGAATCAAAAGAAGCCAGCATCTCTGGAGCAAGATGCACAATGGGAGAGAGTAGTATAGACATGAGGTTGGAGAGGAAAGCAGATGGCAGATCACGTAGAGATGTTGTAGGCTATGGTGAATAAGACTTCAATGCATTACCTTCTTTAACCAACACAATAACCCTATGATGTAAGAGTTATTTGTATCCCCATTTATAGAGGAGAATGGTGAGACATAGAGAGGTAATGCAGAAAGGTCAGGGTCACATCACTGGCAAGTGGCAGAATCCAGATTTGAAAACAGGAGCCCTGGCTCCAAAACTCAATCTACAAATCCCAATATAAATCCAGACATTATCAATGACATCTTAGAATCATCTCCTTTCCCACATCCAAACGCTCATCAATCCACGTTCCCATCAACAACACAGAATACTGGGCACCAGCATGAATATGGGAGTCAGAGCCAAACAAACCCAGCTTAAGATCTCAGCTCTGCTTTGATGGGCTATGTGATCTGGGAAAGTCATCTAATTCCTTAGGGCTTCTGTTTTCTTGTCTGTGAAATGAGACACTAATAGTACTTTCTTCCTACCTCTCAGAGTGTCGTGAGAATAAAGTGTTATCATAACTGCCCATGTTAAGTCCTCAATAAATTCTTAACCTCAAACCAAACCAAACCAAATCCCCACCACATGTATCATGTACCACAACTCATCTGTCCTTCCTCTTTCTTTCCCCACTGTTATCGGGGTTGCAGATCACTGCTGCTACCATCCAGTCCTTCTGAGTCAGACTCCTCAGGTGGAGTCAGAAAGTTGCATTTTAACATAGTCTTCTATTGTTTCTAATGCAAACCAGAGTTTAAGACCACTGGAACAGACCATCAACCAAGATACAAGAGGATCTTGGTAGATCTCAGTGTCAGCCTTAGACATTGCAACTATATTTGTAAATATAGAGTGTTAAAGATTAAATGGGATTTAAGGTCTTTTTGATGCTATTTTGATGGTGTGACAGTCAGAGTTTTGGTAGTACATGAATCCTGTCCTGCTCTTGCCCATCTTCCATATTCTCCTGATCTTACAATATTCCCATGTGAATTATATGCAAGGAATAATTGCCAAATTGTATTTAAAATACAACGTGTAACAACTCTCAGCACACAATTATGGTAAAGGCTAATCTGATTCGCCTGTTTAGGTTCAATCTGACAGTTAATTCCAATATTGACATCTCAATGTGAGTCTTCAGTAGGCATTTCAAATGTAATATTTAATTTCAGATTTACTATATAACCATACTCATTATCCTTCCTCTAAATCTGCTCCTTCAATAACCTTTCCCATTTTGGAAAAAGCCTATCTATCCTTCCAGTTGCTCAGGATGAAAACTTAGAGAAATCGGTTCCTCTTCTATTTTTTCATGACCCATATCCACAAACCATGTTGATTTTGTCTTCAAAACATATCTAAGATAAGACTTCTCAACCACTCTGCTGCCATCACCCTGAACTAAACCACCATCATCTTTTGCCTGAGGTATTGCAAGAGCACCTAATAGGTTTCCTTGTTTCTGCCCTTGCACTTCCGAAACTGTTCTTAATAGAGAAGCCAAAGAACACTTTAGAAACCTAAATCAGAGCAAGGTATCTGTGGTAGAGTGAATAATGGCTTCCCAAATATGTCCAGGTCCTAATCCCCAGAACCTATGCATGGTATATGGCAAAAGAGGTGTCACAGGTATGATTAAGTTAAGGATTTTGAGATGAGGAGATTATCTGAGTGGGGACGGGCATGGGTCTGATATATCAATAACTATATTGGTCTTTATAAGGGCATGCTAGAACAATCAGAGTCAGAGTGATGTGATGATGGAAGCAGAGATGGGAACAACATGCTTTGAAAATGGAAGACGGGGCTGCAAGCAAAGGAATGCAGGTGGCCACTAGACCCTGAAAAAGGCCAGGAAACAGAGTCTCTCCTCCCAGCCTCCAGAAGGAATCATCCCTGCTGACACCTTGACCTCAGTCCAGTGAAACTGATTTCAGACTTCTGACTGCCAGAACTGTAAAGAATACATTTGGGTCGATTCAAGCTGTTCAACTTGTGGTCATTTGTAACAGTAGCAACAGGGAATTAAGACAGCTCCCCCTATATTCCCTCTCATCTGGAGTAAAATCCAAAGTCATCACAATGGCCTACAAAGCCCCACACAATCTGAACCCCACCATCCACCGTGTGACTCTGACCTCACCTCCTACGATACTCCCCTTTGCTCACTCTTTCCAGCCACTTGGCCTCCTTGCTTCAGATACCCAGACATGTCCCCCTGCTCTTGGCCTTTGCTCCTTTCCATACCTGGACTGCTCTTTCCCCAAAATAGTCTCATAACTTGATCCTCACTTCCTTGGGTGTTGCTCAGCTGTCACCTTCTCAGTGGGGGCTTTCCTGACCATGCTACTTGAAATCAGATCACATCTCCTTTGCACCCTTCTATTCCTTGTCCCAGTTGCCTGCTTTATTTTTTCCAAAGAACTTTATCACCATCTGGAGAACTCTAGTTTTGCTTATTTATTTCCTAGAATGTAAGATCTATTTTTCTTTGCTTTGTGCAGTGCTATAAGCCTACCACTTCCATGATGCTTGCACACAGTAGGTACCAGAAATATTTCTGTTAATTGAAAGGAAGTGAAGTGAATGAGTTGTTAACCCAGTGCAATGTCCAGCATGGCTTGGCATGCAGGCAGATGGTAGGGCTCCAAGGAGAATCCTGACTCAGCTGAGTGAGTGTTTCATGAAGTTTGAGAAGAGGAGAGGCAGGTGACATGTCCTGCCAAGGACAAGTCCTAATTTGACTTACTAACCAAGCTGTGTGTAGTGGAAGGCATGGAGAGAGGAGCAGAATATGGGCTAAGATCCATTAATGCTGTGGCCCTACATATTAAAATTCATGGCACAATTAATTCTTGATCACTGACCAATTATATTAGCTATTCTTCCCCCTTTCCCTTGAAAGGAGACCTGGAAAGAGAGTGGACAGAGAAGAGAGTTAAAATTTCTTTCCCTTATATTGGGTTACTTTAAAATTTTTCAGAAAGTCTCAAGAAATGATTTAATGAGGAAACCACCAATTGCCAAACTTTCTCTCAATGACAGACAATGATCCACGAGGAAAGTTTAGCTTCCGTTTCAGCATAAGGATGTGTTCTATGCAAATTAAAAGCTCTTCAGCAGTCATCCATTAACAATGGTGCCATATACTACACCACACACACGTCACACTGCACAAATGCAAGGGAAATTGATACCACTGGGACCCAAACCATGGATACAATTCAAAGCAGAAGCCTGGCTGGAGCAGCTTCAAGGGTGGCAGATAGTCTAGATCACCTGTCAGTTCTAAAGCAGTTGCCTGAAGCTCTGAGGCCTCATCTAGAAGCAGTAGGAGAGAGTGCTGTTATGCTGAATGAGTGATACGGGCCCTGGGCATAGGAAAGCCACACATGTCACAGTCTTTCTTGCTTTAGATGAGAGAATATATTTAAGAGATTAGGATTTGCAAAACAATCTCAAATGGGAACCACTAAGTATTTTCCCTTTCTCATCCATGGATTGCCAACCCTGCCTAACATCCTATGTTAGGAAGGAGAAAGCAAGATAGAAAGAGGTTAAAGGATCTGGTTGAACTTGTACAGTTAATGTAGGAAACAGCAAAAAGTCCCAAGGTTTCAGCAACTCTGCTTATCTTTAAGCAATGACATGTGACACCTTGAAGGATAGGTACTTACAGAACAGTACAGTGAGTGTGTGGAAGCTTCCATGGGTGAACAAAAGCTTATTTTCCTCATCCTGATCGATCATTTCTCACCACATGTGCTATTTATCAGAAAATGGCTCACTAGCCACCAAATAGGTGATAGTTATTGATAAGACAAGAAGACAAAACTGAAAGGAAGGGCTTCCCTGGTGGCGCAGTGGCTAAGAATCTGCCTGTTACGACAGGGGACAGAGGTTCGAGCCCTGGTCGGGGAAGATCCCACATGCCGTGGAGCAACTAAGCCCGTGCGCCACAACAACTGAGCCTGTGCTCTAGAGCCCGTGAGCCACAACTACTGCCTGTGTTCCACAACCAGAGCAACCACTGCAATGAGAAGCCGGCGCACCACAATGTAGAGTAGCCCTGGTTCACTGCAACTAGAGAAAGCCGGTGTGCAGCAACGAAGACCCAATGCAGCCAAAAATAAATAAGTAAAATAAAAAAACAAAAAACAACTGAAAGGAAAAAGTCAGGCATCCAGAAAAGCATGCTGCTACTAGTCTTCTTCCTTACTGTAGTGGATTGCCCAATCCATTCTGCTCTTGAAGTTGGCTTTGAGTCAGCTTCCTTTGGAGACCTGCTGATTGTGTTACAAATATGAGTTTGACATGTAGCAGATGAGGGTTTTTCAAAACACATGTTCAGTGAAGAGGGAGGTCACAGCTTAAGTAAAATCCATGTGGGTTCTTGGCCTGGCTCAGATCAAAGAACATGGGGAGTAAAATCCCCTGGAAGGTCATGTAAATACAACCTGGTAATAACCTTCCATTTCCTCATCAACCTCCAGGTCTTTAGAGGTTCCTGGTTATGGGGGCCCTTCCTCAGGTACTCCCATCATCTTTCGGGGTTTTGGCCTCCTATAGCATTCTCAAGTATTTTTCTATCATTCTCCCCATCATCTCTCTGCCCTGAAATTGTCTTGTGGATAATCCTGGCAGCTGGTCCCATACAATGCTGCTCTCAGTAGCTTCAGAGCTTTTGGAGGTAGAATCTTTTCCTGCAGCTTTTATTCCTGATGGTGGGAAGATTATGTGCCAGGTGACAGCAGGGAGGACAGGTGGCCTCATTTTTTGCCTGGTTCCTATTTAAAGTCAGGTTCTTCTCCTCTGATGTCATATATATCAAAAGTCACTCCTCCTAAGGAATGATATTTACTTATATTAATTATTCCTGGACTCAGATTTGCATTAAAAGAAAATTTAGATGTCACTAAATTTTTTAATGGATTTTTTCCTATAAATTAAAAAGGCACACAGTAAAATAAATTCTAAAACTGTACAGAAAGGCACCTCTCCTAAAGGACACTGATAAAATTTCTTGCATATCCAGTCAGAAATATATTTATACCTATATCTATATCCAGCTGTCCCTTTTCTAATTCTCAGAGTTGTGGTAACACAACATATACTATTCCTCACTCAGCTTTCTATTTTTATTAATAATTTATCTTAGAGATAGTGTCATATAAGCAATATAATCTTACATTCTAGTCTTTTTTTTTTTTGCGGTATGCGGGCCTCTCACTGTTGTTGCCTCTCCTGTTGCGGAGCACAGGCTCCGGACGCGCAGCCTCAGCGGCCATGGCTCACGGGCCCAGCCCCTCCGTGGCATGTGGGATCTTCCTGGACTGGGGCAGGAACCCGTGTCCCCTGCATCGGCAGGCGGACTCTCAACCACTGCGCCATCAGGGAAGACCAACACTCTAGTCTTTTTTAAATGTACCAAGATTTATCTCATTAGGTCCCACAGATGAACACCTGGGTTATTTCTAGTACCTGTCATGAGTGTTGCTATTATAAAACATTGAGTTGTGCTCATCCCTGTACTCAGCCCACTTCTGCATACATCTAATAGTTTTGTAGACTCTGCTCTCCTCTTCCATGTTCCTAGTAATTCTTTAGTACCTTACCCTGCTTTATTTTCTAGCATTTGGTGTGTCTAAGCTAACCCATCTATTTCTACTTGCTTCCCATCTCCCCAAATTAGACCATTAAGTGTAATAAGAATAGGCAGTGGTGTCTTCTTCACCTCTCTATTACCGGCACCTAGAACAGTGCATGGCATCTAGTGGGTGCTCAATAAATACTTAAACAAAATGAGCCTCAACATATCTGCTAGAATGAATTTTCCTGCATGGAACCAAAAACTACAATGCAAACTGGCTTAAGCAAAAAGAAAAATTATCTCACGAAACTGGATGTCTAGCAATGTGGCAGGTTCTAGGCATATTTGATCAGTGCCTCAATAATGTCACCAAGGATCCAAATTCTTCCCTTCTTTTTACTCTGTCATCTTCAGCCTGGGCTTCATTTTTCGGATGGTTATGTGCGCAAAGATAGCTGCAGGATTTACAGGCCTCACCATCAGACATGATAACAGCCAGAGAAAGAAGCTAAACAATTTCTTTCTGTGTTTCTTTCCTAGGGATAATAAATCTTTTAATAGAAAGCCCCAGCAGACCGTCCTCTAGCATTTTATTGGCCAGATAGGTCACACGCATATTTTAGAGTCACTCATAAGCAAGGGATGTTGAAGTACCCGGCCTGGCTTAGACTAGTACTACACCTCGAGTGGAACCGAGACAGAGGAGTCATCCATAAATGTACACCACACTTGAGTTCTGGAGTCAAATCAACAGCCCTGGTCTTCCTGGATTCTAAACCTGGCCACGGGCAAGGTAGCAGTTAATTATACAGTATAAGTGGGACCAAAATAGTGGGCAGAAAGGTGGAACTGGGGGATCGAAGGAGCTAAACTGCTCTGTAATCACAGAAAACTTTTTCCGTGTTGTAGGCGAAGATGTGTATTTTCAGACTACATTCCTTTGGGGGACAACTTTACTTTCTAGGTCTGGGTTTAGAAATATATGTGACTAAAATGGCTGACTTGCTCTAGGGTGAAGTGTGCATTTTTATTTGCTCAGTAGCCCTTCAGGAAGGCTGTGTGAACATGGTTTTCACCACAGGCCAAGGCAGCTCACGGGGAAAACCAAGATCCTGCTGGTTCTAAATATGTCACATAACTGAACCATGCTCATCATTTCCACTCATGCACATTCAGCTGGCGCTCCCTCCATCTCCTGCCTGGACCACCGCATTACCTGCCTGGACCACTCCTCCCAGTGTCTTGGCCTTCTCTTTCTTACCATCAGTTTGTTCTCCCCATAGCAGCCAAGCGAGCTTTTGAAAACCAGTTCTCCTTTCCCTGGCTCAAATGCTCACCTCACTAAGAATAAAACACCCTCTCCTTTTTGGATACTACATATAAAGTAGGTAACTAACGAGAAGCTACTGTATAGCATAGGGAACTCTACTCAGTGCTCTGTGGTGACCTAAATGGGAAGGAAATCCAAAAAAAAAGAGGGGATATATGTATATGTATAGCTGATTCACTTTGCTGTACAGCAGAAACTAACCCAACATTGTAAAGCAACCATACTCCAATAAAAATTAATTTAAAAACCACTCTCTTTTTGGCAAGGGATAAATTAGGAATTTGGGATTATACACATGCATGACTGTATATAAAATAGATAACCAACAAGGACCTACTGCATAGCACAGGGAACTCTACTCAATATTTTGTAATAACCTGTAAGGGAAAATAATCTGAAAAATAATACATATAGTACATATATATTTAAATATATATAAATTGTACCTAAATTTAAATATATATAAATATATATTAATAATATATACAAATTATATATTTAAACATATAAAAATATATAAATTTTATATATTATGTATAATATATATAAATGTGATGGACCAAACACAGGAAACAGGAGAGAACACTGGACTGCAAGGGTACCTGTGTGACCTTGTGAGGGTCCCTTCCCTCTCTGGGCCTCACTCTGTTTATTTGTGAACAAAGAGGACTAGACAAATACTCTGACAGCTTTCCTCACCCTGATATGCTGATTAGAAAATTTGCAGGTTAGTATGTTTTTGCTGTTGCATAATCCTCAGAAAGTTAAAACTTAGAATAAAATTGGGATACAGAAATAAGGCAGAGGAATGGCATCAAGAAAGAAACAAAAAGAACTGGGCAAGAAAGTCACCAGTTAGAGTATGGAACTTCATAAATTTGCTTAGACAAAGTAACGTTACAAGTGGCCAGGGAAAGAAAGTACTGTTAGAAATTCTTAGCAGATTCTCTTTTGCTACAAGTATTTCTGAGATGTGAAGAACTATAGTTGAGAAATCCCTTTTCTTCCCCCTTTTTTCTTACTATTCATAGCTGGTCTGAAAATTGACCTTCTTTAATGACACACAAGGCTCTCCGTCATCTGCCCTATCTGTCTTTGCTACTTTATCTCTCTATAATCCTCCCTGACTTTTCATTACGGTGGCCACTCTGGACTCTCACAAAGATTTTGTACTTTGCTATCTGTATTAGTTTGCTCAGGCTGCCACAGCAAACTACCACAGATTGGGTGGCTTAAACAACAGAAATTTATTTCTCACAGTTCTGGAGCTTAAGAGGCTGGAAGTCCAAGATTAAGGTGCTGGCAGGTTTAGTTTCACCTGAGACCTTTCTCCTTGGCTTGCGGTTGGCTGCTTTCTCAGTGTGTCCTCACAGGGCCTTTTCTTGGTGCACAGGAATCCCTGATGTCTCTCCCTCTTCTTATAAGGACACCACTCATATTGGATTAGGACCCCTACCTTAAGTTAAATGGCCTCATTTAGCTTAATCATCTCTCTAAAGGCTCTGTCTCTAAATACAGTCACATTTTGAGGTACAGGGGGTTAGAGCTTCAATGTATGAATTTTGGGACACAATTCAGCCCATCACACCATCTCATCAACTTGGTTTAATGTCTTCTCCCCTTTTCTATCTTTCAAAATCCTATGCATCCTTTAATTCCACCTCAAAAACCCTTTCCTCCTTTTCTTCCTTCACTTATCACTTCCTCTCTCTGTAACTAGCTTTTCTTTTAATTGAAGAAGTAACACTTGTACCTGGTATACTAATAAAAACACAGAAGTGTTATCTTGTAAATGATAAAACTCTTGCACACCCCAAATCCCTCATCCAGAGTGCCCCTCTGCAAGCAAATGGTTAATACCAGTTTTGGGAGTCTCTTATCTAATCCACAGTACCCACATCCTGGCCATTAGCCCACACTGCCTAGAGGGAAGGGCTAATTCTAAGTGAGGGATGGACAAAGGTATCATAGACTGTTGTATATCCTCTCATACAAGGTCTTTCCCAATTCCTGATGATTAGGTCTTTCTCTAGGCAGTGGGACAGAGAGCAACCTTGGGCTATATGCCTCACACAGATTTGGATTTGAATCCAAGCACTAGAACTTGCTGGTTGTATACTTTGGACAAAGTGTTTCATCACTTTGGGCCTCTGTTTACTTATCTACAAAATAGGGACAATAATTACAGTAAGTCCCCTACATATGAAAGAGTTCTGTTCTGAGAGTGCATTCATAAGTTCGATTTGTTCAATAAGTCCAACAAAGTTAGCCTAGGTACCCAACTAACATAATCGGCTATATACTGTACTGTAATAGGTTTATAATACTTTTCACACAAATAATACATTAAAAAACAAACACAAAAAATAAACATTTTTAATCTTACAGTACAGTACCTTGACGAGTACAGTAGTACGGTACAACAGCTAGCATACAGGGGTTGGCATCGAGTGAACAGGTAAGAAGAGTTAGTGACTGGAGGAGGGAGGGGAGGTGGGAGATGGTAGAGCTGAAGGATCGTCAGCAATAGGAGATGGAGGGCAAGTTGCAACTGCACTGATGCCTGACCTTGATGGCACAGGTTCTGGTTCCTTGCTGGATTCAATTCTATCTGCCCTCTTGAAAAAATGATCCAGTGATGTCTGGGTAGTTCGTCTTTTTTTCTTGTCATAGATGACACGGAAGCACTGGACTGCATTCTGAATGGCTGCTGCAACTTTTGTGTACCGTTCTACATTTGGGTTCTGTGCTTCAAAAACTAACAGTGCCTCCTCAAATAAAGAAAATCCCCTTGTCATTTCCTGTGTTGTGAATCTCTTCTGTTCTTCAGTTACTGAACAAGGGACGTCTACCATCTTTTCACCTCACTCTACTCTCTCAGTTATCTTCACTTTTGTTTCCATCGTTATCGCTTGGCACTTAGCAGTACTAGCTACATCACTGTTGCTTTTATGCTTGCTTCTGGACATTCTGGGTTTGAAATAAAAATACTGTACTACTGTACTCTATACAGTACTGTACAGTAAAGTACACAAAAGCACAACCACTGGTAGAGGAGGCATGCACGTGACAATGTATGCCAAACATGGGAACTAACTTATGTAATTGGACATATGAACGCATGTTTGCATCATTGAAAGTTTGCAACTTGAATGTTCGTATGTAGGGGACTTACTGTATACTTTCTCTAGAGAGTTTTGGGATGAAACAAGAGGTTGCTTGTGAAATGCCATGGGAGTGGCATGCAGTAGCGCTGCAGAAATGTTCTTCCTTTTCATCACCCTCTGTGCTTCTGCAGGACTCTATGACTACTTCATGGCTCCTGCAGGATGCTTTTCTCTCAGCCTGTCCTGTGGCTCCTTTGAGAGCAGGGTCCAGGTAGGTGCCTCATTATATCTTTGAAGATCCCACTGATTGTAACTCAGTACCTATTTAGGCAATAAATATACATTAAAATCAATTTAAACATGGATCTATCAGGCATAAAGAAGGCAAAGTATTCTGTTTTGTGGTGTAAAGATGTGGGAGAGTAACCCAGTTCTGTCTTAATTGAGTTGTGGCCGTAGGCAAATCATTTAAGTCGCCTTCATCCTCAGGTTTCTTATCTGTAGTATGTGGGTGGTCATCTCTATCTCATGGGGCTCTGTTGGGAGGGAAACTGAGAGAATCACCAGAGCTGTTGCAGGGCAGTTACATAGAATTATGAGGATCTTTCTTACTGCTTTCTGTTTTCCCTTCCATGTGAAATTTTCCCTATAGGTACACAGTTCCCAGTTCCTCCTATTCTATCCCCTCCTCATCCTGAGAGCTCACCACAAGCAAGGCCTGGAGGGAAGATAAGAAACTAAGGTGTGTGCAAATGTTGTCAGAGTTATTCTTTTCCTAGGTTTTGATAGTTTGAAACTGCATTGTTGCAATTTTGTTCCACTGACAACCTGACTTGCATGAGTCATCTCTATGGTAATCATTAGTGAAAGCCTCACATGATAATTTATTTAATGATGGAATCCACATTGTGCTGCACATGTCTGTCCTCTTAAAATACAGTCAGCAGCTGGCCAGCAGGACATTAGTCAATTTGTGATCCATTTGATGTCACTCAGCATCTTCCATGCAATTTCTAACTATAGTGTCCAGTTCTCTGGTACCTCATTTGATATTTCAGAACCTCCCATTTGACTGTCTCTAAGGGCAAAGCATACTGTGTACTTATTCTCTGATCCCATCCCATGTCCCCATCTCCAAGATTGTATCCTGAGTAAAAACAGGGAGAGCAGCCTTGAAGTAGAAGTCAGGAAGGCCACCAGGCAGGCTTGTGGTAAGAGTGCTGGTGGGCAAACAGATTTAGAAGGAGAAGACAAAGTTTGTCCAGGTCAGTTGTTCTCAAACATTTTAGTCCCAGGATCCCTTCACACTTGTAAAAATTATTGAGGACCCTCAATAATTTTTTTGTTCATTTGGATTATATCTACCAATAGTTATTGCATTAGCAATTTTAAAAAGGTTAAATTTTTGTGACTTTAAAAAGAAATAGCAATAATAATCTGTTAACAACAGCACAGTAACATCAATACACATCATGTAGCCTCTGGAAAACTCCATTTTATATTTAAGAAAGAATAAAAGTGAAAAGTCAGTATTATTATAAAAGTAATTTTGATCTCATGGACCTCCAAAATGGGTCTTGGGGACCTTTGAGAGGCAAGGACATTGGAGGTTAAAGGACAGAGAGAGAGAGAGAGAGAGTTTGTGTGTCTGTGTGATATACATGAATCTCTATCTCTTTTGGTAATAAGGATAGAACATTAGTGTTTACTGCAAATTAGATACTCTGCTAATTCACAGTTATTATTTAATTTCATCCCCATAACAACTCATGAGAGGCGTTACTATTATTATTCACATTTTACAGATTAAGAAACAAGGCAGGTTTAGAAAGAGAGGTTAAAACTCAAAGTGAGGCCAAATTTCCATGACAAATACCAGAAAAGGACAAATCAGGTTTCTAATGCAAACTATTGTGGGGTGTATTCTAAAGCATGTAGATAGAAAATGAAAAGACTTGAGGAACACTCTTCTACAAAAGAACCCTCCAGGTTAAGGGTTATTTAACCTAGGAGGATGACAAGAGTAACTTCCTGGTTAGCTTCTAGAGAGATGGGGAGAGCTGGCTGTAGTGGATGCTGTTGTGTGCTGTCCACAGCCCCTTCAGAGCTGAGTCACTCTGGTATTGACTGCTGACTGCTCTCAGTGAGTTCCTCTCTGGGAATTATTCTCAAAAAGAGGGCTGTTAATCCAAGGTCACAACTCTTCCCCTGGGGTAGCCCAAAGCCAGGACTAGTTAGTAGGTATATACAAGCCCTTATCCCAAGGCAGGACAGCTCTGAAAGGCCATTCAATCACAGACCTCCCCACAGGATCTGAGGAGGCCTTTCCTGCTTGTGCAGTACTGCTCAATACCTCCCTCGGACCAGGCCTGTTGCCTTCATTTCCCTGAAGGTGTTGATCCTGAAGGCACTTCTCAATCAACATCCTGTTGCCAAATCTCCTTCTCAGAGTCTGTTTACCAGGAGAACCAACCTAAGACAGATTCCCAAGTCTTCCATCATTCGAAACAGTTCATTCCAATTCCTTTTAAATATTAGGTCTCTGTAGGATTAAGCCTCTTGACAATCAGCAACCAGTGGAATAGTCCTGATTTATGCTTACCCAGCCTTCCAACAAAAGGCTTTTCACTCCATGTTGGACACTTTAGATTTTGACAATTTTTCCTCCTACTGAGTGGAAATCAGCCTGCCTGGTACCCATCCACTGTTCTTAGTTTTCCATATGGAGCTTTTCAGATCCACCCATTCATTCTTCTGTGAGGGCTGTGTCCACATTACAATCTGGGTGGATAGATGAGAACTTGACCAGTCAGAGAGCTGGACCAAACAACATTTTAGGTGCTTCCTAGTCCCAAGGTTTTCTGATTCCAGGAAGGTTTTTCTGGTAGGCTGTTCATAATAGAAGGTTCCCTCTTTCCAATCTTCACCTTCCATGCAGACTTGGATGCCTCATGCCATGGAAAGGTGGTAGCCTAGCAAACTTCCTTCTGATTCTTCTTTTGTTTTGTGTTATAGTCAAATGGGGGTGAAGGTTTAAGGCCCCTGAGTTACATGGTTTTCAATTTGCCCCCAAATACCTTCTTTCTTGTGAACCAACTTACCTTTGTGCAGTCTCATCTTCCCTGCTGTGCTCTGGAAGTAGGGCAATTTTCAGTGTTATTTTTAATCATGTAGCACTCAGGGAGATAATGATATTGATTAAAATGTGAACTTAAGAAAGGTAATTCTCTTGGAGAAGGATGAATGGAAGAAGTGTGTCTTGCCTGCAAAGCTCCACTAGGTGACATTTCATTAAAGCAGTATAGCTATTGTGCTTATTAGAGGTAATTGCTCATGCTATTATTCTTAAACGTGTAAACTCCTCAAAGATTTAAATGTCCACATTTCCATGGTGGAGTGAAGATTCTAAAACAAAGGCTTGTCATATTTTTTAAGATAAAATATCCAGATCTATGCCTGGCAAGTCTAGTTTAGCCTAAAGAGAGAATGAGGACTCAAGACAAGATTTCTAACCTGGATTCCACCACTAACTTATTTATGTGACCTTGTGCAAATCACTTTCCCTCTCTGGGCTGATTTCTTCTTTGATCTGAGTGGGGAGAGCAAACTACACAATCTTCTAAGGTCTTTTTACTTCTACTATTTATAATTCGATCTCATTCATTTATGTGTTTAAATGACAAGTTTTTTTAACACCCTCATCACCGAATTTGTAATGAAGACAAAATTGACCATCGGTTTGTTGATAAAATACTTACTGTGAAACATTACTGTGATTTTAGGCAATTCTAATTTTTATTGTTGAAGAAGACCTGTTAGGGGCATTTTTTTCTCATATTGAGTTTTAGAGTCTTTTATTTCAAGTCAAACAATTTCAGCGGTCGACAACCTCTCTACTTTTTCAAGCCCTGTGGAATGAGCATCTTTGAAACCTAGAGAAAGTCATCTGGGAGAACAAGAGAGGTCTTCACAGATAATTATCAGCATTAGACACGAGAAGGGCACTCAGCACTCTTGTCCAGTTCTGCCAAAGAAATCTCTTTAAAGTTTCTATTTTCCAGATTGCTTTTATCTGAACTATAACAGATGCCACTGAACAGAGGCTTGTAATACTTTATAATGTCATAGAATTTTTTCCCATCATTCTATCCCTAAGCCTTAATAAAACAGAAGGGATAGTGCCTTCAGCACTCAAGCTCCTCTGGACCTGTGGATTTGGGCCCAGGGGAAGGCAGTTTTAACTCTTTGAGAGCATTACTTCTCTCCTGTGGACAGCGAATAACGAATGCTACATTGATTCTGTGGTTTGAAATCTGCTTCTCCCTTGCTTTCACTGCTCTCCTTACCCACAAATTCACAGAACCTAGGGCTATCAATGTCAGAAATGACTTGGCTGGTTGCCTGGCTTGATGTTTTTCAAAGGGTGTTCCATGAAACAAGAGCCACTGTGGGAAAAAGAAATGACTCTTTCTTCAAAGAAGTTTCAGGAAGTTTGCAAAGAACTGTCACAGTGTACATTAGCATTTTAACTCTCTGGAGTTTTCTACAGTAAAGCAACCTATTTGTAGAACCCATTGTTTGGCAAACCTATGAAATGGTTTGGAGAGACACAGCTAATTTAACAATTTTATGTTATAAATAATGAAGAAACAGAGTTTTGTCAAGAATAAAGTCCAGGAAAATACTCTAACTTGAAAAGATACATGCACCCCTATGTTCATAGCAACACCATTTACAATAGCCAAGACATGGAAGGAACCTAAATGTCCATTGACAGATGAATGGATAAAGAAGATGTGGTATATATATGCAATGGAATATTAGTCATAAAAAAGAATGAAACAATGCCATATGCAACAACATGGAGATTATCATACTAAGTGAAATGTCAGATAGAGAAAGATAAATTTCATATGATATCACTTATATGAGGAGTCTAAAACAATGATAAAAGTGCAATCATTTACAAAACAGAAATAGACTCACAGACATAGAAAACAAACTTATGTTTACCAAAAGGGAAAGGGATAAACTGGAATTTAGGATTAACAGACACAGGCTACTATATATAAAATAGATAAACAACAAGAACCTACTGTATAGCACAGGGAACTATATTCAATATCTTGTAGCAGCCTATAATGGAAAAGACTCTGAAAAATTATATATATATATGTGTATAACTAAATCACTTTGTTGTAATCTGAAACTGTAAATCAACTATATGTCAATTAAAAAATAAAAATTAAAAAAAATAAAGTCAAGAGTTTAGTCACAATAAAAATGTAGGGGAAGCACTGGATTCAGAACCCTGTATCTTCTGGCTTTCAGCCCTGTTCGTTTTCCACCATACATTCTAGTTGCAGATCCAAATCCAGAATATCCTCTACAATTTTTCAAAATGTAATATGAATTACATACAATTTAAAACAAAAATGGACCTAGACAATGTTGCTTAGTGTTATTTTACTAGTGAGCAAAGCAAGACTCAGAGAGGATAAGTGACCTTCTCAAGGTCATACAACTAAGTACAAGGAGAACTAGAGATAAAAGGTGAATTTGCTTAATGTCTGTCTAGGTATGGTGCCCATACTTATGTCATTTCTCCAGTTTAACCCATGCCTTAGATATAATCTCCATTCTTAACTCAAAGTCATTCTGTACATGTGTCATTATCAAATTCAGTTGAATAGGGTTGTGCCTTTTGCCTTCGCAGAAGGTGACAATAGGACAGATAAAATTTGATGACACTTTCGACAAGAGAGAGCCAATAAAAATAAGGATCAGAATGAAAAATGTCAAATGCATAACTTCGAACATGAACCCATCTTCTTTAAAGTTTGGCTTAGTCTAGTTTAGTGAGAAATTGTGTTCTTAAATTTTTTTTTAAATCTAATTATAGCTCTGGGTAGCAGTGACAAAGAGCCCAAATTATTAAAGATAATAGTTATAGAAATACAGATAGAGAACATTTACTAAGTGTTTATGGAGTACCAGGTACTGTGCTAAGGACTTATATATACTTAACCTTTGCAATAGCTCTACAAGGTAGGTATGCCCATTTCATGGATGTTCAAGCTAAAGCTCAGAGAGATTAGTTAAGAGATTGGTTAAATGTCATGCAGTAGCAAATGGTAGAAATAGGATTTGAACCTATGAAGTTAGTTTCTAGAGTCCTTAAACAGTTTACAATATTAAAATACCACATTGAAAACCAAATCTGAAAATATGATATAAAAATGTGCTCCTCCTTTGAATGCCCTCTTGCCCAGCAGGAAGCATGGATCTCCATTCTTTCATCCATTCATGTCAGTGAGTTCATTACTAGCCACACCCTAGATAAGGCTGTGCTGCCTTCTATTTGGAGAACCTCTTAAAGGATGAACATAAGCGCTCCTAGTTTCATATGTAATGGAATTACATGATTTGGAGAAGGAACTGGGCTGAAGGCAACTTTTCCTGCTCTGGGAAGAAAGAGTTTGCCAGAGAAAATAATGATGTTGATAAAATGACCTTAAGTGTAGTCTGCATAAGAAAACTGACCTAAAGTAAGTTGGCAGCCTTGCAAAATGTGCTCATATTCAAGATGCTGGTCCATCTAAATATATTCTGTAACGAACTTTGTTTGCTTTCTCTTATGACCAAGGTGATAGTAGTGGCTTTCTTGCCTTGTGGAGAATAGCCTTTGTTTCAATGACTGGTTCCATGGCTCTGGAAAGACTGAAGTGTCACCAAAATTTCTAGGGGCTCCTAGGAGCTTGCTTCCTCCTGATGACTTCTGTCTCTAGATTGGCAGCCATTGTGGTGTTGGCCTATTCTTCTGTTTCTGGGGAGATAAAGCTACTCCCATTTTGTGAGTTAGATCACCTCACTGAACATTTGGAGGGTCAAGGGGGAGAGCAAACATTATGCCCTGCAGAGTTTTCTGCCACCCCTACCCTCCCCTGCTCTCCCTTCCCTTCTCCCCTTCCCTCCCATCCCCTCCCCTCTTCTTTTCTCTCCTTCCCTCTTAGGAAAAAAGTTCCCTTCCTACCACTAGCACATAGCTCTGTCTTTCTCTGAAGGCTCCCTGTAAGCTGACGTGCATTCTCCACAGCCTCTCAAGCCTCTCACGGCATTCTTCCAAGCTATATGGTTTGCTCCATAAGAAAATTCTGTAGCATACCCCCGAGAATAAATGTTTCTCTACTTGTTATAACCATATGTGCTTGAAAATAGCAAAATTGTGTCTTTTCTTTTAAATTCTGTGCTTCTGACTTCTCACCAATGTAGTCAACCTGCCTCCTTGGTTATTTAATGCTAATACTTTACAAAGAAAAATGGTTCTTTTTTTTTTTTTTTAAATTATGTCTCTAAGTCATATCTCATGTCTCCTCACCTCTCTTATAGAAGGAGAGTAGGGAGGATGCTGCTTAATTTTCTTTAAAGATGAACAAAAATTGGGGCCCAGGAAGGTGAAATGAGCTGTCAAAATTCAACCTGCACCTACCTGGCACAACACTCATGTTCTTTCTTCATGTACTCCATTACGTCTGGTACGCATCCCCCAAAACATAATTTAGAGCATCATCGGTTTCATCAACATGCACCCACGGTGGCAAGCTCTGCAGTACAGTTCTGGGGCTGCAGGCCACCAGAAAGAGAGAGAAAGACTAGACAAAGGGAACAAAGACAAAGAGACAAAGAAAATTTCCATCATTACTGGTCCTTCTCGAGCTTTGCTCGTTATCTGGGAGCACCTTTTCTCCAACCTGCAGGAGGAATGTGCTTTTAAATTTAACTGGATCATGATTCAAGTTTAAATAGCTTCCTTTTCTCTTGGGTCAAAATCCAAACTCCTGAACATCTTCTTGAGTGACCTGCCCCTGTCCTCTTTTTTTTTTTTTTTTTTTTGGTGGTACGCGGGCCTCTCCCGTTGCAGAGCACAGGCTCCGGACGCGCAGGCTCAGTGGCCATGGCTCACGGGCCCAGCCGCTCCGCGGTACGTGGGATCTTCCCGGACTGGGGCACGAACTCGTGTCCCCTGCATCGGCAGGCGGGCCCTCAACCACTGCGCCACCAGGGAAGCCCCCCCGCATCTTTTCTATCCTCATCTGAGTTACCTACTCCCTCCTTTGATCAGCTCCAGAAAACAGGCCTCTTTGCAGTTCTGCAAAAAAGCCAGGCTACCTTCTGTCCTAGCCTCCCTCGACATGCTTATCTCCCAGCCTAAAATTACATCCCCCCATCCCACCTGCCACCTTTCCACCTGGTCAACTTTTTCTGGTTCTATGGTTTCCATTGATTTGTCTTCTCTTTGAAAAGCTCTTCCCACTAACCTGTGCTGAAGAGCCTTCCCCCCATTTTGCCCTATGTATTGACATTATTTTTTATGGTCTCTTGCTCCCACAAGCCCTCATTAAGCTCTGAGGTCAGTGCTCAGTGTAGTTCCTGGCACATAATAGGCTTTCTTTCTTTTTATTTTTTTAAACATCTTTATTGGAGTATAATTGCTTTACAAGGCTGTGTTACTTTCTGCTTTATAACAAAATGAATCAGTTATACATATACATATGTCCCCATATCTCTTCCCTCTTGCATCTCCCTCCCTCCCACTCTCCCTATCCCACCCCTCTAGGTGGTCACAAAGCACCGAGCTGATCTCCCAGTGCTATGCGGCTGCTTCCCACTAGCTATCTATTTTATGTTTGGTAGTGTATATATGTCCATGTCACTCTCTCATTTTGTCATAGCTTACCCTTCCCCCTCCCCATATCCTCAAGTCCATTCTCTAGTAGGTCTGTATCTTTATTCCTGTCTTACCCCTAGGTTCCTTAAGACATTTTTTTTTTTAGATTCCATATATATGGGTTAACATACGGTATTTGTTTTTCTCTTTCTGACTTATTTCACTCTGTATGACAGTATCTAGGTCCATCCACTTCACTACAAATAACAGTTTCGTTCCTTTCATGGCTGAGTAATACTTCATTGTATATATGTGCCACATCTTCTTTATCCATTCATTTGTTGATGGATATTTCGGTTGCTTCCATGTCCTGGCTATTGTAAATAGAGCTGCAATGAACATTTTGGTACATGACTCTTTTTGAATTATGGTTTTCTCAGGGTATATGCCCAGTGGTGGGATTGCTGGGTTGTATGGTAATTCTATTTTTAGTTTTTTAAGGAACGTCAATACAGTTCTCCATAGTGGCTGTATCAATTTACATTCCCACCAACAGTGCAAGAGGGTTCCCTTTTCTCCACACTCTCTCCAGCATTTATTGTTTGTAGACTTTTTGATGATGGCCATTCTGACCGTTGTGAGATGATATCTCATTGTAGTTTTGACTTGCATTTCTCTAATGATTAATGCTGTTGAGCATTCTTTCATGTGTCTGTTGGCAATCTGTATATCTTCTTTGGAGAAATGTCTATTTAGGTACTCTGCCCATTTTTGGATTGGGTTGTTTGTTTTTTGAATGTTGAGCTGCATGAGCTGCATGTAAATTTTGGAGATTAATCCTTTGTCACTTGCTTCATTCACAAATATTTTCTCCCATTCTGAGGGTTGTCTTTTCGTCTTTTTTATGGTTTCCTTTGCTGTGCAAAAGCTTTTAAGTTTCATTAGGTCCCATGTGTTTATTTTTGTTTTTATTTCCATTTCTCTAGGAGGTGGGTCAAAAAGGATCTTGCTGTGATTTATGTCATAGAGTGTTCTGCCTATGTTTTCCTCTAAGAGTTTGATGGTATCTGACTTTACATTTAGGTCTTTAATCCATTTTGAGCTTATTTTTGTGTAAGGTGTTAGGAAGTGTTCTAATTTCATTCTTTTACATGTAGCTGTCCAGTTTTCCCAGCACCACTTATTGAAGAGGCTGTCTTTTCTCCACTGTATATTCCTGCCTCCTTTATCAAAGATAAGCTGACCATATGTGCATGGGTTTATCTCTGGGCTTTCTAACTAGTTCCACTGATCTATATTTCTGTTCCTGTGCCAGTACCATACTGTCTTGATTACTGCAGCTTTGTAGTATAGCCTGAAGTCAGGGAGCCTGATTCCTCCAGCTCCGTTTTTCATTCTCAAGATTGCTTTGGCTATTCGGGGTCTTTTGTGTTTCCATACAAATTGTGAAATTTTTTGTTCTAGTTCTGTGAAAAATGCCAGTGGTAGTTTGATAGAGATTGCAATGAATTTGTAGATTGCTTTGGGTAATAAAGTCATTTTCACAATGTTGATTCTTCCAATCCAAGAACATGGTATATCTCTCCATCTATTTGTATCATCTTTAATTTCATTCATCAGTGTCCTATAATTTTCTGCATAAGGGTCTTTTGTGTCCTTAGGTAGGTTTATTCCTAGATATTTTATTCTTTTTGTTGCAATGGTAAATGGGAGTGTTTTCTTGATTTCACTTTCAGATTTTTCATCATTAGTGTACAGGAATGCCAGAGATTTCTGTGCATTAATTTTGTATACTGCTACTTTACCAAATTCATTGATTAGCTCTAGTAGTTTTCTGGTAGCATCTTTAGGATTCTCTATGTATAGTATCATGTCATCTGCAAAGAGTGACACCTTTACTTCTTTTCCAATTTGGATTACTCCTATTTCTTTTTCTTCTCTGATTGCTGTGGCTAAAACTTCCAAAACTATGTTGAATAATAGTGGTGACAGTGGGCAACCTTGTCTTGTTCCTGATCTTAATGGAAATGGTTTCAATTTTTCACCACTGAGGATGATGTTGGCTGTGGGTTTGTCATATATGGTCTTTATTATGTTGAGGTAAGTTCCCTCTATGCCTACTTTATGCAGGGTTTTTATCATAAATGGGTGTTGAATTTTGTCGAAAGCTTTCTCTGCATCTATTGAGATGATCATATGGTTTTTCCCCTTTAATTTGTTAATATGGTGTGTCACGTTGATTGATTTGCATATATTGAAGAATCCTTGCATTCCTGGTATAAACCCCACTTGATCATAGTGTATGATCCTTTTAATGTGCTGTTGGATTCTGTTTGCTGATATTTTGTTGAGGATTTTTACATCTGTGTTCATCAGTGATATTGGCCTGTAGTTTTCTTTCTTTGTGACATCATTGTCGGGTTTTGGTATCAGAGTGATGGTGGCCTCGTAGAATGAGTTTGGGAGTGCTCCTCCCTCTGCTATATTTTGGAAGAGTTTGAGAAGGATGGGTGTTAGCTCTTCTCTAAATGTTTGATAGAATTTGCCTGTGAAGCCATCTGGTCCTGGGCTTTTGTTTGTTGGAAGATTTTTAATCACAGTTTCAATTTCAGTGCTTGTGATTGGTCTGTTCATCTTTTCTATTTCTTCCTCGTTTGGTCTCAGAAGGTTGTGCATTTCTAAGAATTTGTCCATTTCTTCCAGGTTGTCCATTTTATTGGCATAGAGTTGCTTGTAGTAATCTCTCATGATCCTTTGTATTTCTGCAGTGTCAGTTGTTACTTCTCCTTTTTCATTTCTAATTCTATTGATTTGAGTGTTCTCTGTTTTTTTCTTTATAAGTCAGGCTAATGGTTTATCAATTTTGTTTATCTTCTCAAAGAACCAGCTTTTAGTTTTATTGATTTTTGCTATCATTTCCTTCATTTCTTTTTAATTTATTTCTGATCTGATCTTTATGATTTCTTTCCTTCTGCTAACGTTTGGAGTTTTTTTGTTCCTCTTTCTCTAACTGCTTTCCGTATAAGGTTAGGTTGTTGATTTGAGATGTTTCTTGTTTCTTAAGGTAGGATTGTATTGCTATAAACTTCCCTCTCAGAACAGATTTTGCTGCATCCCATAGGTTTTGGGTCCTCGTGTTTTCATTGTCATTTGTTTCTAGTTATTTTATTTCTTCTTTGATTTCTTCAGTTATCTCTTGGTTTAAGTAGTGTGTTGTTTAGCCTCCAGGTGTTTGTATTTCTTACAGATCTTTTCCTGTAATTGATATCTAGTCTCATAACATTGTGGTCAGAAAATATGCTTGACATGATTTCACTTTTCTTAAATTTACCAAGGCTTGATTTTTGATCCAAGATATGATCTATCCTGGAGAATGTTCCATGAACACTTGAGAAGAATGTGTATTCTGTTGTTTTTGGATGGAATGTCCTATAAATATCAATTAAGTCCATCTTGTTTAATGTATCATTTAAAGCTTGTGTTTCCTTATTTATTTTCATTTTGGATGATCTGTCCATTGGTGAAAGTGGGGTGTTAAAGTCCCCTACTATGATTGTGTTACTGTCCATTTCCCCTTTTATGGCTGTTAGTATTTGCCTTATGTATTGATGTGTTCCTATGTTGGGTGCATAAATATTTACAGTTGTTATATCTTCTTCTTGGATTGATCTCTTGATCATTATGTGGTGTCCTTCTTTGTCTCTTGTAATAGTCTTTGTTTTAAAGTCTATTTTGTCTGATATGAGAATTGCTACTCCAGCTTTTTCTTGATTTCCATTTGTATGGAATATCTTTTTCCATCCCCTCATTTTCAGTCTGCATGTGTCCCTAGGTCTGAAGTGGGTCTCTTGTAGACAGAATATATACAGGTCTTGTTTTTGTATCCATTCAGTCAGTCTATGTCTTTTGGTTGCAGCATTTAATCCATTTACATTTAAGGTAGTTATCAATATGTGTGTTCCTATTACCATTTTCTTAATTGTTTTGGGTTTGTTATTGTAGGTCTTTTCCTTCTCTTGTGTTCCCTACATAGAGAAGTTCCTTTAGCCTTTGTTGTAAAGCTGGTTTGGTGGTGCTGATTAGCTTTTCCTTGTCTGTAAAGTTTTTAATTTCTCCCACAAATCTGAATGAGATCCTTGCTGGGTAGAGTCATCTTGGTTGTAGGTTTTTCTCCTTCATCACTTTAAATATGTCCTACCACTCCCTTCTGGCTTGCAGAGTTTCTGCTGAAAGATCAGCTGTTAACCTTATGGGGATTCCCTTGTGTGTTATTTGTTGTTTTTCCCTTGCTGCTTTTAATATGTTTTCTTTGTGTGTAATTTTGATAGTTTGATTAATATGTGTCTTGGCCTGTTTCTCCTTGGATTTATCCTGCCTGGGACCATCTGTGCTTCCTGGATTGATTAACTATTTCCTTTCCCATATTAGGGAGGTTTTCAACTATGATCTCTTCAAATATTTTCTCAGTCCCTTTCTTTTTTTCTTCTTCTTCTGGGACCCCTATAATTCGAATGTTGGTGCATTTGATGTTGTCCCAGAGGTCTCTGAGGCTGTCATCAATTCTTTTTTTTTTTTTTTTTGTGGTACGTGGGTCTCTCACTGTTTTGGCCTCTCCCATTGTGGAGCTCAGGCTCCGGGTGTGCAGGCTCAGTGGCCATGGCTCACAGGTCCAGCCGCTCCACGGTATGTGGGATCTTCCCAGACCGGGGCACAAACCCATTTCCCCTGCATCAGCAGGCAGACTCTCAACCACTGTGCCACCAGAGAAGCACCCTGTCCTCAATTCTTTTCATTCTTTTTTCTTTATTCTGCTCTGCAGTAGTTATTTCCACTATTTTATCTTCCAGGTCACTTATCCGTTCTTCTGCCTCAGTTATTCTGCTATTGAGCCCTTGTAGAGAATGTTTAGTTTCATTTATTGTGTTGTTCATCACTGTTTGTTTGCTCTTTAGTTCTTCTAGGTCCTTGTTAAACAATTCTTGTATTTTCTCCATTCTATTTCCAAGATTTTGGATCATCTTTACTATCATTATTCTGAATCCTTTTTCAGGTAGACTGCCTATTTCCTCTTCATTTGTTAGGTCTGGTGGGTTTTTGCCTTGCTCCTTCATCTGCTGTGTGTTTCTCTGTTTTCTAATTTTGCTTACCTTACTGTGTTTGGGATCTCCTTTTCACAGGCTGCAGGTTCGTAGTTCCCATTGGTTTTTGGTGTCTGTCTCCAGTGGCTAAAGTTGGTTCAGTGGGTTGTGTAGGCTTCCTAGTGGAGGGGACTAGTGTCTGTGTTCTGGTGGGTGAGGGTGGATCTTGTCTTTCTGGTGGGCAGGTTCACATCTGGCGTTGTGTTTTGGGGTGTCTGTGGCCTTATTATGATTTTAGGCAGACTCTGTGCTAATGGATGGGGTTTTATTCCTGTTTTGCTAGTGTTTTGGCATAGGGTGACCAGCACTTTAGCTTGCTGGTTGTTGCATGGAGCTGGGTCTTGGCGTTGAGATGGAGATCTCTGGGAGATTTTTGCCATTTGATATTACGTGGAGCTGGGAGGTCTCTTGTGGACCACTGTCCTGCACTTGGCTCTCTCACCTCCATGGCATAGCCCTGACACCTGGCTGGAGCACTAAGAGCCTGTCCTCCACACAGCTCAGAATAAAAGCGAGGAAAAAAAGAAAGAAAGAAAGAAAGAAGAAGATAAAATAAAATAAAGTAAAATAAAATAAAATAAAGTTATTAAAATAAAAAATAATTATTAAAAAAAAATTTTTAAGTAAAAAACATACAAACGAAAAAAACGGATAGACAAACCCTAGAAAAAATGGTAAAAGCAAACCTATACAGACAAAATCACACACAGAAGCATATACATACACACTCACAAAAAGACAAAAAGGAAAAAAAAATATATATATATATATATATCATTGTTCCCAAAGTCTACCTCCTAAATTTGGGATGATTCGTTGTCTATTCAGGTATTCCACAGATGCAGGGTACATCAAGTTGATTGTGGAGATTTAATCCACTCCTCCTGAGGCTGCTGGGAGAGATTTCCCTTTCTCTTTGTTCTCACAGCTCCCGGGGCTCAGCTTTGGATTCGGACCCGCCTCTGCGTGTAGGTCGCCTGAGAGTGTCTGTTCTTCGCTCAGACAGGACGGGGTTAAAGGAGCAGCTGATTCGGGGGCTCTGGCTCACTCAGGCCGGGGGGAGGGAGGGGTACAGATGCGGGGTGAGCCTGCGGCGGCAGAGGCCAGTGTGACGTTGCACCAGCCTGAGGCGTGCCGTGCGTTCTCCCAGGGAAGTTGTCCCTGAATCCCGGGACCCTGGCAGTGGCGGGCTGCACAGGCTCCCCGGAAGGGAGGTGTGGAGAGTGACCTGTGCTTGCACACAGGCCTCTTGGCAGCGGCAGAAGCAGCCCCAGACTCTCATGCCCGTCTTTGGGGTCCGCGCTGATAGCCGCGGCTCGCACCATCCCTGGAGCTCGTTTAGGCGGCGCTCTTAATCCCCGCTCCTCGTGCACCAGGAAACAATGGTCTCTTGCCTCTTCGGCAGCTCCAGACGTTTTCCCGGACTCCCTCCCGTCTAGCCGTGGCGCACTAGCCCCTTCAGGCTGTGTTCACGCCGCCAGCCCCAGTCCTCTCCCTGCGCTCCGACTGAAGCCCGAGCCTCAGCTCCCAGCCCCGGCCGCCCCGGCAGGTGAGCAGACAAGCCTTTCGGGCTGCTGGTGAGTGCTGGTCGGCACCGATCCTCTGTGCAGGAATCTCTCCGCTTTGCCCCCCGCACCCCTGTTGCTGTGCTCTCCTCCGCAGCTCTGAAGCTCTCTCCCTCCGCCACCCGCAGTCTCCACCCGCGAAGGGGCTCCTAGTGTGTGGAGACCTTTCCTCCTTCACGGCTCCCTCCCACTGGTGCAGGTCCCGTCCCTATTCTTTGGTCTCTGTTTTTTCTTTTTTCTTTTGCCCTACCCAGGTACGTGGGGAGTTTCTTGCCTTTTGGGGGGCCTGAGGTCTTCTGCCAGCGTTCAGTAGGTGTTCTGTAGGAGTTGTTCCACGTGTAGATGTATTTCTGATGTATTTGTCGGGAGGTAGGTGATCTCCGTGTCTTACTCTTCTGCCATCTTGAAGCTCTCCCCCCCATAATAGGCTTTCGATAAATAATGTTGAATGAGTGAATGAATGAATGAGCAAGGCAGCATGGAAGAGTTTTCTTTTCTTCCTGTGCTCAGCTCATATATTTGCCCATCCTACAAATGCCTAGTAGACCTTCCTCCTCATTGTATTAAAGGGACCCAGGGTTTGAGATGACAGAGGCCCTGCCATCTGACACTTAAAACTGAATAGGAAGCTGTCTGGGAGGCAAGTTTGGAGCTCCATAACTGAGCACAGACTTTGTCTTTGTGAAACCTTCTTATCTACAACCTTCCAGAATCTCCTTAAGTCTGCCCAACATGTTGTGCACCAAGTACCTCATGATGACATCCTAAGCTGTCAGGTCAGCAGTATTAAAAACAAGCGTGGCTCCTCCACCCGGCTGCAGTCCCAGTGATTTCTAGGCTCTGGTTTTGCAATTTCTGAAAGAACTGCAGGGACTCTTGGGATTAATAGCTGAATTTAATCTGTTTGTTTATCACGAATTGGGAAGGCCAGTCTGCCTATTTCCTCCTAAAAGGGAAAACATTTTTCAATTACATGTTAGAATGCTTACTCCAGTTCCCCTCAAACTTCAGAACCCACACAAGCCTGAAAACTCCCTGAACTAATCTGGTCTTATTGGTAATTTTCTGTATATATTCTCTCTACATTTCATTTTGCCATGTAATCACGCAAACTCACATATTTTCACGTAAATAATGTTGCATTATTACTTAGCTATTTTAGGAGTGTGTGTGTGTATTCTGTCTCCCTATGGTGTTCCTTGAGTACAAGAACTTGTGTACTTCCTTTATAAACCCCATAATATTTAGCATGGTTCCAGGCATTCCTTAAGAGGTCAAGGATGTAGGTCAAGAATGTAATAACATGCCACAGGTTGAGTTCTCCAGAAGCAGACATAGTGATGAAGTTCCGTTTGCAGGATATTCATTAGGGATCAATGCATGAGGGAGGAAGGAAGGCAGGAGAAGGACTGGGCAGGTGGAGAAGCCCAACTGAGCTTCAGACCCTACAATGCCTCAGCCAACCCCACAGAGTAGTTCCCTGAAGTATCAACATGACAGGCCCTCTTCATCCTCCAGCCTATGCCTTCATCAGTCATTCTAAGGAGACTCTCTCAGAAGGGCAGGCCCTTGGGGGTCTTCCTGCCACTGAAGCAAGGCCCAGAGAAGCTGTCAGCTAAGGCTGCCTGCTGATAACCAGGGCAACAAGTTCTTCCATGAAGGCGAATCTGGGTGGCACATCACCTTGTCTCCCATGAAGTAGGTCACTAAAAGCCATATGAGATTAAAGTTGATAAATACCTGTGGAACTGAATCCTATTGGCCAGACCTCTGGCTAAGGTGAAAGACCACCCCATGAACCCAGACTATACTTAATAAGGGAAAAAGAATAACTGTACCTTGGTCTGGAAATGATATGGGGCAGATAATGCATCCCCCTAAATTTAAAAGGTTCTTGAACACATAGGAAAACTTACATTTCCAAATCCATCCAGGATGGTTCCTTTTCACAGATGGTTCTGATTTAATGAGTACAGAAATGCTCCCCACCTAACTGCATATTCAACTGAAAATATTTCCCCAACAGTGACTGAAATCTCTACCATTTTAATGTACGTGAAAACATGACATCATCTGACTCACATAAAAGCCTGTGAAAGAGCAATAGCTGCTCCCTATTGAAAGCTTGCTATGTACTAGGCATTTTACACATCTGTTTCTTAACATTTGTGGGCTTACAAGCCTGATCCTGTGCTAAGCCCTTTTTTGGTATCATCTCATTTAATCACACACACAACATTATAATGTAAGTTCTCTGATTCCTATTTTAGAGACAGGGAAATTACAATTTACCAAGGGGAAACAACTTGCCCAAGATCACAAGGTAATAAACTGCAGAATCAGAATTTAATCTAAGCAGTCTGACCCCAGGGAGATTTTAAATTTTTCTTTACAACAAGGACACGACTTTCTCATTAAAGACACTTGCCTATTTTTTGAAATTTGTTTTCATAAGTCCTTTAGGACTTCAGAGCCTCAGGGGCTAGACGCCAAGGATTAGAGGGTGGAAAACTATTCTACATAACTATGACAAGGGAAGGAACTCAAGTTCCCCAAGCGGGAATGAGAGGGGCCAGGCAGACTGGTCCCTCTGTGCCCGAAGGGTTGAAAAGAAGAGCATTGTTTCCCTCATCATACTTACGACAGCTCAGCTGAAGCTCTTTAGAGAGCAAAAAACAAGTAATGAGAGTTGAAAAAAAATCATGTATGTAATATAAACTTCCTTTTCAATCTTGCAAATACTTCAGCAAAATAGACCTCACTCATGAAGACACTTGTGTGAGTGGGTCCTTTAGAGGAGCTTGAGGAGGTGCTGAGATCTGCATCTGACTGGGTGCTGGGTGATCACAGAGGCAGCCCAGAGAAACAAAGGATCCCCAAGACAAGAGGACAACTGAGAGCTGGATTTCCCTTTCATTTAAAATAACCCATCAGGTGAGTTGATATTTCCATCTTATGGCTGAAGAAATAGCGACCATGAGACATGACCTTCCGAAAGGTCACACAGAGAATAATGACAAACCAGACTGTCATGACAAACCAGGTCCCATAGCCTGAGCTTATTTTCCTATGACCTTAAACTGCCCTCCAAAGAGGACAGGGGAAATAGTAAAACAAACAAACAAACAAACAAAAAGCTGTTAATATTTTGATTCCTCTCTTAGGTCCTTAATTTTAATCTCTTTGACTTGAGCAGAAGAAGCCAAATGAAAAGTGAAAGCCACAAATAAGACTCCTTCTGAGTCTCTGTGTGTGTAATACCAGGCGGCTCTGATCCCTCATCCTTCCCCACGAAAGACAGTCATCACTGCATAATGAGGTTACAGCTCTTGGAGGAGACGCAGGGAGCCAGGGTATTTTTAGCCTCAGAGAGCTGGAGAAGCTACACATCACAACCCCTCAAGATCGGGGATCCTGTTGCTACCCACGACATCTCTGCAAAGCAGTCATGAAATTTAAATTCGGGGAGATCCACATGCAGCTGCAGGATACAGGTACCTAGCCCTCCAAGGAACAGCAATGTTTATACAATAAAGAACCTGAAACATGAAAGCTGGCTAACAGCGTGACATCAAAAACCCAGCCAGAGGGCTCTCCTCTGGTTGTTTCATTTGCACTGAGACAGGCATACCTGCCAGTATGGATTGCAGACCGAGATGTCCTCATTTGGCTCACAGTTGGGTGGGTAGAAAGAAGCAGACCATCAGGCAAAGGTTCTAAACTTTGAACACTTACTCCGTTCCAGGCTGTTCTTGGTGCAGGTGACAGAATGGAGTATAAGAGAGATGAGATCCTTTCCTCAGGGAGCTCACTGTCTCATGGGCAAGATGGGTAGGACAATCTGGAATACAAGATAGCAGAGCAAGGGAAGTTCTCAAACTCAGGAGACCAGCCTCTTGGTTACTTAAACCAAGCTGCAAAGGGGTTTTGGGGATAAGAAATAAGCAAAGACTTACATATTAGAACCATTTCTTTCTAGGCCTATGATTCATTAGGTAGGACAAAGTGAAGGCATTGGCATGGCCCAGGATGCCCCTGACTTGTTCACCTCTCTGGGCATGAAGACCAACAGTGGTCTCTCAGGAGGGCCCGGGACTTCTTGTACAACACCATCCATGAGAACGTCCCACAAAACTTCTGCTCCTTTGTTTGGTGTCTCCCACCTCTTTGAAAACTTCTTTTCCAGCAGTCATTACCCTAAACTGTTCATTGCCTTTGCCCCAGTGTACATGGGTGAACATGAGAAGCATTTGATGCTTTTGCCCACATCAACTTTGGTGGGCTGAGTAGGAGCAACACTTTCCCCCCGAGAAGCCTGAAGGACCCTCCTGTGCAGCATGCGGTGAGGGTGTCCCTGAAGGATCCTGTCAGGGCTGCACCAAGCTCATGAAGACCACAAGGCAGGAGTCTCAGTTAAGAAAAATAGGGACATTCCATCCCTTCCAACCAGATGGTTGATCCTTTCTCTTCTTCATTCAGTTTCTTCATTTATCACTCACAGTCCCCACACCTTTCTTCACCCTGTCTCATTTTCCCCGTGTAGCTGCACTGTGGGCATTCCCACCACTGATGGCTGGGTGATCCCTTTGCCTGCAAAGAAGATATGCAGCCAAGCACCAGGCAACGATTTCGGGAGGACAGTATTCTTTTCCAAAAGGAGCCCATCCCCATCATGGTCAAGTTCAAAGTTTGTTTCTGGTACTTTCAGGAAAATGTTCCCATCCCTGAATCACTTAACAGCTGGGCTATCTTGTCAAGTGGGGAAGGTGGGGAAACCTGACCTAAGCCTGGGGTCCATTTCTATGTTCCCACTTTTGAATCCAGTTCCTGTCCCAGGGCTGGAGACAGAACTGAGAGGTCCCTGAATATGTGAAAAGATGTCCAAGCTGATGAACTGCATGTCCTAGTGCTTCTTCTAGTTTTGCTAGGAAATTCCTCTGAATCTTTCCCCCACCTCCCCTCTGCCATTCTCCCATTTGGGGGAAAAAGAACACAGAAGGGAAACTGCTTTATGCCACCACCCCATCCCCAGCTCCCCTTAGGTCCACTGTATCCAACAGTCAATAGCCAAGGTCACCCACCCAATAGCTCATGGTCCACCCATTGAGCTGTTTGCACCCTCTCTGGCCTTGAGACAGGAAGTGAAGTTACATAAATGATAAACATTTTCATTTGTGCAGAGAGGGAGACAAATCCCCCAGCTGCTGTCCCTACAGCTACACACACACACACATACACACACACACCCCTGGAAGTCCAGCTCTTAGAGCATGTGCCAGGTGGGTGAGGGGAAGTCATTGACTGCTCTCCACCTCACTAAGGCCAAGCCCAGGGCCTGTCTCCCCAGTCTTCATAAGGAAGGGAAAGGCATCTGGGTAAAAGCGTCAGTTTTTCCCACCAAGAGACTGAGAAACACAGATTTGTCCCCACTCTTCCAAACTCAGGGCCCAGCCTCCCCAGACTGCAATTCTCACATTGGTGATACATGAGGCCACTTGTCTTTCATTCTTCATCGAGGATTTCTGGCCATAGCAGGCCCATGTGGCCCCATCCACCCCACCGACATGTAAAGTTCAGGAGAGTGAAGGCTTAGGGAAAAGGGCTGCTTGAGCCAGTACCTGGGCTTAGGACTTTATCACATTTCTCACCTTCACAGCTCTTAGAGACTTTTATAATAATTTTGTTGTTTTTTTGGTGCAACTTTTAAATTATAAAATCAAGAAAAAATATTTTAAAGACTCTCTGAGTAGATGGAAATGAAGAAATGCTGGATGGTAGTGGATATGCAATACCACTGTCAACTTCCCTCCATGAACAGGCTCTTCTGGAGGCGTTCCCTAGGAGGTGGTGCTCCCCCTTTATCCAAGCATGAGCTACTAGTATACCCTAAACCTTAACCTCAAATGTGGCAGACACAGAGGACATCACTGTCCTATTTGAACAAGTATTTTTTAAAGAACATTTTCTATGGGTAGGAAAAACAGATTATCCCCTTCAGAGAAGGTTCTGCATGGATGGAAGGAGACTTTAGGGCTCAGTGGAGGAGGCATACCCCATAATACAGACCAGATGGCAGTGGTGACAGCAGCCTGTGGGACCTGGCACCCTTGCTACCTGCTGGTGGGTCCTTATGGGAGACACCGACTCACCAGGAGGGATGGAAGGAGGATGCCTTGGATACAGTTGCTGGGAGGCTGACACTGACCTAGTTGGTTTCAAGACAACTTGCTGTCTTTTCCCTTTTCTCCTTGGACAAATCCACCTTAGCAAATAGCTCATCCTTTTTGGTGGGAAAATCCTCATCCTGGGAAAGGTGGCCCATCACCTCTCTGATGAGGGAGGTTCCTCTGCCTGCTCACTGAGTTCCTAAAGGGAATGTCCCCATCTTTCCCTAAAAGGCCCAAACATTTTATTATTCAAAACTGGTAATGTGATAAAAATAGAAGAAAGTCTGGGGAACTTTTACAAATTAAAGGACACTCCAGACATGATAGCTAAATATAATATGTGATGCTAGATGGGATTCTGTATTGGAGGAAAAACAATGCAATATAAGACATTATTGGATAAATTGACAAGAAATGCCATCAGCAGATTAGATAAAATTTCTATATTAATGTTCAATTCACTGAAGCTGAGAACTGTATTGTGGTTGTAGAAAAGAATATCCTTCTTAGGAAATGTGCACTGAAGTAGTTAGGGATAAATGGCAATAATGTATGCAATTTACTTTCTAACGTTCAGGAAAAAGAGTAGTCGTGCATATGGACAGAGAGAAGGCAAATGGAACAGAACGATAAAGCAAGGTGAATCTGGGTAGAGAGTATGCTCTTTACTATTCAGGCAGCTTCTCTGTAAGCTGGGAATTATTTTCAAGTGAAAAGTTTTATAAAATGACCCATGACCCTGCCCCCTAAATTTTACCCCCTCTTCGAGATGCTCTAACTTTTGCCTTCTGCAACTGCCCCCATCACACAAGGCCCCCAGAGATGTGGTAACTCAGCTGTGCATCCTTTGAGTTAGGAGCTGCCTCAGGCAAACACCCTAGGGTGCGATTATCACAGCTGATGTTCAAACAGTTCAAGCAGGGTTTTACAAAGTACGGGAAAAGAGCAAAAAACAAATGGAATTAAAAAGTCTAAACACAAACAAAAATACAAAATAAATACAAAACTCCAAAGAGGAGACTGACACCCCTGAGATCCAACCTTTGCTTTGACACACATCTGGGGAAAGACATTGCATCTCATTGCTCTTCAGTTTTCTGATCCAGAATGTGGAGATAAATACATTTGTTTAAGTGGTTAAAAAAAAAAAAAAACCCAAAAAACAGATAAGCCACACAAGAAAGATTCATGAAAAGAAGTGTATCAAAAAAGAAACTAACCCTATCAGGAAAATGGAACAACAAGCTACTGTAGTTGAAACAGAATGGTACCAATACAGGGCCGGGCAGGAAAACAATGAAACAGAACAAAGTTCAGAAATCAATCTCAGCTCCCAAAGAAATTGTGTGTTTGAAACAGAAGGCATTTAAAACTGTTGGGAGAATGTTACAGTCAATATATTCTGTTGAGAAAAACAAGGAGCTGAGGAGAAATGGATTTTTACAATGTTGGAAAACAGGAAGCTGAGATGCTCAGAAACATCTGGGCACTGTCCTCACTTTTCAGTCTCAAATGCTAATACGGAATGCTGGCAAAGAGCTTATTCTGGAGAAAACTGTGAACAGCTAGACACCAGATGAGCAGGTACAGAGCTGAGGTAGTTTTCATTCTTGTCTGAGTTCACAGAAATAGTCCAATTTTTTGTTTGGGGGATACACCTTTTCCTGTGCACATGCTTTCAGTCTACAAGAATCAGGGTGGGTGTGTGCAGCTGAAATCACACATTGAAGGAAATCAGCTGGAGCAGGAGATGGCAAGTTTTTTCTGTAAAGGGCCAGATAGTAAATATTTTAGATTTTGAAGACCAAGAGGCAAAATTGAGGAGATCATGTAGGAAGCAAGCAGAATTCTAAGATAGCCCTGAAGATTCCTGCTTCTTGGTTTATACCAATGACATACTGCCCTCTTCTTGAATGTGGGTAGGGCCACAACTATGATGAGATTTCACCCCTTGATCAGGTTTAATTATGTGACAAAGGTAATGGGATTGTCATTTCTGTGATTATGTTATGTTATACAAGACTTTGTCATAGCAGACCGAGATTCTCTTGCTGGCTTTGAAGAAGTAAGTTGCCAAGTTGTGGTTAGGACCTGAGGGCAGCCTCCAGGATCTGAGAGAGACCTTTAGCCAGACAGTTAACAAGAAAACAAAAACCTCAGTCCTACAGCCAAGGAACTGAATTTTGCCAACAATCTGAATGAGCTTGGAATAGGACCTCAACTCCAACTGATAATGTAGCCCAGCTGACGCTTAGATTTCAGCCTTGTGAGACTGAGCAGAGAACTCAGGAATACCATACTAAGACTTCTGACCTGCAGAACTTTGAGATAATAACTGGGTACTGTTTTAAGCTTCTAATTTTGTGGTAATTTGTTATGCAGAAATAGAGATCTAATATGCATACTTATTTAACAAGACAGAAAACAAATTTCTGCAATGTTTTTGTTGACAAAATACAAATATAATATTAGATAATTTTTTTCTTTTGTAATACAGGCCTACTAATGAAAAGAATGGAATGGGGGATAGTAACATCTCTTTTTTTATGGTTATCTAACATTCCTTTTATTTATTTTTTGGATGACCACAACAAAAGCAACAATGATTGCTATTACCAGAAACGAAACACACTCATACTATGTCATAATATTGACATTCAGTCCAGTAATCCTCCACTGTAACAGCTCCTTTTCTTTGCAGTGAAAATTGATCTGTATATTTTTTGCCTCTGAGGCCTTGTGGGATTTTTTTTTTATTATTTGAACAGAAAGCCACAAAAATTATAATCATCCTCATCAGTTCACTCAGTCCCATGTAATTAATTTTTTTTCATCTTGATCTTTTGTTAGCACTTTTATGAATTCATCAGTTTTCCATTAGATCTCTTTTTCCATTAACATCTCTTTTAATTGGGGTCAAATTCGTATTTCCAATAATCAAAATTGATTGTAAATACTCATCTGGTAATACTCATCTGATCTGTGACTAAAGTTTATATATTTCATCTTTGAAAATTTCTTTTTGCATAGGTAGGTCTTATCAAACAAATAATATCAATCCATGAGCATATGAATTTTTTAAAATTGAGGTAAAACTCATATAACATAAAATTAGCCCATTTAATATGGCATTTAGTGCATTCATAATGTTTTGCAACCATCACCCCTATCTAGTTCCAAGCATTTTATCACTATAAAAGCAAATCCTGCACTTGTTAAGAAGTTGCATTCCATTTTCCCCTTACCTCCGTCCCTGGCAACTATCAGTCTGCTTTTGGACTCTGTAGACTTCCCTATCCTGATTATTTCATATAAGTGGAATCACACAATATCTGACTTTTTCTGGCATATTTTACTTAGCATAATGTTTTCAAGTTTCATCCACATTGTAGCAGCACTTCATCCCTTGGTAGATGTATATATCATAATTTGTCTTTTATGGTGTATATGTATCTATTATGTTTATGATAGACACTTCAGAGGTTTCCACCTTTGGCTATTGTGAATAATGTTGCTATAAATATGTTTATACATGTATTTGTTTGAGTAGTAGCTTTCAGTTGGGAGTGGGGGTGGTATATACCTAGGAGTGGAATTGCTGAGTCATATGGTAATTCTATGTTTATCTTTCTGTGAAACTGACAAATTTTTCCACAGCAGTTGTACCACTTTACATTCCCATCAGCAATGCACAAAGGTTCCAATTTCTCCACATCCTTGCCAACACTTACCATGTTCTTTGTTTTTGTTTTTTTGATAATAGCTCATCCTAATGGGTGTGAGGCAGTGAAGTGGTGGTACTTCATTGTTATTTTGATGTGCATTTCCCTAATGACTAACAATGAGCATCATTTCAGGTACTTATTGGCCATTTATAAATCTTCTTTGGAGAAATGTCTGCCTAATTCCTTTGCCCATTTTAAAATTTGATTGTTTGTTATTTTGTTGTTGGGTTGTAGGAGTTCTTCATAGGTTCCAGGTACTAGACCCTTATCAGATATATGATTTACAAATATTTTCTCCCATTCTGTAGATTATCTTTTCACTTTGTTGATAGTGCCCATTGATGCATAAAAGTTTTTGATTTTGATAAAGTTTAATTTATCTATTTTTCTTTTGTTTTTCATGCTTTGGGTGTCATATATAAAATTCATCATGAAATTCAAGGTCATAAAGATTGCCTCTGTATTTTTTTGAAGAGTTTTATGGTTTTACCCTCTTTATTTAGGTTGGCTCATTTCAAGTTAATTTTTGTATGTGGTATAAGATAGGGTTCTAACTTCACTTTTTTGCATATGAACATCCAGTTGTCACAACACTGGATTGAAGAGACCCTTCTTTTCCCATTGAGTGGTATCATTAAGTATATGATTTTAATTGGAAACATTCATTGCTTAGAAGGCATTTATAGAATTCTATTAGATCCTTCTGTTAATATTTTCTTTTTACCATGTCATTACATTGCTGATTCATCATTTTCATTTGAGGATTAAGTGGAAGCTCCTCAATTACAGTAACATGAGTTTTGAAATTTGACAATTTTCTTCTCACTTTCATTGAGGTCTGAAAAATGTTGCTAGAACTGAAGTTTTAACTCAGAAAAAGAATATATGCTACAAATTCACATGGAAATGAAAAACTCACTTCTTGTTTCAGCTTTTACGGCATGGGAAGTGCATAATACAGCTTGCCATTACTAGTGATTAAAACAAGTTGACATTGAAATTACTTAGCCACAATGTATGGTACATTGTGGTATCATACACTATTTTGTCTTGTAATTTTAGGTTGAATTTAATCAGAAATATTATGAAGTCTGAAGCAATAGCTAATTTTCAAAGCCATCTAGTACTCAGTATTTGTTGACAGCAATTCTTCTAGTTCAGAAAAATTTCACTCTTGGCCCTCCACTCAAAAAATTTACAATAAAACTTTACCACTGCTAAGTTATTGAACTTCTGGGTGGTAGGGAGTTATTCTGCTTATATTTCTGACTAAAATTCATGAAACTGATGATGCTTAAGTCCACAAGGTGAATGAAGTCACTGCTGGCATGCTAGTTCAATAACATGATAGAGTCAAGTATTTCTGCAAACTACCTGCCAATGAATAATGCAATGAATAACCACAGGCTTTAAATATCTTCCATTTCCATAACTTTTATAAATTTGTCTGTTTATATATTTTCCTTTCCCTCATACATTTTTACCACCATCAGTTGTAATACATCTTAGCAGATTCCACATCAGTTTTCACTGAACAGTGTTTTCAAATCACTGAAAATATTCTCCCCTATAAATATGCCATGCAAATTATTTATAGAGGCTAATTCTCTAGTCACTTCAAATTTGGCATTGACCCTTCAAATAAACAACAGAAAAGTATTGGTAAAATCTGTCAACTTAAGAGCAAGGAAGATGATTCAAAATCATTTGCCTTGTTTTTAATTGACTATTGGTGTTGTTCCCAATGTCCTCAGTACTTTGAGCCACTGTTTTCACTAAAAGCCTAATAGTTTAAACAAATTAATTTTCTTCTGAATGTATTTATTTGGAGGCTACATTTAAACATGATTTAATTAACTCACCATTGGTAAATTTCTCTTGCTTGGCTAGCAAATGGGTCCATCTGACACTTACTTTAATTGTAGTTTGGTTCATTTCTCTTCTAGGTGTAAAGACATTTTGCTGTGATGAGATAATCCCTTTAAATTATCTAATTTTTCTAACGGTTGTTTTCCTGTGAGTTGGGAATATTGTAATGAGCTCTTCATCTTGTGATGTTGAAATGAATTATAATCCCTTAGCACAGCTAGAGTGCCACTGCATAATGAACACAATGCTTTGCTGTGTAATTTCATAATAAATAGTTAACATCCCACTTTGCATTAAAAGCACAACATTCAAGGTCCTCTTTTTTCTTCATTTCTTGTTTTGACAAAAATTAATTTTTAATTAATTTAAAAAGATATTGTATGGTGATATGCATGACATTTGAAATACCCTCAAGTTATAACTGCATGATTGTGATTAGTAGTGCACCAAGCAGCAGTGAGATAAGAGTGCTACATACAGGTCTGTGTCCTAACTACTCAATTCTGTGGTTCAAGCATGAAAAAAGTCATAGGCAATAAACAAATTAGCAACACTAAAAATTTGAATGCCAAATAACTTTTATGTACCACAAATTACTTTTCTCCCTTTAGTTTTTCTCCAAGTATTTAAAAATATAAAACTATTCTAGCTTGCAGATAATTTAAAAACATTAACGAGCCAGATTTGATCTGCTGGCCAACGTTTCTGGTCCCTGGCATAAACCAACAGATAACAAAATAACCAGATAGAATCTACAAATGAACTCTGAGGAGAATTCACATACAGGGGTTGCTTTTCACTCCTTTTGTAAAATCTGAAGATCCAGCAACAGTAGGCCCATGCGCTGATATTCCCATATGGCAATAATTGGCTGCTTTAGATAGACCACGTCCTCTCCACCTGGCCTACTTCACTCATTTGAGGTCCACTCATGTTGTTGCATTTATCAATAGCTCATTCCTTTTTATTTCTGAATAGTATCCCATTGTAGATACACAGAGTTTATCCATTCACCAGTTGATGGTCATTTTGATTGCTTCCACTTCTTGCCTGCTACAAGTAAAGCTTCTGTAAACATTCACATACAAGACTGTGGGACATATGTTTTCATTTCTCTTGGCTAGACACCTACAGTGGACTTGCCGGATCATATGGTAAATCTATGTTTAGCATTTTGTGATACTTTTCAAGGCTGGCTTTTTTTTTTAATTGGGTTGTCTTATTATTGACGTGTTCTTTATATATTCTAGATACAACTCCCTTTTCAGATGTATGATTTGCAATTATTTTCTTCCAATCTATAGCTTATTTTTTTCATTAATGGTACTTTTGGAAGTACTAAAGTTTTTGATGACAGTCAATTTATCTTTTTTCTTTTATGGATGTGCTTTCGATGTTGCTTTATAATTTTAGCTCCTACATTTAGCTCTATGATCCACTTTGAGTTAATTTTGTGTATGGTGTGAAGTTAAGGTTCTAATTACGTTTCTTCATGTAGATATCTAATTGTTTCAGTATCATTTGTTAAAAAGCCTATCTTTTCTCCCATTGAATTGTCTTGGTGACTTTGTTGAAATCGATAGGCTAACCATACATGTTTTCCTAAATTCTCAAATTCTCATTCTATTCCATTTATCTATATATCTATCTTTATGCCAACATCATACTATCCTGATTATTGTAGCTTCATAGTAATTTTGAAATTTGGAAATGTGAGTCTTCCAATTTTGTTTTTTTCAAAATTGTTTTTGCTATCCTGAGTCCCTTGCATTTTCCACATAAATCTGAGGTCAGCTTGTCAATTTCTGGGAAAAAAAAGCCCCCCTGATTTATTGATAAGGATTGTATTTAAGCTACATATCAATTTGGGGAACATTTCCTACTTAACAGTACTGAAGCTTCCAATTCATAAATGTAGACTGTTTCTCCATTTGTTTAGGTCTTCTTTATTTCCATGATGTTTTGTAAATATTGCACTTCTTTTACTAAATTTATTTGTAAATACTATATTCTTTTGATGGTATCATAAATGGAACAAAAAATCATTTCTGGATCGTTCAGTGTTTGTATGCAGAAATGCAATTGATTTTGTATGTTGATCTTCTATCCTATGACCTTGCTTAATTCATTTATTAGTTCTAGTAGTTTGTGTGCATGTGTGTGTATGTGTATTCCTTAGATTTTCCACACACAGGATAATTTGGTTGTGAATGTGTAGAGTTTTACTTCTCTCTTTCCAAACTTGATGCTCTTTGGTCTGTTTTATTGAGTGATTTCACTAGATAAAGCTCACAGTGTTGAATAGAAATGGCAAAAGTAGACATCTTTAGCTTGTTCCTGATGTTAGGGGAAAGAATTCATATTTTCATTATTACATTTAATGTTAGTTATATAAGTTATCTGTAACTGCCTTTTATCACGTTGGGGAAATTCCATTCTAAATTTGTTGAGCACTGGTTTTCTGTTTTTTTAAAATATTAGTGGGATTTGGATGTTTTAAATGCTTTTTCTGTATCTGTTAAGATGATCTTGTGGATTTTGTCCTTTTATTAATATGATGTATTACGTTCATTGATTTTTAGATACTAATTTACCCTTGCATTCCTGGGATCCATCCCACTTGGTCATTGTGTACAATCCTTTTTATATATTGTTGAAGGGGCTTGCTAATGTTTGCTGAGGAATTTTCACATCTATGTGCATGATGAATATATGTCTGTAGTGGGTTTTTTGTTTTGTTTTGTTTTGTTTTTGTTTTTTGTGAGTGATATCTTTATCTGTCCTTCGTATCATGCTTTGTAGAATAAATTGCTGTGTTCCCTGATCTTTGTTTTCTGGAAGAGTTTGTGGAGGATTGCTATTATCTCTTATTTAAATGTTTAAAAGAATTTACCAGTGAAACCATCTGGCCTTAAGCTTTACTTTTAATTATTAATTCAACCTTCTTGCTTATTATAGGTCTATTAGATTTTTAATTCATTTTTGAGTCAATTTGGGTAATTTGTATCTTTCTATTAAATTTTCCTTTTCATCTTAGTTGTATAATTTGTTGGCATGAACTTATTCATAGTATTTCTGAAAATTCTTTTAACTTTTCTAAACTTATGATGTCCACTCTTTCATTTTTTTACTTTGGTAATCTGTGTCTTCTTTTTTATTCTTTGTCAGTCTAGATATAAGTTTGTCATTTGATGATATTGATTTTCTTTATTTTTTTTCTGATTTCTACTTCACTGATTTCTGCTCTAACATTTATTATTAACTTCTGTTTTCTTGCTTTGGCTTGGGGTTTAGTTTACACTTCATTTTCTACTTTCTAAATATCAAAACTTAGTTTACTGACTTAAGATATTTCTTCTTTTACAATATAGGCATTTAAAGCTATAAATTTACCTCTAAGTACTGCTTTATTGACATCTCATAAATTTTAATATGTTGTGCTTTCATTTTCATTCATGTCAAAATATTTTCTAATTTTCTTTATGATTTCTTCTTTGACCCATGGGTTATTAAAAGTTTGTTGTTACATTTTCAAATACTTAGGGATTTCCCACATTTCCTTTTGTCACTGATTTCTAATTTAATTCCATTGTGAGGACATACTTTGTGTGATGTCCAAACCTTTCAATATATTGATACTGCTTTATGGCCTATTATATGTTCTATACTAGAGAATGTTCCATGCGCACTTGAAAAGAATGTGCATTTTTCTGTTGGGTGAACTGCTTCCTAGATGTCAATCAGGTCATTTTGGTTGAAAGTTAATAGTGTTGCTTAAGTCTTATATATTGTTGCTAATTTTCTGTCTAATTTTGATATCAATTTTTGAGAGAAGGGTTTTTAAATCTCTAATTATTATTGTTCAATTGTTTCTCTTTTCAGTTCTGTCAGTTTTAGTTTCATGTATTTTGGGACTCTGCTGTTATGTGCAAATATGTTTATCATTGTTATATATTCCTAATTAATTCTTTTATTATTATCAAATACCCCTCTTTGTCTCTACTAACATTTTCTGTCTTAAAGTATATTTTGTCTGATATTAGTATAGTTCCTCCAGCTTTCTCATTGTTACTGTTTTGCATGGTATAGCTTTCTCCATTCTTTTGTTTTAAACTAAAGTCTTTGTATGTAAAGTGTTTGTGTCTAAGTGTCTTTGTATTTAAAGCTCTTGCAGGTAGCATATTGTTGGATCTAATTTTTGTTTGTTTATTTTATTCAGTTTGATAGCCTCTGCATTTTGTTTGGAATGTTTAATCTATTTATATTTAATGTTTAATATGGTTGAATTTATTTCTAATTTTGCAAATTATTTTCTATGTGTTTTATACTTTTTGTTCCTATGTTCCCTCTTTACTGGCTTTTTATGTTAAATAAATCATTTTAATTTCTTTGTTGATATTTTAATTATATATTTTACAAGTTATTTTCTTAGTGGTTGCTCTAGGGATTACAATATGCATCTTTCTTTATCAAAATTGACTTGAGATTTATACAAACTTAAATCCAGTGAACAATAGAAACACTTCTCCAATATATTTCCATTCTCTTCTTAAACTTCGAACATTTATTTTTATATATATTATATAGTCCTATGTTATAAACTCAGTAATACAGTTTTTCACTGATTATTATTTTTCAGTGTTTCATTGTTTTTCAGATTGCATAGTATTTATTGTTCTATTCTCAAGTTTGTTGATTTTTCTGCCAGTTCAAAGAATCTATTGAGCTCCTCTGATGTATTATTTAAATTTCAGTTATTGTACATTTAACTCAGAATTTCAGTTTTTTTTCTTTTTTATATTTTCTGTCTCTTTACTGATATTCTCTAGTTGGTGATTCATTGCTGTTATATTTTCCTTTAATTTTCTAAACATTATTTTCTTTATTCATTTGAATAAATTTATTACATAGCTGCTTTGAAGTCTTTTGTCTGCTAAAGTAAACGTCTGGATGCCCTCAAATATAATTTATATTGATGCTTTTCTTTTTCTCTTCATTGGTCAAACTTTCCTATTATGTTGTGTTTTTCATAATTTTTTTTAAACTGAACATTTTTAGCATTGAAATGAGCAATATATTGCAGCACTCTGGATTCTGATTTCTCTACTCTCAAGAGATGTTGTTTTAGCTGTTTATTGGTTTAGTGACTTGGCTGGACTAATTAGTGACTTGACTGGCTGGTAGAATCTGTCTAACCTGCATTGTGTGACCACTGATGTTACCACTCAGGTTTTTTTTTTAAATCCTTTTTTTAAAAACAATTTTTAGATCTGGCTTTTTGGGTTTGCCCCTAGGTCAGCAGAGCTTAGTGGTCAGGAGGCTGTTCAGAAGTTTTGCTTAAACACCTTGAGATTTTAACCTTTTGCTGATGGCTCTGTGTGTAAATTGCAGAATGCCTTCAAAGCTCAGACAGTTAACAAACATGCCCCATCTTTTACTTTCTGCTTGTGCAAGACCTCACATTCAGTCAGAGAAGAGTAGATATCTAAGGGCTTCTCTTGTCTTTCCTGAGCAGACACATGCCTTCTAGACCACCAGAAACATCTGGGTTATTATCAAACCGTGTCATGCCTGAGTTGTTCCTTGCATTTCCCTACCACATTTCTGGCTAACCTGTTGCTTGGCTCAGTCAGTAGTACAGCCTTAGGCAGATGTGTTGTTTGCCTTCCTAGACTGGCACTGAGATCACTGTTATTTTTGACAAAGCTCTTGGGCATGTGACTTTTCTCCACTCTGCTCCAAATCAAGCCAGCCCTCTATGGTTATAGAACTGTTTGTTCTCATACTCTGCCCAGCCATGGTAAAACTAACATGCCTGGTAGCTGGGGATAGACACAGCCTAAAAAGTCACAGACTCTCACTGTCTTTATAGATGTTTAGTAGTTTTTCTTGAATAAACACTTCTCTATTGTTTGCCTCTGGTCATTTTACAGAGCCCTACAATGATTGCTTGTAACAATTCTGTCCAGTTTCATCATTGCCTTTTGGGATTTGGATTTGCCAAACCTCTTCTCTGACATTTTGTAGTTCCTTATCTAAGCATATACATTTTATAAAGAAAATTCTCTTATATATTTAAACAGTACCTATAAGTGTAATCAAGCTCACAGGCTGAATCCCCAAACCATCATGTGGTACTGTTCAGCATCTCACAGCAACCCATAACAAAATTTTAATCTTTTTCTTACTCCCTCTGAAATTTCATGAAAAGTACATATTTTTAATAATATCAAGATCAAAAGAAATAGAGAATATCTATCTTTGATTATTGGTAAGGAGAGAGATGAGGGAGAAGTCTGAGACTCATTCTACTTCCCATGTAGAATCATTCCTAATGTGAGGAATTAAGGACCTAGAAGGAATAGGATGGTAGAGTTGTCACAGAACTAAACCTCATTTATTTGACTCCCTCATTTTACAGATGAACAAACTGAGTCCCAGGGAGACTAGCTGTGGGAATAAATTTTGTCTTGTTACTTTTTAGAGACTCAGTTATGTGTGTGTAGCTATTCTTTTTTAGCAGTGGCAGAGTTGGAAGAATTGAAAAACTGTGTGGAAGACTGATGTTGGTTACTTGGCAGGATAAAAGTACTCCCAGTAATTCCTTTTACTTTCTTTCTAAGGAAAAGAATATGCTTTGTTGTGACAGCAAAAGACTCTTTCTAGAGAAAAAGAAAAATCAATTTCTACAGATGCCAGCTCTGCATTCTCTAGTTATGTAGTTAGAAATGTGAAATTGAAATATAATGGTCAGAGATTTGTATTAGGACTCACTTGGGAATATGTGCTGGGGAGAAGACATGATGAACTCACGTTGCATTGCTTCTATACTCACAGTATAGAATCAGACATCTGTATGGGTCACCAATATCAGTGCTCAAAGTATCACCATTGCCTATCATCTCTCATAAGATTCCAGACTGAAATAAGACTTCTGCATTCAGAAATAGGCCAGATATGAACAAACAGAACTCTTTAAGAGGGGTATCAGTTTCCTGTGGTTTGTCTAACGTCCTCTATACTTAATGGCAGTGACTTGTAGTTAATGCTTGACCCTTTATATTAGATGCTCTGTTTGAATTGAGTCATGCTTTTTACCTTCTGTACCAAATATCTTGCATTGGGGTGCAGATGTTCTGTAATCATGGAAGTGGCTTTAAATCAGACACTAGGAAAAGGGATTTTTTTTAGTGAAAATAACAGGTAGCTTTTAAAGAGAGGGAGGGATGACTAGGGGAGTGGTATTTTGAGGTTTGCAGATTTCAGGATTTGAAATCATCTCATGTCACTAAGTAGCAAAGAGTGTTGGTTAGAACTGTTTTCACGTAGGGATAAATATTGTTGCCTTGATGTAACACTGACCACAAGCCATGAGGTTAGAAAAGACTGATGCCATGAGGAAGAAGAGAGAGGCAGCAGGATGGAGAGGAGGAGAGGATAGAAAAAAGGAGGAAAAAAAGGGAGGGAAATTAGGAACTCAGAGGAGGACTTAGCAGAAAGGGAAAGAAAGAGAGAAACAAAGGAAGAAAAAGAAAAATGGAAGATGAGGAAGAAGAGAACCAGGAAAGATGACAACAAAAGCTCTATTACACATTATAAAACCTGAGCACTAGTCTTCTTAGGCTACTACTTAAGAGAAGTCTGTTAACCTCTCTAGGTTTGTAGTTTTATATCTGTTGAGTGAATGGATTGGATTAGATGATTGATAATGGTCCTTGGTGGCTTACTATCCTGTGAGAATAAAACTGTTCCATTATGGACTACTTTTCAGTGTGCTTCTGTCTGTGTGATCTTATTTGCATCTACCACTCTCCTAACTAGCTCACTCTGTTCCAGTCATGCAGGCCTTTCTGCTGTTCGTCCAACATGCAGACTCCACTCCTTACCCTCTGATGCCCCCATAGGCCTTTTGCATTGTCATTACCTCTTCCTGAAGTTTTCTCTCATCAGCTCTTCACAAGCCGTGCTCTTTTACATCACTTAGGTTTCTGCCTAAATATCACCTCCTTGGAGAGTCCTTCTCTGACCTTCCTGTATTTTAGGAGACCTCACCTGCACCCTTCCATTCCTCTCTATCACATTATTCAGTTCTACTTACTTGCTGTGTCATGTAATATAGTATAACATAAATGTATGTAATTATATATATATATATATATATATATATATATACACACACACACACACACACACACATCTATATTTTATTTGTGCCTTTGTGAGGCAAGAATTTGGTCTTGTTCTCTGATGTATCCTTAGCACCTTAGTACCTGTCACCTCATAGGCACTCAATAAATATTTATAGAATAAGGTTCATACCAGGCTGTGGTGGTAGACCAGTCAGGTTTTAATATCTACTTTTTATAGATTAGGACACCACAGTGTAAAATAGAGAATCAGCTTAAAACTTCCTGTGTATTTTTGTCTTATTCCATTGTCACTCTCTGCCCTTGCTTGGCATTTATACTAGACTTCAGGACTGTGTTTCACTCACCGTCCCCAACCCTCAAACTCTGTAACATCCTGCTCTGATTAATAAATTGCAATCAATTGCAATGCCTTATTATCTCCTTAGGAGGTCTGAAAAGAATGTACTTACTGCTCAACATGGGAGGGGAGCTATGGCTGGGTAACCCAGAAAAAAATACTTCAAGAAGAAAAAAATATATATAAGAGAGCAAACGAAAAGTTGTTCTAGGTAGAAATAACTGAAACGTATTTGCTGCTTCCAAACATCAAATTTAATAAAAGTTGCTTGGTTTGATGCCTGGAGTGCTTAAAGCAGCATTTCTCCAAGTGTGGTCACCACCTGATTCAGATACAACCAAGGTGCTTGGTAAAAATGCAAATAACTGGGAAAACTCCAGATTGATGGAATCAGAATCTCTGGGTGTGCTTCAGAAATATGCATCTTTACTAAGTTCCCTGTGATGTTTTCTGACACACACTAGAGTTTGGAATGAAACTGGCTGAATGATTATTCAGTTTTATTTTGTGTTTTAAAGCTCAATATCAAAAATATAAACAACCCAGTCAGAAGATGGGCAGAGGACCTAAATAGTGATTTCTCCAAAGAAGACATAGAGGTGACCAACAGGCATATGAAAAGATGCTCAACATTGCTAATTATTAGAGAAATGCAAATCAAAACTACAATAGGGTATCACCTTACAGTGGTCAGAATGGCTATCATCAAAAAGTCTACAAATAACAAATGCTGGAGAGGGTGTGGAGAAGAAGAAACCCTCCTAGAACGTTGGTGGGAATGTAAATTGGTACAGCCACTATGGAGAACAGTATGGAGGTTCCTTAAAAAACTAAAAATAGAGTTACTATATGATCGAGAAATCCCACTCCTGGGTATATATCTGGAAAAGATGAAAACTTTAATTTGAAAAGGTACATGCACCCCAATGTTCATAGCAGCAGTATTTACAATAGCTAAGACATGGAAGCAACCTAAATGTCCATCAACAGATGAACAGATAAAGAAGATGTGGTATATATATATATATACATATATATATATATATATATATATATATATATATAATGGAATATTACTCAGCTATAAAAAAGAATGAAATAATGACATTTGCAGCAACGTGGATGAACTGAGAGATTATCACACTGAGTAAAGTCAGACAGAGAAAGACAAATATCATGGAATATTACTTTGTGTGGAATCTAAAAAAATGATACAAATGAACTTACTTACAAAACAGAAATAGATTCACAGACATAGAAAGCAAACTTTCGGTTACCAAAGGGGAAAGTGGACGGGGGAGGGATAAATTAGGAGTTTGGGATTAAAAGATACATACCACTACATGTAAAATAAAAAACCAACAATGACCTACTGGATAGCACAGCGAAATATACTCAATATCTCATAATAACCTATAATGGAAAAGAATCGGAAAAGTTTTATATATGTATGTATATACACACATATATATACATGTGTATATATAACTGAATCACTTTGCTGTAGAGCTGAAACAAATGCAACGTTGTAAAGCAACTACACTTCAATAAAAAAAGAGTAATACACTTGGAAATAGGAACTTTTTCCTTCATTTATCACAGACATTTGCTGGGTGCCTACTATGCATGAGACACTATGCTGGATGCTTGGATACAGAGATGAATGAGATGTGAGCTTTGCGATAAAGGCCTCTGTCTTTTAAAATCACTAAAGGTCAGAGAGAGAAGAGAGGGCAGTGCAATGGAGGGGTCCCATTCTGTAGTCTGGGTGGGAAGGCTACTGTCAGATTTGAAGGGTTATCATGTGGGAGGGACGGGAGCCTTGTTCTATGTGACCCAGAGAACAGAAGTAAGGCGATGGGTGGCTGTTTCAGGAAAGTTAATTTGAGTTCCATATGGAGAAGAATTTCCCTGTGATCACAGCTGCCCAGTTGGGGAGCAAATAGTCACTGGCTTCATCCAAGTGGGTATTGGAAGACCATCTGTTAAGACTTTGGAAACAGGGATTCCTACATTTGATGGGAGGTGGAGCTCCATCGCTTCTGACTCTGAGACTCACTGATTCACAAAAACACTATATTAATCATTATTTTACAACAATTTATGGACCAAAATTATTTTATGTCTAGATGAGACAGGCTCACCATTCTTATAGAATAAGAAGAAAACATATACTGAGATTGATAGCTAGCATTTCTGGCATGCTTACTATGTGCTAGACCTCATGTTAACCATCTTCTATGTATTACTTCCTTTTGGCCTTAGAGCAACCCTATGATGTGGGTACCATTATCATCTCCATTTTACAGGTGGACCCAATGATATTTTAAACCAGTGACCTTCCCAGGAAGAGGGGTAACTTGATTTTGCAGATTCTAAAATGTTAAGACAAAGTTAAGACAAAGGCTAATGTGTACTCAGGTCTCAGGTCTTGACTTCGGTGTCACTTCCTGGGGACAACCTTCTCAACTCCCCCAGATTAAGCTAGGTCTCTTGATCATCTACTTCCACAGTACCCTGTGACTCTCTTTCTTAGTTATTGCCATGAACTATTATAAGGGGAAGAAACAGCCTGAAATTTCATTTAAAAGAGCTTCACTTTATTCATTTGAAACTATACCTCATCTTATTCTATAATGGCAACATGGTTACTGAACCCTAAATCCTCCAGGGTGGTTGCTCAGCCTGGAAGAGAAATATAGGATTTCATTTTTAGTATAGGCTGCATCTGTCCCATAAAAACTCAAAGGCTCTCTGGCCCAAAGTCAGTGGCTTTAGGTTTGCATACAAAGCCCTTCTGTCATGGTCTATGACCACCACTTCTGCTGACTCTTCCTCCTCTACCCTGCCCACGCCCACCATAAATGCCTAATGAGCCTTGCTTTTTTTTTTTTTTTTTTTTTTTTGGTACGCGGGCCTCTCACTGTTGTGGCCTCTCCCGTTGTGGAGCACAGGCTCCGGATGCACAGGCTCAGTGGCCATGGCTCACGGGCTGATGTGGGATCTTCCCGGACCGGGGCACGAACCCGCATCCCCTGCACTGGCAGGCGGACTCTCAACCACTGTGCCACCAGGGAAGCCCGGCATCAGTATTTTTTAAAAAGCCCCCAGAGGGGAGTCTAATTTTTTGTGGAAGTTCAACACAGTGGTTAGAGCTCAGGCGTTTGGGAGAGAAAAGGATGGTTTCATGTCGTAGCTTCCCACATACAACGTGACCATGGGAAAGTGGCCTAACTTCTCTGTTCCTTAGCTATTTCATCTTGTTCAATGGGGCTAATAGTAGTCCCTTCCTCATAGGGTTATTGTTATGGAGAACAGATTAAGACAGCATATGAAAAGCACTTAGAAGAGCATGTAGCACATGGTGGGTTAGTAATAAATATCAACTATGATGGCTAGTGAAGTTTTTGTTCTTTTTATTGTGGTGGTTATGATTCTTATTGTTGATATGATTATGATGATGATGGTGTTGACTACAAATTGGCACTTGCCATCTACCTCTACAAGGATTAAATCATGTGTTGCTGCAGCTGCTGATTTTCAACACCCCCTGAAAGGAATTCAGGGTGGAGAGCAGAAATGAGGCGCTCTGTGCTCTGGGAAAAACTGGCAGAACAGGTCTTCAGATAGTTAGATATTTTCAGGAGCCGATTTTATGAGCCCAATTCTTGTATCTCCTCATATCTAGAGAAGCACTAAAATCCTTCATGGTGATGACTGCTCCTTGTGACTAGCAGAAACCTTCAGAAGACTAGCAGAAAACTTCTACAAAAATATGTGCTGGATTGCATGCTTTCCCCCTTCACCAAAATCACATGTATACTGTCCTTCCCCCCACCTCTTTGGAGCAGTTTCTCAGAACCATATGAGGTGCTGTCTCCTGGGCTACAGTCCTCATTTTGCCCCAGATAAAACTTAACTTGCAACTTTCACGTTGTGCATTTTTTTAAGTCGACAACGGTGCTGATCACCAGTGTGATATACACACTTTATTTGCCTAATTGTGTACCCCTGTGGTTACTCCCAGGCACAACAAAAAGCTAATTTTCTACTTTTGCTTTTCCATCCTATAGCAGGCTACATAAACACCTACAGAACAGGAGTCTAGAACTAGTCAGGAGACCTAGGTTCAAGAACCCAGTTCTGCCATATACTAGCTATGTGATCTTGGGTAGCCTTCTAGTTTTCTCAGGTATAATTAAGGCAAACCAATATATACACACAAAAGAACAGTATTATCCCCTGAGAGGGAAAACATTTATTCTTCTCTCTGTGCATGCTATACCACTAAGAAGACCTGTAATGTCTTTCTTCTTGATTCTTCTTGTAGTGTAATCCTTTTACTCTTTTAAGAACGAGCCAAAATTCTATCTTCTTGCTTAAGAACTTATGGAGAACATCATTTTTACTTTTATGTTTTCCCAGCATATTATTGGCACTTCTTTTGGCACCTTCATTTTACTTTGTCTTGAATTATGACTAGTTGTTTATTTCTAGTCTCTCTTACTATGAGGTCACTAAAGGTAGAGGGTAATTTTTTTTCACTTATAGCCAGATATTTTCTAGGATAGAACCTAGCATGTTAGATTAATCAGTCATAGCTGCATAACAAGCAACCTCAAAATCTCAGAAGCTGCAAAACAGGCATTGATTTCTTAATCACGCGTTGCTGGTCAGCTGGGGAAGTCCTGCTTCAGGCTGTAGGTGTGTGGGTTGGTCGCGGCTGCTCAGCTCTATGTTTCTCTCATCCTTTTTCGGGGATGGGTGGGTTAGCTGGAGCATGTTCTTTTCATGATCATTGCAGAAGTGCAAGGGGACAAGCTCAGCTACGCAAGCCCATTTTAAGCCATTGCTCATGCTTAGTCTGTATATACCATTACCAAAGCAAATCACATGGTCAAGAGCAAAGTCACCTTTTATGAGAACTGAAATTTACATGGCAAAAGTTATGGATATAGAAGTGAGGAAAATCTGTAAGCAATAATTCATTCTAGTGCATGTATAGTAGGGTTGAAAAAAGGCAACAAACAGCAAATAAGCATTTTGAATGAATAAAATTCATCTTGATGCTGGGAAAACATTTCCTAAAATATTCATCATGAAACACTAATTTCAGCAGACATGACTAAGTGTTTCATCATAAAGGAGGGATGGGGTGGGATTCTATGGTAGAGTAAGTATGGGAAATACAGAGTTACATTGAAATGATTTTTTGTTTTGTTAACTGAGACACTTTCAGAGCTTTTGATTTGTTAACTTGTGTCATGAATATGCTAAAGGATGACTTAGTAGGGAGTTTTAGCAAAACTTACAGGAGCATGAAACTTTCCTTTTAGGAGCTTCTTGTTGAATTAGACTTGTAAGGGACCCATTTCAGGACATACTGTGTGAAATCATGGGAACACAGTTTTCTTAATCTTTCACTTAGAAGGGCTGCTTGAGGAGTTGATGAAGGATTAAGGCAGTAAGGGCAGAATGGCCAATGAGAAAGTTGCATGAAGACTCTGATGATAGAAAGTGGACATAGTGAGGCAACTATTTTGAAAAAACATGCTCTTGGGAAACCCAAATAATAAATAAATATAGAAACTGAGAATTCTATGAACACCTTTCATATTGCAAGTCACTATAATGTCAAAGCAGAACCTGGTTGGTTGATGAATCAGAGAGCTAAAACTTTGAATCAAAATTACATCTATTTAAATATGATGGGATTGGCTTGGCTGGACACCTCCTGTCCTCTGGGGTGCCATGCTTCAGACTGCAAAGCTGGAACTGATTTTCAGGGTTAGGGGACCAGCCCACAGAGGGGGTGGATTATCGGATCACACTGGACACTCCTGCTCTCCAGTGGGTGTCCATCTCCCATCTCAGTCCTTTGTCCTTTCCTTTTCAACTCCTTCACTGAACTCTACTCTTGAGAACATGGAGTTGAAACTCCCTGGGCTCTGTTGACAAATAGCTGATGCATTGATTAGATAGATGGAACTGATAGAAGCAAAGTGATTGTTGGGAGTGGAATGAGGAGGGTAGATAAGTGCAGGGAGGGAGGAAACCAGGAAAAGAAACACAAGACAATTGTGGAGTTGGAGAGCTCTTCTGTACCCATGGGGGTCCGGCTGCAGGGAAATGTATTTAGATGGGTTTGTGAATCAGGATTGAATAATAAAACTCAGGTGAAAGATAGAGGTGAGAAGCACAAAATTTGAAGATGCACAAAGCGTATTAGTCTCTTTCTGACAGCTTCAACAAATAGATGTATTTCTTTGATTTCCTAAGGACTATAACAAGTTTGCAGAGCAAAATGTTGACTCTCCCTGTCAAGAAATAAGATAGTGGAGATAGCTTTTATAGTAGAGGTGATAGATTCAAATGCCTAGAGAGCCTCCGTAAATGATGTCAATGGGTGAAGTTGGACAGGGTGAAGTTGGAACTGGGGAGACAGGGATAGTGGTGACTGAACCGGAAAGCATATGCCCCATCTAAAGCATCGAAAGCTGGAAACAATCTTCAGGCAATTGTTGCCTTGCTAGAATAGAGATCCAGATTTGCCAGATGTTCTGATTGATAAAGGAAGGCTATGCATGCACATTTAATGTGTAAATTAATATCCTTTGGGGAATGCTGCGTGGGTATAATCCAACCCACCACTCAGGGGTTTGTGAACCCTTCCTTAGAGGGCTGCAGTGAAGTGAGATTGGGAAGGCCAGCCTTGGAATCTGACACCTGGAGTTAGATCCCAATGACCTGGAGGTTACTTACTGACTGACTTGAAATGTCCTTTTCAGTAAAAAGGGGGATGATAATGCCTACCCTCATCGATTTAAGGTAGATTAACAGTTGCAGTCAGTGTAGCAAAGACAGCTGTCCACCAAACTTCTGCCATCCTTCTTTGGGACATAGTCCTTTCTAGGTAGTGTCTTCCCAGCAATGACTACATTTCCTAGGTCCTGCTTACAGCCAGATGTGGTCTGGTGAGTTGTTCTCCACAATGGACTGAGAACACAAGTGATATAACCACTTTTGGACCAAAGCTTTCAGGAAGCAGGGATGCCTTCTTTCTCTTCTCTCTGTCAGCTAAATACATGTGATGATGAGGGGGACTGAACCACAAGAGGAAAGGAGACTGGGTCTCAGCATCTCCACGTGGAGGACAGCCAGCTGCCAACGAGGAACATCAACTTGCCCTGTTAGATGAGTGACAGATGAACTTCTATTTTGTTTGGGTCACTGTATACTTTGAGATCAATTTGTCACTGCAGCCTGATCCAGCCTAATAAAACAATCAGCCTAATAAAACACATGGCAGGTGCTATGTGAAGGTGAGTTCCTTTCCCTTGAGTTATAGTTATGCTCAGTTACCTTCTCTTTTACACTTATGATGCGTACAGCCCTCTCCTGGGCTCTTTGCCTCCACGATGTCATTCCTCACCACAGTACTGCCAGATAGATATTATCACTTACATTTTACAGATGCAGAATCAGCAGCTCTGAGAGGTGAAGTTATGCACTCAGAGTGACCCAGCTACACCCGCTTACATGTAAGCAGTAGAGCTACATCATGAACTAGGTCAGTCTAATTCCATACCTGGGCTTTTTCTAGTGGGCCACACTGTTTTCCTGTCCTGACACTGGGGGCATGATGGAAGAAAGATTCCACATGGCTCTGAATACTCTGCTAGATGCTTTTAGTCCATTTTCCTTCTTTATCAACAAATAGAGCATAGACAGCTTCAGGTAACATTTCAATAATTTAGAAAGATTTGTGTGACTCCCGGCGGGAACCTAAAAGTATTTTTGCTTATCCAAACTGGATAAAGGATGTGATTTTCCAAAGAAACTTCACACTGAATTATTCTATGACAATAGTATCAGACTGGACTTGCTCAGCTGCATTTAAGATAAGTGAAGGGAAAAGACTTTTCAATGTAGAAGAGACAGTAGAATCTAATCTCAAATTTATCTTTGTATCCCTAGGGACTATGTCATCTCTAGAATACAGTGGGCATGGAATTATGGTTTGGAAGGAAGGAAGCAAGGAAGGGAGGGAGAGAGGGAGCAAGGGAAAGTGACAAGAGGAGGAGAGGGATCAGAAATCGACTAGGAAAGGAAGGAGAGAAAGGAAGAACAGGCAAAAAAAGGAAGGAAGAGGTATCAGATTATTGTTGTGAAGTCCTCTCTTCTATTTTTGGTTGAATTACTAGCACTTGCGGTCACCAGCTGTTTAAATATCTAACATAAATTTAGAATTGAAAGTCACCTTGGGTATTTACTCTGAGTCCTCTCCGGGAAGATGAGGAATTTGAGATTCAGAGGTTAGACAAACTTAACAACATTTCTCAGCTGGTTAATTGCAGGACCAGGATTAGAATCTAGTTCTCTTGATTCCCAATTATACCACATTTTAACATTTTTCACCATACAGTTGTGGTAAAGATAAATGCAGCTAAGATGGAAGCACAGAAGCTGCTTGGTAGAGAATTCACCAAAAATAAGTACATGTGCGTATGTATGTAGCTTCATTATTCTGAGCCACTGATTTATGTTAAGTCACACATACATTTAATTGTGGCAAACTGAACTCCAGGAACTCAGCAAAGAAAGGAAGAAGCAAAGAGGGGGTAAGACTTTAAACAATGCAGGTGGCTGGCCAGTCACTCCTCTCAAACATATGGCCCAAGGCAGCCGGACATGGGAGCCGCAGACCCGCTGTTCCTCCCTTGCTAGCAAGTTTTCTCTTGCTTCCCATGGAGTGAGCATTTCACTCTGCTGAGTGTTTAGTGTTTAAAGATACATATTTTTCTTACAACATTGCCCCTGGATGCAAGCCAACTCACCACTTCATCTGGTGCTCAACCGAAGAAAGAGCCATCTGTTCCAAAACTGGAGCAAATGCAGTCTGAGTCGGCTAGCCTGAGAGTTCATAATAGATCGCCAGTGTGGTGCCTTCTCAGGGCTATTGCAAGGTGATTTTTCACTAGTTGTGGTGTTTGCTTTAGAAGCTGACTTGCGATCTCAATCCCCTGTTGAGATGTGAGGTTTCTGTGCTATTGATTTCTACACTGTACATTCAGCATCCTATCTGCTTGCCTCTCTGACTTTAACATGGCCAAGCATCGTGCACTTTCATTGCAATTAGTGACTTTGTAGCCTTGACTCAAAGTGTATTATCAGGAAAATACATGTCTGGATGATGAACAATATTAAAGATTCCTGTAATACTGGGGACCCATAACACAAAACTGGCAATTTTTTAAAAACGGCAATATTTAAGATTCCTCTAATTATGAGGACCAACAACAAATATTCTCCCAAAGACAGGAATTTTATAGACTTCAAAGAGCAGTGGATAAGAGGTTAAAGGTCCTGAGTTTGAATCTTAGTCTGCCATTGATGGATGGGTGGCACTGGGCATGTCACTCACAGTATCTGAGATTTGATTTCATCACTCAAAACAAGTGCAGGTAGTAATTATAACCTCAAAAGCTGCTTCCAGATTTTATATTGTTTCAATCTATTAAATATATTTCCATTTCTTGTGTGCACAAGGAGAAGAGAAAACAGCTCTTTAGAATCCTTTTGCCCTCCTGCCACTTGGTAGATCAGAAGGCAAGGACTGAATTAAGACTATAATTTGTCTCATTCCCAAATTAGAAGTTTGAAGCTGTCTTAATTTCTCCTACAAGATTTTTTTTTTCCTTTGCTGTTGCAGGTGCAATCACTCACTGGATTCAGTTTCACTTTTTATACTGAACATTCAAAATATAAGAAACCCCAATGTGTGTCTCCCTGTCTCCCACTGCAGCCTCATTCCAGTGAATCTGGGCATTGCTGACTGCTCAGGGTGGTCTCCTGGACTCTGGCCTTCTGGCTACTAATGCTGTCTTATTTTGATGTCACCAAAGGCTCACTACCTGAGAGATCCTGCCCACCTCTATCTGGTTCTTCTAAGAAACCATGACCAAGAAGAGTGGATATCTCTTCAAAGTTGGATACAAGAACACTCCATGAAGCTGAACTTGTCTTTTCTTCCTACCAACCATGAATAGCAATGAAAAACTCTTGTTCCAGTCAAAGTATAACACAACCCCACAACGTGTTACCACCTTTTGAGTTGAACAAGGAAAGCACGAGCAAGGAAGGGACTAAGATGAGAGGACACAACCACTAACGAGTGAAAAGGAAAAATAAAAGGTATCCATAGTTGAAAGTGTCAAAAAGGAGGACAGCACTTCAGATGAAGGAAACGACCTCCTTTTTTTTTTTTTGGAAGTCCTCCAAAGAGATGAGTGTGATCACCAACTGAAAGACATTGAATGCTCGGGGAGGGAAAAAAGTTGCAAAAATAGTGGATTCTAATGAGAAGATATATTCAGAGATTTCTGAGCCTTGCTGAGCCACTGATGGGCCAAGACATGGATGTGCTGTCTCATGTCATCATGGAGTGCGTTCTTCATGTCTGTCTGTCTGTCTTCCTTAGCTCACTGTGAGGACTTCAGGGCTCAGACCAGGCACTCAGTGCCTGTTTTCCTGTATTAAACATTCTCTTAGAACATCTCTGCTTTCATTGCCCTCATCTTGAAAAAGTGTCCCTAGTTTTTCTTTTGCAGGCAGAGGAACAGGATGGAAGGGAAGGGGAAGTTTATATGAGTCATCTGTAAATGGAAAATCCAATACAGACAGAAGTGATGATTATAGGGGCGGCTGAGGAAACTAAATGGAACGATACAAAGTTAGAATATAAGTAAGATCTAAACAATTCCATGTTTGATACAGAGCATAATAAGAATTCTGAGAAGGGGATGATGACTGTGGGTTGGAGCCTCATGTGGCATTCAGCTACCAGAGTCATGTTTAGAAGGGAACATCCTACAAAACAGTAGCTGGATTTGTAGTGTGGGAAGCTAGGAGAGCTCTTATTATTTGCATTGCCCCTTTCCTTTCATCTGCGTCAAAAGAGGACCCAAACCTCCTTCATCCAACAGGGGGAGCCATGTTGCCTGAGGAGACCATCTCTGCTCTTTGGCCATTGGAGTGTGGAGGGGAAAGTATGGGGTCATTGGAGAATAAGGTACTTACTTGCTATATTTAAAAGCCCTGATGCTCCAAAATAACTAATGTATCAGAAAGAACTTCCACCATTTGTTTTTTAACAATCCAGTGCAAGTGATATTCTAGGGATGAAGGCGAGGTATGGCAATAAAAGAACAATAGTGGTAATAAGGAAATATTTAGTTCGCTAAATTAAAAAGAGAACCAAAAATGCTTCTGAAAGGCTGAGAAGATTCAGATGGTGTGTAATCTTTCAGCTTGTCTGAGTTTAGCTTCTGATTAGAAGACCATGGAGAATTGTGTTGAAGTTTACTCTGTGTGACAGACACTCTGCTCAGCACTTTTTTATGGCTTCTCTCACTCAACCCTTACAGCAATACTATATATTATGGACTATCACTGGAATCATTTTAAAAATACATAAATGTTATACAGTGAAGTTACAGAAAACTACCAGTAGGTGCTGGAGCCAACACAAAACCCCAGAGAGTCTTGAGTTCAGGGTCCACATTTTCAGGGGTTGTCTCTCTTATTGTGACAGATATTATGTTGGATGCTTAAAAAGTATCTTATTTACACAGCTCCCCCCAACATACTAAAATGGAGGGAAGTTAAGTGACTTGCCTAATACCACATAGCTAGTAAGTAGCTGAGACAAGTCTGTTGATTTCAAAGCCACACTTTTTGACCTAGGGACTGGGTCAACTATAGAAAAAGAATAGATCTTGACACCTTCCCTCCAGAGTCTTACACTCTTATAAAGGATACAGAAGGCAATGGACAGAAAACAGCAAAAATTGAATTCAAATTCTGGTTCAAGGTATGAGGTTAGTAATTGACTGCTCTGAGCCAGGAGGAATGGCATCCAACCTTTTGGCTGCAGAGGCCTGAAGTCTTGTAGGGGAGTGTGGTTAATTCTGGAATTTGCAGGAAGACTTGCCCGTCTTTCACTTTAATCATCATCCCATCTATCTGTTTCTTCTCCATGGATCTTGAAATAAACCCCTTGTCTATTTTCAGCTGAATGATGCCAGGGAGACGGGCCTGGTGTCCAGGAAGCAGAGATCTCAGCGATCTGTCCCAGAGTGTCTTATGACTCCCAATCCAGGGCAGGGGCACAGCTGCCTCTGCTGTGGGAGCCCAGCCTGTGGATGGTGGGAGGTGGCTGTGCTGCCATGTGGGTGGCAGAGCCAGGTCTCAGGTGGAAGGTGTTACAAATTGGAAATTACAGTTGCCGGTCACTAACATTGCACCTGGGGAGACTTTTGCAACAAACGTGTGCAGGAAAATGTATTAAGTGCGGTTGTGTGTAGACAGATGGGCCAAGGAGATGATCTTAGGAGAGAAGGAAAAGACATGTCTATTGTATATTTTCACAAATGTCTGACTTTCATAGAGAAAACACAAAGAGCTACCTTGTGTGGGGTGCTGGCTATGTACCAAGTGCCCTGTATACCTGATCTGTCCTTGGAGGGACTCCTATTTAACAAGGGCTAGAGATGGAGAATTTAAAGAGGTTAAAGTAAAACCACACAATTTTGAGCCCAGAGTGGCCGGAAACCAAAGCCCATGCCTTGGGACCCAACAAGCAGCTATCCTTCATGTGCTCAGAGAACCCATGCCTTAGATAAAGCTCAATCCCAGACCTTCCTCTCACATCCAGGAGTGGGTCTGTGTTGTGGTTTCTGTATTTGTATGTGGGAAGTGAATTAATACACAGTGGCAGCTCTGCACACTAATATTGGTTCTTCTTGCAAATGCAATGGTGGAGGCTCTTCTGGGGCAGCTGGGTTGAAACTTCTGCTCTCTCTCCCTTGCCTTTGGTCCAAGTTGTGGGTGACATCTGCAGTGAAGCCCCCACACAACAGCCCATGGGATGACTGAACATTTCTCCTAACTGCCCTTGATCCTGGCTAAATAGCAGCCCAATGTTGTTCCCAGAAATCATGTCAGCTTATAATAAATCATTTTCTGTTTGAACTAACCAGAGTGGATTCCGTGGTCTGCAAAAGTCCCTCTGACTTATGTCACCCCATTTGACAAATGGTGAAACTGAGTCTCAGAGGATGTGACTTGCTTATAAGGAAGGAAGCATTCCTTCCTTCTATCATATTCTTTTGCACAGGACACATTTTCTCATTAAAGTCTTCAATGGATGATGTTTATTTGTAAGAAACAGGAGCTTAGTCTGTTCACGTGGTTTCACTCTCAGGGCTTGTTATCATGTGGCATCAATTCAAGTAACATGGAATTCTCTTTTTGACTGGACTTTAAAGGAGTAAGAATCCTTAAAAACACCATAAACAGGAGATAATATCTGGTGCACTAAAATGAAGGCTGTGTAGATATATGTTGCTTTGGCCAATTCAGGTGACTTCTCCCTTTTGTAGTAAGAGCCTCATGCTTTTCCTTTCCAGAACTGTTATCCCTCCCTCCAAATGAAACTGAATCCAAAAGGCCCCCTCCAAAGAGCAGCACGTGACTCAGATTGGCCAGATTATCAGTGTGGTCCACAGGCGGGCACATAACCCGAGGGAGGTCAACCAGAGTCAGCTTTAGAGGTTTGTTTTGACTTCTGTGAGAGAGAGATTTCCATTATACTCCAACTTTCTGTAAGCATGGAGGCTCGAAACTTCAAGGGACCATCAACTACCACATGGAGCAAACCGATATGAGAATGAAGCTTAAAAAGAAGAAAACAGGGCTTCCCTGGTGGCGCAGTGGTTGAGAGTCTGCCTGCCGATGCAGGGGATGCAGGTTCGTGCCCCGGTCTGGGAAGATCCCACATGCCGCGGAGCGGCTGGGTCCATGAGCCATGGCCGCTGAGCCTGCGCGTCCGGAGCCTGTGCTCCGCAACGGGAGAGGCCACAAAACTGAGACGCCCGCGTACCGCAAAAAAAAAAAAAGAAGAAAACAGAGCTGATAACTGATAGAGAGAAGTACTAGATGGGGAGAAACATCTGGAGAAAGAGAGACAGAGAGAGATGAGCAGAGCAGAGAAAGACTGAAAGGAAAAGGCAGAAAGAGACAAAAACAGAGAAAGAAGAGTTACGTGTTAGGTACATGTATACACAGACACACAGAGCGGGAGCAACACACACACCTAGACACTTACAGACACACACACACACACACACACACACATGCATACAAAGATACATGCGAAGAGGACCAAAGGGACTCGATGCCACTGACACTTGATGGTATCATTTGAATTCCAGCAGCCATCTGTGCCTAAAACTGTATCTCTTCGTGGGACTTCCTGGTTCTAAGAGCCAACGCTGCTTCAGCCCATTGGGCTTGGAGTCCTAAAGAATATAGACTAAGAATCTGGTGTTTCTGGTTCCATTTTGGTCACTCAACCAGCTCTGGGACCTAACTATGTCTCAGATTCTCAGTTTTCTCATTTTTTAAGAAGGCAGCAATTATACCTGCTTTACCTCCTTCCAATGTTGTAAGAGCTGAATCCATCAGGCTACGGAAGGAATTTGAAAGTAAAGACAAATGCTCTACAGATATATGGACATCATCATGGAACATCCATCTTGAAAAAATTGCCCTGGCAGGAGTTTGGTGTCATTTTCCAATGCTGTGGTTCTCACAGTGGACAAGGCTGGTGGAAAAAGTCCTCTACCCAAGTGATGCTTTTTGAGGTAACAGAAAGCAACTATTAAAATGTATCAAACGTTCGGGGAGCCGATGTATCTAATGGGAGGGAACTGCTTTGAACAGAGATGACTGCTACTTTTAAAGACACCTCGAGGGAATGACCCAGGAAATTAGCATGACCTCCTGCTGCAAAATGGTTGTCCCATCTCTATTTGCATTCAGCTAGAAAGGAAATGGAGGGGAGGGCAAGTAATCCTGATCTTTCAAATCTGTGTTTTACTGCTTTTATGGAGTTAAATCTTCAGGTAAAAAGAAGAAAAACATTTCACTCATTTTTTTCCTCATGCCCCTCGGATGGGAGATGTTTTGTTTGTGATGCGTTGGGTTCTTTTAGCAGCAATACTGCTGTAACTACCTTGGGTGGTAAAGAAATAATAGTTGGTAGTTATGATAAATAGCTTGCCTCCTAAAAAGCAAGGTGAAATCTTCTGGAGGAAATCATCTCAAAAGTATTCATTCAAAGAGAATATCTAATATGTATTGAGTGCAGGACAATGAAATAGATGTTTCCCATCCTTCGTCTTCTTGAGAACTCATATGTGGGGTAGATATTTGAACCACAACTTCTAGGTGAGGAAATTGAGTATGGAGAATTTAGATGAGAGGCTCCCAACCCTGGTTGTGCATCAGCACCATCTAAAGTGCTTGTTTAAGAAACTGATTCTTTGGCTGAAGCCCAGATGATTCTGATGTGTGAGATCAGGTGTGGGAAACATTGTGTTCAATAACTTGGCTAAGATTATACTGACTGCTAGTTGATCTAGGTCTATAGGAACCCGAATTCCACATTCTTTTTGTTTCATCATCTTTATTGATGACCCTTCAGGGTAACTTAAACAAACAAAAAACTCAACCACCCACATCCTTTGCATTGCTCCTTATCCCTAAAATAGTCCATCAAAGATAGGAAATCACAAATCCTATTGAGTCTACAGTTCTGGAAAACTATTTTCCCTCTAGTGACTGTTGTCTCTATTTTGGACCTAACACAGAGCTAGATGCACACTGTCCTATGCCAGGTTTGGCGAGTGACACTGGATAGGTTATCTGCTTGCTGGCGAAATTAAGAGAACAAAACACATTCACTAGAGTGTGGAAGGTCAGCTCTCCTTAATAAAGGGTTTGCAGCTATGTGAAACTAGAAAAGAAATGATGTATTCTGAAGCTATTTTCATCCCATTAACTTAAGTCAAGAAGAATAAAGGCAAATGTACTTTCAAAGATGAGTCTCCAAATCTGATGTGCATTGAAGGGGCATAACTGACTTTTTTCTACCACCTCCACTGACCCTTTCCCCCTCAGCTTGGAAACATGGTACTGGAACATTCACAAACACTGAAGGCATACATGTACTTTTCAAGTTTTTCTATGACAGGACAAACATTTTCTGAGCTCAGGGTCTGCAAATCTACTGATTCTTAGGGAAGAAATAAATTGTTTCCTTCTCTAAGGCCAGGCAGGACCACCACCAACTGTCTTCTCTAGAATAGAAAGCGAATAAATATTGGATCCTGATGCCTTTAATTCAGAGCTGGTGGCAAACTAATTTTAATTCAGTGTAATCATGTTTCTCCACTTGGTCTGTGTTATGATTTGGGGCATTTTCTCCTAGAAGTTTTGGTTTTTTGAGAGTACCAAGATAACTTAGAAAAGGGAATTGGAACTAGAGAAAGCAAGGTGATAGCTTAAACCCTTCTCCAAAGAGTAGAGACTGTTTCTGGTATACATAAATCGCATAAACCCTTTCACCCAGAGAGGCAGTTCCAGAGTGTTTTTCTTTTCCAAAGTAATAAACAAACAAAAACAGATATTTTGTCTATACACAATCTTTCTCATATTCACTGTAAACCACAATTCAGGATTTTTCCAACTATCCCAGATATTCTGAAACAAAGATTGGCATTTCACTTTTAAAGATCCCATGTTGTCTATCTAGCACAGGGAGATCAGCTCGGTGCTTTGTGACCACCTGGAGGGGTGGGATAGGGAGGGTGGAAGGGAGATGCAAGAGGGAGGGGATATGGTGATATATGTATGCATATAGCTGATTCACTTTGTTATACAGCAGAAACTAACACAACATTGTAAAGCAATTATACTCCAATAAAGATGTTAAAAAATAATCCCATGTTGTCTAGTTTTTTATACGAGAAGTAAATCTGGGTCTTCATCAGAGCCATGAAAATTTTGAGGTAAAAGGGTGGGAGAGATGAACAGGGATGCCCTCAAAATGCACAGATGGGATTTTGAACCATCTGCCTTTAACAATGGAATTCTTAGTGCGAAATGGGGCCTGAGGGGGTGGGGAGAGCACAGCACTATAGAGAGTGCTGTTTGTCCATATGCTCCATAAAAATGGGCACTCCGATGGTTATCGTCATGGAAACTCTCTCTTCACTTCCGTGCATTCCCCTGGCTTCTCACTTTGCCTTGGCCTACGTGGAAATTTTCTCCCATGTCCAACCACCTAAGTTAGGCAGATTTGATTTTTTCCAGGTTGCTCCTCTTTTCCATACAACCTACACTTGACCTCTGACTTTTCCCACAGTAGGCCATTCTGGGAAACCACCCGGTTCACTCCAACCCCAGCCTCTGGGATGCTTCCAGCCGTAACAGCAGATTTAGCTGGCATCCCTTTGTTCTTTCTGAGTTTTCTGTGGGAGGCATTATTTCATTCCATCTTCTACCAGTTAACCAGATAACCAGACCTCAAACCCATCTGACTGACTTGCATTATGGCAAATGCCTGACAGAAATGAATCTGAAATAAAATAGTGTTGGGTCTTTAATGGTGAGATCCTAAATCACCCAGTGCATGATGATTTGTCAAACACAGCCCCTGTTAACACTGACATCCTATCTCCCTCATCCATAGAGGGAGATATTCAGAAGTTAATTCAGGCAATTACTCTTTAGTAATACTGTTCAGGGTCTGGTTCCATCTCCTTTATATTTTATACATCTGCTAAACTGGCCTGAAACAAATGTGACCCAATAAAGTAGCCTTTACCTGGATTAGTGGCTGGCTATGTGTTCCCTTCAGTTATCACCTGTTTCCTGTTGGCTTTCCAAGTTGAGAGGAAGAAGTCCTCTAGACTTCTAGGAGGAGGAGCTGAGTCTCTAACTTCACAGAACCAAAAGAATGAAACAATACCCAAGGGGAAAAAGGCCAAGAGAGATTTCCATCCCACCTTTAGTTCAATTCACAGTCCCTTTATCTCCTCTATTCCATCCATTTTGTTCTTAAACCTTACCATGGCCCCTCCTTTACTTTGATGGTGAAGCAAGGTGTGGTAGGGAGTGTGTGTGTGTGTGTGTGTGTGTGTGTGTGCGTGTGTGTGTGTGTGTGTAAGTAGGGAGCTCTCGCTTGGGGTTAGAACGTGCAGCTGATAATGACCTTGAGGGCATTTGATGAAAAAGAAGTGGAGAGGGAAGGTGTGGGGAAATCAGGCATTCTCAAACTCCACTGGCTGGAAAGGCAAATTGGGAAAACTTTGTTTGAGGATATCCTGTTAATATTTATCAATCGTCTTAAAAACGTACATTCTCTCCTTTAGGAATCTATTTTGTGTGTGTGTGTGTGGTACGCGGGCCTCTCACTGCTGTGGCCTCTCCCGTTGCGGAGCACAGGCTCCGGACGCACAGGCTCAGCAGCCATGGCTCACGGGCCCAGCCGCTCCGCGGCACGTGGGATCTTCCCAGACCGGGGCACGAACCTGTGTCCCCTGCATCGGCAGGTGGACTCTCAACCACTGAGCCACCAGGGAAGCCCAGGAATCTATTTTTAAACACATAATAAAAAATGTAGAAAAGGATTTGCATCTGAAGATCTGAATCTCAGCATTATTTATACCAATGAAAAAACTCAGGGATTTGTTAGGTATGTATAAAATATCCACACAGTGGGATTCCATCATTAAAAATACTGTTTCTAAAGAGCTTTTAGTGATAGGGAAATGATTATGCTGAGTGAAAAGGACAGATATAAAACCATGTGACTGTAATAGCAGTTCTGCCAAAAATGAAGTATTGAAAAAGACTGTACAAAAATGTTAATTGAATTTTGGGTGATTTTTTTTCTTCTTTTTGTTTTCTGTATTTAACACACACACACACACACACACACACACACACACACACACACCCCTCCAAAACAATAACTACTAGGGAACAAAAGGAGGAAATATAAGGCATAGGGGTTTATTAGACCAAATGCAGACAAACCTTCTGGGAGGTGCCCACAGTTGCAAACACAGAAGCTGACCTTGACCCAACAGCAAAAAGGGATGGTTGGAAAGATATGTGGGGCTTATAGAATTGGGGAGATCCTGAAGATAAAGCTGGAAGAAGGCAGGTAGGATATCCGGAAAGTTCATGGCACCAGAGCAAATGGACAAATGGAAGCCCATATACTATATGTTTAACTATTTATGAGTTATAAATCAAACTAACAAACTATTACATGAAATATGTTCTATTCTTTTCTCTTGACAAATACATCTTCAGAACAACAACAACAAAAATATGTGCAAAGCAACAGTTACTTCCAAATAACTGCAGCTAGCCTGCACATTTGCCCTGGGGATTTGCAGACACAGCAGAAGCCAGGCAGGAATAGAGAAGACAGAGAAAAACTTTCCCTGGCTCCTGGTCCTCTAACCTCAGCTTCCTCTTCTGACGGCTCAGGAAATCCATCAGAAAATCTCTTGTGTTTTCTTTTCTTTGACGTGTCTGGGGCGGAGGGGGGCTCTTAATTCTCATAAGGCTGCTTGACAGCTAAAATCCTCCTTCCCCCTCTTCTAGGCACTTCATAAGCTATAAGACTTCTTACCCTACACAGTTCAAACTGGGCAACCTCTGCCCACAAGGTGCCCCCTGCCACACCATCCTCTGCTTTTATTGCACTTTCTGGTTTCTCAAAGGAACCTCCTTTGAGAAAGGCACATTCATATGTGCCAGTGCACATATGAATACCCCAAGGCAAGTTTCATTCACACCCTACCACCGTCTTGCAATCAGCCATCCCTTGGCCAGCCTCATATCCTAGGGGCGTGGGCATCAAAGGCAGTGTGGTCCACCCTTAGGAGCAGAAATATGGGGGAAGGCTGGATATAAGTTGGGGCATATGAGCAGGGAATTCAGGGACCCTGGGTATCCAAAATGGGGTGGGAGAGCTCCAGGTGGGGACACCTCCTTGGCCCCACTGGAAAAAGGAATAGGGAAGCCCTGGAAGACCAAAAAGAAGGAAGCAGGGAAAAAAGGCTCTCTGGTCACCAGAAGAGCCTGGGCAGAACGGACTTCCCATGGTCACTGCTATCTCTGCTGGTAGTGACAGGTCAAGTTTCAAGGTCTAGGAAGAGGTCTTTTGGGCCACTCTTGGGTCTCCTGACAGCCTTTAACTGGACTACATAGCAGATAGAATAAATATCATGCTACTACAGTTGGAGGGGCTGGGGTGGGTAATGGAAAATCTGCCAAGACAATATAAATACAATGGAAGAGGAAGCTTTGAAATGGATATAAGGAGGCCATTAGGAAGGGGAATGGATGCTGGGGAATCACTTATAAAGGAGTAAAAACATTTATCTATAAAATATCCTACTCATGCAAGAGAAGGACATGGCTGCAACTATTCTCTGAGAAGACTAATCTCATAACAGTGTATGCTATGGTCTGAATGTTTGTGTCCCAAATAACATTCAAAATTTTATGTTGAAATCCTACCCCCAAAAACAATGGTATTAGAAGGTACAGCCTGTAGGAGTTTCTTAGGTTGTGTGCGTGGAGCCGTTATGAATGAGATTAGTGCCTTTTTGACCCAGAGAGATCTCTTGTCCCTTTTATCATGTAAGGACACAGAGAGAAGGTGCTGGCTAGGAAGCAGAAAGATGGTCCTCACCAGAAAGCCACCAGGCTAGTGCCTTAATCTTGGACTTAATCTGAACTGAGAGCAATAAATTTCTGTTGTTTTTAAGATAGCCAGGCTACAGTATTTTGTTACAGCAGTCCAAACAGAATAAGGCAGCGAAGATAAATTGGAGACAGGAAGACAAATTAGGAACCATCTTTGCCTCGGAGTAAATATTAGTGGTTGCCTCTGATACCAGTGGTCACTGAAAACAATGACTCTCAGATTGCTTTTGTGGGCTTGGACTCTAGGTAACTCCTTCCAACCCTCCAACCCTGTAGGTTATGGAGTGATGTCCTGTCCAACTGATTAGACTGTATGTGATGCTGGGTGAAGTAAATAGCTCTCTGCTTGCTCTCAGCCAAGAAATATATTTGGAGGCACAAAGGCAGACAGGCTGTTTTGTGTTTGGAGGAACTACTGCTGGATTGAGGTAATCACGCTGAGACCTACTATGTCTTGGAATAGTTGTCTATGAAGGAAGAAATGAGTCCACTGGGGAATATTTATGTCACCCACACGCATACCCACACCCACACACAGAATGTTGAAGGGACCTAGTCATGTATAACTGCAATAGAAGAATTTATGTGTCAGATTCCTCTCATAACAACTGATCTCATTGCTTTTATGTGAACAAATGTGGGGAGAGGGCTGGGGGAAAAAACCCTTATTTTATATCTCAACTTCTGAGTTGAATGCCTAGCTTCCGGTTAAATGCTTCTGAAAATCACAACAGAAGGTCTCTGGGATTAGGGATTACAAATTGTGCCACATGACGCATTATTTCAAAAGCTCTCACTCAAGTGTGTAAATGCCTGTGCTTCTGGGCTGAATGATTCATGGCTGTTAGTACATATTTTCTCCTTTGAAGGTTGTAGTGACGATGATATCTTGCAACTTATTAGTTTCTTCTGCCCTCTTAGTTTCTCTTTGTCCTTCCATCCAAGGCTTCCCTCTCTCTCTTTCCCTCTAGCAACTGTCTTGGTCCAGATTAGCCACCTTCTCTGTCTGCCATTTCTGTCAACGGCACAATTATTGTTTGTCTTATTCAGAACTGATACCCAGGCAACCTCATTATCTCCTCCACTTTCCTCACATCTAGTCAGTCATAAGCTCTGTCAGCCCTGTCAATGTGGCCTCTATGACATCTTTTATATGCCCACCATCCATTCATTTCCTGCTATCCCATCAGGCCTCCATTATTTCTCATCTTTTTATACAATATATTATGTTCACAGTCCAAATTTTAAAAATAGTCTCCTTTTAAACAATTGCTCTCTCTTCATACAAGTCTATATTCTATTAGAAAATTAATACACTGTTACTAAACACTATTTTTAAACTTTCCAAGGAACTTCCCAGTCTTAAGTATAAATTACAAATTCCTTAACTCTGCATTCAAGGCTCTCACTCCATTGGGTGCTTACCTTCTTTTTTTTTTTTTTTTTTTTTTTTGCGGTACGCGGGCCTCTCACTGTTGTGGCCACTCCCGTTGCAGAGCACAGGCTCTGGACGTGCAGGCTCAGCGGCCATGGCTCAGGGGCCCAGCCGCTCCACGGCATGTGGGATCTTCCCGGACAGGGGCACAAACCCATGTCCCCTGCATCGGCAGGAGGACTCTCAACCACTGCGCCACCAGGGAAGACCCTACCTTCTTTACGTCTCTCCTCCTACAGCATTTGCATCTGGACTGGTCCACTAAGCATTCCTGACAACATAAAGCACATTTTTACCAGACTATCTTTGTTTCTACTATTCTACCTGCCTGAAATTCTTTCCCTTCCTCTCTACCTTTGCCTAGTTCTAGTGCATCTTTTAAAGTCTGTCTCAAACCTGACCTCTGCTGTGGGACCTTTTCTGATTTATAATATTTTATTCTTCTCTAATAAACTATAGGAACTTACCCTCTCTACCATTCTCTCATTTTAATTTAATGCTAGCTAGCTAGCTGTAATGTTATTTCTCTATTAGTAGAAATATCCTGTCTTCCAGCTAGCTTGTATATTCCTTGAGTATATAATCTTCCTCTTATGTTGTTTTGACTAGAAATTCTAACAACAACAATTAATGAAAAGAATAATAGCTACATTCATTGGGTGCTTACTATGTACCTGGCACTGTGCTAAGAGTTTTATGTTTATGATCTCACCTGAGTCCTTACTGTCAATGAAGGAGGAAGGCACTGTTAACCTATCCCTTTGCACATAAGGAAGCTAAATCTTAGAGAACCAAAGTAACTTGTCTGAGGTCACAAAACTAGAAAGTTGTGAAATCAGCATTTGAACCTTGGTCTTTCTTGTGGCAGAGCCTAAACTTATAAACCCATTTTCTACTGAATCTTTAGTTTTCGCTCAGCTACATTCAAAGAGTTTCCGAGGGCCAACCAAATACACAGCATCATCCTTGTGACCTATTCATTGATATGACAACTACAAATAGCTAAAAGTAGTTTAAACTAGCCTATCCCAAATCGGCTATTTCTGTGGAGGCACACAACATTCTCAGGGAACCAAAGTGCAGCCAGCAGAATTAAGGATGGTGCCATTTCCTTTCTAATCGTTTTGTTGCCAGAGCTGCTCCAGGTCTTTGCTCAAAACCTGCCAATCCCCACCTTTAGCCAGAGTTAACATAAATCTTTAAGTTAAAGGGTCAAAAGATAAGAAAGGAAGCTAAGAACAAAAACAACAAACAACCCCAGATGGAACCAGCTGGGACAAAGATGGCTACAAATCTGACCTCCAACAGACCCTGCGTCTCATTATAGGTTGATTTTACTACATTAGCATATTACACGATATACCTACCAGTGGTCATGACCAGACATTAAGTACCAAAAATAGGATAAAAAGGGGGTGGTACCCTACTCCCTCGAAAAAACACTGTCCCTTCCCCATAGACTAATGCATATGCCTCCACATCAATGGTCTCACTTGTCCTCCCCTTGTCTTTATTTTTAAAATTAAATCCCTCTAGCCAGGTGGGTGAGAAGTTGATCTGTGAACTTAGTTACTGCTTCTCCATTCTTTGGCCACTGAATAAAGCTTGTGCTGTGTCCATCTCAGCTTTAGTTTTATTATTTGCCTACTCAGAACTGAAGGGAAAAAGAACCCGCCCCTGCAGAGGCAGAGAACCTTGGCCGGACTAGGGCCCAAGCAGGGTCTATATGACTTAATTCAGTAATATTTTCATTGAGAGGTTAGGTCTAATTCTCCTCCCCCTTGAATCTAAACTGGACTTAGTGAATTGCTTGACTAACAGAATTGGAGCAGAAGAGAATGCAATGCCAGCTTCCAGCATGGGACCTTGAGAGACTGGAAGCTTCCACTTCCTCTCTTGGAATATTTTCTGGAGGAATCCTGAGCTGCTCCGAAACAAGTCTGAATAGTCTGAGACCGCCATGCTACAGAGGTTGCAGGTACATGGTCAGGTAGACATTTCCAGCTGAACCAAGCCTTACTGCCAATCTCACCAAGGCACCAAGCATATACGTGGAGACATCATGGGCCCTCTAGACCAGTCTCTCTGCCAGATGAATACCAGTTGGTAACTTCGGTCAATGACATGAAGTGGGAGACCCACCCACCCAAGCTCTGCCGTAATTCTTCACCCATAAAATCATGGGATACAATGAAATGGTTGTCACTTAAAGCACAAACTTTGAGTTAGTCTGCACAGCAAATGGTAACTGAAACTAACTAGAACTAGGAACTATTAACCATAAACTTCTCTATGAGCCTACAGGGACTTTCATCCTCTTTCCTTGCTATATTCTTGTGTCATTCTTCTCCCTTTCTGTCAACTAACTTCCAGTTTCCTGTGCAGATAGGAGGAATTAGTCATAGCACAGCACCCTATTTTATATGTCCTTCTAGTTCAAGCGATGACAGAAACTGAATAATGTCACATGTTTTAATTCTAAATTTCCACAGGATTGATTTTTAAACTGGGCAAAACTTGAGCTGGTTTTCAACCCTGCTATAAAAACAACAGCTAAGGAGAAGGGGTCACATAATACAAATAGGGCTTCCAGCATCCACAGCAGTGTATGTGTCATGGGGAATGATTAGTTCTCAGAAAAATATTAAGTAATGCTTCACTTAAAAGCCTGCCTTCCTTATTTCTGGTCCCTCACATGACTCTGCTCTCCACTTCTATGCTATGAAGTGTGTCAGCCTCCTGAAGGGTTTTCACATGCTCATGAGCCCAATACTGATCTCTGGAGTAGCCTCCGTTACTCAGTCTCCTCCAGCAGTTCTTTAGGCAGCACAGGAAATTGGCACCCCAGGTATACTCAGCCTCCATTAGTTAAACATTCTCTCCAGTAGCTGGATTGGGATGCTGGTCTAGAGGCAGAGTAGCAGAGTGGTTAGGAAGAGTCTAATATATACAGGAACACCTCTGAGATATTGCAGGTTCAGTTCCAAACCACCACAATAAAGCATATGTCTGAACATTGCAATAAAACGAGGCACAAATTTTTTGGTTTCCCAGTGCATATCAAAGTTATGTTTACACTATACTGTAGTCTATTAAGTGTGCAATAGCATCATGTCTAAAAACACAATGGGCATACCTTAATTAAAAATACTTTATTGCTAAATCATGCTAACCATCATGGCCTTCACTAAACCACAATCCTTATGCAATAATAATATCAGAGATCACTGATCACAGATCACCATAACAAATATAAATGAATAAGTCTGAAATATTGCAAGAATTGCCAAAACAGTGTGACACAGAGACACAAAGTCAGCAAATGCTGTTGGAAAAATGGCACTGATAGACTTGCTCAATGCAGGGCTGCCACAAACCTTCAATTTGTAAGAAACATAATATCTTGAAGGGCAATAAAGTGAAGTGTAATAAAATGAGATGTGCCTATGTATACATGTTGCATAAAGCAACATTTTCCAGACGTTAGTCTTTCATTACCACATTTTTGGATTTGGGGCCATTTCCATTTACTATTGATACTAATATTTACTTTATAGTTTTCTTTAAATAAATTCATTTGTTTGAAATATAAATGTGGGCTTTCCTGGTGGTCCAATGGTTAAGAATCCACCTGTCAATTCAGGGGACATGGGTTAGAGCCCTGGCCCAGGAAGATCCCACATGCCACAGAGTGACTAAGCCCGTGCACCACAGCTACTGAACCTGAGCTCTAGAGCTCGCAAGCCACAACTACTGACTCCACATGCCACAACTATGGAAGCACACGTGCCTAGAGCCTGTGCTCCACAACAAGAGAAGCCACTGCAATGAGAAGCCCGTGCACCACAATGAAGAGTAGCCCCCGCTTGCTGCAACTAGAGAAAGCCCGCACGCAGCAACAAAGACTCAATGCAGCCAAAAATAAATAAATTAATTACTTAAAAAAATATAAATGTATTCATTTAAAAAGTAACTATCAGGATTTCTGGATTCTGTGTCAGCTTATAAGGAGCTTGGAAGTTACCACTCCATCCTAACAAGTAAAAAGCCTAACAGATTGAAAAGTCATCAACTCTTCTTAGATCCATAAGAGAGGTGAGACACAGGACAAATTGCTGCCCTCAAGATTGGAGACAGAGACAGGTGAATACAGGGAGTCTCTGCTGACCAGAGCAGAGAGTCATGAGTGGAAGTTGCCTTGGGAACCAGTGTCAGGGTAGGAAAACCTGAACTGTAATTGACAAACATCTGAAGGCTCAGTGTGGCCAATTCTTAGGGTTAAAAACATCAGGAGAGGGCTTCCCTGGTGCTGCAGTGGTTAAGAATCCACCTGCCAATGCAGGGGACACAGGTTCGAGCCCTGGTCCAGGAAGATCACACATGCTGCGGAGCAACTAAGCCCGTGCACCACAACTACTGAACCTATGCTCTAGAGCCTGTGAGCTACAACTACTGAGCCTGTGTGCCACAACTACTAAAGCCTGCATGCCTAGAGACCGTGCTCCACAACAAGACAAGCTACCGCAATAAGCTGGTGCACCGCCATGAAGAGTAACCCCCGCTCACCACAACTAGAGAAAGCCCACGCACAGCAACGAAGACCAAATGCAGCCAGAAATAAAATAAATAAATTTATTTAAAAAATAAAAAAGACACCAGGGGACCAAGTCATGGCCGAGGGAGGGTTTGTGGGTGTGTTTCCACATTTTTGTGAGTTTTACCTCCTGGAGCTCGACCAGGTTCTCACAATAAACATCAGGGAAAAAAATCCCCTCATGACTCTAGCAGTGGGAGGGAAAAAGAAACCATTTCCAACTACACCAGAGCACTCTGTTATTCTTAACAAGGGTTACCCTCAGGAGAAACTAGTCAGCCAGAACCTAACCTGCTGAAGTATTATCGGAACCTACCTGACTTAGGGAAAGTGAAATACCTAACTCCAGTCTGTTTTAACCTTCCATGTGAAAGAAAGGAAAAACTCAGCTCTTGTCCACCTTCACCTTCTATGTGGAAGGAGGAAATGCCTAACTCCAGCCCTCTCTAGGCATCCTGTTCCAACTAAGAGGGGAGGAAAGCTGAAATACATGTGACATTCCCAGGTTCACTAAAAGACTAACCACATTACTAAAGGCCTATTTACAGCAATTCCTTTTACCCAGTACCTCAGGTCTGGCTATCAAGAAGATATTACAAGGCATACTAAAAGGCAAAAAACACAATTTGAAAAGACAGAGCAAGTATTAACACTGGATAAGGTAGGGATATTGGAATTATCAGACAAGGAATGTAAACAAGGATGATTAATATGATAAGAGCTTTAATTGATAAAGTAGACAGCAATGTAAGCAGGGAGACAGAAATCCTAAAGAAGAAACAAAAAGAAATGCTAGAGAACAAAAAACACTTTAACAGATATGAAGACTGCTTTTGATAGACTTACTTATAAGCAGGTCACAGCTGAGGAAAGAATCTCTGAGTTTAAGGATTTTTTTCATAAGATACCACCAAAACTGAAAAGCAAAGAGAACAAACAGAAAATAACAGAAAAATAACAGAAGAGAATAGCAAGGACTGTAAGACAACTCCAAAATGTGTAACAAATGCATAATGGGAATACAGGAAATACCAGAGGGAGAAGAAAGAAAGAACGGGACAGAAGAAATATTTGAAAAATATTGAGAATATTGTTGAAAAATACTGAGAATTTCACTCAACTTAATGGCAGATACCAAACCACAGATCCAGGAAGCTCAGAGAACACTGAGTAGAATAAATGTCAAAAGAAAACTATACCTAGGCATATTATTTTCAAACTATATAAAATCAAAAATAAAGAAAAAAAACAAAAGAAGCCAGAGGAAAAAAAACCTTTCCTATAGAGGAACAAAGATAAGAATTACATCTAACTTCCCAGAAACCATGCAAGCAAGAAGAGAGTGAAGTGAAATATTTAAAGTGCTATGAAAGGCTTCTGTCCAAACAGACAGGAATTATTATTTCTCCCTACATCCCTAAGAGAAATTCAGAACCACTATCAAATCTGTGCTCTGTATCATGGAGAGTCTGTGATCCACTGCTAGGCATGTCCTCCCTTTACCAGCCTTATCAAGGGCAGGCTGAACCACCTGGAAGAGAGGACCTGTGATTGTTACCTTGGGTTAGATGCTAATAAACTTGCCCAAGTCAAACTGATTAAGGTAATCTAATAACATTCATTGTGTATTTGCTTATCTCCAAGGAAACTACCTTACTTTGTGAAATAAACTACTCAATAGAAATCTAGAAGCTAGGTGCACACTCCTCCCACAGAGTTGGTGGAGGCTTTTACGGAGCTGTGTTGGTGGGAAAACTTGGAGCTTCCCAGGTGAAATCTGAAACTGGACTGCTGTACAAGAAGGGCAAGGAAAGACAGAAAAAGAGGCAGCCTTCCAGATTGCTGTGTGACTGAGAGGGTCTAGATGTACTGGCGTGGTGTCAGGCCTGAGCCTCTGAAGTGGGAGAGCTGACTTCAGGACACTGTACCACCACAGACCTCCTGGCCCCATGTAATAACCATTGGCGAGAGGTCTCCCAGAGATCTCCATCTCAAAGTTATGACACAGATCCACCCAACGGCCAGCAGTTCCAGGGCTGGAAGCCCCGGGCCAAACAACTAGCAAGACAGGAACACAACCACACCCATTAGCAGAGAGGATACCTAAAATCATACTAAGTTCACAGACACCCCAAAACACACCACTGGATGTGGCCCAGCCCACCAGAAAGGCAAGATCCAGCCCCACCCACCAAAACACAGGCATTAGTTACTTCCACCAGGAAGCCTTCACAAGCCACTGAACCAACCTCACTCACTGGGGGCAGACACCAAAAACAATGGGAACTACGGACTTGCAGCCTGAGAAAAGGAGACCCCAAACACAGTAAGCTAAACAAAATAAGAAGGCAGAGAAAAATGCAGCAGATGAAGGAACAAGGTAAAAACCCACCAGACCAAACAAATGAAGAGGAAATAGGCAGTCTGACTGGAAAAGAATTCAGAGTAATGATAGTAATGGAGATCTAAAATCTTGGAAACAGAATAGAGAAAATACAAGAAATGTTTAACAAGGACCTAGAAGAATTAAAGAACAAACAAACAATGATGAACAACACAATAAAGGAAATTAAAAATTCTCTACAAGGAATCAATAGCATGATAACTGAGGCAGAAGAACAGATAAGTGAGCTGGAAGATAAAATACTGGAAATAACTACCACAGAGCAAAATAAAGAAAAAAAGAATGAAAAGAATTGAGGACAGACTCAGAGACCTCTGGGATAACATTAAATGCACCAACATTTGAATTATAGGGGTCCCAGAAGAAAAAGAGAAAAAGAAAGGGTCTGAGAAAATATTTGAAGAGATTATAGTTGAAAACTTCCCAAACATGGGAAAAGAAAGAGTCAATCAAGTCCAAGAAGTGCAGAGTCCCATACAGGATGAATCCAAGGGGAAACACGCCACAACATATATTAATCAAACTATCAAAAATTAAATACAAAAAAAATTAAATTAAAACCTTTAGAGACAAGCAAAAGTTAATAGAATTCAGCACCACCAAACCAGCTCTACAACAAACGCTAAAGGAACTTCTCTAGGCAGGAAACACAAGAGAAGGAAAAGACCTACAATAACAAACCCAAAACAATTAAGAAAATAGTAATAGGAACACACATATAGATAATTACCTTACATGTAAATGGATGAAATGCTCCAGCTGAAAGACATAGACTGGCTGAATGGATCCAAAAATAAGACCCATATATATGCTGTCTACAAGAGACCCACTTCAGACCTAGGGACACATACAGACTGAAAGTGAGGGGTTGGAAAAAGATATTCCATGCAAATGGAAATCAAAAGAAAGCTGGGGTAGCAATTCTCATATCAGACAAAATAGACTTTAAAATAAAACTATTACAAGAGACAAAGAGGGACACTACACAATGATCAAGGGATCAGTCCAAGAAGAAGATATAACAATTGTAAATATTTATGCACCCAACATAGGAGCACTTCAATACATAAGGCAAATGCTAACAGCCATAAAAGGGAAAATCAACAGTAACACAATCATAGTAGGGGACTTTAACACCCCACTTTCACCAATGGGAAGATCATCCAAAATGAAAATAAATAAGGAAACACAAGCTTTAAATGACACATTAAACAAGATGGACTTAATTGATATTTATAGGACATTCCATCCAAAAACAACAGAATACACTTTCTTCTCAAGTGCATATGGAACATTCTCCAGTATACATCATATCTTGGGTCACAAATCAAGCCTTGGTAAATTCAAGAAAATTTAAATTGTATCAAGTATCTTTTTTTTTTTTTTTTTTTTTTTGTTACGCGGGCCTCTCACTGTTGCGGCCTCTCCCCTTGTGGAACACAGGCTCCGGACGCACAGGCTCAGCGGCCATGGCTCACGGGCCCAGCCACTCTGTGGCACATGGGATCTTCCTGGACTGGGGCACGAACTCGTGTCCCCTGCATCGGCAGGCGGACTCCCAACCACTACGCCACCAGGGAAGCCCTATCAAGTATCTTTTCCAACCACAGTGCTATGAGACTAGATATCAATTACAGGAAAAACTGTAAAAAATACAAACACAAGGAGGGTAAACACTACACTACTTAATAACCAAGAAATCACTGATAAATCAAAGAGGAAATAAAGAAATACCTAGGAAAAATTGACAATGAAAACACGATGACCCAAAACCTATGGGATGCAGCAAAAGCAGTATGAAGAGGGACGTTTATAGCAATACAAACCTACCTCAAAAAGCAAGAAACATCTCAAATAAACAACCTAACATAACACCTAAAGCAATTAGAGAAAGAAGGACAAAAAAATACCAGTTAGCAAAAAGAAAGAAATCATAAAGATCCATACAGAAATAAATGAAAAAGAATAGAAGGAAACAATAGCAAAGATCAATAAAACTAAAATCTTGTTCTTTGAGAAGATAAACAAAATTGATAAATCATTAGCCAGACTCATCAAGAAGAAAGGGAGAAGACTCAGATCAACAGAATTAAAAATGAAAAAGGAAAAGTAACAACTGACACTGCAAAAATACAAAGGATCACGAGAGATTACTACCTGCAACTATATGCCAATAAAATGGACAACCTGGAAGAAATGGACAAATTCTTAGAAAAGCACAACCTTTCAAGACTGAACGAGGAATAGAAAAAAAAAATTTCACAATTTGTATGAAAACACAAAAGACCCTGAATAGCCAAAGCAATCTTGAGAAAGAACCACAGCGCTGGAGGATTCAGGCTCCCTGATTCAGACTGTAGTACAAAGCTACAGTAATCAAGACAGTATGGTACTGGCACAGAAACAGAAATATATGTCAATGGAACAGGATAGAAAGCCCAGAGATAAACCCACACACATACAGTCACCTCCTTTATGACAAAGAAGGCAAGAACATACAATAGAGAAAAGACAGTCTCTTCAATAGTAGTGCTGGAAAAACTGTACAGCTACATGTAAAAGAATGAAATTAGAACACTTCCTAACACCATACACAAAAATAAACTCAAAATGGATTAAAGACCTAAATGTAAGGCCAGTCACCATGAAACTCTTAGAGGAAAACATAGAACACTCTATGATATAAATCACAGCAAGATCCTTTTTGACCCATCTCCTAGAGAAATGGAAATAAAAATGAAAATAGGGCTTCCCTGGTGGCGCAGTGGTTAAGAATCCACCTGCTAATGCAGGGGACATGGGTTCAAGCCCTGGTCCATGATCCCACATGCCTTGAAGCAACTGGGCCCACATACCACAACTATGGAGCCTGTGCTCTGCAGTGAGAGAAGCCACAACAATGAGAAGCCTGTGAGCAACACAAGAAAGAGGAGCCCCTGCTTGCCTGAAGAACCAATGCAGCCAAAAATAAATAAATAAAATAAATAAATTTATTTTTAAAAAGATTAAAAAAATAAACAAATGGGACATAATGAAACTTATTAAAAGCTTTTGCACAGCAAAGGAAACCATAAACAAGATGAAAAGACAACCCTCAGAATGGGAGAAAATATGTGCAAATGAACCAACTGACAAAGTATTAATTTCCAAAATATACAAGCAGCTCATGCACCTCAATATCAAAAAGACAAACAACCCAATCCAAAAATGGGCAGAAAACCTAAATAGACATTTCTCCAAAGAAGATATACAGATTGCCAACAAACACATGAAAGAATGCTCAACATCACTCATCATTATAGCAATCCCAATCAAAACTACAATGAGGCATCACCTCCTACAGGTCAGAATGGCCATCATCAAAAAATCCACAAACAATAAATGTTGGAGACGGTGTGGAGAAAAGGGAACCCTCTTGCACTGTTGGTGGGAATGTAAATTGATACAGCCACTATGGAGAACAGTATGGAGGTTCCTGAAAAAACTAAAAATAGAACTACCATATGAACTACTGGGCATATACCTTGAGAAAACTATAATTCAAAGAGTCATGTACCACAATGTTCACTGTAGCTTTATTTACAATAGCCAGGACATGGAAGCAATCTAAGTGTCTACTGACAGATGAATGAATAAACAAGATATGGCACATATATACAATGGAATATTACTCAGCCATAAAAAGAAACAAAATTGAGTTATTTGTAGTGAGGTGAATGGACTTAGAGTCTGTCATACAGAGTGAAGTAAGTCAGAAAGAGAAAAACAAATATTGTATGCTAACACATATATATGGAATCTAAAAAGAAGAAAAGGTTCTGATGAACCTAGGGGCAGGACAGGAATAAAGACACAGACGTAGAGAATGGACTTGAGGACACAGGGAGGGGGAACAGCAAGCTCGGATGAAGTGAGAGAGTAGCACTGACATATATACACTACCAAATGTAAAATAGCTAGCTAGTGGGAAGCAGCTGCATAGCACAGGGAGATCAGCTCGGTGCTTTGTGACCACCTAGAGGGGTGGGCTTTGGAGGGTGGGAGGGAGGCTCAAGAGGGAGGGCATATGGGGACATATGTATGCATATGGTTGATTCACTTTGTTATACAGCAGAAGCTAACACAATATTGTAAAGCAATTATACTCCAATAAAGATGTTTAAAAAAAAAGAAAAGAAATCTAGAAAAAGTAATTATAGACACATTAAGTAAGACTTTTAACTGGAAAAGCTTTTATGACAATGAATGAAAATTAGATGGTTAGAAAAACAAAAAAACAAACTAAAAAAACCCCAAAACAAAACAAAAGTGCTGTGGAAAAAAACCCATTGAGCTAGAGTTCTGTACCTTCAAAAGTAAAGGAGAAGTAGACTTTCTCAAACAAATAAAAACTGAAGAACTTTGTTGCCATTATATCTGCCTTGCAATAAATGTTAAAAGAACTTCTTTAGAGAGAAATAATATAATATAGGTCAGAAGTACATTTGTTGTGTAGTATCTAATACTGAAAAAGTTGGAGGACTGACACATACCTGACTTTAGGACTTACTATAGAGCTACTATAATCAAGACAGTGTATCCTGGACCTACATAAGAAAGGAAGAGCATTGAAGAAGGAATAAGTGAAGGTAAATGATCACTTTTATTTTTCATACTCTTAACCAATCTAACAGCTTGGTCAAAATAATAACAGCAACAATTGTATCTTTTGGTGAAAGACTAGACAAATAGATCAGTGGGACAGAGTAGAGAGCCCAGATAGACTCACATAAATATAGTCCACTGACCTTTGACAAAGGAACAAATGCAATACAATTGAGCAAATATAGTCTAACTAATGGTCCTGGAATGATTGGACATGTACATGCAAAAAATAAATAAATAAAATAAAAAATTTAAACACAGACCCTATACCCTTCACAAAAATTTATGCAACATGGATCACAGACCTCAATGTAAAGTGCAAAACTATAAAACTCCTAGATGATAACATAGGGGAAAACCCAGATGGTCTTGGGTATTATAGTGCCTTTCCTTTTTTAATACTGAATATTATTCCATTGTATGTATACACCACACTTTATCCATTCTCCTGCCAATGAACATTTCAGTTGCTTCCATATCTTGACTATTATAAATAAAACTGCAATGAACACAAGAGTATTCATCTCTTTGAAATCTTGATTTCAATTCTTATCAATATATATCCAGATGGGGGACTGCTGGATCACATAGTAATTCTACTTTTTATTTTTTTGAGAAACTGTCATACTGTTTTCTATAGTGGCAACACCATTTTACATCCCTACGAACACTATTTGTAGGTCCAATTTCTTCACATTCTCATCAACACTTACTTTTTTTTATAATAGCTATCCTAAAAGGTATGAGATGATATCTCATTGTGGTTTTAATTTGCCATTTTGACCTCAAATTTACTACATATGTAAAGGCACTATTTCCAAATGAGGTCACATTCACATTTCAATATACCTTTTTGGGGGACACGATTCAAACCATAAAACCATCTATAACTGAGAACCACTGTCTTAAACTTGAATTTTGCTGTTTTACAAAAATAACAATGATAATTATCACTAAAATCATCATCATTTATTGAACAATTAGCAAAGTTACCTACGTCATGTGATATTATGTTACTCTTATCCCCATCTTATAGGTGAGAAAACTGATTTATGATGAGGTTTAATAACTTGCTAGTTAGGGCTGAAGCCAAGATTAGAACTCAGGGCTCTAGTTTTCATTCTTCCTCAGGGAGAGCCACAAAGACCATGAAATTTTCAGAAATCCGTACTTTCTCCTGGTGAGCTATTCCAAAGTCAATGAAGATAAGGCTGGAATCCCATCCCCAAATATTTCAGCAGATAATGAAATGAGTTGGAAAGAGTCCTTGACTAGAAGACCAATGTGTTTCCATCTCTGCCAGTAAGTCACTTGCTCCCCGGGGCCCAAGGCAGAACGAGGAAGTGATGTATACTGCATGTTATTGGATACATACTGCTGTTTCAATAAAAGTAGTTCCGTTTTTAATTTTTTTTTGTATTGGAGTTACATCTAAGATTTCACTTAGAAATAGGATTGTACTGCAACAAATATGTTTGTAAACAACTGATTTAAACAGTGGTTAAGCAGAAAGACACACACATTCATTAGCCATCCTATGCTATTTGATGTGAACTGCTTTCTTTTGCACCATTTAGGCTTAGATGTGATAGCTATTCAGGTTCAGTGTCTTTCAGAATTGACTCTACTCCAGACAGATAAAGGTGCTTTGGGAACTATTCTTTTCAAAAAGTGGGGGTTTCTTATCATTAAGTGTGACCATAAATAAATAACTTTAATTAAATATCCTAATAACATGAATAAACTTCCTGATATGGCAAAGAGTGACAAACATGTTTTCTATATGTAAATGGAGACTATGGGAATCGATTGATATTTACTAGGCACCTGACCTGTATAAAAAGGAACACTTATTCTTTCATTACTATTTCCACTGGTATAGAGATCACCCCGCTACTCTCCAAAAGAGAAACCAGCAATTAGAAAATCACTTCTAGCATATGCACAGGGCAACGGGTGACTTTTCTGATTAGTAACATCCAGGAAAAAGGTGAGGAGGAATTTTTTATCAGAAGTTATCACTTCACATTCTTGAGTATGTATGTCTCTCTCACTCTGGGCGATTGGCCACTTCATGTGTTTGCTCTCTCTCTGCTTTTCCTGTAGAAAATACATGGAGGAAGGAAATGTTCTCAAGGGTGAGGCTTGCACGAGTCCTGCTTATGATGAGTGGGTGGGAAAATTCAGTTCACTACACAGTGAGTGGGAAACCCATTTTAACCTCAGATCAAAGCCCCATGATTCAATCCAGCTTATACCTGTGAGGCAAGGGGGAAAAGCTGATATTTGCATCCCTGTATGCATCCTGTATCTATTTCTCAATTGGTTCAGAACTTGAGGGTAGAGGGGTGGGATTATCATATTCAAAACCCCAATAGAATGTCTAATAGTTTGGGATATAACAAAAGTAGTCAAAAGAGCCTATGCTCATGGGTAGATACTCAAAAATAGCATATGATCAGTTTCAAATAAATCGTGTTCTGAATTGAGCCAGAGGGAAGAATTCATAGACTTTATCAGTATGAGAGCTTGAAGCAGTCTTAGAAAAGATTTGATGTGATTCCTTCATTTGGCAAAGGAGGCAATCGGTGCTAGAGATGGAAACCATCTCATCTAAATTAAACCAGACAGATAGAGGATAGCAGATGTTCCAAAATCCCTAATCTTTGTGCTTGCTCCTTCAACATGCTGTTATAACAGACCTGTGTGTACCAGTTTTCAGTGGTAGCTGATAATGAAATAATAGGTACCTACTGAACATGAGGCCACTGCATTGTGACCTTGACAGTAGGCATTTCACGTATCTATGTCACTTGACCCACACTGTGAGGTACATACCACTGTAAACCTATTTTTCAGATTAAATTACTAAACTCAGAGAGTCTAGCTTCCTAGCTTTGAAGGATTGGGAGTCAGGATTTCAAACCATATCTAGCTGATTCCAAAGTCATGCTTCAACTACTTAACTATACTGGTTTTCTTTTTTGTGCTCATATCATCATTAATTCCTCCCTTGTTTTAAGTCCCAGAAACAAATAAGAACATGGTCATCATTAAATCCGACCCCCAGGAGCGGCTCTGCGATGGTTGGGGAAATGTTCAAAGGTCACAGAATGAAAACGACCAGAATTCATTCACATCTATAGCACCTGTTCTGATTCCAGAAATAATTGTAATGGATCCTTCTCAGTAAGGGAATGTTCTTCTCATCCTTAAGAAAGGAGGATGTGGAAGGGTTTTTGGTTATAGCTGTGTGAGTAGGTCATCAAACCCTCTCCCCAAAAAATGACTGTAGAGAGGGCAGACAGCAGAAGCAAGAAGAACTACAGTCCTGCAGCCTGTGGAACAAAAACCACATTCACAGAAAGATAGACAAGATGAAAAGGCAGAGGGCTATGTACCAGATGAAGAAACAAGATAAAACCCCAGAAAAACAACTAAATGAAGTGGAGATCAACAACCATCCAGAAAAATAATTCAGAATAACAATAGTGAAGATGATCCAGGACCTTGGGAAAAGAATGGAGGCAAAGATCGAGAAGATGCAAGAAATGTTTAACAAAGACATAGAAGAATTAAAGAACAAACAGAGATGAACAATACAATAACTGAAGTGAAAACTACACTAGAAGGAATCAATGGCAGAATAACTGAGGCAGAAGAATGGATAAGTGACCTGGAAGACAGAATGGTGGAATTCACTGCTGTGGAACAGAATAAACAAAAGAGAATGAAAAGAAATGAAGACAGCCTAAGAGACCACTGGGACAACATTAAACGCAACAACATTCACATTATAGGGGTCCCAGAAGGAGAATAGAGAGAGAAAGGACCCGAGAAAATAATTGAAGAGATTATAGTTGAAAAATTCCCTAACATGGGAAAGGAAATAGCCACCCAAGTCAAGGAAGCACAGTGAGTCCCATACAGGATAAAACCAAGGAGAAACATACCGAGACACATAGTAATCAAATTGGCAAAAATTAAAGACAAAGAAAAATTATTGAAAGCATCAAGGGAAAAACGAAAAATAACATACAAGGGAACTCCCATAAGGTTAAAAGCTGATTTCTCAGCAGAAACTCTACAAGCCAGAAGGGAGTGGCATGATATACTTAAAGTGATGAAAGGGAAGGACCTACAATCAAGATTACTCTACCTGGCAAGGATCTCATTCAGATTCGATGGACAAATCAAAAGCTTTACAGACAAGCAAAAGCTAAAAGAATTCAGCACCATCAAACCAGCTCTACAACAAATGCTAAAGGAACTTCTCTAAGTGGGAAACACAAGAGAAGAAAAGGATCTACAAAAACAAACCCAAGGGCTTCCCTGGTGGCACAGTGTTTGGGAGTCTGCCTGCTGATGCAGGGGACACGAGTTTGTGCCCCGGTCCAGAAAGATCCCACATGCCGCAGAGTGGCTGGGCCTGTAAACCATGGCCGCTGAGCCTGCGTGTCTGGAGCCTGTGCTCTGCAACAGGAGAGGCCACAACAGTGAGAGGCCCATGTATCGCAAAAACAAAACAAACAAAAAAAAACAATTAAGAAAATTGTCATAGGAACATACATATTGATAATTACCTTAAATGGGAATGGATTAAATGCTCCAACCAAAAGACACAGGTTTGCTGAATGGAAACAAAAACAAGACCCATATATATGCCGTCTACAAGAGACCCATTTCAGACCTAGGGTCACATACAGACTGAAAGTGAGGGGATGGAGAAAGACATTCCATGCAAATGGAAATCAAAAGGAAGCTGGAGTAGCAATATTCATATCAGATAAAATAGACTTTAAATTAAAGAATGTTACAAGAGACAAGGAAGAACACGACATAATGATCAAGGGATCAATCCAAGAAGAAGGTATAAAAATTATAAATATATATGCACCCAACGTAGGAGCACCTCAATAAATAAGGCAAATGCTAACAACTGTAAAAGAGGAAATCGACAGTAACACAATAAGAGTGGTGGACCTTAACACCTCACTTACACCAATGGACAGATCATCCAAAATGAAAATAAATAAGGAAACAGAAGCTTTAAATGACACAATAGACCAGATAGATTTAATTGATATTTATAGGACCTTCTATCCAAAAACAGCAGATTGCACTTTCTTCTCAAGTGTGCACAGAACATTCTCCAGGATAAATCACACCTTGGGTCACAAATCAAGCCTCAGTAAATTTAAGAAAATTGAAATCATATCAAGCATCTTTTCTGACCACAATGCTATGAGATTAGAAATGAATTACAGGGGAAAAAACGTAAAAAACACAAACACATGGAGGCTAAACACTACGTTACTAAATAACCAAGAGAGCACTGAAGAAATCAAAGAGGAAATAAAAAAAGAAACACCTAGAGACAAATGACAATGAAAACTCAACAATCCAAAACCTATGGGATGCAGCAAAAGCAGTTCTCAGAGGGAAGTTTATAGCTATACAAACCTACCTCAAGAAATACGAAAAATCTCAAATAAACAACCTAACATTATACCTAAAGGAACTAGAGAAAGAAGAAGAAACAAAACCCAAAGTTAGCAGAAGGAAAGAAATCATAAAGATCAGAGCAGAAAAAAAATGAAATAGAAACAAAGAAAACAAGAGCAAAGATCAATAAAACTAAAAGCTGGTTCTTTGAGAAGATAAACAAAATTGATAAACCATTAGCCACACTCAACAAGAAAAGAGGGAGAGGACTCAAATCAATAAAATTAGAAATGAAAAAGGAGAAGTTACAACAGACACCGCAGAAATACAAAGCATTCTAAGAGATTACTACAAGCAACTGTATCCCAATTAAATGCACAAACTTTTAAGAAATGGACAAATTCTTAGAAAGGTATAACCTTGAAAGACTGAACCAGGAAGAAATACAAAATATGAACACAGCAATCACAAGCAATGAAATTGAAACTGTGATTTAAAATCTTCAAACATGGGCTTCCCTGGTGCTGCAGTGGTTGAGAGTCCGCCTGCCAATGCAGGGGACACAGGTTCGTGCCCCAGTCCGGGAGGATCCTGCATGCTGCCAAGCGGCTGGACCCATGAGCCATGGCCGCTGAGCCTGCGCGTCTGGAGCCTGTGCTCCACAACGGGAGAGGCCACAACAGTGAGAGGCCCACGTAACACACACAAACACACACAAAAAAACTTCCAACAAAAAAAGTCCAGGCCCAAACGGCTTCACAGGTGAATTCTATCAAACATTTAGAGAAGAGCTAACACCCATCCTTCTCAAACTCTTCCAAAGAATTGCAGAAGAAGGAACACTCCCAATTTCATTCTCTAAGGCCACCATCACCCTGATACCAAAACCAGACAAAGATACTATAAAAAAAGAAAATTACAGACCAATATCACTGATGAATAGAGATGCAAAAGTCCTCAACAGAATGCTAGCAAACAGAATCCAACACATTAAAAGAATCATACACCATGACCAAATGGGATTTATCCAAGGGATGCAAGGATTCTTCAATATACACAAATCAATCAATGTGATACACCATATTAACAAACTGAAGAATAAAACCATATGATCATCTCAATAGATGCAGAAAAAGCTTTTGAGAAAATTCAACACCCATGTATGAAAAAAACTCTCCAGAAAGTGGGCATAGAGGGAACCTACCTCAACATAATTAAGGCCATATACGACAAACCCACACACAGCAAACATCATTCTCAATGGTGAAAAACTGAAAGCATTTCCTCTAAAATCAGGAACAAGACAAGAATATCCACTCTCACCACTATTATTCAACATAGTTTTGAAGTCCTAGCCACAGCAATCAGAGAAGAAAAGGAAATAAAAGGAATACAAATTGGAAAAGAAGTGAAACTGTCACTGTTTTCAGATGACATGATACTATACATAGAGAATCTTAAAAATGCCACCAGAAAACTGCTAGAGCTAATCAATGAATTTGGTAATGCTGCAGGATACAAAATTAATGCTCAGAAATCTCTTGCATTCCTATACACTAGTGATGAAAAATATTAAAGAGAAATTATGGAAACACTCCTATTTACCATTGCAACAAAAAGAATAAAATACCTAGGAATAAACCTACCTAAAAGACAAAAGACCTGTATGCAGAAAACTATAATACACTGAGGAAACAAATTAAAGATGATACCAACAGATGGAGAGATATACCATGTTCTTGGATGGGAAGAATCAATATTGTGAAAATGACTATACTACCCAAAGCAATCTACAGATTCAATGCAATCCCTATCAAATTACCAATGGTATTTTTTTACAGAACCAGAACAAAAAATCTTAAAATTTGTGTGGAGACACAAAAGACCCCAAATAGCCAAACAGTCTTGAGGGAAAAAACGGAGCTTGAGGAATCAGACTCCATGACTTCAGACTATACTACAAAGCTACAGTAATCAAGACAATATGGTACTGGCACAAAAACAGATACATAGATCAATGGAGCAAGATAGAAAGCCGAGAGATAAACCCTTGCACCTATGGTAAACTAATCTATGACAAAGGAGGCAAGGACATACAATGGAGAAAAGACAGTCTCTTCAATAAGTGGTGCTGGGAAAACTGGACAGCTACATATAAAAGAATGAAATTAGAACACTCCCTAACACCATACACAAAAATAAACTCAAAATGGATTAGAGACCTAAATGTAAGACCAGACACTATAAAACTCTTAGAGGAAAACATAGGAAGAACACTCTTTGACATAAATCACAGCAAGATCCTTTTAGGCCCACCTCCTAGAGTAATAGAAATTAAAACAAAAATAAACAAATGGGACCTAATGAAACTTCAAAGCTTTTGCACAGCAAAGGAAACTATAAACAAGACAAAAAGACAACACTCAGAATGGGAGAAAATATTTGCAAATGAATCAACGGACAAAGGATTAATCTCCAAAATATATAAACAGCTCATGCAGCTCAATATTAAAAAAAACAAACAACCCAATCCAAAAATGGGCAGAAGACCTAAATAGATATTTCTCCAAAGAAGACATAGAGATGGCCAATAAGCACATGAAAAGCTGGTCAACATCACTAATTCTTAGAGAAATGTAAATCAAAACTACAATGAGGTATCACCTCACACCAGTTTGAATGGGCATCATCAGAAAATCTACAAACAACAAATGCTGGAGAGGGTGTGGAGAAAAGGGAACCCTCTTGCACTGTTGTTGGGAATATAAATTGATACTGCCACTATGGAGAAGAGTATGAAGGTTCCTCAGAAAACTAAAAATAGAATTACCATATGACCCAGCAGTCCCACTACTGGGCATATACCCAGAGAAAACCATAATTCAAAAAGACACTTGCACCCCAATGTTCATTGCAGCACTATTTACATTAGCCAAGCTATTGGGAGCAACCAAAATGCCGATCGACAGACAAATGGATAAAGAAGTTGTGGTACATATACACAATGGAATATCACTCAGCCATAAAAAGGAATGAAATTGGGTCATTTGTAGAGATGTGGATGGACCTAGAGACTGTCATACAGAGTGAAGTAAGTCAGAAAGAGAAAAACAAATATTGTATATTAATGCATATATGTGGAATCTAGAAAAATGGTACAGATGAACTGATTTGCATGGCTGAAATAGAGAAATAGATGTAGAGAACAAATGTATGGACACGGATGGGTGTAAAGTGCTGGGGGGGTGGTTTTGGATGAATTGGGCAACAGGGACTGACATATATACACTAATATGTATAAAATAGGTAACTAATAAGAACCTGCTGTATAAAAAAAATCTGTATGAACATTAATGTTTGAAAAGCACTTCTCTAACCCATTGGTTCTCTAACTTGGCTGCACATTGGAATCATCTGAGGTATTTTCAAAAATATGGATTTTTTTTTTAATCTTTTGGGTTTTTTTTTTTTTTTGCCATTACCACACTGTCTTGATTACTGTAGCTTTAAAATAAGTCTTGAAGTTGGATGTGTCAGTCCTCCAACTTTGTTCTTCCCCTTCAATATTGTTTTGGCTATTCTGGGTCAGTTCTCATGCTCTGAATTCTGATTTAAGTTGTATGGGTAATGGTATTAAAAAAAAATTCACCAGGTGATTTTTATGCAGCAAAGCAAGAACTGCCATATTGCATGGATTACATTGACAACACTGATTTCTGTAAATAAACTTTAAGTCATATGCCTATATTCGCAGTAAAACTTGGAGATCAGTGGGTAGGTTATTAATATGCCCATTTCACAAATGGAGACAACAAGATTCAGGACAGGTAAGTTACCTAGGAGGAATAATATGATGGGGTCTACTCTATGTCTTGCTTTTCTGATGCTTTTTCTCTAGTTCCACGTTGTCTCTTACATTAGCAAGGTACAAAGTACGATTTTCAAAGTTTAGACTATGTATACCACAAGCATACTTTTTCAAACCTATCACCAAAAGCCACCTGTATTAAAACAACTTGATTTTGCTATATAGATTGTTCTAGAAAGTTTGTTAAGTTGGAATAAAAGGAATACCCACATGATCTCATCATTACTTAAGTAATTTACTTGTTATTGAAAAAAATAGAGATCAAAGTTGTTGAAACCCACTGACTAAAAGCCACCAAGAACACCCAGAAAAAAATGTTTGGTTTATTTAGCTTGCTGCAGCAAAGGAAAACACCTTCCAGTGAATCCATGGGAACATCTTAGTAAGGGAAAAGGAGACTAGGAAGGGCTTCTTGTAGGATTTAGGCTTGTGCTGGATGATTCTCAGGAGGGATTAAGAAAGCCAGGGCTGGTTCTTTACTGGAAGCTCTCAAGCAGCAGTGATTGTATCCTAGTGCATTTTATCTAGGAGGTGGGAGGATTATAGGGGCTAGAGCTGTCATTGGTAAAGCAGCATCAGAATCATGCAGGTCAGTCAGAGGAGGCTGTGTTTAATCATTTGTGGTTGCAGAGTGGCCTTGCTTCTTCCGTGTTCCAAATGTGATCCTAATGTGATCTTGCCTGAGCCTTACTCTGAAATCTCACAGTCTGCTTACAAGATGGATATTTTTTTTAAAACTTTATCAATCAAAGTATGTCTTAAATTCTGGTAACTCTTTTGAAAATTAAAAAAATAAAGAAAGGAAAAGGAAGGAATATAAATTCCTGTGTCCTTATTACTATTGGGCCCCAAAAATAGACACAGTAGGAATTCCTTGTGAAGTTTTAGACTCTAAAATATTATTACTATTATTACTATAGACCAAAAAAAAATTATCATTTATAACTCAATGGCTTTTAAAATGGGGTAGATTTTGGTAGCTAGGAAGGGTTTTTTGGTTCTGTTGATTAAATTCCAGGTTAAGTATTCATGGGAAAACGTTAAGGGTAAAAGAATAGAAATAGACTATCATTACCAGAAAAGTGAAAGAGGAGAAATAGATATGGAAAGCATATAACTATCTTAGTCAGTCAGTCAAGAAAGATTGAGCATAAAGGAGATAGAGTAAAAGTCATAGAAAAAAGAGAAAAAAAAGCATAAAATAAGATGATAGAAAACAGTTCAATTATATTGATATTAGTAGTAACAATTACAATGAAGTATGCCTGTCAGCTGGGAGACAGAGACTATCAGATTAAGTTTTTAAAGATCCAAATCTATGATATCTAAAAGACACATTTAAAACATTAGACTGTGGGAAGATTGAAAGAAAAATGATGGAAAAAAGCATATCAGGCAAGTACTAACCAAGGGAAAGCTGAGTAATAAGGCAAATTGTACTTTAAGATAAATAAAGAGCATGATTAGTGATAAAGTAAATCACTATTAAATAGTGACATAATGATAGGTTTTATTACCAGGAAGACATAATAATTCTGAAATTATATGTATCTAATAAAATGTTATATCTATACGTATCTATACATATATAGACACACATATAGATATAACCTATGATGGAACTACATGGGCACATTGGTAGATCCACCATCATGGAAATTTTCAATATATTTTTATCAATTTTAAGACAAGCAGATAGAAAATTAGTAGGATACAGAAATTTGAATACACACATAACGAGATTGATATAATAAATGTACAGAAAATTCTGCTTCTAACAACTAAAGAATAATATTTTTCTTCAAGCATTTATGGAACATTCATAAAACAGACCTAATACTAGGCCATAAAGCAAATATCAATAAATTTCAGAATATGTTCATTATTAGAACACATATAATCACAGTACATTTAGAAATAACCTTTTAAAAGGGATAGATTTAAAGAAATAAAGGAAACAAACAAAAAACCTTACATCTTTTGTCCTGAGACCAGAAAAAAATCATAACGGAAATTTAAAATACAACTGAATGATAATTAAAATACTGAGAATATTGTGGTATAGTCATATAATGGTATACTAGAGTAATGAAAATTGACAAACTGCTTTATGCAATCACATGGGTGAATCTCACAGACACAATATTTAACAAAGAAGCCAAGTACAAGCTTACACAATCAACGGTTTCATCTTCATAAAAAAAGAGGCAAAACTAATGGATGGTAATAGATGTCATAATTGTTCTTACTTTCAGGAAGGGATAGTGGCTGGAGAGGTTCATGAGAATGTGTTCTGAGGTCCTAGTAATGTTCTGTACATTGGTGGGGGTAATACCGCTGCCACCACCCAACTACTACCGCTAGTACTGCTTTTATTCTATAAACATTCAGTATGCCGCAAACTTATGGTTTGTGCACTTCTCTGTGTGTACTTCAATAAAAAGTTTCCTTTAAACAAAGCAAGCAAAACTATATGAAATATTGCAGATGAATACCTATGTGCTAAAACTTTTTTCTTAGTAAGTAAGATAATGGTCCACCCAAAATTTAGAATATTAGTTACCTCTGAGAAGCAGTGGGAGGCTGGCATGTGATCTGGGAGGAATGTAGGACATCAGTAGAACTGGTGATGTTCTAAGCCAGGCCAGGGTCAGAAGACTTTTTCTGTCAAAGGACAAATAGTAAATGTTTTCACATTTGCAGGCTATAAAGTCATTCTTGCAACCGTTCAAATATGCCATTGTTGCCTGAAAGCCACCACAGACAATATATAAATGGATGGGCTTGACTGTGTCTCAAAACAACTCTATTTACAAAAACAAGTGGCGGAATGGATCTGGCCCACAGGCCATAGTTTTCTGGTCCTTGTTCTAATGCTTCACAGAAGGTCAAATAGCCTCACTGACAGTTATTCTCTGCATTTCTATGCTTTATAATTTTATCTGCCTCACTTATATGGTTTTGCACATTTCAGAAAATAGACACCCACCAAACTCATGTGGGATGGTATGAGGGAATCCAGTGTGACAATGCCTTTAAATTGGGGTTGCTATTCTATATTATCAGTTGAACACACTCTGCAAATACTATAGTGTCATTACTTGGCTAATTGACCTTGAATGAACTATGTAATCTCTGTTTCTTTATCTATAGATGAGGATAGAAATAATGTCTGATTTTCATAGTCATTTGTGAAAACTAAATGTAATAGTGCAAATAAAGTGCATAGCATTCTGTCCAGTTCATAGTGAGCATTCAATGCTGCTGCTACAACCACTCTGACTGTGGCTGCCACTACTGCTTTGACTACTACTACTGTACTGCTACTATTAACCTCTAGGAGCCCAAGGTCTTTCATGGAAAGTGAAGGAGGTAAATAAGGTAAACTCAAAAGCTACTTCTATCTCAGTGTCATAGACAGGAACTGACTTAGGATGGACACGTGTTTGCCCAGCTGAGGTGACTTGATTTAATGAGTAAACAAAAACAATGATACTCAGGGGTGCTTGAGGACATTTCACTTCCTTAAATAGTGTTTTTTTGTTTGTTTGTTTTTTGGTTTTTGTTTTTTTTTTGGCTGCGTTGGGTCTTTGTTGCTGTGTGCTGGCTTTCTCTAGATGTCCCAAGCAGGGGTTACTCTTCATTGCAGTGCCTGGGCTTCTCACTGCCGTGGCTTCTCTTTTTGTGGAGCACTGCTCTAGGAGCACGGGCTTCAATAGTTGGCACGTGGGCTCAGTAGTTGTGGCTTGTGGGCTCTAGAGCACGGGCTCAGTAGTTGTGGCACATGGGCTTAGTTGCTCCGCGGCATGTGGGATCTTCCCGGGCCAGGGCTGGAACCCGTATTTCTTGCATTGGCAGGTAGATTCTTAACCACTGCGCCACCAGGGGAGCCCCCTTAAATAGTTTAAACATACCCATAGCACCACTCTTTTACGCTGGGTATGAAGCAAGTGGTTCCTGAACAACGTGCAGTGGTGGTAGCCTGAACATCAGAATGCTTACAAATCCCAAATGAGTTAAGATTTTACTGTAGAAAAGATACTGAAAAGAGGTCAGGAAGAGTGGGAAAAAAAAGCGTAGGGATAAATGAGGTCACGCAGCCTAGAATTCAGGGTAGGTGAAAAGTACAGTTGTTGAGTGTTTTGGCTCTCCTGGTAGACCTGGATTCCATCCTGATTCTGATCCTTCCTAACTAGGTCACTGATGCAGTTACTTAAAGCTATAGCTTCAGTTTCTTACTCTGTAAAAAGGAGGCGATAATGAAATGTACCACTTAATGTTGGATACATGTCAATCACTTGGCTTCGTGCCTGCCTATAGTAAATGTTCAATAAAGGGCCTTAGTATCACTTAATACCCAAGTTTGAGAGTTCCTTTTAAACATGGAGGACAGAGGACAAACTTTAAAACCTGAAACACTTTGAAGAATCCCCTTTTCCCCAGGAGGACTCAAGAATGAAAAAAGCGGCCATGTATTTGTCAGTGCTGTGTGCCAGAAATCAGTCTAGGGATTTTCTGTATATTATCTCACTTAACCCACACAAAACCCTGCTGAGGTGGACATTAGCATCCCTGTTTATAGAAAAATAAGCTCGTATTGAGAGAGGATGGATAACTTATTCCAGCTCCCACAACTAGGAGCTTAATCCAGGTCTCTCTGATTCTAAACCCAGGACTTTTTTCTGTTCATCACCTTGTCTTTTATTTTATTTTTTAAAATAGACCCCTTTGTTTTGTTACAATGTTTCAGTGGTTCAAATTATAGGTATGTTACTGCATCTGTAACTTGGGTATTGGCCTCTGACCTACTAGGCTTTCTTGTGCCAGGGGTCTGAGGTTACCACATTCCTCTCTTGGGCTAGAAGTTAGTTTTTGAGAAGAAATCTGCCTATTTCCATTTCCCTCATGTGTGCTGACAGCTCTTGGAGGGAACAGCTGTCCCTGTGTCTCTTCAGAATAGACTTCCTAGAGAGGGCTACAGAAAGATTCTGCCATGTGTTCTGCAAATTCCAGCCCCCTTCTCCTGAGGGCCATGACAACTACATTTTTATACAAACCCAGCATGGAAACTATTTTTTTATACTTCGCAAGAGCTATAATTACCTATTCCTAATTGAAGAGTAAGTCAAATAACTTTACATTGAAGAAGAAAAACAGAACTGACAAACAGTGGGAAGTATTTTGTCAACTGTGGGACCTTGAGGTCCTGGTACAAAAGCCCTAGTTTGGGAAGTGCAGACACAGAAGGCCACCACTTGCCCCCAGTGAAGGAACTTGGCCTTAGTGTGTCCCTTATTCCAGCTTACCAAATTCAAGAGAAAAATTGCACTACTTGCACACACAGAACCAGCAGGCTGTGATAGTAACTGCTCACCAGCATTCATGAGCTGTTTTGGGACTGCGGGTTGACACCAGGCAACTACACCTTTTTGCTCAGTCCCGCTTCTGACTCATATACATTTGTGTTGCTGAAGTCCACAACTCATAACTGTGAAAGTTGGGAGAAGCTAATAGGTCTACAAATATATTAAACTCACTGAATTCCTGAGTGATGTTTATATTCATCAACCTAATTAATATTCTTTTCTCTACTAACGTGATAACATCATCTAGTTTACGTGTGAGTGCAAAAAAAATTAAGGAATTAAAATACGAATATGTGTCAACAGAGAGAGCTGTGCTAACCGAGCAAGAAGTCTGCGGCAGTTGCTGCTCTAGGCGTTTTTAATACATTATCTCATTTCGTTCTTCACAACAACCCTCAAAGCAGTGTTATTATTCCCACGGACAGGTGAAGAACATGGACTCCCAGACACTGGGTGACTTATTCAGTGTCTTGAAGTCTCAGAGAAAAGATTCAAAAGCACATGTATTCTCACAATCCCATGCTTCCGGTGAAGTTTACATTGTAATCCTCATGGAAACCTTTGAAGAAAGTACTATACCACCTCCATTTTACAGATGAGGACACCAAGACTCAGAGATGTTAAGCAAATTGCCTAAGATCGCAGAGTTTGTATATGTAAAAAGCAAAAGTCTCATTCAAGTCTGTCTGACCGCAACAAATTTTAAATATAAGCAGTGGTACCTGGTTTTTGGCGTTGCAGTGTTTTCAATAAAATACTATGTCCAACTGAACCAATTGACCGATGCCTTTCAACTTCCAGGTTCAAAGACTGGGACTTGAGTGGAGCCAGAGTCAGCATGAGATAGAGCAGACGGTAGTCTCAAAAGAATGCTCTGATTGGTTGCTCATCAAATCTCTTTCTACCACTGTGTAAATCACACCTTCACAGCTTGGGTCAGGACCATTGCACTTGGAGCAGTGGGATTACATAACTGAGAAGGATAAACACGGCAGAAAGCATTTTGCTTGCTAACTCATTACTACATTTCAGAATGCCTAGCGATACTTGGGTTGTGGAAAACAGGGCAATGGGAAGGGATTAGGAGACCTAATGGTAAATTCTCATGCTGAGGTGAGATCTGAACAAGTCAAATCCAATTGTGCTATACTATCCACCTGCTGGATAACTGGGGGCAAGTTATTTAAACTCCTGGGGTGCTGTAAAGATTAAATAAGTTTGTGCAGCTGATGTATTTGGCATCGAGCCTCATATAGTAATAAGCACAGCATAATTGTTCGTTAGTTTATCATGATAGCATCAGCCAGGGCAAAGGGATGACAGTGGGTTCCCACCTCCCTTGGTCGAGTTGGTTGCAGTCCAGACTAAGGTCGATCTCAGTTCATTTAAGGTTCTGCCACTTTCTCTTCACTTCTCTCTGAGAAGCAGAGGGACGGGCAGGGGATACGGGTGGGCGCACCATATCCTCTTGAGATGCTGCCTGCAGCTCTGCTCTGCACCCTGCTCTGCAGACCAGGTGTTCAAGGCACCTAATATTTGCAGGTATTTAGCAAATCAAAGCCAACAGCAGGAGGCTGTCAGCCTGACATATGATAAACACCCTCTGCAATTTAGCGCATTCACACAGAGTGTGCTAGCAGGATGAGTTAATTGCCAAGCTAGCAACCAAGCTGATGTTTCTTGAACACCCTGAAAAGCCAGCTGAGAACTGTCTAAGAAAGTCTGGGGTAGTGGGAGGTTTTCAAGCCTGAAGAAAAAATTGGGTGGGGGTGGTAGGTGAGGAGATTGGCAGGTAGTAACACAAACTATATTAACCAACTCTTGAAAATATAATTATCTACAAACGAACAGGAAAAACAAGAATAGGACTCAGAAGGAGCCCTGGAAATTGTGTAATGAAAGCCTTTCATTTTACAGGTAGAAATTGAGGCTATGGGTGAGGCAGGGGTTGAGGGGCAAGAAATGGACTAAAGGCTACAGTCAGTGACAAAGCCAGCACTGGAATGCCCATATTTTGAGTCCGGATTCAGTTCTGGGCAATCATGATTTTACTATTAAATTTTCTTCTCAAGTTCATAACGGGCAGCATAGTGTAGGCTCTGGTGTTATCTTCGCTTGACCAATTACTAGTATTTTTTCTCTCTGTGCCTCAGTTTCCTTAGCTCTAAAAAGGATTAATATTGGTATGTATTCCAAAGGATTCTTAAGACAAATGAGATAACGTTAATGGTTTGAAAGATTGTGAAGGTGTAATAAAATGCATCTAATAGTATTACTTTTGGCTCCAGAATACTCTTTGATTTACTCGGTGATGAGTTTGGCTGGGACTTTTGTAGTGACTGAGGACATGGCAGAAACATCAACTTTCTGATAATTGCCTCTCTTGTATTTCTTATACACACACCGAAGGAGGAAAGCTGTATACTACTACAAAAAAAGAGCTCTGGACCAGTACAGGCGATCTCCAATTAACAATGGTTTGACCTGCAATTTTTTTACTTTACAATGGTGTGAAAGCAATACACATTCAGTAGAAACAGTATTTTGAATTCCAAATGTTGATCTTTTTCTGGGCTAGTGGTAAGTGCTACAATCATCTCTTGTGATGCTGGGCAGCAGCAGTGAGCCACAGCTCCCGGGCAGCCACGTGATCAGAGTAAACAACTGATATCCTGCAACCATTCTGTAGCCATACAAACACTCTTTTTCACGTTCAGTACAGTATTCAATAAATTACATGAGATATCCAACACTTTATTATAAAATAGGCTTTGTGTGAGATGCTTTTGCCCAACTGGAGGCTAGTATAAGTGTTCTTTCTGAGCACGTGTACGGTAGGCTAATCTAAGCTATGATGTTCTGTAGGTTAGGTGTACTAAGTGCATCTTCAAATAACCATATTTTCAACTTAAAATGGATGTATCAGGATGTAACCTCCATTGTAAGTGGAGGAAGATCTGTACTATAGAATTTGGTTCTGGTCTCAGCTGTGGGTTAATTACTAGATTAACAGCAGACAGTCCATATGACTCCTTTGAACCTTCTTTGTAAAAGGGATAATAGTGTTGATCCCATTGTGTCACTGTGGCAATCAAATCAGATAATGCATGTGAAGTATTTTGGAAAATCTACATAAACAAAGTATAAGCTTTTATATTTTTAAAGCCAAAACTTTTCATAACTCCTTTTCTCTCATTTCCCTGTTTATTCCATGGCCAAGTCCTACTGATTCTACCTTTAAAATATATTTCAAATCCAATCAATTATTTACCTTAACAGCCACCATCCTAATCCAAGTCATTGTCATTCTCCATGTGAACACTTTCAATAGCTTCCTAACCCATCTTCATGTGTTCAGTTTTACTCTTTTCCAACACATTCTCCACAGAGCAAATTGGCACTTCAGTCCTTAAAACTATTCAGTGAATAAAATATAAGACCTTAACTGATCATAAGGCTTTAAATGACCTAGCATCTCTCCTAGCAGGCTCCTTCTCACTCAAGCTTGCATGGTTTCCAATGCTTGATAAAGACAGCATCTGTATTAGAAAAACTCAGTCTTCCACCTCCTGTGTCTCCTTTACTGCTCACACAGAACTCTCCATTTCTGATACTTTTGGTCACCAAATATGAGTTTTTTTCCCTCCACACTAAGCAATGCTCTGAGATATCAGCTGGGTGCCCTACAACTTAACTCAATGCTGTTTGGAGATAGCATCAGGTCCCACAGGTTAAGGGCTCAGTCCTACAAGTCTGCCCCCTGCTCCCAGCCCCTTCAGAAGCCAGTCACAAACCCACTTTATCACCGGAGCTTCTGACCAGCAGGCCATAGATCAGAGGTTCCAATGACTCCCTCCTTGGGTTTGACTAATTTGCTAGAGCAGCTCATATAACTCAGAGAAACATTTTACTTACTAGATTGCTGGTTTGTTGTAAAGGGATATAACTCAAAAACAGCCAGATGGAAGAGATGAATAAGGCAAGATATGGAAAAGGTCATGGAGCATCCATGCCCTCTCTGAGCATACCACGCGTTTGCCAACCCAGAAGCTCTCCAAACCCACTCCGTTTGGGTTTTTATGGAGGCACAATTGATTAACTCATTGGCCATTGGTGACTGAACTCAATCACCAGCCCCTCTCAGTTCCCTGGAGGTCAGGGGGGTGGGACTGAAAGTTCCAATCTCTAATCACTTTTCTCAACATCCAGCCCCCATCCTTAGGTGTGGCACAAAAGTCACCTCATTAACATAACAAAAGACACATTTATTGCTCTTATCACAGGAAGTTCCAAGGGTTTTATCACAGGAAGTTCCAAGGGTTTTTGGAGTTCTGTGTCAGAAATGGGGGCGAAGACCAAATATATATTTCTTATTACAAATCACAATATGACATTTTCCAACTTTACACTATTGCATATAACGTTTATTCTCTCTGAAATGATCTTGTTTCCATTCTTCTCTGGTATAATTTCTTCTTATTTTTCAGGTTGAAACTGAGCAGGACCCTGTGGGGCTCCTGGGCACAAAAGCCCTTCAGTGTCCCCCATTTCTTTTTTGCAGGGAATAGGCTTCATTCAGCCTCCATGACCTTCCTTGAGTTCCAAAGGGCAGGTTCAAACAGTTGCTAATCAGGGAAGACAGGGGGTGCTGGGACAAGGGAGGAGCAGTCAAGAAACAATAGTGCAGCCTTGGGGCAGGGTCCTGGTTCCCCCTCAAGGGGTATATATAACAATATCTTTGAGTTTTTGCAGATACTAAAACTCCCACCAGGTGAAAGAAGTTAACTCTATGCTGCCCACAAGAATGTAGAACCCAGACCAGTTGGAACCAGAAGATTGATGATGCTGACTCCCAATTACAACACCACCAAACAATCAGAAGAATTGATGCCAAGCAGGGCCCTGTGGGGCTCCCGGGCATGGAGGCCTTTTTGTTCCCCGTTTCTTGTAGGCAAGACTCCAGCTTTCATGACCTTCCTTGAGTTCCAAAGGGCAGATTCAAACAGTTGCTAATCAAGGGGGGAGCAGCCAGAAGGCACCTGAGGCAAGAGTAAAGGGACCATTGGAGAAGCTCATCAAGATTAGGAGACCTGACCCCCTGAGACCATGCACACACCTTAATCTTGTCAGCAACCCCACCCTTTTGAAACTTTGCAGAAGAAAGAAGAAATCAAGACTGTTACTGCCTTGATCCTTATCACATACCTCTTACTGAGTCCTGACTGTATAACCTCTCCCTATTCCCTAGGAAGGGGGACACAGTTCTTGAGGTGCTAGCCTACTGTGTTCCCTCTTTGCCTGGCAAAGAAATAAAACCCTTCTTTCTTTCTCCTCCATAACTCTGTCTCCATATTTCTCTTTGGCATTGGTGCACAGAGAGCCAAGATTTTGGCAACAGAATGTCAACGAGTTGACCATCCCTTCCTCTTTGAACCATTATGATAAAACTCCTCACTACCCCCTCCAGGTCGGGGACACAGAGTTTTGAGGGCATTAGCCCACTCTAGCTCCCTTTGTCTGGCAAAGCAATAAAGATATTCTTTTCTACTTCACCCAAAATTCTGTCTCTGAGATTCAATTTGGTGCCAGTGCATAGAGGTGGGATTTGGGCATCAAGGTCTCAATTTAATTGTCACCTAGGAGAGGATTTACCTGACCCTGCAATCTAAGTCAGTAGTCTCTTGGAATCTTTTACCTCATGCTATTCCTTTATAGCACTTAACTTTTTAAATTGTATGCTGATTAAAAAAAATTGTAGCTCTCTCACTCAATTGCAAGCTCTATAATGGCAAGGGCCATATATGCATTGTACATGTTTATATCACTTGAAATTCTTAGTACAGTGTCTGGTCGTATTTAATAAGCACTGGGTGTTTGTGATTTTCAAGATGGAGACCTGGTGAGGGAAGTTATGGGGAAATTTCTCACGTCAAATTCAGTGTAGAAATTCTGTTTCCAGGCAGGATAAATTAAGGACATGTATTTAAAAGATTTTGCTTCTATGCAACAACCACACATAACAAAATCAATATTTAGAAGTATGATTATTAAAAAGACTTTGAAGAGGTATGGAAGCAAATATAGATGGGTAATTAGAATTCCTTAGAGGAAAGAGCCCCTTCTAGGGAATCTGGGATCAGAGTCCTTTTCTTTTTTCCTGGAGGAATTTCCAAGTCTGGGAGTAGGCTCTCAGACTAACTTGCTATTGCCAGAGCAGCACTTCCAGGAGAAGGAGAAACCAGCAGAGCTTCTGATGGTTGTATTTGCTACTGTGGCATTGTGAAATCTAGAAGACTTCCTATTTCATGGCTTGTTTTGCCACCTGGACATTTTCCCTCAGCTTTATTAAGGTATAATTAACAAGTAAAAATTATATGTATTTCAAGAGTACACTGTAATGTTTTGATACATGTATACATTGTGAAATGATTACCACAATCAAGCTAATTAACATATCCATCATCACCTCAGAAATTACTTTTTTTTTTTTTTTGCAGTGAGAACACAATATCTATTCTTTTAGAAAATTTCAAGTACATGATACAGTATTATTAACTATAGTCACCAAGTTTTATATTAGGTCTCCAGGGCTTATTCATATTATAACTGAAAATTTATACCATTTGATCACATCTCCCCATTCCCCCCCACAAGCCATTGGTAACCACTATTCTACTCTGCTACTATGAGTTTGACGTTTGTAGATTGCACACATAGGAGAGATCATGCGGTAACTATCTTCCTGTGTTTGGCTTATTTCACGAAGCATAATGTCCTCCAGATTCAACCAAGTTGTTGCAAATGGCAAGATTTCCTTCTTTTTTAAGGCTGACTGATAGTTCTGGGTGTACATGGGTGTATCTCACATTTTCTTTATCCATTGTTTCCAGATCTTGTCTACTGTGAATAATGAAGCAATAAACATGGGAGTGCAGATATCTCTTCAAAATACTATTTTTTTTGGATATATACCCAGAAGTAGGATTGCTGGATCATATAATACTTCTACTTTTAATTTTGGGGGGAACCTCTATTCTGTTTTCCATAATGGGTGCACCAATTTTCATCCCCACGAACAGTGCATGGGATTCCCTTTTCTCCATATCCTCACCAGCACTTGTTAGCTCATCTTTTTGAGGATAGCCATTCTAACAGGTGTGAGGTGATACCTCATTTGGTTTTGATTTGCATTTCTTTGATGAGTACTGATGTTGAGTACATTTTTATGTACCTATTAACCATTTTTATGTCTTCTTTTGAAAAAATGTCTACTCAGTGATTCTGCCTATTTTTTAATTAATTAATTGTTATTATTATTTGCTCTTGAGTTGTGTGAGTACCTTATTTATTTTTGATATTATCCCCTTATCAGATGTATGATTTGCAAATATTTTCCCCCACTCCATAGGTTGCCTTTTCATTTTGTTAATAGTTTCTTTTGTGCAGAAGCTTTTTAGTTTGATTTAGTCTCAAATTTTGATTTAGTCTCATTTATTAAGTTTTGCTTTTGTTGCTTGTACTTTTTGTGTCATATTCGAAAAATTATTGTCAAGGAGATTTTTTTCCTGTTTTCTCCTAGGAGTTTTATGTTTTCGGGTCTTATGTTTATGATGTAGATCCATTTTGAGTTAATTTTTGTGAGGGGCATAGGAAATACCTATACCACTTTCATTCTTTTGCATGTATATTTGTATTCTTTTCCCAACACCATTTATTTAAGAGACTATCCTTCCCCACTGTATATTCTTTGTGCCCTTGTCATAGTTGACCATATATATGTGGGTTTATCTGGGGGCTCTCTATTCTGTTTCATTGGTTGTTGTGTCTGTTTTTATGCCAATACCATACTGTTTTGAGTACCATAGCTTTGTAATATAATTTGAAATCAGGAAGTGTGATGCCTCCAGCTTGATTTTTTTTGCTAAAAAATGCTTTAGCTACTCAGGGTCTTTTGTGGTTCCATACAAATTTTAGGGTGGTTTGCTCTATTTCTGTGAAAAATGCCATTGGAATTTTGATAGGAATTGCATTGAATCTGTAGATTGCTTTAGGTAGTATGGACATTTTAATAATATTAGTTCTTCCAATCCATGAATGTGGGATATCTTTCCATTTATTTGTGTCTTCTTCAATTTCTTTTATGAATACTTTATAGTTTCTAGTGTACAGATATTTTACCTCTGGTTAAATATATTTCTAAATATTTTATTCTTTTTGATACTAATGTAAATGAGATTGTTTTATTAATTAATTTTGATAATTAATTGTTACTGTATAGAAATGAAACTGATTTTTGTATGCTGTTCTTGTATCTTGCAACTTTATTGAATTTGTATACTAGTTCTATCCATTTTTTTGGTGGAGTCATTAGGGTTTTCTATATGCAGATTGTGTCATCTGCAAACAGAGACAATTTTACTTCTTCTTTGCTTGTTTGGATGCCTTTTATTTCTTTTTCTTGCCTGACTGATCTAACTAGGACTTCCAGTACTATGTTAAACAGAGTGGTGAGAGTGGGCACAACTCTCCACAAGTGTTTTTGTTCCTTATCTTAGAGGAAAGGTTTTCAATCTTTCACCATTGAGTATAATGTTATCTGTGGGCTCATCATATATGGCCTATATTATTTTGAGGCACTTTCTGTCTATATCCTATTTGTTAAGAGTTTTATCATGAATGGATGTTGAATTATGTCAAATGCTTTTTCTGAATCTATTGAGATGATAATGAGATTTTTATCTTTCTATTAATATGATATGTCATATTTATTGATTTGTGTACACTGAACCATCTTTACATCCCAGGGATAAATCCTATTTGATCATGGTATAAGACTTTTAATATCCTGTTAAATTCAGTTTTCTAGTATGTTGTTAAGAATTTTTTCATCTATATTCATCAGTGATATTGAGTTGCAATTTTCTTTTCTTGTAGTGTCCTTGTTTTGCTTAGGGTAATGCTGGCCTCATAAAAAGGGTTTGGACATGTTTCCTTCTCTTTAGTTTTTTGGAAGAATTTGAGAAGGAGTGGTTAATTCTATTTTAAATATTTGGTAGAATTCACCAGAGAAGCCATCTTGTCCTGGGCTTTTCGTTTTTAGGAGGTTTTTGTATTACTGATTCAATCTTCTTACTCATAATTTGTTCAGATTTTCTATTTCTTCATTACTTGGTAGGTTGTATGTTTTTAGGAATTTTTTTCTTCTAGGTTATCCAATTTGTTGGCCTATACTTGTTCACAGCAAACTCTCATGGTTCTCTGAGTTTCTGCAGTCATAGTTGTGATGTCTCCTCTTTCATGTCTAATTTTATTTATTTGAGTTTTCTCTCTCTCTCTCTATATATGTATATATATATTTTTGGTTAGTCTAGCTAGAAGTTTGTCAATTTTGTTTATATTTTCAAAAAGTCAGCTTAGTTTCATTGATATTTTCTATTCTTTTTCTGGTATCTATTTCATTTATGTCAATTCTGATCTTTATTATTTCCTTACTTCTGTTAACTTTAGGCTTAGTTTCTTCATTTTTTAGTTCCTTGAGTTATTTGAGATAAGTTGCTTATTTGAAATTTTTTTCTTAATATAGGAATTTATTATAAACTTCCCTCTTAGAATTGTTTTTGCTGCATCCCATAGTTTGCTATATTCTGTTTCCATTTTCAATTATCTCAAGTTTTTTTTTTTAATTCCGTTTTTTGTTTGTTTGTTTGTTTTGTTTTTTGTGGTATGCAGGCCTCTCACTGCTGTGGTCTCTCCCGTTGCAGAGCACAGGCTCTGGATGCGCAGGCTCAGTGGCCATGGCTCATGGGCCTAGCCGCTCCAGGGCATGTGGGATCTTCCCGGACCGGGGCACAAACCCATGTCCCCTGCATCGGCAGGCGGACTCTCAACCACTGAGTCACCAGGGAAGCCCTTAAATTCCCTTTTGATGTCTTCTATGACTCACTGTGTGTTCAGTAGTGTGTTATTTAATTTACACCTATTAGTGAATTTCTCAGTTTTTCTCCTGTTATAGATTTCTAGTTTTATACCATTGAAGTTGGAAAAGATACTTGATATGATTTCAATCTTCCTAAATTTGTTAATGCTTGTCTTGTAACCTAACATATGATGTATCCTTTAGAATGTTTACATACAATTGAAAAGAATGTGGTTGCTAATAGATGTACTGTTCTATATATGCTTATCAGGTTCTTTTGCTCTAAGTATAGTTCAAATCCAATGATTCATTATTGATTTTCTGTCTGGATAATTGATCCATTGTTGAAAGTGGGATATTGAAATTCTCTATTATTATTAAATTGCAGTCTATTTCTCCTTTCAGATATGTTAATATGTGCCTTTATGTATTAATAGGTGCTCCAATGTTGAGTGCATATATATTTACAGTTGTTATATTCTCCTGATGATTTGACACCTTTTATCATTATATAGTGGTCTTCTTTGACATTTGGTATAGTTTTTGACTTTAAATCTATTTTTTCTTATATAGGAACACTTAGTTCTCTTCTCTCTTAGTTTCCACTTGTATGGAATATCTTTTTTTCTATCCCTTCATTCAACCTATATGTGTTGTTAAATCTGAAGTAAGTCTCATGTAGGCAACATAGAGTTGCTTTTCAGCCATTCAGCCACTCTGTCTTTTGATTAAATAATTTAATACATTTGTATTTAAAGTAATTATCAATATGTAAGAAGTTATTATTGCTATTTTTGTTAATTGTTGTTGGCTGTTTTGTAATTTCTTCATTCACTTTTCCACTCTTACTATCTCTCTTTGTGGTTTTATTACTTTCTATAATTATATGCTTCCATTCCTTTCTCTTTTGATTTTGTGTATCTGACAGGATGTTTGTAGCAGTCTGAAGTGACACAAAAGACCAGGGAAATTAGCAGGAAAGGAATAATACAATCTTGAACAGTCTTGCAGTGCTTAGGAGGAAAAAGTTCCACTAACAGGAGGTATTTATAATGAGCACACAATGAGTTTCACCCATGAGACATTAAAACCAGAGATAGATTGTAACTAAAGCTTCAGCCAGTCCTGACCCTGCTCAATTCTTAATTGGGTTGAGGTGATCAGCCCTTTAGACTGTTACTCAAAGAGGAAAAGGAAAACACTCTTTGGGGAAAAATAAAATCAACCTAAGTGTCTATAACTCTTTTAAACATAATATCTAGTATATAATAAGATATTACTACACACTTGAACTATCAGGAGAATGTGAGAGATAATCAAGAGAAAAAGCTATTAACAGAAGCAGACTCACAGATAAAGCCAGATGTTGGAGAAGGCCAACCAATAACTTAAGTATTACAAATAAGTCAAAGAGTATAGAAGATGGAGAATAAAGATAAAAAGAGAAAAATAAAACATTCAACAGAGATTTTTGATCTATAAAAAGTCAATATTCTAGAATTTAAAAAAAACACTTGAAACTAAGAATTCATTGGATGGATTAAACAACATCCAATTGGGAGGTAAATAGCAGAAGACTGCCTTTTAGTTTCCTATTAGTAAATTCAAAACAGGTCAATAGAAAATATACAACTAAAACTTGGAGGTAAAAAAGATGAAAGAAGCATGAACAGAACACAAGAACACAAGGGTTAAGGTTTTTTTTTAACATCTTTATTGGAACATAATTGCTTTACAATGGTCTGTTAGTTTCTACTTTATAACAAAGTGAATCAGTTATACATATACATATGTTCCCATATCTCTTCTCTCTTGCATCTCCCTCCCTCCCACCCTCCCTATCCCACCCCTCTAGGTGGTCACAAAGCACCGAGCTGATCTCCCTGTGTTATGCGGCTGCTTCCCACTAGCTATCTATTTTACGTTTGGTAGTGTATATATGTCCATGCCACACTCTCACTTTGCCCCAACATACACTTCCCCCTCCCCATATCCTCAAGTCCATTCTCTAGTAGGTCTGTGTCTTTATTCCCGTCTTACCCCTAGGTTCTTCATGACCATTTTTTTTTTTTTAGATTCCATATATATGTGTTAGCATACGGTATTTGTTTTTCTCTTTCTGACTTACTTCACTCTGTATGACAGACTGTAAGTCCATCCACCTCACTACAAATAACTCAATTTCCTTTCTTTTTATGGCTGAGTAATATTTCATTGTATATATGTGCCACATCTTCTTTATCCATTCATCTGTTGATGGACATTTAGGTTGCTTCCATGTCCTGGCTATTGTAAACAGAGCTACAATGAACATTTTGGTACATGACTCTTTTTGAATTATGGACTTCTCAGGGTATATGCCCAGTAGTGAGATTGCTGGGTTGAATGGTAGTTCTATTTTTAGTTTTTTAAGGAACCTCCATACTGTTCTCCATAGTGGCTGTATCAATGTACATTCCCACCAACAGTGCAAGAGGGTTCCCTTTTCTTCACACCTTCTCCAGCATTTATTGTTTGTAGATTTTTTGATGATGGCCATTCTGACCGGTGTGAGATGATATCTCATTGTAGTTTTGATTTGCATTTCTCTAATGATTAATGCTGTTGAGCATTCTTTCATGTGTCTGTTGGCAATCTGTATATCTTCTTTGGAGAAATGTCTATTTAGGTCTTCTGCCCATTTTTGGATTGGGTTATTTGTCTTTTTGATATTGAGCTGCATGAGCTGCTTGTAAATTTTGGAGATTAATCCTGTCAGCTGCTTCATTTGCAAATATTTTCTCCCATTCTGAGGGTTGTCTTTTGGTCTTATTTATGGTTTCCTTTGCTGTGTAAAAGCTTTTAAGTTTCATTAGGTCCCATTTGTTTATTTTTGTTTTTATTTCCATTTCTCTAGGAGGTGGGTCAAAAAGGATCTTGCTGTGCTTTATGTAATAGAGTGTTCTGCCTATGTTTTAGAGATTTAAGTTTTAACAATCATGTCAGAGACCCAGGAAAATGAGAAGAAAGAGACAAAGGGGTAGAAGCAAAATGTGAAGAGAAAATAATTTAAAAGTTTCCACAAGTAGTTAAAGACTTCAACCTACACATTCAAGAAGCAAATCCCAAGTAAGATAAAATAACTTGCAATTTGGTTCAAATCATTCCAATGCCGAAAATCAAAGACAAAAGAAAATATTTAAGCAAGAAGAGACAAAAATAAAACAAAGCAAAACAAAAGTATAGTAACTTCACAATGAGAAATGTGGAAGCCATAAAACATGGATTAACTTCACACTACATAAAGAGAAAAAAAAAGCCTTATCCATCAAGAAATCTTTCAGCAGCGCTATTTACAATAGCGAGGACATGGAAGCAACCTAAATGTCTATTGACGATGAATGAATAAAGAAGGTGTGGTACATATATACAATGGAGTATTACTTAGTCATAAAAAAACAACAAAATAATGCCATTTGCAGCAACATGAATGGACCTAGAGATTGTCGTCCTGAGTGAAGTAAGTCAGACAGAGAAAGACAAATATCATATGATATCACTTATAGGTGGAATCTAAAAGAAATGGTACAAATGAACTTATTTATAAAACAGAAATATAGTCACAGATGTAGAAAACAAACTTACAGTTACCAAGGGGGAAAGGGTGAGAGGAGGGATAAACTGGGAGATTGGGATTGACATATACACACTACTATATATAAAATAGATAACTAATAAGAACACACTGTATAGCACAGGGAGCTCTACTCAATACTCTGTAATGACCTATATGGGAAAAGAATCTAAAAAAGAGTGGATATATATATATGTGTAACTGATTCACTTTGCTGTACAGCAGAAACTAACACAACATTGTAAATTACTTATACTCCAATAAAAATTAATTTTAAAAGAGGAAGATAAAAAAAATTTCAAAAATAAATGTAAAATTTAAAGATATTAAAAAAAAAAAAGCTAAGAGAATTTGTTACCAGCCATGGCACTACAAGAAATAATGAAGGAAATTCTTCAGGATGAAGAAAAATTACCCTAGAGGAAGCACAAAACTGTATGAAAGAATTAAGAGAATTAGAAAAGATAAATTGATGTGAATATCAACTGTTTAAGCAATAATAATAATTGTGTTGTGGAGTTTATATACAACACATAGAAGTAAAATACATGAAAACGATAATTCAGAGGATAGAAAGGAGTAAAAAAGTTAAACTGTTGTAAAGTTCTTGCAGTATTTGAGAAGTACTAATAATTAAAGTAGTATATTTAAGTTCAGGATGCATAGTCTGAACTTTAGGGTAACTATTAAAATAATAAGGCAAAACCGCAATAACCAAAAAAGCTTATGGAAGAGATAAAATAATATGAAACATTAAAATGATATGAAATAATTAAAAATAATCAGTAAAAAATGAAGGACAGAAGGAATAAAGAAACAAAGAACAAATAGAACAGAAAGAAAATGAAAGCCAAGATGGTAGACTTAAACCAAATTATAGCAATAATTACATTGTATGTAAATGAACTTAGCATTCTAAGTAAAAGACAAAGATTGTCAGACTTGCTAAAAAACCCCCACAAAAACCAACAACTAATCTGTTTACAAGAGCTACATACTAGGGCTTCCCTGGTGGTGCAGTGGTTAAGAATCCGCCTGCCAATGCTGGGGACACGGGTTTGAACCCTGTTCCAGGAGGATCCCTCATGCCGTAGAGCAGCTAAGCCCATGCACCACAACTACTGAGCCTGCATTCTAGAGCCCACAAGCCACAACTACTGACCTTGCGCTCTAGAGACCACGAGCCACAACTACTGAGCCCACGTGCCACAACTACTAAAACCCACACACCTAGAGCCCGTGCTTGGCAACAAGAGAAGCCACTGCAATGAGAAGCCCGCACACCGCAATGAAGAGTAGCCCCAACTCACCGCCACTAAAGAATGCCACACACAGCAACTAAGACCCAATGCAGCCAAAAATAAATAAATAAAATTAATTTTTAAAAAAGCTACATACTAAATATAAAGTCATCAAGAACTTGGCATTAAATACATGGAAAATGTATACCATGTGGAAATTAACCAAAAGAAACTATGTGCGGTTATAATATTACTTTCAGACAAATAAAGCTTTAAGACTAAAGGTGTTACTGAACATAGAAAAGGATATTTCATAATAATGGAAAAGTTAATTAAACAAACATAACTACTCAAAATTTCTATGCACTTAATAACATAACTTTAAAATATATAAAGTAAAAGTGGACAGAACTAAGAGGAGAAATAGGCAAAGACGTAATCTCAATTGGAAATTTTAGCACACCTCAATTAGTAAGTGATAAAGAAAAAAGCAGACAAGAAACTAAGATATAGAATCAATGTTTGTAAAACATATCCAATCAGTGCAGAATACAAATTCTTTTTAAGTGGATTTAGAACATTTATCAAAATAGACCCTTGCCTGGGCCAAAAGCAATACATTGCAAAAGATTGAAATGATAGAGTGTATGTTCTCTTTCCACAGTAGAATTAAACTAGAAATCAATAACAGAGAGATAACTAGACTATTACCAAATGTTCAGAAAATAAGCAGCATACTTCTTAATAGCTCATTGGTCAAAGAAGATGTCGTAATGTAAATTAGAGAATATTTTGAAACTGAAGATAAAGAGAAAAATGACATAAATTAATTTAAAATTACTTTATAAGCAGGGTCTTTGTAGTTAAAGATTTTTCAGAAGTACAAGTAAAGTTGAAGAAGCCTGTGGTCAGATGGCATACTCATTTGCTAGGGCTGCCGTAAAAAAGTATCACAGATGGGGTGAGTTATTAAACAAAAGAAATTTATGTCCTCATAATTCTGGAATCTAGAAGTCCAAGATTAAGGTGCTGGCAGGCTTGGTTTCTTCTGAGGCCTCTCTCCTTGCCTTGCAGATAACCCTTTCTGGCTCTGTCCTTACATGGTCTTTCCTTTGTGTAAGTACATCCCTGTGTCTCTTCCTTTTCTTAGAAGGACATCAGGCATGTTGGATCAGGGACCAACCATATGACCTCAATTAACCTTAAATAGCTCTTTAAAAGTTGTATCTTCAGATACAGTCACATTCTGAGGTATTGTGGGTAAGGACTTCAACAAAAGTATTTGGCGGGGTAAATGTGGAGATATAATTCAGTCCATAACAGATGGCAAGGTCCTGGCTTGTCCCCTCCACATCATTAAGGATGGGACAAAGAGAAAAGGTAATGCTAAAGAACAAAAGAATACTTGGAAAAACAGAGGTTCGGGGAAACGAAAAACCCTAAAACATAGCAAATTGTCTGTAGTTAAAAGGCCACAAAAAGTAGCAATGGTAATATTACTAACCAGTAACATTTGTTCTATGTGTATTATTCAGATTTTATTGATGATTAAGTAAGGTAATCAAGTAAGACTTGAGCAAAATTCAGAGCATAAAACAATCATTCAATAAATGTTACATACTGTTATTATTTCTGAGCTGTGTTTTTGCTTCTGGAAGGAGGAGGCAGGCAGTGGCTCAGGAGCTGAATTTTGTTTAAAATTATTAAAAATATATGGTGCTATTTTATTGTTTGTTTCAAGAATTATAATGGCAAATGGAGGTTAGAAGGAGTCTGCTGAATATGTAAGAGACAGTATTGGTTGTTATGGTGAATCAAGCCTTGGAAGAAGCAGAACATGTTTCATTTTATTTTGATGCTTATCCTAATGTCTATGAAAGTCTTCTCTCAGTTGGAAAAGAATACAAGTAAGGTATAAAAAATTGATTTCTCACCAACAGGACATTTGCAAATATGGTGGAAATATGTGTAAGCAAGAAGAGAAAAAATGGTTTTCAGTTCTGTTTAGTTGAGAGTAAAAGGAGACGATAAAATTGTACCATGGACGATCTTCTTGATAGGGCCCTCCAAGGTCTCTGCTACCCTTCCATTCCACGGGAACACCTGTGATACCAATAATCACAACTGCCCTCTGCTGCACACCTACTATATACCATACACTGTAAATCTCTTTTCTTTCTCCCAAAACCCACTAAAATAGGAAACTGAGTCTCAGAGGGGTTATATGACTTGCCCAAGTTCACAGAGCTATAAATGGATGAACTGAAATACAAATCTAAGTTTGTGGAATTGAAATCTCATTCTCTTTCTGCTAAAGATGTGTTTATTTATCCAGTAGTTATTGGGTAAAGTAAAGAAACAGGACCTAAGGAAATGACTGAGTACAGACTTGGAGGCTCACAGCCTGTCTTCTTTAAGGAGCTCTCAGAACTGGCACTTTGTCCTCTGCAGAGGAAGCCAGCTGGGTACCCCAACCATGACCCTCTCATCCATGCATCTTCCCTTGCTATCCCCTGTGCCATTCCCTCTATTCAAATCTCTACTTCCTTTTACCGGACTTTAGTAACCACCTCCTAACTAATGTCCTTATCTTCAGTCAGCCCCCAGTCCAAGTTCTCCTCTATATACACTGCTTGTCAGACTTAGGTTCTCTCAAGCACAGCTTGGAATGTGTCACTTCTTTGCTAAAACTGCAGCTACAACAAAGTCATTCCCCTGTGTCACATTCAGAACAAAATCTCAATTAGCCCCAAGTTGTTTTTCCTATCTTCTCTTCCACTCTGTGTCCACACTTACTGGTGTTCAGACATGCTGAGTTTACTACCCTATGTTACTGAAGTATGTCCTCTAATTCCTCACTTCCCTACCTTGGCTCGTGGTACTCTGTGTATTGTCCTCCCATGCAAGTATATCCCCATCTATCAAAATTCCTCTCTATACTTTGAGGCCAACATCAATGCAGCTCTGCTATGAAATCTTTCTAGACACCCAGAGTCACGTGTCTCCCAGAGTACCATCTGTCTTCACTGTCACAGCTGAAATGGCTGCCTTATTGGTCACAGAGGATAAGCAGTTTGAAGATAGTGACCATGGCCTATTTTTCTTTTTTTGTCTCCACTGCTTGACAAATAGTCTCTCCTCAGTAAGTGTTTGCTTTGGTTGAAGAGATAACGCTGTGATACATGTACTGATACTCCACAGTCATACTGACTGTTTACTGGCTGTTTATTATAGAATTTGGGCAGAAAGGGAGATTAAGTGGCTTGGTTTTAAAATCCTATTTGGTTTAGTTTTGCGTAACCTCAGAACTTTTTGTATCTTCAGAGTCAGAATTCTTTTTCCTGTTGAAGGAATATCTAAACAATTTAATCAGAAAGGTTGTATTTGGACATCAAAGTTAAAATTACAGACTCATTCTTCCTCTCTAATAGAAAATTAACAACAACAACAAAAATCATGGCTGAAATAAAAAATGGGGGGAGAAAAGGCAAATGTGGGAACCACAGAATGTTACAACTCCCATTTATTTCTCCCATAGGGAAACTGAGCCATATGAAATGACTGACCTAAAAATCAGTCTTTTATCAAATACTTGAATTTTATAGTCTATGTAGAGTGTATGAACAAGACTAAATCTTGGCCTGGTACCCAAGTCTCCACTTGTCAGCATTTTGTCCATAATTACTTTTTTGTTGTGGTTGAGAGAAATGGCTCTGAAGTCAGGGAAAACAGGTGTTCACTACTTACTAGTGATGACCTTGGATGAATTAATTAATTAGTCTAAGGCTCATTTTCTCATTTGTAAAAAGAGAAAAATATCAGCGTCCACCTCATAGAGATGTTGTGAGGATACAGTTGGATAATGCTTATAAAGGGCTCAGCTCAGAGCCAGGCACACAATGTAGTACTCAATGAATATTAACTGCCACCACCACCATTAGCATTATATTTTTATTGTCAATATCACTGCACCATACTTCCTTATCATTTCCTTTTGTGAGGTCTTGGGCATACTTCCTCTTAACAATGAATGCAATGTAGGAAGATGCTGCCAGTATTTTCCTAATTTCTGTGATGATCAGAATTACCTTCTATGCTGTTAAAACAGGCCATCAGGTCCTCTAACCCTTATCCTTATACTGGAAATTCTGGTGCAGTAGATCTGGATTGGGGACCAGAAGCTTGTTTTTAAAAAGTGCCCTATGGCTGCTTACAGAGAGGTTTGCCTGTCAAAAGCCTGTCTTATCTATCACCCTTTTGACAAGTCCATGATCAAATCTGATGGAGGAAAAGAAAGGAAAACAGAGTAGGTACTGCTTTTGAAAGAAGTGTGAATGGGTGTAACCCCACTGCAAAATCACATACAGAACTCTCCTGACATGTCAGACACTCTTCAGGACAGAAGCTCTTAGAATGCCTCCAACAACTGTATGAGGTTGATGTTCTTACCTCATTTTATAGACGAGGAAACAAACAAAAAAAACTTGGTAAGTCATTTGCCTAACAAGATCATACAGTCAATAAGTCAGTAAATGTCAGAGTTAGCATCTGAACTTATATATTTACTGTTATGAACCTCTTTCTACCATTCCTTCAACTTCTCTGAAAGGTAATGAAAATCTGGGGATGAAGAGCTATGAGATGAAATACTTTTTAAAGCAGGAGGTATGTATTAGATATAACTAGATCCTCTGTGCCTAATGATATCTTGCTCATAGTAGGTGCTCAATAAACATTTAGTGGATGAATAAACTTGGCTCTTTACACATTGAAGCAATGATACATTGTAGCTTTTTAAAGACAAATTACAAAATGAGTGATATTTATTGTGGGTGCTCTCATGTTTTCCTTTTTCTCTCCTTCTATTCTAAAGGTCCAATATCCTTGGATTTGTCCTACTCAGATCCTGACTCTTCAAAGAGGTGGACCCATGTTTTCAAGCTCTTCTGTAAATTATATTGGTTTGAGAAATGTTTTTCACACATAAATTTGTTTTTTTAACTAGAAGGTTGTTGTCCAAAACAACAATTTAAAAAAAAATCAGGGAGGGTATGTTTAACAGGTGAAGTACAGGAGATATTTTTAGGTGGTGGCAATATTCTGTATGATACTGTAATCATGGATGCATAACACTATGAATTTGTTTAAGTACATAAAACTTCACAGCACAAAGAATAAACCTCAATATATGCAAATTTTAAAAAATTAGAAGGTTGGGGGAATCTCAAGATGGAATATAGACTATGACAAAATAATTTAACTGTGTTAGAAATACATGAAATAGCCTTCCTTAAGGGGGTAGAAGGAAATGGTCTTGACCTAACTAACTTTGGGGATGGGTAGGGTATACAAGACTAAATGCAAAAGAAACAGCACATAAGCACCACACTCCAGCTGATAAAGTCGTTTCCCATGGAAGCATGGTTTAACAATTTTGAAACCACTTTATACATATACTGAAACTGAACAATTAAATAAATGGATGGTCAGTAGTAGGAGCCAGGTTTCTCACTGTTGGAGTGACAGGTTACAGACAAACAAAATAAGAAAGCTAGAGTGATACATGTGGTAATGGATTAGAGTTGGAAACATAAGTATAAACTCATATTTAGCTTAATATAGGTAGGTACTAATGGTTGCATATAGAAATACCTGTAGATATGTGTACATACATATATGAGTTAGTATACACACACATTTTCCTGTTCAGTCAGTTGAGAGGGCCTACAAGAAAGCACACACTCATAGAAACCAGCAAAAATACTGCCCAGATACTGGTTTCTAACACTATTTTTCATGTAGATCAATGGAACAGGATAAAGCCCAGAAATAAACCCATGCACCTATGGTCAATTAATCTATGACAAAGGAGACAAGAATATACAATGCAGAAAAAACAGTCTCGTCAATAAATGGTGCTGGAAAAACTGGATTGCTACATGTAAAAGAATGAAATTAAAGCATTCTTTAACACCATACACAAAAAATAAACTCAAAATGGATTAAAGACCTAAATATAAGACCGGATACTATAAAACTCTTAAAGGAAAACATAGGCAGAACACTCTTTGACATAAATTGCAGCAATATCTTTTTCAACCATCTCCCAGAGTAATGGAAATAAAAACAAAAATAAACAAATGGCACCTAATTAATCAAAAGCTTTTGCACAGCAAAAGAAACCATAAACAAAACAAAAAGACAACCTACAGAATGGGAGAAAATATTTGCAAATGATGAAACCAACAAAGGATTAATCTCCAAAATTTACAAACAGCTCATGCAGCTCAATATCAAAAAAACAAACAACCCAATCAAAAAATGGGCAGAAGGTCTAAGCAGACATTTCTCCAAAGAAGACATGCAGGTGGCCCAAGAGGCACATAAAAATGATGCTCAACATCACTAATTATTAGAGAAATGCAAATCAAAACTGCAATGAGATATCACCTCACACCAGTCAGACTGGCCATCATCAAAAAATCTACAAACAATAAATGCTGGAGAGGGTGTGGAGAAAAGGGAACCCTCTTGCACTGTTGGTGGGAATGTAAATTGATACAGCCACTATGGAGAACAGTATGGAGGTTCCTTAAAAAACTAAAAATAGAGCTACCATATTGATCCTGCAAACACACTCCTGGGCATATATCTGGAGAAAATCATGGTTTGAAAGGGTACATGCACCCCAATGTTCATTGCAGCACTGTTTACAATAGTCAAGACATGGAAGCAACCTGAATGTCCATTGACAGATGAATGGATAAAGAAGATGTTATATATTTACAATGGAATATTACTCATCCATAAAAAAGAATGAAGTAATGCTATTTGCAGCAACATGGATGGACCTGGAGATTATCATACTAAGTGAAGGAAGTCAGACAGAGAAAGACAAACATCACACAAGGACTTCCCTAGCAGTGCAGTGGTTAAGAATCTGCCTGCCACTGAAGGGGACACGGGTTTGATCACTAGTCCGTGAAGATCCCACATGCCACGGAGCAACTAAGCCTGTGCGCCACAGCTACTGAGTCTGCATGCCACAACTGCTGAAGCCTGCGTGCCTAGAGCCTGTGCTCTACAGCAAGAGAAGCCAGCACAATGAGAAGCCCACACACCACAATGAAGAGTAGCCCCTGCTTGCCGCAACTAGAGAAAGCTTGCATGCATCAACACAGCCAAAAATAAATTTTAAAAAAACATCATATGATATTGCTTATAAGCTAAATATTAAAAAAAAGATACAAATGAATTTATTTACAAAACAGAAACAGAATCACAGACTTAGAAAACAAACTTACGGTTACCAAAGGGGAAAGTTGGAGGGGAGGGATAAATTGGGAGTTTGGGATCAACATATATACACTGCTGTATTTAAAATAGATAACCAACAAGGATGTACTGTATAGCACAGGGAACTCTACTCAATATTCTGTAATAACCTAAATGGGGAAAGAATTTGAAAAAGCATAGATATATGTATAGCTGAATCACTTTGCTATACACCTGAAACTAAGACAACATTGTACATCAACCACACTCCAATATTAAAAATAAAATTAAAAAGGAAATGGAGCTCCTTGTAGAAATGGCTGACTTCAGAATTGGGGCAGGAAATGTATAAGCTGGGCCTAGAGCATCCTGTAATGCCAGAAAGTTAGACATTTGCACTACCCTCACCACCTCAACACACACATACCAGAAAAAATCCCCACAATGATGAAATTATGTTAAGGGACAGAGGAACCAGTTGAAAGAACCCCTAATAGCCAAACCTGGAACAATTTGAACAAAATAAATAAATTAGCATTAGATTATAATGTAAAGTATAAAATAAATATCCATGAGTCAATACAGATATAAGTAAATAATGATATAACTAATAAATAAATAAATGCTTAAATAAACAAATAAATGGAGGAAAAGAGACATATCATCTGGACAAAGAATTTCAAAGAATTTATTTGGATACTCTTCCTCAAAGAGATGGGAAAACACTCTATATACCTTAGTGACTGTCTAATGGCTGCTCATAGTGACTTCCTCCCAAAGATATAGTACAGAAAGGGAGAAAAATGATTAAATTAATAGAGGGGAAAACTGATAAACATTACCTTAGTTAGGTGTTCAAGATGAGTACCAACAGTGATAATAGTGTTGATAGTATGTACTTTGATATGATGTAGTAAGAATGACACTTAACCTCTGTGATCTCTCTCCCTAAATACCATAACCCCTGTCTATTCATGAGAAAAACGTCAGACAAATCCCAATTAAAAGACATTCTATAAAGTATCTGATCACTATTCCTCAAAACCATCAAGGTCATCAATAAGAAGGAAGCTGTCACAGCAAATAAGAGCCTAAGGAGACATGATGACTAAATGTAACATGATATCCTTGATGGAATTCTGGAAAAGAAAAAGAAAATTAGGTAAAAACTAAGGAGATATGAATAAGGTATAGACTTTAGTTAATAATAATATATCAATATTGGTTCATCAATTGTGACACACATACTGTACTAATTAATCTAAGATGTTTAAAACAGGGGCAACTGGGTGTGGAGTAAATGGACCCTCTCTATACTAACTTTGCAAGCCTTCCATAAACCTAAAAGTATTGAAAAATTAAAAGTTTATTTAAACTATGATGGAGAAAGCATTACTAACTGAAGTGAAATTGGTTTTATAATGCTCTTACTTTAGAAGCATCTGTTGGCATATTTGGATTTAAATGTTCAGATGTGCATTTGGTGCCAAGAAAGTGCTTCCAAAATAATGACCCCTGAACAAAATGTCAACCTGGGTAAAACAGCTTTGTGGTTTGCAGTTTAATGGCTGGACCCAGCTCGTGTAGTTGGTGACTAAATCCCTCTCCTATTTGTCATGTCCAATCACAGCAGCAAGAGCTTGCCAACACTAGGGACTGTTTTTTTTAAAACAAAAAATGGTATGGGGGAAGATGGTAGCATGGGAAGATGCAGCGTTCACATCCCCCCACAACTAGGGCACCCAGTGGATGCTGGTAGGGACCTCGATGTCCAAGGAGACAGGAGGAACCCCCAAGTGAACTGCCAGGGGTTGGGCCAAAACTCCTACGGTGAGAGCTCTGAGTCAAAACCATTGGACTAACAGAGAACCTCAGACCCCACAGAATATTCATCGAAGTGAGGTCACCTGGAGGTCCTCATCTCAGCACCAAGACCCAGCTCTACCCAACAGCCTACAAACTCCAGTGTTGGAAGCCTCAGGCCAAACAACCAGTAAAACAGGAACACAATTCCACCAATCAAAAAAAAAAAAAATGAGATGGCAAAAAAATATGTCACAGATGAAGGAGCAAGGTAAAAACCTACAAGACCAAATAAATGAAGAGGAAATAGGCAATGTACCTGAAAAAGAATTCAGAGTAATGATAGTAAATATGATCCAGAATCTCAGAAATAGAATGGAGGCACAGATTGAGAAAATACAAGAAATGTTTAACAAAGACCTAGAAGAACTAAAGATCAAACAAACAGAGATGAACAGCACAATAACTGAAATGAAAAATACACTAGAAGGAATCAATAACAGAATAACTGAGGCAGAAAAACGAATTAGTGAGCTGGAAGATAGAATGGTGGACATAACAGCCGAGGAGCAGAATAAAGATAAAAGAAAGAAAAACGTTGAAGACAATCTCAGAGACCTCTGGGACAACACTAAATGCATCAACATTTGAATTATAGGGGGTCCCAGAAGAAGAAGAGAAAAAGAAAGGGTCTGAGAAAATATTTGAAGAGATTATGGTGGAAAAATTCCCTAACATGGGAAAGGAAATAGTCACCCAAGCCCAGGAAGCACAAAGAGTCCCATACAGGATAAACCCTAGGAGAAACACACCAAGACACATATTAAACAAACTAACAAAAATTAAATTCAAAGAAAAAATATTAAAAGCAGTAAGGGAAAAACAAAAAATAACATACAAAGGAATCCCTATAATGCTATAAGCTGATTTTTTGGCAGAAACTCTGCAGGCCAGAAGGGAGTGGCAGGATATACTTAAAGTGATGAAAGAGAAAAACCTACAACCATGATTACTCTACCCAGCAAGAATCTCATTCAGATTCAATGGAAAAATCAAAACCTTTTCAGACAAGCAAAAGCTAAGAGAATTCAGCACCACCAAACCAGCTTTAAAACAAATGCTAGAGAAACTTCTCTAGGTGGGAAACACAACAGAAGAAAAAGACCCACATAAACAAAGCCAAAACAATTAAGAAAATGGCAATAGAAACAAACATATTGATAATAACCTTGAATGTAAATGGATTAAATGCCCCAACCAAAAGAAACAGACTGGCTGAATGCGTACAAAAACAAGACCCATATATATGCTGTCTACAAGAGACCCACTTCAGACCTAGGGACACATACAGACTGAAAGTGAGGGGATGGAAAAAGACATTCCATGCAAATGGAAATGAAAAGAAAGCTGGAGTAGCAATCCTTGTATCAGATAAAATAGACTTTAAAATAAAGACTGCTACAAGAGATAAGGAAGACACTACATAATGATCAAGGGATCAATCCAAGAAGGAGATATAACAATTATAAATGTTTATGAACCCCACATAGGAGCACCTCAATACATTAGGCAAATGCTAACAACCATGAAAGGGGAAATTTACAGCAACACAAAAATAGTAAGGGACTTCCACAGCTCACTTACACCAATGGACAGATCATCCAAACAGAAAATAAATAAGGAAACACAAGCTTTAAATGACACAATAGACCAGGTAGATTTAACTTATATTTATAGAACATTCCACCTGAGAGTGGCAGAATACACTTCCATCTCAAATGCACATGGAATATTCTCCAGGATAGATCACATCTTGGGTCACAAATCAATCCCTGGAAAATTTTAGAAAACTGAAATCATATCAAGCATCTTTTCTGACCACAATGCTATGAGATTGGAAATCAATTACAGGAAAAAAAACTGTAAAAAACACAAATACAAATACATGGAGTTTAAACAGTTTGCTACTAAATAACCAAGAGATCACTGAAGAAATCAAAGAAGAAATTAAAAAATACATAAAAACAAATGACAATGCAAACACGATGGCCCAAACCTAAAGGGATGCAGCAAAAGCAGTACTAAGAGGGAAGTTTATAGCAATTCAATCTCAAGAAACAAGAAAAATCTCAAATAAACAATTTAACCTTACACCTAAAGCAACTAGAGAAAGAAAAACAAACGAAACCCAAAGTCAGTAGAAGGAAAGAAATCATAAAGATCGGAGCAGAAATAAATGAAATAGAAATGAAGAAAACAATAGCAAAGATTAATAAAACTAAAAGCCTGTTCTTTGAGAAGGTAAACAAAATTGATAAACTTTTAGTCAGACTCATCAAGAGAAAAAGGGAGAGGATGCAAATCAAAATTAGAAATGAAAAGAGAGAAACCACAACTGACACTGCAGAGATACAAAGGAATATAAGAGACTACTACAAGTAACTATTTGCCAATAAAATGGACAAACATGAAGAAATGGACAGTTCTTAGAAAGCTACAATTTTCCAAGACTGAACCAGGAATAATTAGAAGATATAAAGAAACTTATCACAAGTAATGAAATTGAAACTGTAATTAAAAAATCTTCCCCCACACAAAGGTCCAAGACCAGATAGCTTCACAGGTAAATTCTATCAAACATTCACAGAAGAACTGACACCGATCTTTCTCAAACTCTTCCAAATAATTGTGGAGGGAGGAACACCTCTAAATTCATTATATGAAGCCACCATAACCCTGATACCAAAACCAGAAAAAGATATCAGAAATAAAGAAAATTATAGACCAATATCACTGATGGACATAGATGCAAAATTCTGGAACAAAATACTAGCAAGCAGAATCCAACGGCACATTAAAAGGATCATACACTATGATCAAGTGGGATTTATCCCAGGGATGCAAGGATTCTTCAGTATATGCAAATCAATCATTGTGATACACTGCATTAACAAAAACCATATGATCATCTCAAGAGATGAAGAAAAAGCTTTTGAAAAAATTCAACACCCATTTATGATAAAAACTCTCCAGAAAATGGGCATAGAGGGAACCTACCTCAACATAATAAAGGCCACATATGACAAACCCACAGCAAACATCATACTCAATGGTGAAAAACTGAACGCATTTTCACTAAGATCAGGAAAAAGACAAGGATGTCCACTCTCGCCACTCTTATTCAACATTGTTTTGGAAGTCCTAGCCATGGCAATCGGAGAAGAAAAAGAAATAAAAAGAATACAAATTGGATAAGAAGAAATAAAATTGTCACTGTTTGCAGATGACGTGATACTATGCATAGAAAACCCTAAAAATGCCACCAGAAAACTACTAGAACTAATCAATGAATTTGGTAAAGTTGCAGGATGCAAAACTGATGCACAGAAACCTCTGGCATTCCTATACACCACCAACAAAAAATCAGAAAGAGAAATTAAGGAAGCAATTCCATTTACCATCACAACAAAAAGAATAAAATACCTAGGAATAAACCTACCTAAGGAGGTGAAAGACTTGTACTCAGAAATCTATAAAACACTGGTGAAAGAAATCAAAGATGGCATAAACAGATGGAGAAATATACCATGTTCTTGGATTGGAAGAATCAATATTGCGAAAATGACTATACTACCCAAAGCAATCTACAGATTCAATGCAATCCCTATCAAATTACCAGTGGCATTCTTCACAGAATTAGAACAAAAGGTTTTACAATTTGTATGGAAACACAAAAGACCCTGAATAGCCAAAGTAATCTTGAGAAAGAAAAACGGGGCTGGAGGAATCTGGCTCCCCAACTTCAAGCTATACTGCAAAGCTACAGTAATTAAGACAGTATGATACTGGCACAAAAACAGAAATATAGATCAATGGTTCCAGATGGAAAGCCCAGAGATAAATCCATGCACATATAGTCACCTAATTTACAACAAAGGAGGCAAGAACATAAAATGGAGAAAAGACAGCCTCTTCAATAAGTGGTGTTGGGAAAACTTGACAGCTACATGTAAACAATGAAATTAGAGCACTTTCGACACCGTACACAGAAATATACTCCAAATGGATTACAGACCTAAATGTAAGACCAGACACTATAAAAGTCTTAGAGGAAAACATAGCAAAAACACTCTTTTACATAAACCACAACAAGATCTTATTGACCAACCTCCTAGAGTAATGAAAATAAAAACAGAAACAAAGAAATGGGACCTAATTAAACTTAAAAGCTTTTGTACAGCAAAGGAAACCATAAACAAGATGAAAAGACAACCCGCAGAATGGGAGAAAATATTTGCAAACGCATCAATGGACAAAGGATTAATCTCCAAAATATATAAACAGCTCATGCAGCTCAATATTAAAATAAAAAACAACCCAATCCAAAAATGGGCAGAAGATCTAAATAGACATTTCTCCAAAGAAGACATACAGATGGTCAAGAAGCACATGAAAAGCTGCTCAACATCACTAATTATTAGAGAAATGCAAATCAAAACTACAGTGAATTACCACCTCACACCAGTTAGAATGGGCGTCATCAGAAAATCTACAAACAACAAATGCTGGAGAGGGTGTGGAGGAAAGGAAACCCTCTTGCACTGTTGGTGGAAATGTAAATTGATACAGCCACTATGGAGAACAATATGGAGGTTCCTTAAAAAACTAAAAATAGAACTACCATGCGACCCAGCAATCCCACTACTGGGCATATACCCAGAGAAAACCACAATTCAAAAAGACACATGCACCCCAATATTTATTGCAGCACTATTTACAATAGCCAGGTCATGGAAGCAACCTAAATGCCCATCGACAGACAAATGGATAAAAAAGATGTGGTACATATATACAATGGAATATTACTCAGCCATAAAAAGGCATGAAACTGGGTCATTTGTAGAGATGTATCTAGAGACTGTCAAACAGAGTGAAGTAAGTCAGAAAGAGGAAAACAAATATCGTATATTAACGCATATATGTGGAACCTAGAAAAATGGTACAGATGAACTGGTTTGCAGGGCATAATTTGAGACAGAGATGTAGAGAACAAATGTATGGACACCAAAAGGGGAAAGTGGCGGGGGAGGGGGTGGCGGGGGTGGCAGGGTGGTGGTGGTGTGATGAATTGGGCGATTGGGATTGACTTGTATACACTGATGTGTATAAAATTGATGACTAATAAGAACCTGCTGTATAAAAAATAAATTAAATAAAATTGAAAAAACAAAAAAACTTTAAAATTCAATCAATATTTTAATCACATTAACAGATTAAAGAGACAAAAAATTATCATCTTATAGACAAAGAGAATATGTTCAATGGACTTCCCTGGTGGCACAGTGGTTAAGAATCCACCTGTCAATGCAGGGGACATGGGTTCGAGCCCTGGTCCAGGAAGATCCCACGTGCCACGGAGCAACAAAGCCCATGCACCACAACTACTGAGCATGTGCTCTAGAGCCCACAAGCCACAACTACTGAGCCACAACTACTGTGCCACAACTACTGAAGCCTGCATGCCTAGAGCTCATGCTCTGCAACAAGAGAAGCCACCACAATGAGAAGCCCACGCACCAAAACAAAGAATAGCTTCCACTCGCCACAACTATAGAAAGTCTGTGTACAGCAACAAAGACCCAACACAACAAAAAATAAAATATAAATAAATTAATTAATTTAAAAAATATGTTCAGGGCTTCCCTGGTGGCACAGTGGTTGAGAGTCCACCTGCCGATGCAGGGGACACGGGTTCGTGCCCCGGTCCGGGAGGATCCCACATGCTGTGGAGCCGATAGGCCCATGAGCCATGGCCGCTGAGCCTGCGCGTCTGGACCCTGTGCTCTGCAATGGGAGAGGCCGCAACAGTGAGAGGCCCACGTACCACAAAAATATATATATATATATGTATATATATTATATATATATATATATGTTCAATAAATTCAACTTCCATAGATGAGAAAAAATGCAGCAACTAAAAATACAAGAGAACTTTTTTAACTTGATAAGGCATAGCTGCAAAGTAACCAAGTATTATTCATAATAATGAGATACCTAAAACTAAGATAAGGAAAAAGGCCCTTTGGCTCTTTTTGCAAAATTTTCTAATCAACCTTGTGTTGGTATCTATTGTATTGGCATCACATTGATAAGCAGTAGAAGTAAAGCAGGAAAAAAAATGGTATAAATATTGTAAAGGAAGAAAACATTCTGTCATTATATGCAGATGATAAAATTATCTACATAAAAACCCCCCAAAATGTGCAGATATATTATTTGAACTAATAAAAGATTTCAAAAGTTGCTGAATTTAAGAAGATTAATGTACAAACTCCAAATAAATTTCTTTATATCTTTAACAAATAGAAAACATAATCTAAAAATGTATCACTTACCTGGATATAACAAACTTAAGTTATAAATCTAAAAATATGTGTAAGTCCATGATGGAGAAAAATTTAAAAACTTCATTCAAATACATGAAAGAAAACATAAGTAAATGGAGAGGTATACCATGTCCATGAATTGGAAGCTAAATATCATAAAGACATTGATGCTCCTTAAACTGATTTATAGATCCAATGCAATTCTAATCAAAATGCCAACAGCATGTTTTGGGGAAATTGACAAGCTGATTCTGAGATATATGTGTAAGAACAAAAGGCCAAAAGATAGCCAAGATATTTCTGAAGTTGAATAGGTGGGACAACTACACTAGCAGAAATGAAGACTTATAATCAAGCTGTAAGCACTAATCTATGATACTGTAGCAGAGAATGAGAAATGGACTAATCGAACAACACAAAAAGTCCAGAAACAGTACTGCACATAAGAAAATTTGATTACAGTTCAAAGAACAATGCTGGAACAATTTGTTACCCATAAGGAAAAAGTTGAACCCTCAAATCACATCATACAGGAAAAAAATTCAACTTTAAAAGCATACTTTAAAGTTTGTAGGAGAAAACACAGAAGGATATCTATAACCTGGGGCTAAGTAAGGATCTTTTTAAAAAAACACAAAAATGAAAATTATAAAAGATTGAAAAATCTAACCTCATTAAGAATAAAATGTATATTCATCAAAGTTATGATACGAAATGTCAAAATACAAATTAGCAATTATAAGGATACATTTATAAAGTAGTTTATTCCTGAATATGTGATGAAATGTTACAAATCAAAAAGAAAAATACAAACAATCCAATCAAAATGGATAAAGGACTTGAACAGACACTTTACAGAAGAGACAAAAATGGCTAATAAATATATGAGAACATGTCCAACATTGTTAGTAATCTTCAAAATACAAATGCGAGTGAGAATGAGCTTCTGGTTTACACCCATCAGATACAAAAAGATCAAAAAGTTGGACAATAACAAGTATTGGCAAGGATGTGGAACAATGGGGCCACTCATGCTCTGATGGCATTATTAATAATAAAAATTAGTACAACTACTTTAGAAAAAATTTGGCAATGTTTTATGAAGCTGAAATGCCTATTCCCTACAAAACAGTAATTTTTTGAGAAATCTTGCATATGTGTTTCATGAGTTATGCCCAAGTATGTTCATTGCAACAGCAAAGAATGGTGGAAGTATCCAAACAACCACTGAAAGGAAAATGGAGAAATAAAAGTGGTGTCTATTGAAGTAATTCTAGACAGAATTGGAAATAAGTGAACTAAAGCTGTATCATCAACAGGGATGAATCTGAAGTATATAATATTGGGAGAAAAAACAAATTACCAAAGAATTCTTACAGTTTTATTCTATGTCCTTCAATTTCGAAAGCCTGAAAAATTAAATGATCTATTGTCTGGTGATGTACAAATAGGGCAAAATTTTAAAACATAAAGCAAGGAAACAGTAGACATGAAATTCAGTACAATGGTTAACTCATGTGGTTGTTCAAGAGAACAATGAAATAGGGTTTATATGCAATTATGAATGTTTTGACTGCTAAACTGATGGTATGTATATATACCAAATGATTAAATGACACATGCCAGTGTACACAATATGTAACATACTTCATCAGCTTCTTGGGAGACTGAAGGTTACATAATTCTTTCCTTAACTATTGTTTAAAACAAGAACATGAATACCTTCATGGTTTTGTCATTTCATGAAGTTGTCTTAAGTATTCTTATAGTGATAAAGCCTGAAGTTATGTTAATTTGCAAGGTGATTCTTGATGAAATAATTATTGAAGACATTTCCAATATGCTATATAAGGATTTGAGTGCACATGTGATTGGCTGGGAAGGCTGACTGTACGCATGTAAATGAGGCTGGGCTGTGAACAGGCTGCACAATGAAAGTGGGGAAATGATCATGGCTTCTAGTCTTTCTAAGTTCACCAATGGACTTCACTGCTTGAGTTTTCCTTTTGATTTTTTCAGTATGTACAATGGGCTTCTTTAAAATAGTTTAAAAACGTATTTTGAATACAAGTCCTTTTGGAAAAACTTGTAATCAAAGGCCTCACCTTCCACCCTATCTTCTTCTGCCTTAGCCAGCAGAAGGGGCTGATCAATGTAAACAAATTGAGAGAATTGAATTTGCTTTTCTTCATGAGAAGAAAGAAAATGGATCACAGTGCAAAGAGAAAGGAATTAGACTAAAATATTTGTTCAGTTTAACAAGCAAGAGAGACTTACAGAATTGGTTTATGTAACCAGTTGTTTCTCAAGAAAGAGATAGTGTCTCAAGCTGCACACTTTTAATCAACAACTGCAAGGCAAAAACTGTAAATGTTTTTACTGAACATGAAAAGGTTGCTGCAATGTAAAATAAGTTTGAAAAGTGGAAGAAGCAAACTGGCCACAGAGACTGCATATCATTTAAGACTCTTCATTAAGATTCACATCTTAATCAATAAATTAGCAAAAAGCAAAACTTATCTGTCATTTTTATTCTCTATCTCTCTCTGGTTCTCTTGTCTCTCTCTCTCACTCTCTCTCTCACACAGACACAAATCCTTTGGTGGCTATTCTATTGAGAAAGTAAACTACATTGACTGTTTCAGTCTAAGATATGGCATCATGTTTGGCTTATGAGAAAAGAAGGTGCTTGTGGGAACTCATTGAACCTTACTGATTCTTTAGTAGTAGCCTTCTGATCACACTGGCTGGGCTCCTGTAAGAGCAAAAGCACTGTTTTGATTTATATCCACAGGCCTCTTTTTTTGTTGTTTTTTTTTGTTTGTTTGTTTGTTTTTTGCGGTATGCAGGTCTCTCACTGTTGTGGTCTCCTTCATTGCAGAGCACAGGCTCCGGACACGCAGGCTCAGCGGCCGTGGCTCACGGGCCCAGCCGTTCCGCAGTATGGGGGATCTTCCCGGACCGGGGCACAAACCCGTGTCCCCTGCATCGGCAGGCGGACTCTCAACCACTGCGCCACCAGGGAAGCCCTCAAGCCTGTTTTTATATCTGCTAAAATGTTTGCTGAAGTCTAGCCATGACCATCTAGTCTCAAACATTTCAGAGAGTAGAGCTTATAATTTGAGACCAACTTTAACAATGTTCTTTGAGAGACAGGGAGAAGGAGGGGGAGGAGAGAGAGAGAGAGAGAGAGAGAGAATGTTTTATAAAGCAGATGTAAGATAGCAAAGCAACTCAGAACCTCAGCATTTTGAAAGCTGAGTATTTGAGCAATGATGAGAGCAAGTAAGGAGAAAGCACCAGATGGGCATCACCCTGCTTCCTTACCTCTTCCACCTACATTTCCAGTCCTATGTATGTACAAGGAAAATTTATTTACAGTGATGGTCTGAGGTAGCTCTCTGTAATGTCTGACTCCATTACCCATTCCTATGGTTGCTATCCCTTAGGTAGTGTAGATACGTTCTTGGTTTAACGGAGGAGGAGAAGGAGAAGAAGTTGAAAGGAAGATCCCTTTGAAGAGCATTTGGAAATTCACTGTGTATATTTAGTTCCCAGAAAAATTCCAATAACTAGGATGCAAATCACTTAACAGTTCAATTTCAAGAAACATATACAGCCACAACTGTATGTTCTCTGGAGCTACTGGAAGTGACTACCTCATTCACAGTACACTGGGCACAGGTGCAAGCACTGACCACCTTACTCACAGGGCACGGAGAACACAAGAACCTAACCATAGAATGAAAGTGATAATGAGGTTCTCCAGATCATGGCAGCTTCTCAATTGTTGGAAATTCCTTCACATGGACACTACTGCAGCTGTTGTGGATATTTTGACAGTAGATGGAATGTGCTAAGAGAAATAGAATCAAATCAAAAAGAAATCTGACATAGCTCAACATGAACTATTTTGGTAAGTTGCATGAATCAGGTTTTTAAAAAAATGTATAATGAATATTTTGAATTTCAAGTAAAATAAGTTTTTAAAAATTCTAAAAAATTGGGGATCTTATCTTCTTCTACAGCTACACTATTATTTTTAATACCATTTTATCCATGCTTGGATGAGTCACTGATTACAGTAATTTGGTTTCAAAAGACAGGGGATTTATTTCTTTAAACAAGCAACAATAGCAGCGAACATCCTTATGAAGATATTTTGTTCTACCTTATTTGTGTGTTGTAATATATTACGTGATGATCTATTATCTGGGTACTGAAGAAGAGCCATTTCCTATCTCCATGGTATCTATATTAAATTCTATTTCAAGTGTTATTTTTGATGGCAGGCTGTCAAGTTGATGAATGCACGTGCCCAATGTTGTTTTCCAAGTTTCTAATTTGTGATAATGAAGTTGTGTGAAGATTCTCATGTACTTCTTGGAGCATTCTCTGCATTGTAAAACTCCTACAGGAAGCACAGAGCTAGTAGGGCTCCCAATGGTCATTGTAACTTTGTTGGAAGGAAAACTACTAGATGTGCTATTGAGAGGCTTTCAAGACTGACCAAAGATCACTAAGATGTGTCTGAAGTTTAAAACCAAGTTTTTCTTCCTTGGGAGGTTACATATATGGGGGTTTTTGATTAGTAGTTATCATAATGTTTTCTGGTACCTTATGGCACTTTATACAATCCTTATATTGTACAATGTTCTATTTGTTTAGACTGATTTGCCAAAACAAAAGCAAAAGAAAAACTGTAGTTTATTCTTCCCTTTATTCACTAAGCATAGGCCCTACAGGAGCAGGAGATGAGAGAAGTCTCTTTCTGCACTTCTTTCTCTCAGGTCCTATGTGCCTCCATGTGTGGTAAATACTCTCTTCACTGAGTGTGAGTCTGCTATTCAAAGTTGCAAATTTTTCATACAATCTGGCTTTTAAGTAACTTTCTCCATGTGTTCTCAAGTGAAGAAAAAGAGATCTTTTCCAAGACTGAAGGAAAGCCAGCTGTGTTGGCCTGAGAAATGACATCATTGGCTTTGTTAAGGTATGTGAGGATGACTATGAATTAGGGTTGATAGATAAAATACAGAACACCAAATTAAACTGGAATTGCAGACTAACAAAAAAATCCCTTTTTTTTAGTATAACTGAATTTCATTTAATGTATTGATTTTAGAACCTAACCATCATGTAAGATAAGACTGTGCTTCACTTTTTATAAAACTCATCCACAGCTATTGTCTCATTTAGCTCTCCACAGTTATTTTGATTGGGACTCAAAGTCTATCTTATGCATGCCCATTTTGCAGATGAGAATGTTGAGATTCAGAATAATTACATTACTCAAGGACACTTGGAGAGTTAAGAGGCAGTGTTTGAGCTTATATCTGAGTTATCTCCCTTCTAGCCCTGTGTTCTCTTTTTCACAAACTCACTTCTACATGGGAATATATTATAATTGATTAACCTTATGAATACATTCAGGCTAGTTCATAGTAATACAATTATATAATAATACTTCTTCTTTGATAACATTGTGTCTTAACTAATAAAAATGTCTGCTTTCCTTCAAGGTCTTATGCATAGGTGATTTGGGACAGTACAGCCTTTTATTAAGAGATTCGACAGGGCTATCTGAACATCTTAACATCTCACCATATGAAACATTTCACTTACTGAAATTGTTCATTGGCATAAAAAATATGGATACATGATGTTTTCCTCTAAGAGTTTTATAATATCTGGTCTTATATTTAGGTCTTTAATCCATTTGGAGCTTATTTTTGTGTATGGTGTTAAAGAATGTTCTAATTTCATTGTTTAACATGTAGCTGTCCAATTTTCCCAGCACCATTTATTGAAGAGACTGTCTTGCCTCCATTGTATATTCTTGCCTCCTTTATCAAAAATAAAGTGACCATAGGTGTGTGGGTTTATCACTGGGCTTTCTATCCTGTTCCATCGATCTATATGTCTGCTTCTGTGCCAGTACCATACTGTTTTGATGACTGTAGCTTTGTAGTATAGTCTGAAGTCAGGGCATCTAATTCCTCCAGCTCTGTTTTTTTTTTTTTCTCTCTCTCTTTCTCAAGATCGCTTTGGTTATTTGGGGTCTTTTACGTCTCCATACAAATTTTAAGATTTTTATTCTAGCTCTGTGAAAAATGCCATTGGTAATTTGATAAGGGTTGCATCGAATCTGTAGATTGTCTTGAGTAGTATAGTTATTTTGACCAATATTGATTCTTCCAGTCCAAGAACATGGTATATCTTTCCATCTACTTATGGCATCTTTGATTTTTTTCATCAGCATCTTATAGTTTTTGTAGTACAGGTCTTCTGTCTCCTTAGGTAGGTATATTCTTAGGTATTTTATTCTTTTTGATGTGATGGTAAATTGGATTGTTTATTTAATTTCCTCTTTCTGATTTCTCATTGTTATTGTATAGAAATGCAACAGATTGCAGCAATATCTTTTTCAATCCATCTCCCAGAGTAATGGAAATAAAAATAAAAATAAACAAATCAGTCTTAATTAAACTCAAAAGCTTTTGCACAGCAAAAGAAACCATAAACAAAGAGAAATGATAACCCACAGAATGGGAGAAAATATTTGCAAATGATGTAACCGACAAGGGACTAATGTCCAAAATTTACAAACAGCTCATGCAGCTCAATATCAAAAAAACAAACAACCCAATCAAAAAATGGGCAGAAGACCTAAATACACATTTCTCCAAAGAAGACATACAGATGGCCAAGAGGCACATGAAAAGTTGCTCAATCTCACTAATTATTAGAGAAATGCAAATCAAAACTACAATGAGGTATCACCTCACACCAGTTAGAATGGCTATCATCGAAAAGTCTACAAACAATAAGTGCTGGAGAGAGTGTGGAGAAAAGGGAACCCTTCTACACTGTTGTTAGGAATGTAAATTGATACAGCCACTATGGAGAACAGTATGGAGGTTCCTTAAAAACTAAAAATAGAGCTACCATATGATCCAGCAGTCCCACTCTTGGGCATATATCCAGAAGAAAACATGGTTGAAAGGACACATGCACCCCAATGTTCACTGCAGCACTGTTTACAATAGCCAAGACATGGAAGCAACCTAAATGTCCATCAACAGATGAATGGATAAAGATGTGGTATATATATATATATATATATATATATATATATATATATATATATATATATATATACAATGGAATATTACTCAGCCATTAAAAAGAATGAAATAATGCCATTTGTAGCAACATAGATGGACTTGGAGATTATCATACTAAGTGAAGTAAGTCAGATAGAGAAAGACAAATATCATATGATATTGCTTATATGTGGAATCTAAAAAAAAGTGATACAAATGAACTTATTTACAAGATAGAAACAGACTCACAAACTTAGAGAATGAACTTATGGTTACCAGAGGGGAAGGGTGGGGGGAGGGATAGATTGGGGGTTTGGGATTGACATGTACACACTGCTATATTTAAAATAAAGTGCTTTTCCATGAAAAAAAATATGGGTTCATGAATTATGGAAACTAAGATTTTTAAAGAATAGATCTTGAAATTATTAAAGTCTTTTGAGGCACCCCCTCCCCTGTGCCCACACATACACAAGCATTCATGCTCATGCCTTTTGCTGAAGCATACCTCTAAACTTCCTGTCCTGAAATCACTTTCAGAAGTCTTATCCTAATGAGTTTTGTGTTTTTGATTGTGCCAATCTGCTTTCCTTTCCTGGTTTGTTTCATTTTCTGGGACTAGCAGAAGCTACACAGTGACAGTATGATGCAATGTCACATTGTTTATTCACTAAAATGTTCTAGATGGTTAGTAACACATGCCAGGGCTCGTGGTCATGACTGGAGCAGTTTTCAACTTTGCCACTTCTCTGGTGAAATTTCCTCCCTCAATTATTTCAGGTCTTCTGTGTAGAAGGGGGAAGTTAATAATAACATAAGAAGGAATGAATTCTGAGTGAAGAGTTTCCCTAATGTTGAAAATGCCCTGAGCATTATCTTCACAGCACTGTCAATTACTGGCTTCTCAAAATGCCACATTTTCAAAGAAAGGAACATGTGCCAACCTAAATGTGGCTTTTCATGCACAGTGGAGTGGGCAAATCAGTAAGGGGTTAATATACATGAAAGCATGGCTGAAATTTCCCTACCCCATGCATGTGTTAGTGAGTTCACTATCTGAATCTCTCTCTCTCAAGAAGTCATCTCACCAGATCCATTTTCAGTTAAATCCTCAGTGCTTTATCCAGTGGACAAGTTTCTCTTCCTCACAGAAGATAGATGGCAATGTACAGGTACAGAGTAACTTTAATAAAGAAATGTAAGGAATCTAGGGATAGACAAACCATTAAGAAATAGAGAAGCTAAGGGAGAAAACAGTCAAAATGGAGAAAAGAGAACTTGTGAGAAAAATATAGAAATTGGGACTTTAAATCATTTTTGATAGTAGAAAATTATGCCCTTCTTTGCTCAAAGGAAACTGAAGACTCTACAAGTTCCTTGGACATCAAATACCATTTTAATACTTCATACTTCAATGAGAGAGAAACGTGCTGCTTAAAGTTCCTTTGAAATTTATATCTGATCTAAAACTCAAGTCTAAAAATGTTCTTAGCATAAATAAATTTATAGGCTCCCAGCTCTAGAAGAACCTGCAAATAGATCAAAGCACAACCCCATGGCACCCCAATTTTCCCCCTCTCTGCTATCGGTACAGAGAATATATTTTAAGTTTTTATTTAAATAAAGGAGCAGTGGCTAAAAAGAGGCACTGAGTACAGATTCAGATGAACAAAACTGATGAAGTACAAATGAATATGCTTGAATTAATCATAACACTTTAATCAGGGTTTTCTAATGCTAGTTAATTGCATCCACAAAATATAGCACAAAATGAGTTTGGTGAGTTGTAAAAGGGAGACTTAGAGACCCCAAACAGGGTCCTATTTTGAACAAGGGTGATGTGGAAAAATTGACCAATTGCCACTGAAGCTGTTGTGTGCCCAAGTGGCTGAATAAGCTTGGCTATCAGTCAACTCAATTAAATTAGAAGCAAAAATTGAACATATCATAGACCTACCATATTCTATTTCATTTGTTTTCCTGAGTAATTCCATTCCCAAGAGACATTAGACATTCCCAGGACTGAAAATAAATTATATATTTTTTCCCAACGTGGTTTCCATTAATTTAATTCACTGTATAATAGTTAGAACAGTTGGGCCCCTGTGGCATTGGGATGTCTACGTGTTCATTGTGATTGTACTCCCCCCAAAAAATCAAAGTAGAAGACTCTATGAACTCCACCCTCACTACCCCCCACCCCACCTTTAGAAACACCTATTTAGTCTCTCTGACAGTACCAAGCATTTTGATCACTAATTCCCCTCTTTGGGTTAGCACATAAATAATTTTTATTTTACCCTGCCTGTGCGATATAGAGCACTATATCTTAAGCACTGTATGTGTTATTGCCAACAAACCATTTTAATAATTGAAACCAGTGGGGGTTTTTTTGTTTTTGTTTTTTCCCTCACAGCATATTCACTCAACTCCACAACAAAGACCCTCTGGTAAAAATACGTGTCATTAGCATTTATAAGCTGCTAAGGTCTCTGCAACCCCTTTCCCCACACTGAGTTGTCTCAATATCTGAGTTCATGAGAACCAGCTTATTCTAAGAAAAGCCAATTCTTATGTAGGACATGAAGATGAAGTTTTTATCAACAAACATCTAATCTTTCCGATTCCCTTAAAAATGTTAAGTCTTCACATCTCTGAGGCTGACACCAGTAGTTTGATATCCCAAATTTCTAATATATTGCTTTGTCTTTTTTTGAGTCTCTGAGGAGAGACCCTCTGCTTATATACTTTTCTAGTTTGATAAGTTAGATGATATCAGGCTCTGAGAGTAAATAGGCAAGAAAGTGAAATTACAGTGGAGGTGGGATGGGGTGAGGAAATGCATGATGGGTGAAGAGAAAGGACATAATTCAGTGAAGATGAATTGTATGAAGCAAAGCAATCCTTCTCACATCTACATTCCTGGGCTATTGAGGTTTATAATTCCAAACGTACCCATCTGACTTCTCTGAAAATAATCCAAACAGATTTGTTTGCACTTTTGTTTACAATATCTGCTGTTTTTGTGCACTATCCCTTCAGAGCTAGGACACTTGCAGACAAGTGTTTGTTGATCAATGGTATTGAACTAGTTACTTTATAAGTTTGGCTGGGTTACATTGACTCATTAATTGGTCTGCAAAAGCCTAGGCTTTGTGTTAAAAGAGATGCCTAGTTTCCTCCCAATCAGTAATCCTTTATGCTAAAAGGTAGAGTGGACTCAAGTCAAATCATGAAATGGGCAGACTGCTTCCTTAACGACCCATCTGCTTTCTCTAATCTCTTCAATACATTTTTTTTGTCACTTCTCTTTTAAACAGCTAAGAATCTTTCACTGTGATGCCCAACAGTTTGGGACAGAATTCTATGAAGGGGAGTTTTCTATGAAGTGGCTGGGAGAAGTAACAGGTTATCCTCTCTCTGTCTTAGTTTCCTCATCTGAAAACTCACCCCTAATATATCTCTACACAGAAAACTCATAAGATCAAAAATAAATAAGATTTTTTCATAATACACTAAAAGAACAGACCAAACAACTTCCTCTTTTCCATTTCACCCATATATATTTTGTTTTGTAGCAATAGATAACTGATAAAATTATTGTGGTAAGCATTAGTGGTATACAACAGTGGCATACAACCTTGCTTAATAGATCTATATTCTAGTCTCAAAGACTACAAAAATTGTATTATAATTAAGACATATCTTACGTGTTTTTCCTTTATGTACATAGGGGGATGGTATGTAGAGGCATGTGTTTAATAACTTGCTGGTGGTTATCTGTGGTGCTTAGTAGGAAACATGTAGTTAATGCTAACTTGCTTAATGCTTACTATATAACATGGCACAGAGACATTTACATGTATTCAGTCATTAAACATGCATAATAACTCTATGTGATATATACTATTACTACTCCCACTTTGCATAAAAAGAAACTGAGACACAGAGAGGATAATAGTTTTACCTAAGATCACATAGATAGTAAGTACTGGAGTTGGAGTTTCTACTCAAGCAGTCTGATTCCAGAGTCTATACCCTTAACTTCTGCACACTGTTGAACTAAGACAACTGCTGTAGCTACATAGATATTTTCCCACCAAAAGTCCTTAGGTAATTTGGGGAAGGTTAATTTTTATTATGAGGTATGAGATAAAAAGTAAGGCAGATTAGGTCAGTAAATCTCTTACTATCCACATTGAATTTTCCCAAAGATGAATATAGGAATTTTTTAGTTTTTAAAACATTGCTCAGACTCTCCCTCAAGGTAGTAAATAAAGCAAAAATTTTTTTCACTTAAAACAGGAAAATTGCACTGGACATTCAGTTATGCTAGAGATCAAATTAATTAAATTTTTCTTCTAAATAGAGAATAATATCTAATGCTTTTATTTTGCTAACTAATACTTGGTAAACCTATAAAATTAACACACAGTTTATTTACATTGTAATCTGTTGGTCCCTTTGATTATAGAACAAGTAGTTATTTCTATTGTGAAGTATGAGTTTTGTTGGAATTTCGTTCCCTGAATTTTCTTTTTTATTCTCTACAAAGGTATTTACTTTCAGCACCATGGAGAGAAATTACCTCCCATCTAGGCTGATGATTTGCCTGTACCAACTTGCTAAACATTGGAATCTACTGTGGCCCTTGCTAGGGAAAAAGAAAAACAAAACAAAACAAAACCTACTGATTCATAATTTTTGGAATTGGGGAACATTGAGTAAGTGGGCATAATCCATAGGTAATTCTGAATATTAGCTAAGTATGGAACACCTGACCTAGTTTTATCACAGAATCTTAGAATAATACTTTAACTATACAATGCTTCCAACCCTCTGAAGCTGTGGGGTTGCCACGGACAACAATTATTCTTTAATGTAATGATGGACTTAAAAACAAAGGAAGTTCTTGAGGTTTATATTCAGTGTCCTACTTTCCAGTTCACGGTTCTTCCTGTTTGGTTATCATTTTCTCATGACTTATACCCATGATATATCCCTCTATGTTAACCTACTCCTGGAATATAATAAGATGAGCAATTCATGAACAATTGATATAAACTGAAAGTTCATAGACGAGAATAACAAATGGCCAACGTGTTTTTAAAAATAAAAAAGATGTTGGGCTTCCCTGGTGGTGTAGTGGTTAAGAATCTGCCTGCCAATGCAGGGGACACAGGTTCAAGCCCTGGTCCGGGAAGATCCCACATGCCGTGGAGCAACTAAGCCCATGTATCACAACTACTGAGCCCATGTGTCACAATTATTGAAGCCTGCATGCCTAGAGCCCGTGCTTCGCAACAAGAGAAGCCACTGCAATGAGAAGCCTGCGCACCTCAATGAAGAATAGCCCCTGCTCGCCGCAACTAGAGAAAACCCACGCATAGCAACAAAGACCCAACACAGCCAAAAATAAATAAAAATAAAAAAATTTATAAAAATAAAAATAAAAAAGATGCTCAACCTCATAGATTATTAGGTAAATGAAAAATTTTTAAATCAGATATATCTTTCAGTAACCCAACAGATGGGTAAGAAGCTTGAGTTTTCTAGTGTTGGCAAGGATGCAATAAAATGGGAATTCTCAAACACTTCTGTGTGTTTAATAAACACTGATATTTTGCTAACCCACACCCATTTTCTGCCACTTTCTCCCTTGTTTACCTTAACTTTAGAGACCAAAAATGTAAACAGTCATTTCCCAGCCTTCTTTGCAGCTATGGTGGTCATATAACAGAGTTCTATCAATAAATATACGAAAAAGTCTGTGATGGAGGTTTATGAGAAAGTGAGTATTTGTTGAGAAGAAAATAGAGTTGTAGAAGGTACCTCCTTGTCTTGGATTCATTATGTTTTGAATGTAGATGTGATACCTGCAGCAATGGCTGTCATCTTGTCATCATAAGGGAAAGGCCAAGGATGTCACAGATATGCAGCTATAATATTATTGAACAAATGCCAGTAGCTGTATGCCTCCACACTTACTATTTTGTGATAAAAATAAACTTCCTTTTATTTATATTACTTTTAATTAAGATTTTTTGTTACTTGCAGAATTCCTAAAATACACAGTGGGGTTCTAGATTGATGAAATGTTTTTGGAAGGCAATTTGACATATCTATCAAATTTTAAATGCACTAAGTATTATTATTATAATTTTATGTCTGGAGATATGAATTTATCCTAAAAATATAGTCACCCACATACACAAAGACATATATGTATACAATAACATTAATTTCAGCATTTTTTGCAATAGCAAATAATTAGAGATAACCTGGATATTCACCATTAAGAAGAATGGTTAAATAAAACATGGGTACCATGCAGCTATTAAAATAGTGACCCTACACACACAAACACAGAAGGGTCATCAAAATTCACAGCTAGTTTAAAAAATACATATAAAAACAGTATGTAGAATATGGCACCATTTATATAAAAAATATATGTGTGTAGGTGTAAGCGTGCATGTGAAACTTTGACAATTGTTTATTTTTTGCATGGAATAAGAATGAGAGTTTCAGTGTTCTTTCCAATCTTCAGTACTGTTTGAATCTTGGTCAGTGAACATATAATTACATATTAACATGCTAACAAATTTATTCATGTCAAAATATAAACACTTGATAACAGATTAAGTGTTTACCTTCCTCATGAGAATTTGAGTTAAAATACTAATTAAAGTAATTAACTGAACTTCCAGGTAAGCAAGGGAGAAATATGATATGTGTAACCTCTTTGGCCTCTAAAATTGTTTAGTATAGGTGGTTACTTTTAAGTTATTTCTAAAACTAATCTTTTCCCAATTCATAGTTTGATATTAAATGGGTAAAAGATCTTCAGAAAAAAGTAAAGCATTTATGAATATAGTAATAAAAATTTTATGTATATACTTTAATTCTGAATGAATCTATAAGGATAATTTAGAAATTGGTAAGTTAAGGATTACCTTAAATTACTCTTTTATTCTAGACTGTTCAGTTTTTGAGTAAGAGTAATATCGTTTTCATTGAGACAACATTTTGAGAATTACAAGTATTATTTAGGGACAGATAATTTTATCTTGTCTTTCTAATGATTGCTAGTGCCTATCTTATTAAATGTTATGTGCTTTATTTGATTTGTTTATTATCAATATCTATCCAAAATTTAAAAATGGAAAACTCTTAAAGCAATCAATCTTTTTTTTTTTTTTTTTTTTTTTTGCGGTACGCGGGCCTCTCACTGTTGTGGCCTCTCGCGTTGCGAAGCACAGGCTCCGGACGCGCAGGCTCAGCAGCCATGGCTCACGGGCCCAGCCACTCTGCGGCATGTGGGATCTGCCTGGACCGGGGCATGAACCCATGTCCCCTGCAGCGGCAGGCGGACTCTCAACCACTGCACCACCAGGGAAGCCCCACTCAATCATTTTCATATTTTAGCTCACACTTTGATAGCTATTTGATAATCCTGATGAAGCCAAGTTTATAGATTGGGTCTACTGCTCTTCTACTGATCCCAAAAGATGGGTGTTCTTTCTTTCATTATATTTTGTTCATAACCAGATAAGTTTAAAAGATGTACCAATGGTTGTGTAGGAACAGGTACGTGGGAGCAAGGATGAAATCTGTTATTTGAGTGAGCTCTTACTGAAAAATTGAGGATGAGCAAGTAGTGTGTATTTACAAGAGGCATCATGCTTGTCATAATTATAATATCTAACACTTACTGAGCACTTGCTATGTCCCTGGCATGATGATAGTCTGTTTACATGCTTTATCTCACTTAATCTTTAAAACAAGATATTAGATAGATCCTATGAATTTCTTCATTTTACTGATAAAGTAGCTGCTGCTTAGAGAAATTAAGTAATTTCCCCAAGACCATATAACTAGTATGGGATTCTATCTCAAGTCTATGTGACTCTGAAATTCAAACTGTTAATTATTATTCTGTACAGACTCCAAAGGCATTAGACAGGGACTTGTGACATATATATATATATATATCCCATGTTGACAAATACATTATGTTGTTCAATACTATGTGGCTAGGGCCAAGAATAAATTAGATACTCAATATATATTTGTTGAATGGGTGAATAAATATATGCATGAGTGAAAGGCTAATAATCTGAATGACAATAGAATCAACTCCTTTTTTGTTCATAAAACCAGATCCCCTCTTAGGATGCTACTTAGTGGTTTCCTTCTCTGGGTATTTGGCTGGAAAGACCTCTAAAATGCCTCCTGTTTAGTAATATTAACAATTTAGGAAATACTGTTTATTAGTCCTAGAGAAATAGCTTTAAACTGGAGACTAACTGAATTTTCCGTCCGTGGATGGAGAGAGTCCAGATGGAACAGGGCTTGTAACAACTCCAAACAACATGTCCTTCTTTGCTTCCTCCTCTCACTGGGTCATAAAGAAACTCGTGGAGAGGGCTGGGTTTGAAGAGCTCCCAAGATAGCTTTCCAGATGACCTCTTGGTCACAAGGGCCTGCTATTTTGAAAGGCATAAGTACCATGGAGAGAGAGCAACGGGAGTGCGTGACATTTCCTTCCTTGATTATTATTCTGGAAGTGCTGATGCAGATTATTCTGCCTCAGAGGGAGGGAGCCTGAGGTCCTGGCTTTGCCTAATTTACAAATCCAGGAACAAATTTATCTTTTAGAACTCTATCAAACTTCTCAAATTGAAGGAACTAAGAATAATTTTTACAAATGTGATAAGAAAAGAAGCAAAAGAAAGCCTGGGATCTGTGTTATTCCACATAGAGATCATGGGTAGTACCTGCCTTTTTTTTTTTTTTTTTTTTGCGGTACGCGGGCCTCTCACTGTTTTGGCCTCTCCCGTTGCGGAGCACAGGCTCCGGACGCACAGGCTCAGCGGCCATGGCTCACCAGCCCAGCCGCTCCGCAGCACGTGGGATCTTCCCGTACTGGGGCACGAACCTGCGTCCCCTGCATCGGCAGGCGGACTCTCAACCACTGTGCCACCAGGGAAGCCTAGTACCTGCCTTTAATCCAGCCCATCCCCTGCTGCTATCAGATTACTTTTCTCGTGCATATTTTGGGGGAACATTAAACCATTTCCCTGCTTATGTACCCTGTATCACTCTCACTGTCTAGACTCCTTAGCACTGAATTCTGAGCCCTCTACTTAGCTCTGCCATTATCTCCCACTACTGTCCTATGTGAATTCTTTGCTCCAGACAGAGTGATTTATTAGCCTCTATTCTAAAATGAGCTTCCAGTTACAACATTAACATCTAGCATTTAACAAGCATGGGCTTGGTGCTAAATATTCTGCTAAATCCTTTGTATAAATTATCTTATTTAACCTCACGATGCTATGAGGTAAATATCATTTTATAGAGATATTGAGGTACAAAAAAAGATAAGTAAACTGTCCAAGGTCACACAGCTGTTCATAGAAAGCTAGAGTTGGAACTTAAGCTGTTTAACTCTGCATTGCTTTAACCACTAACTCTCTGTCATAGAAATAAAATGGTCTAGACCTTTAGTTTTATCCTTTAGCCAAGATTTAGGATCACAATCATTAAATGAGTAGAATATCCTTTTTCTACCTCAAGAAGTTGGAAGACATGCAGATATCTTATGCATTTGGTTCATCTAGTCATTCAGTGGATGTTCATTGAGTACCTCCTATGTGTAGGCACTGTTTCAGGCCCTGCAGATACGGTCAGTAGTGAAAACAAACGGAGATCCTTGTCCTCATGGAACTTATATTCTAGTACATTCTAGTTTCTCGTATTTTATCAATAGGGACCTAAGTCAGTCTGGGTGATATAAGAAAGTTTTTGTCCCTGGCAAGGGACATACAGGCATGTAACTTTGCTTTTCTCTTGGAGGCTGATCACTCAAAGGGACATATAGTTTCTGGAGGTGAAAATGAAGTTTGTCCACCAAGATTAAATTTTCATATTATAGTGGCCAGCCAGGAAATGTAACGAAAGTGGGTCAGGAGCTGACTTTAGTGTATTAAAGCAACCTAGCCAGTCTATAGTGGCAGGCCCCTCTCAGCTCTCATGGGCTGTCCCCAGACTGGAATGTGAGCCATTGTTGTAAAGCTACCAGTATTTCAAGAGAAGGCAGAAATCTCATTTTTGGTAAAATATTCAATTTTGTAAATTTTGGGAAATTAATTAAAAGTAAAAAACAACAAAATATAAAGCCCCAAACTCTGTGCCAATTAAAAAAATATCTATTTTAAGGCTGAATAATATTTCATAAATAATGCATGATTCCACTTATATGAGATATCTAAACTAGTCAAACATAGAATTAGAGCATAGGATTGTGGTTGCCAGGGACTGAGGGGAAGGGGAAATGAGAATTATTATTCAGCAGCCATAAAATTTCCGTTATGCAAGAAGACGATGTTCTACAGATCTGCTGTACAACACTGTCTCTATAACCAACAAAATCGTATTGTACGCAAAATTTTATTAAGAGGGTACATCTCGTAGTAAGTGTTCTTACCAAAATTAAAAAGAAAACAACACATCTGTTAGAGTATATCCATGTGCTATCAGTTGTATCTTCCCCTTGTGTGTGTGTGTGTGTGTGTGTGTGTGTGTGTACGCATGCTGAGGTGGGACAATTAGAAACACTCCAGCAGTTAGCACAGTGATCGCACTGGAGGATCATATCACCAGGGGCCTCCACTCTAAACCTAGTAGAATATAAAATGAAGGAGGCCAGGGACCTTGCAAAAGATCCTTGTAAAGGAAAGGAGGAATTAATTCACCAACTGTGGAAGATACAAGGGGAGTTTGACGAAAGAATCAGGAGCAGTGTCAGAGTCAGCATGTCCTGCAAAAACATCACATAAAGTTTATTTCAACCAATGTCACTTCCCTCCAAGCTCCTGGCAGCTCACTGACTTGCTCTGAGCTGCAGAACAGGCAGGTCATTTCTTCTTTGCCCTGGAGCTTTGGCAGAAAGAAACTTTTCTTCTGAAGCTTCAGAGGCAGGGAATAAAGAAAGCCTAGGCATCCCAGAGGACTTTCTTGCAAGGGAGATGAAGTTTTACCTCACTCAGGTGGTCATGCAGGATCTGGGTACTGCTGTTCTCTAGCAAGGTTGATTTGTTCCTTGCTTGTTTATTGTGGTAAGAACACTTAGCATGAGACCTACTATCTAAACAAATTTTTAAGTTCATCATACAGTATTGTTGACTATGGGTACTATGCTATACAGCAGATCTCCAGAATGAATTCATCTTGCATAAGTGAGACTTTATACCAGTTGAACAACTCCCCATTCCCCCTCCCCTTGTCTGTGGTAACCACCATCCTTAAGTGGAACCAAGCAGTTTTGTCCTTCTAAGGCTGCCTTATCTCTCTTAGCATCATGTCCTCCAGATTCATCCATGTCGTTACAAATCTCAACGTGTGTCTCAACTCAGTTCCCCACTTACACAGGCATGGATGAATTTGAATTCAAATGTAGCAGACTCATGTTCTAGAATCATTAAGCAGAACACTTTACTTGGAAATAGAAGGAAAAATATTATTCACATGACTTTGAATGACTTTGTAAGTACAGAGGAAAATTGAGAAATCAATTCTCCTGTGGGATTTTTGAGTTTCTGGTAGAAGGTAGACTCCCCAAGAATATGGGAAAGAATAAAAATGTTTAGCTAAATGTCTGGTGCATGGTAAACATCTAATAAAAGTCAGCAATTTTTATCATTATTCAATTTAATAAATATTTTGTCCTCTACTGAAATTACAGTTAGTGTAAATTTTTTTCATTAATTTAATTTAACTGAAACACTTATTTTTATGAAAACTTCAAAAATTGTCCCAAAGCTATGTGCTTTGACTGAAAAAAAAGGGGTCTTGTTTAAAACATATTGTTAGTTATTTTCTTGGCCCAAAGTTCTAATGTTCACAAGCAGTAAGGCTACTGACAAATGTCTTACTGAAATATAAGTAGTAATCATGATCACCCAGGGTCTGAAAAGATTCCCTGGCAGTTTGTAAATTTCTATCCTTTTAGGCTTTTGATTTATTACTGTAGGTGCCTCTGAAGCTTCAGAAGAAAAGTTTCTTTCTGCCAAAGCTCCAGGGCAAAGAAGAAATGACCTGCCTGTTCTGCAGCTCAGAGCAAGTCAGTGAGCTGCCAGGAGCTTGGAGGGAAGTGACATTGGTTGAAATAAACTTTATGTGATGTTTTTGCAGGACATGCTGACTCTGACACTGCTCCTGATTCTTTCGTCAAACTCCCCTTGTATCTTCCGCAGTTGGTGATTTAAGCCGTGCCATTTACTAGCCGTGTGTCTTTAGGCAGGTTGCTTAACCTCTCTAAACCTCGGTGTCCTCATCCATAAAATACAAACAAGTTCCCCTACCTCAGATGTCTATTATGTGAATTAAATGAATCAGTTCAAGTAAAGGGACTGTGGTACTGGCTAGCATATCAAAAAATTCAGGAAATAAATATTAACTACTATTATGGTTATTATTATCTATTTAGTGTCTCTAACTTAAGTTCCCTCATTAATTTCTTTAACCATAAAAACTGGTTAAAGAAGTCTATTCAGCTCATTGTATTGGTATCGAAGTCAGTGGGATAATGTGGAGAAAGCACTTCTCACTCAGTGATGTGTACAGCCTAAGCACTCAATGAGTAATACGTACTATATTGGACAGCTCTTGTGCACTGTCTCAGATCCTCTTGGTCTGCCTTCTGCTCCTGACATTGCTATAGGCAACTCACTTCATGTCTGAGCAGCCCGATAGCTCTTCACCCACCTCACCACAGCTGTACTGTGTTTCTCAGTTTCTGAGCCTGGATTTTCTATGTGGCTGAGTTGGAGAATATATAAGGAAATTCTTTAGCACTGGTGCATGTGCAAATTTGGAAATTTAAGGGAACTAATACCCTATGGGAGACTTTCCCAATGAAAGACTGAAGCTGGTGGATGAATGCCCTCTTCTTCCATCCCTCAGGTGGACAGTGCAGTTGCATTTACTCAGCAATTTGGGGCTTTTTGTTTGTTTGTTTTTCAGGATTAAGCCCCAGTTTCCCATAGCAAAGATCAGCTGGATAACACATCCTTTTTCTCATACCTTATCTCAATCTTTCCAATCCCCCACTGCTGTTTTCTAGGATTACTTCCCAAATAAACTACCTGCACACAAGTACTTGTCTTCAGTTCTGCTTTCAGGGGGACTCAGGATGTTATAATATGTAGCTATAAGCCAAAGTGAAGTAAATATATTTTGTCTTTTAGATTCTGTCTCCTAAGAATCATACTGAGGCATTTTTATGGTATTAGAGGAAGATTGCTGAAATATATCTTGAAGATAATTTACACTAATCCATTGAATGCTTCTAGTCTGCCTTAAGTTGATCTTAAGTGATATTCTGGTCCAGGGGTTGGCAAACTTTTTCTGCCAAGGGACTGACAATGAATATTTTAGGCTTTGAAGGGCAGGTAATCGCTGTTGCAACTACTTGACTACTGTTGTATCATGAAAGCAGTCAAAGGTAATAAGGTAAATGAACGGGTGTGGCTGTGTTTCAATAAGTCTTTATTTACATGTGGCAGGTCTATACTTGCAATATAGATGTGATATATAAACTCAGACATTTTTCAGGCAGATATGTTAAAAAGATAGTAGTTCTAATTTTGTATTCTAAAGATATTTTTCTCAAAACATTTACTTTATAATAACCAATTATTTCTCCATATGTTCCTTTCTGCTAACCCCCATGCAGATGAACTATGATGACCCTAGGAGGGTTCAAGATGAGTGTCTAAGGATTCATGGGTTAATGATAGTCAGCATTCACTGAGTGCCTACTCTGTCCCAGGTGCATACTAAGTGCTCTTCTGCTTAGCTTATTTATTTCTGAGAGAAACTGAGGTTATAGAGGCTATGCAACCTGCCCACACGCTCATCCTCAGCAAGTAAACCACTGAAGTGAGATATAAATCCAATCCATCTCCTTAATTTGCCCTCTTAGGGCCATAGAATGTTCTGTAGTAGTTTTGTAAATCTAATGATTCTCTTCTATGTCACAGCAAGTTATATTTCAATATATGGAGGCTAAACCAGGAGTGGAGAGAAACTTGTGTGGTTGTCTAAGGAGGCTGCATCTACCATTCTTTGTCAAAATATTTTTGGAGTAAATGACCAATTGCACAGCTTTAAAAATTTCTAAAATCTTTTGGTGCGCTGTCATGTAGAACATGGTCTTAGTTATGCTATAGTAATTTTTAAAACTGGATTTTCATAGTTTATTGGGATTGGTCCAAGAAGGAAGCAAAGCATGAAGCTTCATATGTTGACAATTAAATCATTTATATCTGTACTAAGAATATACTTACAGTGGTTGATAACTGTCACTGAAACAGCAGCTAATTAGAAGGAAAATAAATTTAAAAAAATAAGAACAAGCCAGAGTTCAAGAGGACTTAGCTTCATGCACAAATTGTGATGTACATGTTCCTTAGAATGGTATAAATGATATATTTTCCAGATAAGTAACAAAAAGGTATTTTTGAACACTAAATAAGAGCAGGTTTTAACCATTATCTGACTAAAAGAAAGATAGCAATAATGAGATGGGGTCATGAATCTAAGGTGACAAGCCATTGTTATTGGATTTCTATTGGACTGTGCTTTCAATCTATGTTGAACTGATGATGTCCTGCTAGACCAGATACATGACTGGGATGGGAGTCCATCATTCATTCTAGAAAACAGTGAGTCCAGCCACGGGATAGAGAAGCTGAAGGCAAATAAAGAGCAAAGCAGATGCTCCTTTGACATTCAACCTTTGGTCTTTGAAATGGAAGAAAGATGAGCTAACAATTAAATGACATTTGAGGTTAGATTTGAGCTGAGAGTTTGAATAAACTCCAAATCTCAGAATAACAGCAAAATTAGTGTGTGGCAGGATTCAGTCACATTATGATCAGAAGAATAGGGGTTAAATATTTTCTTGAAAATGATAATATGCATGTAGAAGGGAACAGAGATCGGGAGAGGATAAATTGGTCTGAAGAAATATAGAAATATGGATAATTTTTCTCTGAATGACAAAAAGATTTTGATACTGCTCTGCCCTCTTAGAAATTATCCAAGAAATAATCTTTACCTTCCCTAGACTGTATTTGAAGACTTGGTTCTGTGGTAAGGCATCTAAAATCATTATGAACTCAATTGTTCATTCATTTATTCAACAAATAGAAATTTCTATTCAACAAATAGAAGTCTTTAGTTTGCTGTTCTTCTCCTTGGCATAACTTTAAAAATCTTCTTCAGCACCCATATTCTCTTTGGTTCACATTCCCAGGTGGCATGAGTGGGCCCCACCACCATCCCCTGACATCAAGAGTGTCCTGGTTCAGTTTAAATAAGTATAGTCCACCTCCCTTGACACCGAGGTTGCTTCAAGGTTAGGCACATCACAGCCAATTTAAAACAAGAAGAAGCTACTGGGCTTCCTCTGTCTTCCATGGAAGCAACTAAAACAGATTCTCTCTTTCTCCCTCTGATGGTGTGATATGAAGATGTGGAGCCTGGAACCACTGAAGCCTTTATGCTGCCAAGAGAAGTGTCTTGGGCCTTGGTAATTCAGTGGGTTTAAACCACTGAATCAGCCTTTCATGAAGTCAGAACATATTCTGGACTTTTTGGTTTTGTGAGTTAATGAACTCTCTTTATTGCTTAAGCTTGTTTGGTTTGGGGTTCTTTTTGTCACTTGTTTTCAAGAGTCTTTGTAGAGTAAAAGCACACTGTGTCAGCTTCTGGGGAACCCAGACAAATAATATTATCTTTTGCTTTCAGGAAACTTCCTGTATCATGGAAATACAACCTCTGAGCTACAGGTTGATGGAGACCTGGCTACTTTCATGCACAACACTGGAGCACTAGAAGAAATTGACTGGATTAGAGATTTTAAAAGGGAAATTATTAAAGGAAGGAAAAGGAAGAAATATTACACCAGGGGAGCCAAGATACAGAAACAGACAACAAAAGCTTGTTCTACTCCTATGCATAGATTGAAGAATGAGCCAAAAGATCACCTGAAAGTCTGCAAAGTTTGATCTCAATGCCAACAAACCAGTTTATATGAAAATCACTTAAATATCCTAAAAGCTTGTGCAGAACAGAGACACTTTGGGGAGGATCCACAGCCTTTGAGAGCAAAGAGCATATTCTTTCCTCCTACAAATAACTGAAAACAAGATATCTGTCTAGAATTAATCATATTGGTGTCAGGAATGACTTACAAAGCAAGCAACATCTAAGAGATCAACTGTGTTATCTTTAAGAACAGTTTAAGCTGTTAAAAATAGATTGATTGTATTTGGAGCTCATAGCTACATTTAATTATATCCTCTTTTATAGGAAAATTGGCTGAGATTTTTAACCTTTCCTTTTCAAAAGAGTTAAAGCAGCCTTCTGGCTTGACTAGGAATGTCTATTTTTACTTAACACAGAATGGAAATTTATTGTTCTGGGTTATGTAAAAGAAAAAGGAAAATAAATGCATTTGCCTTCCAGCTATAAAGAATGATCTTTTGCGGATTTAGCTTTGGACTTCTACATACAAAATGGGATGTGATGTAGAAAAGTAAGACTCTGACTCTAATGTGAATACAAATTACACTGGAATCTTGTGGAAATGCAGATTCAGATTCGGGAGACCTAGGGTGGGCCTTAGATCTGTGCTTTTCACAAGATCCCCTGTGATAGTGATGCTTCAAGGACCATGGATCACACTTTGAGAAGCAAGAACATAGAGCAAAGAGCTGGGCTGTGTAGGAATCAAGAAGTCTGGGTCTAGTTTCAGTTCTATCATTAATCAGTTGCAAGACCTTTTTTTTTTTTTTTTTTTTTTTTTTTTGCGATACACGGGCCCCTCACTGCTGTGGCCTCTCCCATTGCGGAGCACAGGCTCTGGATGCACAGGCTCAGCGGCCATGGCTCACGGGCCCAGCCGCTCTGCGGCATGTGGGATCTTCCCGGACTGGGGCACGAACCCGTGTCCCCTGCATCGGCAGGCGGACTCTCAACCACTGCACCACCAGGGAAGCCCGCAAGACCTTTTTAATGTCACTTATGCTTTGAATGTTCCTCATCTATAGAATGATGGGGTTGGACATAGTCATCTCAAAAATCCCTGCCAAATCTAAGCCAACAGGAAAAAGAAACTCTGTATGTTTTGCATCATGTTTTACAATCTTCCCTATACATTTTCCCTTGTTCCTTTTCTTCTTAGAAGGTGTCCTCTGCCATGCCAGCTATTTGAATATTCTCCTTGGCTCTTCTCTCTTCATCACCTCCCTGGATTCAATGGGTCATCAAGTCTCAACCAGTTCCTTGAAAAGAATCCTAGACTCTTTGGTTTGTGTGTCTCTACTCCCACTGGGACAACTAAAATTCAAGTAACCATCATCTTCCTCTTGACCACATTATTCCAGCCTCCCAAAAAATTTCTACCCCTTTATGCCTCTTTCCAATCCATTTTTTCCTTCATTTATTCAGCAAGTGGATATCTTTAATAGTCTGGTTAGTAGCTTTTTCTGTCCTCTGGACACAGTGTTTCCTATACCCTGTAGCACACCTCCCCTCCTGTCCTCTCAGCCCTGTGTTAGGTGGGTTCCACCTACCTTCCTATCCCAATATCGAATTTATATCTAATCGTTTCCTGCCCTGTATGAAATCCTTCAGGGACTTCCTACTTTTTATAAGGATGTGGACTGCGGTCTCTGTTATGACATAGGCTGGGCATGATGTCACGCTTGTCCAGTCTCCTCTTCCCTTCTTGTTTTCACATTCCAGTCCTACCGGACTCCGAGTTCTGCAGAAGCACCATGCTCTGTCTCATCTCCGCTTCCTTGCACCTGTCATTCCTTGAGTGTGGCATATTCACTCTCCCCCTCTCTAATTCACTGAGTCCCTGCTGGTGAATTATTTTGCTGGGCTCAGCTGAAATGTCACTTCCTGATTCCCATAGTTAACGTAGGACTCTGAGATTAAATGTGCCAGGACTACTTTGCACTTGACCTCCATAATACTCAGTGACACACTTTTAAATATTTGCTCAATGTCTGTTTTCTCCAGTGGACTACATGCTTGATGAGGACAAGGTAACCCATTTGCCTCACACAGGACTGGCTCTGAGAATACTTTCAATGATCACTAACAGAGCTCAAATGGAAAAATTATAGATACCAGTTTGTCTTTCTTCATCTTTAATGTCCAGGTTTTATAGACGATTGGGTAACTCTTGGATACTCTGGTCTCTCTGCCTTTCACTTCTCTTTATGTCAATCTTTTCTTCACATGGCTAGCATTTACTTCAAACCAGAGCCCCAGCCCACTCCTCTGCTCAAAAATTATTTTATGTCTTCTCACTGCCTATGGAGTAATAACACAGTCATAGACTTCATTCAAGTTGCTCCATAATCTGTCCTAAGAAATCTTGGGGACACCATGCACTGTCCCCATGTCATAATTATGACATTATGGCAAATATCATACTATCCAGCCAAATGGGATTATTAGCTGTCTCCCAATCCTCTCTCACGTTTCCTGGTTCCATGATTTTGTCGCTAATGTTCCCTTTTCATAGAATATTTCTATAGCTCAACATAAATGCTCTTTTGTTATTAGTCATTTTTACATACACTGGATTAAACATAATCTCTTCTTCCTCTGTATTCTCTTAGTAGTTCGTCTATTCCTTCATGCTGGAGGTTCAAAGGACCCTAATCGCCCTTGTCCTCTTGTTCCTGTTCTAGCCATTGAAATGGATGCAAGAAGCCAAAAGGGGTAATTAATAAATGAGGATTAAAACTCATACATGACAAGTCTTCCTAGATTGTTAAACATGGCTTAGACCTAAGGGCTTCCCTATTCCTCTACCCCTCCCGAACTCTACATTCCATGTGGGAAAAATCAAGTCTATTGAGAAAATGCTTATATGGACAGCTAATTGCAAAATTATAGCTTCCTTCACAAACTCATTCAGGAAAATGACTTAGAGCAATACTCTGCAATAGAGATATAACGCAAGACACATATACAGTTTAAAAAATTTTTCGTAGCCACATATAAAATTTTAATGGGAAAAATTAATTTAATAATATTTTTTATTTAACCCAGCATATTCAAAGCATTATCATTTTAGCATGTAATCAATATAAAAATTATTGATGAGATACTTTGCCCGCTTTCTTTTGTCATACTAAATCTGGTATGTATTTTATACTTAAAAGACATCTCCAGTTCTCAGTAGCCACATACAGCTAGTGGCTATTCTATCAGACAGCAAAGCCTTAGAGAAATACAGAGACTACTATTATATTTCCTTTTTTAAATAAATTTTTATTTTGAAGTAATTATAGACCGAAGAAGTTGCAAAGAAATGAAGAATAAGGTTCCATGAACCCTTCAGCCTGTCTCCTTAAATGCTGATGTTTTTAAAAATTACAACAACAAAACCAGGGAATTATACTGACCCAATACTGCCTTTAAAGAACAGTGGCCTTTCCTCACTATATAACCAGATTTCTCTGCAATCACCAGTGGATAGTTTCTTCTTTTTCCTATGGGGAGAAATTCATAATAAAATGGAAATATGAGCTAAAGTTGTTCAATCTAATATATTGCTTTTGTCTGGAGACTGGATCAGATTTCTTTTTACCCATGAAAGAAAGAATTCTTTCCTACACCCACCCCAGTATATTACACTCTGCCTTATTTTAGAGTTAATTATTTCTAATTCTACTTTTATTGAAGAGGTAATAAGATCCTGGGATATAGGGGAATATTCTTTTCAATATCTTCCACACAAACATTGGTTTGCATAGAGAAGATGCTCAGTGAGTATTTATTGAGATGGTTTCTTGAAATAATCCAATTGTTATGTGACAGGCATTCACTATGTACATTTTCAAGCTACTCAACTGTTGCATGCCTAAAAGGGAAATGACATAACCTTTGAATAGGTCTGATGAATGGTTTTTCTCAGGCAAGAAGGATTTAAGGGGACACAGTAAACTAACCAGTAGGGACTATTCTATCCATCTAGAGATACAAGCCTCTTTTCCTTAATTTGGTTTTAATTGGAATTAAGTCTTTGAGATATTGTCATCCACTTTGTGGATAGTTTTTATTGAGTTTACCATATCCACACTTCAAAAAGAGAAAAACAGAGATGTAAAGGCCTCCCAGGCAAACTGACATACAGGATTATTCAGCTAATAATTGGTGCATGGATACAAGCCATTGTCTTTCCTGTCCAATTTTTTCACTCTAGATGTATTGAAACAGCTCCAAGAGCTACTGACTTCAAATAGATTAAAACCCAAACACCTCAGCTGTATGATTAGCTATATTTCTAGATCCAGCACAGGGTCAGGTACATGGCAGAGATCAGTAAACATCTGTTGAATGAATGAGTAAATGAACTGATGATGTTCTCATTCAGTGTCACTTTTTCATGTTTGTACGATGTAAGAATAGATTGTCTTAGTTGGAAGGGTATTGGATAACTTATAGGGAGCTGTCAAAGCTCACCAGGAAATGTGACCAGCTGCTCAGGATCACCTGGCAACAGCCCTCCCAGGGCCTGTGGCAGAAAACCTGAGCATACCTAGGGCCAATCATTATCACTTTCCCTTCATTTATCCAGGCATATCTATATGGTAGAGCCTGGAGTTCTGGTGATTACTGTCTTCTAGGCACACTCAAAGTCTATACAATCAACAGCAGTGTGCCTTCAGATCTTTGCTTATCATTTATCTACACATGTCTCCCAACTGCCAACCAGCCCTTCCTCTAGCCTTTGACAGTAACCAAAACATCACCTTTTATTTATGCCCCACATCCAATTTAAAACAAAATCCCATTGATTAGGATTCTAAAACATCCCTGGAATCTGGCTTTTTCTTTTTCATGCAGCCACAAACTACCTCTAATGTTGAAAATTGCAACACTGCCCAGGGTGGGCCCCATATTTCCTTCCACTCTTGCAGCTGTCCATTTGAAGGGTGCAGATGTGCCCACGTTACTTTCCTGTTTCAAATCTTTCAGTGTCTTCTCACTAGTAATGAGGTATGTCTCTAACATGGCTTCAAAGGCCTTGGCTGATTGGGACCCCACCTGCCTCTCTAGGCTCATTTCTGCCCCTCTCTCCTCACATACTATGCTTGAGCCACACCAGACCTCTTCGGATCACTGCAAGTGACATGGTTTTCCTCATGTCCTTTACACACATTTTTCCCTTTGATTGAAGCACCGTCTTTCACTCCACCGCCCCACCCTCTTTCATTAGCTCATTCCTATTCATCCTTCAAATTTCATTTTAAATAGTACTTTGTCAGGAAGCCTTATCTGACCTCTAAATCAGGTTAGAACTCTGTTTTATGATTCCATTCACATGTCACATTTCTTCTTTATGATATTCATTGTAATTATAACTTCTTGTTTAACGTCTTTTATCCTTGTTCAACTGTAATTTCCAGGAGCTCAGGGTCTGTGTCTTAGGAACCATTACTACGTTAATGCCTAGCACAGTGCCTGATAGGTTTTGGGTGCTCAATAATTATTTATCAAAGGAATAAAATATATGTGCTCATCATTTCCATTCCTCTTTATTTCTTTCTTTCACAGATCACACTTTCCTTCATCCTATGACTCTTCTATCTTCATAAATAAGTTATTAATGATCATCATCTTTATGTGTGGTACAGTGGGAAATGTGAGCCGGCTGGGAGCTGGAGAGTTTGCCTGCGGAGACACATCTGTCTGGTGTAACAAAAAAGGTACTTAACAGGAAGTTACAACTCCAAGTTTTAGCTTCAGGGTCTACCATAAACTTCAGCTAGTCCTTCCTCACTTCAGGTCTTAGTTTACCTTTGTGTAAACTGCACAGTAGCATAACTTGATATGACCACCCAAGGCTAATGTTCTATGTCTCATCCTCCCCAAAAATCCATGATAGCCGACTCTTCAATTACAAAGTGTTGATGCCACAAAACCTTTAAAAAATAAAGTATAACTGCCTTTTAGAGAATCTAAGAAAAAGTGTTGAACTTCTTTCCAGAAAAATGCACGTATGTGCAGGCATGATCCTGACATTTTGCTTAGAATTTTAGGTTAAGAAGTATTTCTTCAAATTAAATTTACTTATTTCTAAGACCACCTTTAGGCATATTTTTGAAGTAGCTGAAGTTTGATTTTTATTTCTTTTCACCCTTCTGTTTACTTTCTCTTTGTTCAGTCACTTATCGGCACTTAGGACTACTCTCCATTTAGGTGTAAAATCTCAAATTTTTCAATTGCCATGAGATACTACTTCTCCAACAGACAGAGAAACTCCAAGAGAAATTAAAAGGCCTACTAATTATGTGATAATATTCATGATAGTTCATTGTTTGTATGTACCAGAGTTTATTTATCCACTCACCTATTGATGGACATCTTGGTTGTTTCCAAGTTTTGGTTCTCATGAATAAAGCTGATATAAACATCTAGGTGCAGGTTTTTGTGTGGACATGTTTTCAGTTCATTTGGGTAAATGTCAATGCTGGATCATATGGTTAGAATATGTTTATTTTTGAAAGAAATGACCAAACTGTCTTTCAAAGTGGCCATATCACTATGCATTCCCATCAGCAGCAATGCATGAGAGTTCCTGTTGATTTGCATCCTCGCCAACATTTGGTGTCGTCAGTATTCCAGATTTTGGCCATTAAAATAGGTGCATAGTGGTGTCTCATCAATTGTTTTAATTTGCATTTCCCTGATGACATATCATGTGGAACATCTTTTCATATGCTTACTTACATGCCATGTGTATATCTTTTTAGTGAGATGTCTGTTAATGTCTTTGGCCCATTTTCTAATCAAGTTGCTTGTTTCCTTATTGTTAAGATCTAAAAGTTCTTTGCATATTTTGGATAATAGTCCTTTACCAGATGTATATTTTGCAAATACCTTCTCCAAGTCTGTGGCTTGCCTTCTCAATCTCTTGACGTTATCTTTTACAAAGCAGAAGTTTTCAAGTTTTATGAAGTAAAGCTTATCAGTTATTTCTTCCACAGATTGTGTCTTTGGTATTGTTTTTAGAAAGGCCTTGCGATACTCAAGGTCATGTAGATTTTCTCTTATGTTATCTTCTAGGAGTTTTATAGTTTTGTGTTTTACGTTTAGGTTTACACATTCTGTTTTGAGTTAATCTTTGTGAATGGTGTGATGTCTATCTTGATTCATTTTTATGCATGTGGATATCCATTTGTTCCAGAACTATTTGTTGAAAAGAGTATCTTTGCTCCATTTTACTGCCTTTGCCTCTTTGTCAAAGATCAGTTGTCTATATTTATGTGGGTCTATTTCTGGGTTCTGTCCTGTTCCATTGATCTATTTGTCTAGTCTTTTGTCAATACCACACTGACTTGATTACGTAGCTTTATAGTAAGTCTTGATGTCAGAGATTAGTTTTTTTTTGCTTAATAAATACTTATTGCACACCTATCAGGTAAACACAATGGTGAACACAATGATGAACAAAACACAAACACAAAACATTAAATTTCTCCTTCATGTGGTGAGGCAAATATTAATCAAATAATCAAACAAATAAAAATTGACAAACTGTGATCAGTGTGGTTAACAGAAATTATAGGGATTTATGAGAGAGATTAAATAGGAAATGGATCCCTATTAGGGCATCAAAGGTTTACCCAATGTAAGACCACTTTAGTTAAAGTGTAAAGGATATAAAAAAGTCAAATTATATTAAATTAAGGGTGTGTATGTGTGTGTGTGCTTGTGTGTTTAGGAGAGATGTGAAGGGAAATAGCCTGTTTGAGGAAGTAAAAGAAAAACAATATGGTTTATACATGAGGAACAAAAGGTAGAGAAATGTTTGAGAGGATTGAAGAGGAAAGCAGGGCTCAGACCCTATGCAGCTTAGTATGTCACACTGAATTTCTGACTATTTCTCTAGAGGAATGGGAAACCATGCTGGGGTTCCAAGTAGGGTAAGTGACATGGTCAAATTTCTCTTTTTGAACAATCCTACCAACTGACTTGGGAGAATGTATAAAAGTTGGCAAGACAGGATACATAAGAGTCGAGAAAGAATTGCTTGCAATACTCCAGACAAGATATCACTGTAGCTTTGACTATGACTCATAGACTGTTGGAGCTCAAAGGAATCTGTAAGGTCAAGTATTCAACCCTGCTATTTTACAGGTGAGGAAATTAAGGCTCAGAGAAGTTACTAATTGTACCTAAATTCCACCCTTTCTTCAAAGGCTTCCTCCTTCTGTTTTCTTCCTCTCCCTCCCCCTCTGCTTCTCCCTCTCCTCTTCTTCTGCCTCATCCTCACCCTCATCTTTCTGTTCCTCCTCCATGAAGTCCTTTTTGCTATGCACTCAGGGACAAAACCTTCTTCCCAATTACCACAGTCCTTAGAGTCATGCTGGATGCCCCTTGAAAAGGCATTTTGTTCTGTCATTTTTAGGTGTCAATGTCCCTGCAAATAGATTGTAAGACCTTCACAACCAGAGGCCAAGACACACACATGCTTCTTAGCCTGCCCAGCATGTTGGGTTTTTGCTCATAAGAATAATCCTTCCAAACATTTACAGGATAATGCATGAAATGAACAGAACCTTATTAAAAGGGAGACCATGCAGAAATTCACTTCTAGAAGGAATCTGTGAAATGAGAGAAGGCCAGGCATATTCTGGATTCTAATTGCAAAGGCCAACCCTCTGCCATTACACCAAGAGATGTAAGAACAGAGGCCTGGATTCTCATCTCTCCTCTGCCATAAACTGGCTTGGGCAAGTAACTTTATTACTGAATCTAGGATGCTCCTTTAGCAGGAACAATCTGTAGCTAAAGATTAGGTTGGATTTCAGTCATTTTTTTATGGCATTAAAGAAACCTACAGAAGGCAAGAAAAGCACAACACAGAACTGATTCGTAAGTGACCTTGTGACATAAGCAGATATTCTTTGTTATTCTCAATCACAAAAGCCTGTAAATATCTTGTAAATCATAAATCACAATGTGCAAATATTTTGGTTTTTTTGTTTCCTCTTTTATTGTCTATTTTCTCACTGGATTGTAAACTCCATGAGGGCAGGGACCTTGTCTTTCATGTATTATGTTATGTCCCCTGATACAGTACATGGACTGGTCTATAGCTGGTACACTGTCGCAGTTTGTTAAATGCATACATGAATGAAATGGTTACATTTTTTCAACATACATATTTCAGTCCAGTCTCAACACACCACCGTAACCACCTGTACCTCATAAGAATGAGGTGAAGTAATGTTGGCAAAGCATTCTGGGGAGAGGAGTCAGAAATCTTTGCTACCAATTCAGAGATGTTTATCTTTCAGTGTCTCTTTCTAGTTTTTCAGTTTGCCTTTGACATCTCCTGATTTTTAGCACTTGCTGATAAACACTGATGGATTGGGCTTGCCCAGATATCTTGATGTCTAAATCATAGTCTGGATCCTTCTTCATTTTCAGCTTTAAATTGCATAGATCCTACATATCAGCCAAGGGTAAAGCACTTATTTTTGAAAGCATTTTAAAATAAGAAGAGCGTGCTGACTCTCCCTAGGTATCCCAGACAAGCCTAATAGATAAGACAAGATAGAGGACTGAAGCATCACTCAGAGCAATGCCTTCGTCCTGGAGAACAAAGAGAAGAGAATTTTCATCCAAGTAGACTTGTCACCACTTCAAACAGGGGCACATTATAGCACCTCAGTTCCAATAGACAGCTATCTTTTTGTTATTTAAGCTCTCCAAAAGCTTTCCCCTGGCCTATGTTTCTAAATTGTGGTGGAACCAGATATTCTATTCTACTAACATTCCATGCAAGTCAAAGAGGTAAAAGTTCTCAATTGTCCCATCTTCTCCTGCACAGTGTATTAAAGGAGGCTGTTTTCGCCCACCCTCACTAGCCTTTGAGCTCCACAAAGGCAGGCACCAGCATCTTCACGTTCACTAATGTATTCCGGGTACCTATTATAGTGACTGACATATAGGAAGAAATCAGTAAATATTTGTTGAATTGTTGAAATTGATTGTACAGAGCCTTTAGTCTCCATAGCAAGTACACATAAGTGATCAATTAACAGAGTCATAGGTTCATTGCAGCACTATTTACAATAGCCAGGACATGGAAGCAACCTAAGTGTCCATCAACAGATGAATGGATAAAGAAGATGTAGCACATATATACAATGGAATATTACTCAGCCATAAAAAGAAATGAAATTGAGTTATTTGTAGTAGGTGAATGGACCTAGAGTCTGTCATACAGAGTGAAGTAAGTCAGAAAGAGAAAAACAAATACTGTATGCTAACACATATATATGGAATCTAAAAAAACAAAACAAAACGGTTCTGATGAACCTAGGGGCAAGACAGGAATAAATACGCAGATGCAGAGAGTGGACTTGAGGACACAGGGAGGGAGAAAGGTAAGCTGGGACGAAGTGAGAGTGGCATGGACTTATATACACTACCAAATGTAAAGTAGATAGCTAGTGGGAAAGCCGCATAGCACAGGGAGATCAGCTTGGTGCTTTGTGTCCACCTAGAAGGGTGGGATAGGGAGGGTCAGAGGGAGATGCAAGAGGGGGGGATATGGGGATATACGTATGCATATAGCTGATTCACTTTATTATACAGCAGAAACTAACACACCATTGTAAAGCAATTATACTCCAATAAAGATGTTAAAAAAAGAAAGAGAGCCATAGGACTTTACTACTAGAAAGAATTTCTTGAGATTTTCTAGTTGAACTCCTTAACTACACTACACAGGAAGAAATTGCATAGAAATAACTAAGCATTTAGAACAATTGTCTCCCACACCCAGGAAGTGATTGATTTGGCCTACGGTGCTGGTTTTCTATTCATAAACACCAAAACTTAAGAGAATATATTTAACAATACAATCACAGTAAATATAATAGTATCTTTTCTCAGTAAGTCTACAGCCCTGTTAGTTCTTGCAGTTTATCTGGGTCTTTGAGGGGCAGAATAATTCTCATGGAGAGATGTGCCAGTTAACGGAGATCACTGGTTTTTTAGAATGTCAGATGATAGGGAGCTTGATTTGTTTCTCTGAGTCAGCAAAAAATGCCCCTGGCTTGAGATGTAGCCAGTGTTTCTGAGTTAATAGACTTAATCCCTGTGAATATTTATTTTGTACTTACTTTATGCCAGACACTTTTCAAAATGCGTTATGTGAATTAACTCATGGAATCCTCATGGCCACCTTGTAGTGTAGGTTCTATTATTAGCATTTTCATTTTGCAGGTGAAGAAACTGAGGCACAGAGAAGCTAAGTAACTTCCTCAAGGTAACACAGCTAGTTAGTGGAAGAGTCAGGATATGAAACCAGGAAAGGTGTTTAAAGATGACAGAGAAAACAAAAGTATTATTATTCTAGATGGAGGGTATATCTCGCTTCCCCATTCACTTGCAAAAGTGAGTTAGCCTTCTCATACCTAGGATATACCTTTAAACTGTTGAATTACATAAGCTCATAAATTCTCTATTGTAATGAAGTCTGTTGGAGCTGGGTTTTCTATTACTTGCCACCTAACTATTCCTAGCTGATATAGTTTGCATGTCAATTAAATGAGTCAATGTGTACACAGAGTTATGCTTAATACCTGGTACTTATCAAGTGTTCAATAACTTGTATCCAACACTATTCTAACCAGAAGTTTCTCTCTATGGTTTTCAGCACTTTCTGCCTTTATTCCCATCCCCAAGCCTCTTTCTCAGGTTCTTAAATCCCTTTTGAGCCCACCTCAAGTTCCTTCTCTCCTCCAAAGCCTTTGCCCAGATCCCTGGTTGAAACAGGAGGAAAGGGGGCAGGGTACAACTTTTTAAAAGAATGATATAGCCATAGGACATGACAAAGACTGGTTAGAGGAACTTCCCTGGTGGTGCAGTGGTTAAGACTCTGCGCTCCCAATGCGGGGGGCCTGGGTTCGATCCCTGGTAAGGGAAGTAGATCCCACATGCATGCCACAACTAAGGAGCCCAAAAGCTGCAACTAAGGAGCCTGCCTGCCATGACTAAGACCCGGTGCAACCAAATAAATAAATAAATAAATATTAAGACTGGTTAGAACCATTTGGGTCCAAGATAGCAGAAGATTCGACTTCCAGTAGAACTTGAACCTCATTATATGCTCATTGTAATACATTACCATGCTAAATGACACACCCACCAGTGCTATGACAGTGAGGCCAACCATAAAAGGTCAAAAAGTGGGTAGTGGCCCAATTCCTGGAAATCCCCACCTCTTTCCCAAAGTAATTGGAAAAATCCTCCCACTCATTAGCCGATGAAATTACCCAGCCCATAAAAACTAACCACGCCATATCTTGAAGTCTTTTGCCTTCCAAGATGACCCACACTCTGTGGAGTGTGTTTCTCTCTAAATAAATCCACTTCTTACCAATCATGAACCTTAAATTCACCGGGAACATGGTCACCTGTCTCTAGCCAGCCTAAAAGAGATGCTCAGGGCCTTGCTTTCTGTGCTCACAGAGTGCCTTCTTCCTCTGTCACTTAGCACATGACGTTGTGATTCTTTGTCTTCTGCTCCTTGAGGGCAGGGACTACTTTCTTTGGCTCTATACCCTTACAGCCTGACAGATAGTAGGTACTCAATAAATGCATAAATGATCAAATGAGGTTTTATTAGGTAAGCTCATCTTAGCAGTGATGGCCCTGGCAAGGGGACAGGAAGTATATCAGGAAACCTCATATATATATATATATATATATATCATATACCTCTGGTATATCAGAGTCACATTAATAATTTATCATCAGGAAACAGAGGAACAATAAAGCAGAGAAAACTATCCTAGCTACGTACTCCTGAAAAGCAAGAGGGAGTCGTTGACTGGGAACTACTTATAAATGTATAGTTTATTGGAGTTTTGGGTAATGGTTTGTAAATATCCTTGACTTTTTTCAGAGAAATATTTTCTCATCTTTTCATCCTAATGCCTCATATTTAAAACTCATTTCTCAAATATTGTCAAGTTGAAAATCCAACCAGAGGCTCTGAACTCACCCGTGAAGCTTTCTCCCCCCTTGTTTTTGCTAGCCATCAGCCAGAAATTTTAGTTTAAGAGTGGGGTGGGGGAGGGGATCTCATTGCCTTGGCTGCCTCAGTGGAGAAAACTTTAAGTCAATTTGTTTCTTTAAATCCTCGAGTTGAAAGTAAGTTCCACATTCTGTGAAAGGACTGGAGATAAGACTGAAGGGAGTTGACTGTGAAGGGGAATGTCCAAGGAGACTGATTAGGTCTCTTATACTGTTCAAGAGGAAATAGAGCAGAAAGGGGTTTGGTGCAGAACTTGAGCAGAGCCTCCCTGGGATGGAAAACGCTTCTATTCATCTACTCTGGCTGTTGAGGTCAACTTCAAAACTTTATTTCTGGACAGAGAGGCTCAAGTAAAGGCAGCTCTTCTCTCCCATGTCCTGTGGCAAAGTTGGACAGCCTGGAACAGCCTAGTTTTTACGTAACAAATATATTCTCTGCACAGAGCGAGGGCTCAGGAATGAGAAGCAAGGACAGTGGCACCTCCCAAATCTAGGGAGCATGAGAAGGTCATCAAATAGAAGCATTCCAGTCCCAGATGATTACCATTTAGTTACGACCCTCTAAGCCAATGCTCTTGACCACTACATGAAATCTCTAGCCTTAGCAAGGCAGCGTGTGTTTGGTTTTCTTTTGGTAGTTGTTGTTCTTATGTTTTTTAATACTGTGCTCTCTCTTGGTCCTGTCCAATGCACAAACATAAGAGTGCTTGTTACAGGGCCAGGAGGGGCAAAGACCCTACTGTCCTCAAGGAGCAAGGAGGTATATAGAGGACAGCAATTAGGAGTTTCAATTAGAGAGTCATCATCTAGACTAGGGATTGGACTCTGATTCTGTCTCTTAATAGATATGTGGCCCTGGGCAAATGACTCAGTAATATTCACCCCATGGTTTTAATGTGAACATCAAATGACATGTTGGTTTATATACAATATTGTATATAAAATTGTACATTTTATATATGATAATGTATAAAATTGTACACTTTATATATGGTAATGTATAAAATTGTACACTTTATATATGGTAATGTATAAAATTGTACACTATATATGATAATGTATAAAATTGTACACTTTATATATGATAATGTATAAAATTGCACACTTTATATATGGTAATGTATAAAATTGTACACTTTATATATGATAATGTATAAAATTGCACACTTTATATATGGTAATGTATAAAATTGTACACTTTATATATGATAACGTATAAAATTGTACACTTTATATATGGTAATGTATAAAATTGTACACTTTATATATGATAATGTATAAAATTGTACACTTTATATAGGGTAATGTATAAAATTGTACACTATATAGGGTAATGTATAAAACTGTACACTATATATGATAATGTATAAAATTGTACACTTTATATATGATAATGTATAAAATAAGCAGTTTCTGATGCATAGTTGCACACAAGTAAATGGTGAGTCTAGTGATGATTCCCATCAAAGTTTAGACTGCATTCTTTCTAGAAAAAAACTCATTACACTGGTCCTTGGGCCCCATAATATCACCATCCTTTATCCCACAATTACCTTCTGCTTAATAGTAATTCCTACCAAAGGACAGCCTCCTTTCCATTGTGAAGACAGAAAACTGTGTACATGTGTGTGGTAGGGAGGTGAAGAGTGGTTCTTAGGAAAGGCAACAAAACATTTAGTGAGTAAGAATGTGCAAGGGAAAAAAGTTAAAAGGTAAGTGCCAATCCCTTTTGCTGGGCCCCGCTGCTATGTATATTGGCTGCTAATGGCTCATACTGCATACTCAGCTGCTCAGCTGCATACTCTTCTGTGAAAATTTGCCCTGGGCCAGTGGAAGCCCCCTTGCTCAGAGATGCCTGGAGGATACACCACGCCCCCTTCCCCAATCACCTGTGCAGCTCTCAGCTAATGCCTGACTGAGAGGAATAAAAACGTGCTCCCTTGCCCCAAGGTGGGACGTTCTGATGCTGCCATTCCCGCTATAGGGCTTCCGGTGAGATCAGGCTGAGTCTTTGCATAGGGTCTTCCCTCATCTGTCTCCTCACTCCCAAACTGATTTCACTCGAGAGCACTCTCTTAAAACTCCCTTGTGTAAGAACCCCCATCTCAGGCTCTGCTCCCAAGGAATCTAACCTAAGGTAACAACTACTCTCAAAAAATTTTATGGAGCTATTCCCCCTCACCTGTGTCATGCCTCTCAGCTTAGAGGGGTAGTCCAGAATCAGCCATTTGTTTGGCTTTCAGCTGGCAGATGCGAAAACAAATTGCCAAGAACACAGAAATGAGCTAGGTGTAGCAGACCTGTGAAGTCTCGGTGCTGTGAAGATTGGGGACATAGCAAGGGAGGGAACAAATCATCCTTTAGTTGCAGACACTGTGTTCAAAACTTATGTTACTTCATCTTATTTAAATTCTAATAAACCTAGCACAATGTCCCCCAGGTTCATCCATGCTGCTGCATGTGACAGGATTTCCTTCTTTTATAAGGCTGATAATATTCCATTGTCTGAACATACCACATTCTCTTTATTCATCCACTGATGGACATGTAAGTTGTCTCCCTTTCTTGGCTGTTGTGCAGTAATGTTGGATGAACCTGGAGGACATTATGCTGAGTGAAATAAGCCAATCACAGTAGGAAAAGTATTGCATATTTCTATTTATAAGAGGTATCTAAAATAGTCAAAGTCACAGAAACAGAAAGTAGAATGGTGGTTGCTAAGGGCAGCGGGGAGGGTGGATGGGAGTTGTTCAATGGGTATAAAATTTCAGTTTTTGCTAGATAAATAAGTTCTAGAGATCTGCTGTACAGCATTGTGCCTCTCGTTAACAGTACTGGATTGTACACTTAAAATTTTGTTAAGAGTGTAGATCTTATATTAAGTGTTTTCTTACTACAATAAAAAAATAAACACATTCCTTTTTAAGTTAATTAATTAATTATATTTCCGGCTGCGTTGGGTCTTTGTTGCTGCGAGTGGGCTTTCTCTAGTTGCAGCAAGCGAGGGCTACTCTTCGTTGCGTTGTGCGGGCTTCTCATTGAGGTGGCTTCTCTTTTGTGGAGCACGAGCTCTCAGTGTGCGGGCTTCAGGAGTTGCAAAACGTGGGCTTTAGCAGTTGCGGTGCGTGGGCTCAGTAGTTCTGGCTTGCAGGCTCTAGAGCACAGGCTCAGCAGTTGTGGCCCATGGGCTTAGTTGCTCTGTGGCATGTGGGATCTTCCCAGACCAGGGATCAAACCAGTGTCCCCTGCATTGGCAGGCGGATTCTTAACCACTGCGCCACCAGGGAAGTTCCAACACATTCTAATAAGACTAAAAGATAGTTTAATATTTTTATCCAAGTGATTTGCCCAGGGTTGTATATGATTGCATAAGGTTGAAGAGGAAATAAAACCTATTTTATGTTTGGTTAACAGGATTCTTTCTAAATATTGATGTAGCTCTTTTAATTTATTTTTTTTAGTGAGCAGATTTTTTTTTTTTTTACACTGCCTGTTATCACTTGAAACCAAGAACTTAATGGTAAGTTAAAGAAAAAAATTGGAGCAGTAAACCTAGTTAAGAATCTCTGCTTATCTGGGACTTTCTTATCTTAAATGCAGCGTTTTCAGCAATGTCAGTTCCAAATCCAGCATTCATGGTTTCAGGGAGGCCTCGTGATTTGGAATAATTTTATAATATTACCATAGCAACTTACATGATTGCACAGATACTGAGAATAGAAATCCACAACAAAACTGTTAGGAAGGAATTTTTTTAAACACATATACAGTTAGAATTAAATAAAAACCAAATTGTGTTTTTGTGGGGTGATGGTACAGAAATTGGTTAAATGAATCTTATTTTATTTTTTTAAATATGAGAAACTCGGTAAGGAAAATTCAATGCAATATGACAGCTGTAAAAAAAAATCCTGATGAAAGTAGTGCTTGTGTAGCAATGCATGACAGAGGGCTGCAGGAAGAATCTGTATGTTAGAAACTGGTTGAAAGTGTATTGAATATGTATAGCTGGTGAATATTTCAGAGGATTGATGATAATCATCAATAATATGACTATGGAATCATTACTGTTTCCAGCCAAAGGTGCCCAATTTGAGAGTTCCAAAGCTAGGGAATTAAAGATTATTCAAATGGAAAAGTTCTTAGGGGTCATTTATGATATTTGACTCACCCTCGCAAATTTTATTCGTTTTAAAGTTGTTTTTTTTTAATGTGGACCAGTTTTAAAGTCTTTATTGAATTTATTACAATATTGCTTCTGTTTTCTGTTTTGAGTTTTTGGCTGCGAGTCATGTGGGATCTTAGCTCCCCAACCAGGGATTGAACCCGCACTCCCTGCATTGGAAGGTGAAGTCCTAACCAACTGGACCACCAGGGAAGTCCCTTGCCCTTGCAAATTTTCCAGTTATTGGTATGCCAATAATATACAGTGGTGGATACTGGCTGTTTTGCCCAGTTTCTATTCCTCCTTCACATGGCAAATTATATTATGCTTTTCTTTGGGAATCCACCCTCCCACATCATATATTTGTGTTTGATGGGGCTGAATCCATCACAACACAAAGCTCCTGGGGAGGACACACAGCCCAGCTAATCGGAGCACAACATCCCCCCAAACACAGAAATGAGATAAAGCCTGAGCAAGGACTGAAGTCCAATAAGTGAGAGCTCACTCAGATTTTTATTGGAACCCTTGGGAAAGAAGCTCTTTCTTTCCATTGGATTTGCTAAGGCATTAGATTTAAAATAAAGAGAAACAGGTATCCATTGGCACAAACAGGGTTAAGCCTACCAGAGAATGAAGGCAAAATCCAGAAATGTGACTGCAAACCTCAAGTGGGCCCTTGGCAACACCTGGCAATTCTAATATATTTTCCTGGTCAATCTACTCTCTCATTCTCTGAGAGGTCCACTTCAAACCTTCTCCTTTCTCTTCAAGCTTCCAGTATGCTCCCCTCACCATCCACTTGCAGCTGATGATCCTGCTTTTTATTTCAGTGAGAAAATAGAAGCAATCAGAAGAGAATTCCCTATGTTTCCACTGGCAAATCTATCAACTTTCCAGCTTCTGTAGCCATATATATTTTGCTCCCCTTATATTACAATAGGGTTCAGTCCCTGCCTGTATATACTGTCAACCCTCTCCTCTGTGTACTGGATCTTGGCACCTACTACTCAAGGAGTTTGCTTCTTTACTTACCCCTTGCTCTCCTTCATTATCCAAGTTCTCTTTACTATGTTATTGCCACTGGTTTATGAACTTTCTGTGACTTTTCCCAACTTAGAAAACTAAATCATTCCTTCCCTTAACTCACACATCCTTCTTCAGGTTCTGCCCTATTTCTCTATTGTCCTTCACAGTGAACTTTCTTCAAAGTATCTATGCTCCTGGTCTCCTCTTTCTCCTCCCATCTCTCTTTAACCCTCACCAATCGGAATTACCATCCCATCTTCCTAGTGAAATAGCTCTTGTCATGTTCTCACTTTATTCAGTGTCTCAGTAGAATCTGGTACTAGTGATTACTCCTACATTTTGATGTATTGACTTCAGTTGACTTTGAGAACATCTGTTTTCCCCTTGTCATTTGCTCTTCTTTTCTCATTTTTGTGGCTGGATCTTTTCCTCTTTTAGAATAGAGCTGAGTCCTAGATCCACCTCTCTCCTCTATTTATATTTGCTGTCCATGGCTTTAAATATCATCTTTTCACTCATGGATACCTCCCATGTGTTTATCTATAGCTCATACTTCATCTCTGAGATGGCCTAATATGCATCTCTGTGAATCTCAAAATATACATGCATGAATATTTTTCTGTCTAGATCCCAAAATATCAATTTTTACTTCTCTTTTTCTCTTATACCACACATCTAGTCCACCATTAAGTCCTGTCGGTCACAAACCTGACTGCCTTTTTCCATCTTTGTAGCTTTACCTTAGTCCAAGCCACCACCATCTATCTCTCACTTGGATTAGAACCCGAGTCCCCTAACTGGTTCGCTGCTTCTTGGAGTGTCTTGCCCCTGTTAGATGACACTTTACTCAGCAGGTAGATGAGTTCTTTTAATACAGAAATCAGATCATGGTACTCCACTGCTCAAAACCTCCAGTGGTTTTGCATCAGCCTTGTAATAAAAGCCTAGCTACTTACTCTGGTTTCAAGGTCATATACGTCCTGGTCCTTTCCCCTGCCAAACTCCTTTCCTACTGCTCTTCCTCTCACTCACTCAGCTCCAACCCACCTGAACTTCCTGACACTCCACAACTCAAATATGAAAGCATGTTCCAGTCTCAGCACCTGTGAACCTGCTGTTCACTGTAACTGACATGCTCTCCCCTGGTTATTCACATAGCTCACCTCTTGATTGTCGTCACCTCCCTGACCAACCAGTCTGTTCTAGTCCCTCCTCAAACCCAACCATCATTCCTTATTCTTTAGGTAGGCTTGTTTTTCTTCATAGCACTTATCACTCCATATGGTATTATAGATTGATTGATTGTCTCTACCCCTAGAACTGCATGAAGGCAGAATTGTGTCTATTCTACCCCTGTATACTCAGCACTCAGAATAGCGCCTGACACAGAGTGGGTATTCAATAAATAGATGTGAAGAAACCAATGAATCAATGAGAGCAGCCAAATTCCTAACACAACTTTTGAGCATATGAACCAAGCAATGCAGGATATGGTCTTCTCCCAGTGCTGTGCTAGAGCTGTCTTACACCAGCTAATGAGAATGGAACGTGCTCATGTCTTCCCAACTCTACTTTTAATGGTGTTAGTTTGAAGTCAGGAATGATGGGAGTATTTACACTATGGAAATCAGCAAACTCAACAAGTCAGGGATTTTTTTCTTTTTTCCTCTTTACCATCTCTGGAGAGTTCACATTAACATGTGCCAGCGCACCACCACATGCCTACAGCTATTCTTTGTAAAGTTTCAGTAATAGGGCTCTCCCTACTCGCTAAAACAGCTAACCCAATGTGTGACAGCTTCACCATTGCAAGTACTTAGTGACAGTGTAGTTTCTGAAATCTGCCTGTGAGCCATTTCCCCTTTTAGTTCTCATTCTGTTTTCTGCAGTAACACAGAGCTAGTCTCATCACTCTTCCATGTAATTAACCCCCAATATTTGAATAAAACTCTTTGTACATCACCCCCTCTCTTAATCTTCATCCCCATGTATTTCCAGGCTAAATATCCACAAACTTCTCCCTTTTTTCCCCCTCTTATTGGCCAACCCCATGTTTTAAAGAAAGCACTTATTTTTATGTATACTGAAACACTGAGTATTTTATATATACTCAAACATGATAGGAACTCAACTGATGTTTGATGTAAATTTATAAAAAATTCTGCAAGACAAATTATCTTGATTATAAAATTTTTAAAACGTCAGTATTGATGTATATTCAGAACTTCTATATATAAACACATACTCAGGTTAAAATAAATTTCTTATTTAATTTCAGAAAGATTAAGGCAGACATCTTTCATGATATTTGTTCTCATAGTTTGTTATGTCAAATATTTTCATAACATACAAGGAAACTGAGTCTGAGGTGTTTCTTTTAATTTATTTAATTTGTTTATTTAGTTTTGGCTGCATTGGGTCTTTGTTGCTGTGCATGGGCTTTTCTCTAGTTGCAGCAAGTGGGGGTGTGGGCTCAGTAGTTGTGGCTTGAGGGCTTAGTTGCTTGGCATCATATGGGATCTTCCTGGACCAGGGCTCAAACTGTGTCCCCTGCATTGGCAGGCAGACTCTCAACCACTGCACCAACAGGGAACCCTGAGTCTGAGTTATTAGAAGACTTGACCACTGGTATTAGCAAACTAAGATCTTCCAACTCAAATCCCAGTCTTTTTTTTTCCATTAACTCCTAGACTCATCTCTTAAGAAATATTTTTTTTCTTAAAATGGCTATTCCTTTATGTTAATTAGTATTTACTGTCTGTGAAGTCTCACTCAGGCACTAGATGAATAATTTTAATTAGCATCTTTAACTACTCTGAGTCTTATTTGCCCCATTGACAAATCTAGATAATATTACTCTATCATCCCAAAGACTAATAATCATTTATGAACTTTTTCTCATCTTTCTTATTAAGATGAACGTTTAATGAAAAATACCATTGATTTTTATTTTCTAGGTGCTCATTCAGTCAGCAAATCTTTATTGGGGATATTTTATTGGACAGATAATCTTCTGGGCTCTGAAGGTACAAGGATGAACAGGATGAACAAGTCTCTGATCTCATGGAGCTCATATGTTAATGAAGAGTGAGGACAAAGTAGACAATAAAGAAGAAAAATAAACAGAACTGTGGATAGTGGTAAGCTGTTTATAAAAAAGAAAACAAGATTAGGTGGGAGGGATGACTTCACAGGGGAGGTGGTTGATTGGTCATGGCAAACATCTTTAAAGAGGAGACTTCTGAACTGAGGCTTTAGAAATGATAAGGAGACAGGCATGCCAAGTCCTGGAAGGAGAGAGCATACAGAGCAGAGGAAACAGTGACAGTGAAGGCCCTGGGCAGGAATGAGGCTCTATATGGCCAATGTGGCTCTAAGGTACAAAATGATGTCACAGAGGAAGTCAGGGGCCAGATCATGAACTTTGTGAACAATAATAAAATTGTATTGTATCCTAAAGGCTATGGGAAGCCACTGGGTAGTTTTAAGTAGTAGAGTAACATGATATGGTTTATATTTAAAAATATCTCTCTGATTGCTTGGTGGAGTGTAGAAGGTCAGGATCAAGCATGGAAACAGGGCGACCAATTGGAAATGGTCCAGAAAAGAGCCATAGAACAGTGTCATCAGTAGAGATAGCTATATTTTCAAGGGTATATTTTGAAGATGGAGCCAATAGGATTTGAGGATGAGTTGAATGAAAGTATTGAGGAAAACAGAGAAATAAGAAATGAGTTCTTGGTTAAAGATTTGTGCAACTAGATATATGTTGATGACATTTACCAAGACGAGAAAGCAGGGGGTAAAACTGACTGGAAAAGGACCTGGGTCTCTAGTGTCAGATGGTGTAGCAAATCCTTGAAGATGGTTGTAGTAGAGGCAAAAGAGCAATGCACTGGGCATTAGAAGAACAGATTACTACCCCTTGGTGTCTAGCTGATCATATGAGTGATCCCAGGCATTCTTCCCAAACATGCCCAACAAAGTCTTAGATTTTTCATTCTTTATGTGAGTGGTTTAGTCTAGATTGTTTCTAAGTTTCTTCCCAGCTCTTCCCTTCTCTGATTTACAGCAACACCTGCTTCTCCACAGCCTGATACTCACAGTCTGTTTTCCCACAAGAAGAGAAGTCCTTGTTCCCAAAGTCAGAGCTGGGTCTTCTAGTTCTTTTCCCCTCACTTTAAAAAAATAATTTTGCATTTTCCTGGCTTTTCCAGGTAACAGACTGAAAAAAATAGTTCTTATTTTTATCTTTTTAAGCTGCTTCAGTTCATTTCTTTAAAACATAGACTCGAAACAGCTTGTTTTTTTCAAATTGGTTATCAACTGGAGAAGTATGTTAGCAGTACATGTGTATGTATGAGGGAGTCATATGTATTTCTTATTGTAGATCCCTGTCTACTGAAGAGTCTTTCTTGTGGTCAACTTCATCCAAATGAAAGACATCCCAGCAATGGTGTAGGTAGTCATTTATAAAGAAGGAGGGTGAAAATAAACAAAGTAAGAAAGATTAACGTGCCCACCTTTAGGAATAAGGTGCTGCCTGCCTGAAAAAGAACCAAGTACTGTTGTCTCCAATAATGCTTCTATTAATCAAAACCTTGAAGTAACTGCATAATGAAGCAAAGAAGTTAATGGATATTAGCATAATGCTGTACTTTCTCCTTTGCTGGCATGAGTGGCAAACTCAGGGTCTGTACAAGTGTCAGTCTGTTTCAAAATATTATAGATTGGTAAAAAGAAATGACGACTATAGCAACTCCCAAAGAGGGTCCTGCAGACAACTCCCTAGTATTGAAAGCTGCTCCAAAGATAAAACAGTTTCTCAGTTAGTACAGGGAGAAAACTTTGCATACTCTACACGTGTCCTGGAGATATACAAAATGTATCACAAAGCCTCACAGTAAAGAAACCTGTTTACCTCTGTTGAATTCAAAGTTTCTCAAATTACTTTGCTCATATTATAACAATCTGCAATACACTCTCTTTTAAAAGAGTCCCTACAGTTTCAATTACTTAATTACTAGAATTGTCCAACTCTGGCTCCACAAGGCTCTCTAGCATGGCTTTTATGCTGTCTTTATCTGGGCATAGTGCCTGGTACAGATCTATGCCAGGTTGGCCTCAAAAATATTAACTCAATTTGAATTACATTTAGTCTAACATTCTGCCTATCGGTGATATGCACTGTTTATCTCAGTTTCGGTCAAAGTGTGAAGCCATTTCCCCAAAGCCTAGCTGATCTACATTTGGAGTCCATCTTCCAGAATATGTTTTGAACTTATTTAGAGGCTCAGCTTCAAGAAAATTCCATATATTCTATTCCATATACTGTATTCTATTCTCACTTTCTATTCCCAGTTTCTATACATGTTTAAAACCTACTGCTTTTCAGACTCACAGATATAGAGAACAAACTCATGGTTACCAGTGGGGAGGGGGAGAGGGGCAGTATAGGGGTTGGGGAGCAGAAGGTACAAACAGTCGGGTACAAGATAGGCTCAAGGATGTATTGTACAGCATGGGGAATATAGCTAATATTTTGTAATAACTGTAAATGGAAAGTAATCTTTAAAAATTGTATTAAAAAACCCTACTGCTTTTGAGCTTCATGACTTTCTCTCTGGTCTTGTTATAAAATGTTTATTTGGTTTACAAGAAAAGCTGCCATTAAAATGTTTCTGGCTACTTTCTTTGAAGATGGCAAATCTTCTTGGAGCAGTTTTCCTGTCCTGGGAAAAATCTGACTGGCTCCTTGGAGGTGAGAGCTAGATGGAGAGGTCCACAGTATTTGAGAGAACCATGTGTCATGAGCTGAACTGGGAAGGAAGCTGGTTGATTTCTTTGGCTTCAGATGAGACTTTTGGAAGGAAAAGGATGGAAAGCAACCATTTTCCTTTCAGATAAGTAATTAGAAATTCACTGATAAATTAAAATGATTCTAAAAAAGATTTTCTATCAAACAAAGGGCATCAAAAATGAATTCATCATGAGGAAAGGGAAATTTAATGTGGTGAGGAACAAGGTAGTCATGGTGGGAAAGCTAGTTTGGGCAAAGAATAAGTGGCCCTTGAGACTAGTGTTCTAATGCTTAGGGCAAGATTAGGGACAAAGTCTGAGCTGGTGAGTGTAATCTAGAGGGCTCACCCAGGGGCAAGAAACAGCAGAAACAGCAGCACAGCACAGAATCCAGGCATATTATGCTGTGCCAGGCTAATTTTCAATAGCCAGACTGTATGGCAGAAATAGAAGCAACTGCAAGTCAAAATCTGGGATCCTTTAGTAGAAAAATAACATTCTCTAATTCTTTCTGTCTGGGATAAACTGACCCATTTGGTGTGGGTAAGTCCCTAGGGAGCTTAAATGGGAAGCAACTGATTGGGGTGATCAATAGGCTTTTAACAAGTCATGTGATTTTTAAAAAATAAATTTATTTTAATGAATTAATTTATTTTTTGGCTGCGTTCCTGCATTCCTCCATTTTTTGTTTCCAGAGTTGTCCTTATCCTTATCCAGAGTTTTCAGAATTCTGAGCACTTGGCTCTGTACTCATTGACCCTGCCTTCTTCTTTGAATTATTTAAATTAAATACTTAAACATCATATGTCCTATAGAAAGAATGTTTGCCTTATTTTCAGGGGGCAAGTTACTTGCTAAAAAAAATGTGATATAGCACAAAGAGGAGGATAAACTTTTCATTGAAATGTTTCCTTCTTGGTAAAAATGAGGAAAATCTCCAAATTCTTCCCTAGATTATTGAATGTAAAAACTTTTTTAGTTACCAAAGGAATAATCCATCTTTGCCATTTTCTCCAATATCTAGCGAAAATCTGTGCATATTTTAGGTGTTCAAAAAGTACCTGCTGTTTGATAAGAGGGCAGGAAATTTGGCAGTAATAGGATGATGTTCACAGAGAAGCAAAGACAAGCCAATCAAGGCAGGATGGGTAACAGAATGGAGGGACATACATCCACACCCAGTTTTACTCTGTGCCAGGTGCTATGCTAACTGTTTCTTCGTGTATCTATCCAGGAATTCATACAACAAAGCTATGACAAGGTGCTATTATCCCCATCGTGCACACTAGTGTGGTTATATGGCTCCATATAACAGAACTGGGAATTTGGACACAGGACCATTAAAATTCAGAACTCAAGTACTTAACTTCATATAGTGAATATATGATATTCATGTAATACGTCATATGATACCTCTCATAACAATTGAGATTATCCCTATCTACTTCACAAATTGTCTAAATAAAAAAAGCTTTCAAATGTATTTATTTATATGTAGATACATAGATATCAATATTTTTAAATCAAATTATCAAATTTATAGGTCCAACAATAGGTTGCTCTATCCTATTTCTTCCCTCTCCCATGACTCTGGGAAGTTACTCTCCTGTTCATTTTCCAGCAATGATGGTAGATGATGCAGATTTTCTATATTATTCTCTAAGGAATGAGCAGAAAAAAGCACAGATTCCTAGCCAAGTGAATCAACACTATCTGAAGATGGTGCCTCCTTTTCAAACAAGTTGATATCTATTCTAAGGGAAAAACGTCATCTTCTCCTTCAAATGCTACCACAGTTTGGCAAACTGTCCTAAGACCATGATGAATCTAGCCCCTGGACACCCAGGTAAGTCATTCAGGCTTTTATAGCCTCACTTTCCCCTTCTCCAACATGATGGTTGAAACCAAATTCTGAAATTCCATCTAGTACTGAAATTTTGAAGGTTTAGATTAAGCATAATGTTACTTAAAGGATTTATATTTAGTTGATATTAGGACCAGTTTCTCTGCTATTACCATATGATAATTCTAATTAAAGATACAGTCCTTGGTTATTAGAAGTGTGTTGATTTCCATTTAATTTCATTATTGTGCAGAGAACATGCTTTGTATGATTTTAATTTTTAAAAATTTGTTGAGATTTGTTTTATGGTCCAGAATATGGTCTATGTGCACTTGAAAAGTTTGTGTATGAGTATTAGGTAGAGTGTTCTATAAATGTTAATTCGGTCAAACTGGTTGATAGTGTTGTTCAGGTCTTCTATATCTTTATTGATTTTTCGGTCTACTTATTCTATCAATTACTGAGAAAGGAGCATTGAAGCCTCCAACTATACTTGTGGTTTGTCCATTTCTCCTTTCAGTTTTATCAGTTTTTGCTTCATTTATTTTGAAGATCTGTTGTTAGGTGTATAGCATTTCTGAGGTTTTGACTTCTTGTTGAATTGACCTCTTTATGTAATTATGTCTTTGCGTAATGCCCTCTTTTTTTTCGGGTATGCTTTTGCTTTGAAGTCTACTTTTCTGATGTCAAGATAGTCATTTCATATTTGTTTTGATTAATGTTTTCGTGGTGTATTTTTTCCATCCTTTTATTTTTAATCATAAGTATTTACAATTAAATTGTGTTTCTTGTAGACAGCATATAGTTAAGTATTTTTTTTATCCAGTTAACAATATCTGGAACTTCCCTGGTGGCACGGTGGTTAAGAATCTGCCTGCCAGTGCAGGGGACATGGGTTCAATACCTGGTCTGAGAAGATCCCACATGCCACAGAGCAACTAAGCCCGTGCACCACAACTACTGAGACTGCACTCTAGAATCTGCGCACCGCAACTACTGAGCCCATGTGCCGCAACTACTGAGCCCACATGCTGCAACTACTGAAGCCCATGTGCTGAGAGCCCGTGCCCCACAACAAGAGAAGCCACCACAATGAGAAGCCCATGCACCACAACGAAGAGTAACCCCTGCTCGCTGCAACTAGAGAAAGCCCGCATGCAGCAACGAAGACCCAAAATGCAGTCAAAAAAATTAATTAATTAAAAATATGTGCTTTAAAAAAATCTATCTTTTAATTGCTGTGTTAGAACAACTATAATTATTGATATTATTGGATTTAAATCTATCATTTTCTTAGTTCTTTTCTATTTGTTCCTTTTTCTGTCATTTCTGCTGGATTTTGAATGAAATATTTTTTATTATTCTATTTTATTTCCACTATTGGCTTATTAGTTATACCACTATTTCTGATATTTTTAGTGGCTGCCTTAGGATTTACAATATGCATCTTTAAGTTATCATGGTATGCATTCAAATAGTATTATATGACTTCACACATGGAGTAAGAACCTTACAGAAGATTACTTCCTGTTTCACTATCCTATCATTTGTGTTTTCATTTTATTTTACTTTACACATAAAATAAAATACATTTTTGATATTTTTGCTTCATACAGGCAATTATAAAAATAAGAAAAAAATATTTTATATTCACCTTCATTTTAACTGTTTCTAGGTCTTCTTGTTATGTGTAGATCCAAGTTTCTTTATGGCATTCTGTCCTTTTTCTTGAAGAACGTTAAGATTTCTTATAATATGTATCTGGGCAGTGAATTTCCTTAGCTTTCTTAGTTTTGTTTTAAAACAACTTCATTTCTTTTTAAATTTTTGAATTATATTCTCACTGGGTATCAAATTCTGTTTTTGTTTGTTTGTTTGTTTTCTTTTTTTTAGTAATTTAAAGATGTGATTTCATTACCTTTTTTCCTCCTGTGTAATGTATACTTTTTTCTCTACATGCCTTCAATACTTTATATTGGTTTTCAGCAGTTTGAATAATTTTATCTTTTTTTTTTCCTACTTAGACTCTTCTCTACTTCTTGGATCTGTGGTTTGATGTCTTTCAGCATTTTTGCAATGTTCTTGGCCATTATCTCTTCAAAAGTTTCTTCTGCTCTAGTCTCTCTTTCTTGTTCTTCTGGAATTCTAGTTACATGTATGTTAAATAATTTGATATTGTCACATGATTCTTAGAGCTTTATTCTATTTTTTCCACATCTTTTTTCTCTTTGTGTTTCAATTTGGGTAATCTCTATTGACCAATCTTAAACTTTACCAATTATTTCTTTGACTATGTTGAATCTATTTTTAAACGTATTGAGTAAATTCTCCATGTCCAATGCCCTGTGTATTTAGTTTTCTACTGCTGCTGAACAAATTTCTACAACTTAGTGGTTTAAAACAACACAAATTTATTATGTTACAGTTCTGGAGTTCTAGAATGGGCCACCAGGACTGCATTCTTTCTGGAGATTCTGGGGAGAATCTATTTCCTTGTTTTTTCCAGCTTCTAGGGTCTGCCTGCCTTCCTTAGCTCATAACCCGCTCTTCCACTTCCAAAGACAGCAGCGTAGCATTTTCAAATCCCTCTATCTCTTTCTGACTTCTGTTTCTGTCATCACATCTCCTCTGACACTGACTCACCTCCCTCCCTCCTATAAGGACCCTTGTGATTACACTGAGTCTGTGTGGAAAATCCAAGATGATCTCTCCATCTCAAGATTCTTAACTTAATCACATCTGCAATGTTCTGTTTGTCATATAAGTTAACATATTCACATATTTTGGGTGCTGAGAACATGGACATCTTTGGAAGAGACCATTAATTTGCTTCCACCCCCTATTTTTGATTTCTAGCATTTTTATTTAATTCTTTTTTATTTCTCTCTCTCTGCTGAAATTCTATCTCTTTCTGCACATGTCCACCTTTCCCATTATATATTTTAACATGTTAATCATATTTGCTTTAGAGTCTGTATCTGATAGTTGCAACATCTGGGTCATCTCTGAATCTTCTTGTTTTGTTTGTTTTGTCTTTGGCAATCAGTTGCTTTTTTTTTTTTTTTTTTTGCTATACGCGGGCCTCTCACTGTTGTGACCTCTCCCGTTGCAGAACACAGGCTCCGGACGCACAGGTCCAGCGACCATGGCTCACGGGCCCAGCCGCTCCGCGGCATGTGGGATCCTCCCGGACCAGGGCACGAACCCATGTCCCCTGCATCAGCAGGCGGACTCTCAACCACTGCGCCACCAGGGAAGCCCTAATCAGTTGCTTTTGCCTTACCTTTTTGTGTGCCTCATATGTTTGATTGAAAGTCAGGCATCTTGTGTGGAACAGATGAGTTAAATAACATTTACACTTGGAGATAAACATGACTCTTCTCAGGCTGTAAGTATGGAAGATTGAATCAATCTAATCAAGACTTGAGTTCATGTGGGGTTTGTTGTGGCCACAGTTTCCTTTAGAATTTTACAGGTTTTTAATGCCCTAATGATGCCTTGGGCTAGGATAAGCCTAAGGTTGCCAGAGGGCTTTTTCTTAAATTTTTTGCTCCAATATCAGCTTTCAGTCTTCCTTATATGTCAGTGTCCCAGAAGGGGCCTTTCCATGCTCTTATCACATCCCTACTGGTAAAATCTGTTTGCTTTACTTGATTCTTGTCAGACTGGTGGTTAGCACCAGGGTGTCTCCTGTGGTTCTATTATTGCTTAGATAGTCTTAGATAGACCCTATGTGCCTAGGCCTTGCAAATGAGGTTTTCTCATCAGTTCTGTCCTTCTACCCAGTTGCCAGCAACCAGTAGCTCTCTTGTGTCTGTAGTGTGGCAGAGTTACCTTCTGATTCTCAGTGGTATGAGACCTCTAATATTATTATAACTATGGGATTGTGCACTTGGGATAATTTCTGGATCCTATCTCATGGGTAGGCTGCTGTTTTCCATTTGTCCCCCAGTAATACTGGCTCTTTACTCTGTGCTTTCGGAGTTAACAGAATTTGATGTCCCTTTCCTGGATGCTTAAGACTTGAGTGAAGAGCCAGTTAGAGGTTCATTGAAAAGAACCTGTAAGTGTGCCTGAACTCCCTTTTCATCTGTGGCCATCAGGAGTTCTATACTGCACATTAGTCCATATTTGAGCTTCAGCAATTTGTTAAAAATTTAACTAATATCTTTCTACCTGCTTTTATGGTGGACCCATGTTTTTCTTGTAGTCTGTCAGAGAAGAGTTAAGCCATGAGTCCCATTTCTCCTAAGGGATGAGTTGGAAAGATTTTCCTTGAATTTCAGGCTACTTGGTTTCTCTGCCACCTCAACTTTCTGAGATGTAAGAAAAAGAAAAGTTCTGATTTTCCACTTTATCCAGCTTTTATTCATTGTTTGGATGTGAGTAACTTTCCAGATTTCTTCATTCTATGTAGAAACTGAACCACCTAGTAAAGTATTTGTTCACAAATACATTGGTGTTGTCCTTTTCCAAAAAGGAGAAAAGTTTTGGTGAACCATGTTATCTTATTCTTTAATATTAACACTCCTAAGTAATAATAAAAATGATGATAATGATGGTGATGAAGATGCTCTTGATGACTATGGCAATTACCTTCCATTAAATGCTTACTAAGTTCCATATACTGAGCTAAATATTTTATATACATGGTTTATTGTTTAAATGTTTTTTTGTTTTTTGTTTTTTTTTTTTGCAGTACGCGGGCCTCTCACTATTGTGGCCTCTCCCGTTGCGGAGCACAGGCTCCGGACGCGCAGGCTCAGTGGCCATGTCTCAAGGGCCTAGCCGCTCTGTGGAATGTGGGATCTTCCCAGACCGGGGCAAGAACCCATGTCCCCTGCATCGGCAGGCGGACTCTCAACCACTGCGCCACCAGGGAAGCCCTATTGTTTAATTTTTTTCAAAAAACCTAGGAGGTGGATACTATTATGATTATCTCCAGTCTATAGACTGTAAAAAAATGTTTAAAACTTTTCCAAGCTACTGAGCGGAAGACCTGGTACTTAAAACAAGGAAGCCTGATATCAGATCCCACCTTCCAACTTAACCCATAATATAGCATTTCCCCCAACTTTCTTTTCTTCTTATCTAATAGTATTTTTCCACTGTCATGTCTTCTCTTCTTTTTCTTCTCTTCTCCTCTTCTTGCCAATCAATCACCTCTAACTAATTTTCAGAAATTTTGAGAGAGGTTACTATACTTTTTAAGCTATTTGACTTAACAGAACAAATAAGACATCTGATAATGTCACACATAGCCTAGTCCTGCTTGGACATCTTTAATAGTTGCTGTAGAATGTAAAGGATCCATCCATAGGGTACCCAAAGAATTTATCATCTCCCACTTCCCAACTCCCCAGTATGTCCCACCACCAAAGTGTGCTCCTCCTCCAATGTTTCCTGTCAAAGTAAAAGGCACCATCAGCCATGCTGTATCAAGACAGTAACCCCAACATAATCTTTGTCTCATATGTTTCTCTCCTCCACCTACCACATTCAATCTAGGACAAAACCCTGTAGATCCACGCTTCCATGTAACCCTTGAATTACTCTCTTCATCTCTCCTAATATTACCCAAGTCCAGATCACTTTTACATACTGCTTCATTTGGGGCAATATCTTCCCAGCCAATCTCCCTGCCTCCAGAGTTGACTCTCACTGACTCCTCACACATCAGAGAGATAATGATCTTTCTCACATGCTAATCTGATTCTGTTACTTAGCTGCTTAAAACTCTTCAGTGGCTCCCCACTGACTCAGAAAAAGGGACAAACTCCTTAAGAAATGTTCTAGCTGCTATTGCTGCAAAACAAACCACCCAAGATTAGAATTTCAGATAGAGCGTGGTGGGGACAGCTTGCCTCTGCTCCACAAGATCTGGGAGCTCATTTGGGAATATTTGCAGACTGGGAGTAACCTGACAGCTGAGGGCTGGTATCATCTAGAGGAGAATTCACTCACATGTCTGGTGGATAATGTTAGCTGTTGGCCATTACCCCCAAATACTGATATGTAGCCTCTCTTTGTGTTCTTTTTGCATGGACTAGTTAGGGCTTCCTCACTTCACTGGTGACTGAGTTCCAAAAGCAAATGTCCTCAGAGAATAAGACAGAAGTAATAGCATTATATAATCTAGTCTCAGAAGTCAAAATGTCCACCCAGTTCAAGGGGAGAGAGCATTGACTCCACCATTTGATGGAAAAAATGTGGGAAGGTCACATTTTAGAAGAGTATGTGAGATGGGAGATATTGTTGTAATCATCTTTTGAAAAGAGAATCCACCACAATTTACTTAAGGCCTTTTATGATTTGATCCCTGCTTACATCTCTGTAGCATTGCCGTCACCTGTCTTGAACTCTGCTGTCTAGACATACTGACCTCTTTCCCCTAAATCTACCATATTTACTTGCTTTTGATCTTGTTCACAAGACTACCCCTCTCTCTGAAATACTTTCCCATCACATCCTCCCATCCTCCCTACCCTTCCTGGCTAGCTTCCTCCTAGATGTTTTTCCTTACTGCTGACCTCTCCTCCAAATCTGGGTTGTGCCACTTTTTTATCATTTCCAGATAACCCAACACAGTACATGGTAAGTGGTCAAGAAATATTTGTTGAATAAATGGATGTCTCTCCCAAACTAGGGACTTATATCCAAATCACTATGGTTTCCCCTAAGATTTGGACAGTACTGACCCATTGTAGGTATTCAAAAATATTTGTTGAAGGAATGAAGTTGTGTGTTCTCTTAGTGATCTATAGAGGATTTTTTTTGTGTGAATTCATGGGGCTAGGCAAAGCTCTTAGAAGAAAGATTCATGTTGAGCCATTGCTCTATCAATTGCTAACAGAACTCTGCAGAGAGAAATCTTCAGTCAATAGTGCTGGCCTCCCAAATCTTCTTCCAAGTTAATTCTTTCCACTTCTCACTCAAATCAACAGTGTCTCCACTTAAAGGAAAGAAGCTCAATTGTCACGTAAGAATTTACTAAGCAAAGAGCATCCTAAAATTGCTGCCAGAATCTCCAGTGGGGATTGAAAGGAAGAAATTATGTGGGTTTTCCACTATCAAGATGGGTTACAGAGATATGTGAGCATCTTAGTCTTCCTGTAAACATTTCTATGGTAACTGACAGGTAATTAGCTGTTTATTCTACACACACACACACATGCATACACAGTTTCAAGCTGGAGGCTGCAACAGCCTGTAAGCATAAGGAAAGGAAATCCATTTGCGGACTGTTCTTAAAATTACATTTTTGGAAAGCTTTCCCATTGTGCACCTTCTAGGGAAAGAAAATATTTATGGTATGGACAAGCATTACTAAAAATGATCCTATTTTCAACTGTCTCCTTTCACATTCTTCTTTTCATTCCTCTCTTAAAAAGAGAATTCGAGTTTAGAGATCTATCTTAAATTTTGAGTTGAGAAATTGACAGAAAAGATGGCAAAGCAAAGAAATGGAGATATTAATAGCAACACTAACAATGAACTCACCTGTTAAGGAAATATACAGAGTCCAAATTTCCTTCCAGCTAGAGGTCAAAATGACTAATTATTTTCTTTGTGTTTTCTAACATGCTCCACGGTGCTAATATGAAAAGGGAATAAAAGTGGATACTAAAAGAGAGCAAATTGCTTATTTTGGCTGGAATTTGTATTATTTTATGAGAAGACTATTAAGGTCTATTGCACATTTTATTCACATAATTTCTGAACATATTTGTATATAATAACCTTCCACCCATATGTAATTACATCTTATTTGTGCATAATCAAAAGAAGCAGTTGGAAGAAAAACAAGTTCATCATAAGATCTGAAATAGAGATTAAGAAGGGCCTAATTAATACTTTTAAGGAGGAATAAATTCCATCTCAACACACACTTTATAATTATGTCATTTAAGTGTCTTGAATCACAACTTTAATTTGAAAAAAACAAAAAACTTGGAAGCAATTATCAGAGTATCTGTTTTGTCTTGCTTAAAGGAGCATGGCAACAGATGTTTCTAGTACATGTAGACAGAACCTCAGCTAGCCCAATATTTATTACATGATAACACATATCATAGATCATAGATCTAAAGAGCACATTTTAGAAATTGTGCTACTGTGTTTCTCAGCAAGAGGCCTGTGCTCCTTGATTACTTCTCTACAGGAAGCCAAGCCTGGTGTCATACATTAGCAAGGAGAGAGTCTGAAGAAAAGTCAAAGAGACAGAGGCAGGAAAGCTACCTTGTAAACTCTTGAAAGGAGTCATCATCGGAAATCTCAAAGTGTAATGTGCCTCTCACTAAACTCTAACATCCTGGGTTATAGTTTTCCAGAGGCGTATTTAACAGAAAACTGTTAAAAACTGTGGCTTCCTCCTCCTGAGTATGGCACTTGAGAATCAGCTTGGTGGTTAAAGTGAGAAACTAGGGCTATCACCTCTCTTCACATCATTTTGTTCCAGATTTCCCAGTCCCAGCCCTTGCCTCCAAAGAGATGAGACTGCTCATGTGGGTTTCCTAGACTCAAACATATGTGGGGAGGGGAAATAATCGGTACCTGCAGCAACTCTTGTGGCTTATAGTTTGCTAAGAAGAGGACACACACACACACACACACACACAACACACCTATTAAGCTGACCCTGACACAACTCTCATTAGGGGAGAAGAGCAGATGCAACATAACTTAGCATCACTTTTCCCTTGGCCCCTGCTGTGGACTGAATTGTGTCCCCTCCAAATTTATAGGTCAAAGCCCTAACCCCTCCCCACCATGTGACTGTATTTGGAGAGAGTACCTATAAGGAGGTGACTAATATTAAATGAGGTCATAAGAGTGGGTCCCTGATCCAATGGGAGTGGTGTCTTTAGAGAAGGAAACATCAGAGAACTTACTCTCTCCTCCCTCCTCCCTCTTCCTTTCCACCCACCCTCCTGCCCCTTGTCCTCATGCCAATGAAAGGCCAGCCCAGGAAGGAAGTGGCCTTTCATCAGAAACAATAGGCTGACACCTTGACCTTGGGCTAACCAGCTTCCAGAACTGTGAGACATATATTTCTGTTGTTTAAGCCTCCCAGTCTGTGGTACTTTGTTATAGAAGCCCAAGCAGACTAATATAGCCCTGAAGGTCTCTGATGGAGCCACATCTGACAAAGACGCTGTCCATGCATAAGGGATCTTGCTGGAGCAGAGAGCCCCAGTCTTGCTACCTCACTGCTCTTTTATACTTAGGGTTCCGTTAATTAGCCCTTCTGACTTAAGGCAAATTTACAAACACATAGTACTCCTTTTTCTCTAGCGTCATTGCAGCACTTGGTTGTGGTGGGCCAGGGAGGTATGAGGAGAGAAAAGGAGAGTCAGGTGCCCAGAATGCATAAACAATATCTCTGCCTCCAGCTTTTTCACCTCCAGGAAAAGCCATTTCCTTGTACTACCTTTTGCTTGGGGACAGTTCATCACTGTCCACTGTGATGGCTAAAACAAGGATTGTTTCTTATCCTTACTGTAATTCTGACAAAACTGCGTAGGGTTATTAACCTTATTCGTTCAGCTGAGGCATCTGAGAAATGCAGTCATCTCCTCAAGATCACTGGTCCAGATTCAGGATTTGAATCCAGGTCTGGTTGACCTCAAAGTTCAAACTGGCGATTCTAATAAATTCATCCAAAGTGTTCTATGGAGTGGATGAAACTTTACGAAATACTGAACCAACCTGATAAACTAATCCAAGATTAGCTATTTGCTTAATAAAGTACTCTTCACTGGCGATATTCTTAAATCTTAATAAATACCATTTAGCTATAGAGATCTTTTCAAATTAGGAAGTGAGGTTTTGGCCTTTATAGTTAGATGTGTAAGAAGACTTTTCTGTAGGAAAAGAGTATTAAAAGCTCGTGGTCATGTTTGTGGTTACTCCAAACCATGAAAAGCCTCCAGAAGACAAAATTCCATTTTCAAAGGTTAGTACACTACAATGAAAAATACCAGATGTGGGTTAGGGTGTTAGGATTATGATTGTGTGTTTTTAAAATTTTTTCATAATTTCTGTAATGTTATTAATTGCCTTTGTGATAAAAATTTCACCACAACATTTACTGAAAACTTACTATTAAGGTCTAAATACTTAATGCATAGTTAGCTCATATAATCCTCATAACAGTCTTGTGAGTTAATTTCTATCATTTTGCATTGTTACTTTACAGAAAAGGAAACTGAATCCCTGAGAGGTTTAAAGCTAGTAAATGACAGAACCAGGATATAAAGCCAGGCATTCTTTCACCAGGGACCATGCACTGAACTCCTCCAATAAGCTGTTTCTTGAATGGGTGAATCTAGTGAAAGAGGGAGGTCCAGAGCATTCAAATTTGGAGGTCTAAGATAGGGGAGTTGGGGAAGGAGGCGGGACAGGGCAGCTAAGAAGCTAGACAGAGACCTCGGATTCAGATGAGGTGGCAGAAAGAGCTTTGCTCTGTGGCAGTCTTTCTGAAGTTAACATATCATGTGAAATTAATTACCAGTTCTAAAATAAATGAGTGGCGTTATATCCTTATATCCTCAGCCACAATAATCATATTCTATGCTTTGTTTCACTCAGTCTCTCATCACAAAATTACAAGGTAAATGCCTTTAATGGGTATGCTTTAGCTTCATAATTAACAATCTTACATAACAAATTATTTTTTAGGTAATCCCATCTGGAAAGGGCAACAGCTATAGTATTACAGTGTTTTGTAAATAATAGAAATAGAGTGCATTGCCTAGAAGCCAGGGAGCTAAATACTCAGGTCAAGCAAAATGACTCCCTGATATTTTGTATTACCCCACTACCATCTCAAAAATAACCACATAAGTAATATTAGTTATACTCAATGTGTAGCTACAATAATACAAATCAGTCTGGGAGAACAAATATCTACCTACTGCTTAATGGTTTCACATGGACAATGAATTTCATCTTATCTGAGGAAAGCTGTTGTGGTGATGTTAGCAAGGTCAACATTTAGTTCATCTACAAAGAAAAGGAAAGTGATTTCCTTCATCTATATAGTCAAACATTTATCCATCATTCTATTCTATCTACCCACACAGCCACCCATCCATTTATCCATCCATCCACTCATCGATCCATCCGTCTATCTTCCCAGCCACCTACTGATCTAATGAGTATCCGTTGAACACCTACAATGAGTGTGTGTCAGTCAAGAAATGCACATCTGCTGCTGTGGATCTTGTTTGGGCACTTTCTCTTCTTTTGTTCCTAGTCCATTATCTTTTTTTTTTTTCTAAGTGTAGTCTATGCACCATCTGCCACAGAGTATCCTAGGGATCTTATTAAAAACATGTACTCCAGGCACCCATCTTCTTTCCCTAGTTTATTAGAATTACTGGCAGGGATATTTTTTAAATTCTGAAGATAAATTTAATCCATTATAGCTTAAGAAACACTAACCTGGGCCAATTCTGTTTCATAAGAATTCTTCTAAAAAGGGTTCAGAGAACAGAATCAACTATAGCCATTCATTCAGAGGTATTTATTAGTTTCTAGATGCAAAGAGCTAATGATCTAGAGATAAAGAAGTGTGCATAGGATACTCAAGACCTTGAAGGGACCTTTGTAGGGGCTGACCTTCCTTAGTCTGACCTCTAAGGAGGCAAGAGCTGAGATTGAGAGAGGGTAAAATCAAAGATCTCTGAGAGGGCTTCCCTGGTGGCGCAGTGGTTGAGAGTCCGCCTGCCGATGCAGGGGACACGAGTTCGTGCCCCGGTCCGGGAAGATCCCACATGCCGTGGAGCAGCTGGGCCAGTGAGCCATGGCCGCTGAGCCTGCACGTCCGGAGCCTGCACGTCCGGAGCCTGTGCTCCGCAACAGGAGAGGCCACAACAGTGAGAGGCCTGAGTACCGCAAAAAAAAAAAAAAAAAAGATCTCTGAGAATTCTCAGACAATCGTGGCTGTCCATTTATTTATATTTGATGACCTTTTCTGGCCTCTGACCATTTAACTTTCATTTCAGAAGACTGCATCCCTGACTGTCCTTGAATTTGGAATCAGGATCCCAGACTACTTGTATGATCATAGATATGTCACCTAACTTCTCTGATCTTTAGATTCTTTAACTGCAAAATGGGAAGAATTATACCATGTGACCCTCAGGGTGTTTTGAAACAAATGTTGCTATTACATTCCTTTTGTTTCTGTAGCTTTGCTCATCACTGAATTATGCTGTGGATGGTCCTCAGCTCTCTCCCACTCCCTAACCATGCTAAACCTGTGTACTGTATATTCCTTCCATTGAATTCCTCTCCATCTATCTACCCCAAATAGCTCAAACCTCTCCTTTACATTCAAATTTGTGTTGAATATGGAGAGTGGTCTATTCATGTACCTGCATGTTAGGAGCTAACAATCCAGTTGTGCCCAAGAAGTTGAATTTTGAAAAATGTAGAACAGGAGTTGCTCCCATAGATACGTACAAAACAGTGAAGTAGCAACCAATGTAGAATTTCAGAGGAGACGGCATTCCAAAAAACCAATGGGAATCCACACCAAATATGAATAATAAAATTCCAGAAATGTTTCCTTTACAAATTTCATCATCAGAACATCATTCAGAATCACTCAATCACTTATTAATTCACTTATCTACTGATTGATTAATTTTCTATGTTTCACACAATATGTTGAGGGCTGGGGTTTTGGCAATGAATGAAAGAATTAGGATGCCTTCTCTCACAGAGCTTATAGTCTAGGAGGAGAGTAGAACCATGTTATTTTATACATGTGGACAGACAGACAAAACAAGCCCTTGAGAATGAAGACTAGTGATATTCCAGCAAGTCAGAATTGTCTGTAGTTGGAAATTAGACTTGAATCACTACGTAGATCTATAGGGGATGGAAAAAGGATTGGGCAGGGAGAAATATTGGAAAGAGAGGTTTATATTTTCATGAGAGTAAAGGTGATAAATTTTTAGGACTCTATATCTGGGACTCTATCTCTGTTTCCTAGCTCTAAAATGATTACCTTTGCACTGCCCATGATCATATCCAAAATTCCTCCCACTAGGTAGCTTTGATACATCAATAAAGTGGTGGGTGACCTCTCAGAGGCAGAGGTATTTGGTGCTAATGGATGTGTTGGAATGAAGTGGTCCATGAACTTGATCTTTCTTTTCTGAAGCTAAAGTGACAAACAACACAGAATGAAGGTCAGAGGAACTGGATGAGAAGAAAAAACACCCATAAACTTGCCCTGGTTCTATATAGGGGCTGATTCCTGGAAGCACGGAGGTACACACAGCTGACAAATATCACCTCCAAGATCATCAAGTAGTCATGTCCAAAAGAGGGAAGTGGTTTATCCAAGGTCATGAAGGATGTTGGCAAAAGAGTCAATGTGACAGTACAGGTCTTTCAATTTTTATTCTAGTGTTCTCTTGGCTGACCACATCACAATATCTCCATGAACTGAAACTTTATATGGCTGTCTGAGAGGCCACTCATCTCTCTCCAGAAGCTACTGACAAAGAAACCATTTTTCACTGTATATGTCACATGCAGGTGAGAGAACCATAGCAGATGCCCCATGATCTCGGTAACCAGCACATCAGCCAATTTTCATCTTCCATGGTGAGGAGGCACTGCACAGAGCAAGACACTCTGAATCTGGGGCTGCAGCTCACATCAAGAAAGGTTCCACTCAAAAGGCTTTGTGCCATAAAACTGACACCTATTATCCTCCTCACTGTTGTTAGTGTTAAAATCACCAGCCTTGTCCACGCAACTAACATAACATGTGCCAGACACTTCAGGTGGTAAAGAATTCAAATGGTGTAATGGCATGTTGATACATTCTTACTTACTATGCATGAATTAAGCTCTGCACTGTTCTCCCCACTACTCTCCCCCCACAAAAAAAATTGTGTAGGGGGAGAGAGAGAGAAGTAGGAGAGGAACACAGAGAGAAAAAGTGTGAAGAATACTGGCAATTTTCTTCTCCCATTCCCAAATATCTTTGCCACTTGGCAGAAATAACAGTTAGAATAAATAAATTCTAACCATTATATTCTTCTCTTCAGGTAGAACTTCTGGCAAATTGTCCATTACCTGGCATGAGGGAGAGATACTAACATTGGGCATTGACTTCCTGCCAGGTAGTCTGTGAAAAGCTCTCATACACATCGTCCCAGTTAATCTTTCCAACAGCCTTACAAGCCAACTGATACCTTGCATACCAAGGGTTCTGGAATCCTGACACAGAAAAAAGGTTTATATGACAATATTACCTTTCATTTGTGCTAGGATTTATGGTTTTCAAAGTATATCCACATGCATAATCTTACTAAACGCAATTATTTTTAGATGAAAAAACAGTAGGAACATTGATTGTCTTTCTGGTAAGCATCCTTTCCTTTGGTAAATATCTCCTTCCCCTTTTCAGTGGTCTTAGGGATGTCAATCATGGGGCTCATGAGCAACTGCTCTGTTCTACCATACTGCCAACACACAAGGTTGAGCATACTACCAGCCTAACTTCTCAGATGATTGCATTCTCCTGGTTCCTTGAGTTTTAATGTATGGACCAGGGAGAAATGGTGAGATCCTTCTTCCTTTTGGATAGTGAGTCAATGCAAAAATCTTGGGGCAACCAATGGTCATACTTATTGTCACATGGAAAGAGTCAATATGAGAAAACGTCTAATTTAAAAAAAAGGGTTAGAGTTTGGATTAGGTTGAAAGAAGGAGGGTTGAGAGAAGATGTTGTCATTGATAAACACTTGGATCCAGCAAAGCCTGAAGTCTTCAACTCCCTTGAATATCAATTATGTAAGCCAATGATTTCTTTCTTAAGCTAGTTTAATCTGTGTTTCTGTAATTTTCATGACTAATACACCTACAGGAGAGAAACCAGAACCAGAATTCTGGTCTTTTCTGATGTCTACTCCAATGCTCTTTCTCCTAAACTATGATGTCCAGGGAAACCTGGTGCTTGTGAAATCATCAAGAGAAGGCATATCACATGGGGTAGCAGAGTTGAAAATACTCTGCTTTTAAAAGGAAGAAGAAGGGCTTCCCTGGTGGCGCAGTGGTTGAGAGTCCGCCTGCCATTGCGGGGGACGCAGGTTCATGCCCCGGTCCGGGAAGATCCCACATGCCGCGGAGTGGCTGGGCCCGTGGGCCATGGCCGCTGAGCCTGTGTGTCCGGAGCCTGTGCTCCACAACGGGAGAGGCCACAAACAGTGAGAGGCCCGCGTACCGCAAAAAAAAAAAAAAAAAAAAAAAAAAAAAAAGGAAGAAGAATAAGTGTGAAACTCATGGCTCAAATTAGGAAAGAGCAAAATGAAGAGAATTAGTTCTCTTAGGAAGTTAGTTAGAAGTTAGAAGAGAATTAGTTCTTCTTAGGAAGTAACTGCAATGAAGACAAGTATATTTCTTTCCTAATTTTGTCAGTAACTACCGCTAGAAATTAAACCCAGCTGCCACCACTTCTGACTCCAAGGCAATGATCCTTGTCAAGGAATTCACAACTTCATTACTTAGGCATGGTAACTTAAAATAGGGGTGGTTTCACCTTTCTTTCCATCTTTACCACTGTTTTCTACAACTGGCCCTTCTGACCTGCTTAGAATATGTTAATTTACAGAATGTAGTCATTTCCCTTATCAGCCCCTCCAGGCAGTTGGCAAGAAGTATTTTCAGATACAGACCTTGCAATCAGCCACTCAGACCTGCTGGCTTCCTGTGCCCTGACAGATAGAGCTAATTAGCACTCAGCAGCTTTTAGGCATTATCTCTGGCTCCAGAACATCCCCATAAATGAGGGGCAGACCTGTCTCCACCCCCAAAGGACAAGAAGAAAGTCTCAGATATTTGGAGGTTAAACAACTTTCTAAAATTTCCTCCCTGTCTCTGAATTCCACTTATACTTTCATGGTCATCTCATATCCCATTGTTCTGAGCAGCCTTAGGAGACTACATCAACCTTTGAAAATATTTCTGTCATGTAGATTTGTATATCATTTTCTTACCACACCGTCACCATATACAGTACAACTGGTGACATAATCCTCATCCATCTATCCATCCATCCATCCATCCATCCATCCATCCATCCATCCATGTAGTCAACCAGCCTTTACTGAGTGCCTACTCTATGTCAAACACAAGTGGATTCATAAAACCAAGCAGAAAGAGAGCTTAGTTAAATACTAGTTGGGAAAGAAGGGTAACAGATATGTAAATGTATAACAGATTCACTTTGTTGTACACCTGAAACTAACACAACACTGTAAATCAACTATACTCCAATAAAAATTTTTTAAAAAGAAAACAAATTAGCAAGATAATTATATAGCATTATGAGAACTACTGAGTTACTAAATCAAATCATGGTATGTAGAGTGAAGGGAGGAATGAGTAGTTAGAGGATGCTTCTCTAAGGAGGTGATAGGCAAACTCAGATGATGAAGAGTCAGCCAAGCAAAGATGCAGGCATGGGCATCTTCCAGGAAGAAGGAAGCACTAAGTACAAAGGCCTTGGTGTGGAAATGAGGCCTGTGCATTTCAAAAAGAGAAAGAAGTTCAGTGTAGCTGGAGCAAAATGAGTGAGGGAGGGGATGGCTTCCGAAGAGGTCCAGGATTCAGCCCTTCTTTGAATTTCCTTCTGACTGCAGTGGATGGTCATTGGAACACTTTTATACCATCATGTAAGCTTTGAAAAGATCACTCTTGTTGCTAAGTGGAGACTGGACTGGGGGGCAGCAGACAAGCATGGTAGCATAGAGCAGATTCACTAGCACATTCTTAGTATGTGCCTGCCTCTCCACTTATGTGCTGAGTGCTCCACTTCTATTCCTGCTGGATCCCTTTAGAGCCCAGACACTGGTTATTTTTGTATTCTATAAATGAAGAACCAGTTGGGAATTTCCCCAATATTATAATTATTAAGTGGCTGAGCTGGGACTGAACATCCAAATAACTCCAAAGCCTTTGTGCTTAAATGCTTTATTTATTTCATCATACTGTGTCATAAACCCTTAACCTTTATAAACTTAATGATCAAGGTTTTGATTAATTTTAAGAAACCAATGTCCCATGATGTATTAACTTTAATTTTGTGGAAACACCCACTTATGTGCACTATAAGGGTGGTGTGTAACAGGGAGGCACTTAAAGAGTGAGTGGTGGGCTTCCCTGGTGGTGCAGTGGTTGAGAGTCCGCCTGCCGATGTAGGGGACACGGGTTTGAGCCCTGGTCCGGGAAGATCCCACATGCTGTGGGGCAACTAAGCCCACGCACCACAGCTACTGAAGTCTGTGCACCTAGAGCCCCTGCTCTGCAATAAGAGAAGCCACTGCAATGAGAAGCCTGTGTACTGCATCGAAGAGTAGCCCCCGCTCACCACAATTAGAGAAAGCCCATGTGTGGCAACAAGGACCCAACACAGCCAAAAATAAATAAATAACAAAATTTATTTTTTAAAAAAAGAGTGAGTGGTCCTTCAGCCATATGCAGTATCTCTTGTGGAATGTCTCTCTAGAGGCTGAGCATACGAACCATATGATTCTCCAGGGAACTGTGAATCAGGAACAATTTTTTCTGATATATAGATGTAAGAATGTGAAGAGAATGCTTACATTTTTTAAATATTACTGCTCTTTTGAAAGAATTTATATGCCATGGAAATATATGCAAATCGGGAATTTTTGAATATCTGTGGATATACTCTTCCAAATGTTAAGGGTCTAGAGTATATCCATAAAGGAAGGTTTAGGAACATCCGTCACCAGGCCCTTTCAGTCAGGCTGCCAGACTTTGTTCTGTCCTGTCAATCTCACTTTATAATTTACACATGAAAACCTAACTTTGACTCCAGAATTCAATAGCCATAAACTCCATGATGAAATTAAATAAGTTAAGCCATGCAAATTTTCAAATCTGGTACCAAGATCTTGGAAGCATCAAAATATTGGGGGAATTTTCTTTTCAAAGGGAAGAATGGCAAGTTGGGGTGAGGTTCAACTTAGAGGTCACTGGGTAGAAAAGAATTCTTTTCTGGCTTTTCAAGGGAAATAGTAGAACACCAGTCTCCAGCTACCCTGTGGGGTTGGAGCTGTTTGGAGGAATCATCAAAACCCACATAGTCTCTCCTAAAGTAGAGAGAGTACCATCCCATTATGCACCCTTTGTACCTGTCCAAGCCTCTTTTCCTCCTCTTAGAACATACCTGCATTAGGTCTTTTCCTTTTGGGGGGCCAAGGATTCATCTAATTATCTGCTTATACATCTCAGAGTAATATAATCACCCCAGCTAAGGCAATGACATTTTACCAGTGACTTTATTGGGACAGGACCTATCCCAAAGACCCAGATGCTAGAGCAGATCTGTGTGTAAGAAATGTCTGGATATCCAGGCCCCATGGTTCCTTAACTACCTTATTTACTCATGGACTCCAGTTACTTATTAAGGAAAATGCCACAGATATGCCTCAAACACAAGATAGTGGTAGACTGTAGTGTCTAAAGAATTCATCCAGAAGGTTCTAGGATTAGCAAATAGCCTCCACTTTGCTCTCTATATTTCACTTAGTTAACAAACTTTTACTGAATATCTACTATGCAACAGGCACTGTTCTAGATGCTTGGGAAACATCAGTGAACTAAACAGACAAAAATCCCTGCCTTCCATTCACAATACCCAAGAAGTGAAAGCAACCTAAATGTTCATCAGTGGATAAAAAAAATGTGGTATACACATACAACTAAATACTGTATGGCCTTAAAAGAAAGAAAAATACCATATGATCCAGCAATCCCACTCCTGGGTGTATAGCCACAGAAAACCATACTTCAAAAAGATACATGCACCACAATTTTCACTGCAGCACTATTTACAATAGCTAAGACACAGAAGCAACCTAAATGTCCATCAACAGGTGAATGGATAAAGAAGATGTGGTACATATATACAATAGAGTATTATGCAGCCATAAAAAAGAATGAAATAATGCCATTTGCAGCAACATGGGTGGACCTAGAGGTTATCACACTAAGTGAAGTAAGTCAGAGAAAGACAAATATCATATGATATCACTTAGATGTGGAACCTAAAAAATGGTACAAATGACCTTATTTACAAAACAGAAACAGACTCACAGACTTAGAAAACAAACTTATGGTTACCAAAGGGGAAAGGTGGGAGGGATAAATTAGGAGGTTGGGATTAACATATACACACCGCTATATATAAAATAGATAATTAACAAGTATCTACTGTATAGCACAGGGAACTCTACTCTGGATTAACCTATTTGGGAAAAGAATCTGAAAAAGAATAGATGTGTATATATATATATATATATGTATAACTAAATCACTTTGCTGTATACCTGAAACTAACACAACATTATAAATCACTGTACTCCAATATCAAATAAAACTTTACAAAAAATAATAAAAAAGAAAGACAGTCCTGTCATTTGTTACAATATGGGTCAGCCTTGAGGACATTACACTAAGTGAAATAAGCCAGCCACAAAAGGACAAACACTATATGATTCCACTTATATGAGGTATCCAGGATAGTCAAATTCATGGTAATAGAAAGTCAAATGGTGGTTACCAGGTGCTGGGAGAAGGGAGATAAGGGGAGTTGTTTAATGGATATAGAGTTCCAGTTGAGTAAGATGTAAAAATTATGGAGATCTGTTTCACAATCAATGTAAATATTCTTAACACTACTGAACTGTATGCTTAAAATTGATTAAGATGATAATTTATCATATATGTTTTTACCACAATTGAAAATATATTCCAGTCTCATGGAGCTTATATTCTAGTGAGACTAGGGGTTCAGTGGGGCTAAATGAAAGTATACACTAAACATAATAAGGGAAGAATATAGTCTGTTAGAAGATAAGTACTCGAAAAAAGTAAAGGATAAAATAGATAGGGGAGGATTTGAAGGGCCAGTTGCAGAGGGCAGTTCATTGTTAAATAAATAGCATATAAAACCTCATTAAAGGTAATATGTGAGCAAAAGCATGATGCAAGTGAGTGAGTTAGCTAAATAACCATGGTGGGGATGGGGGAAGGTGGGGTTGGTGTGGTGGTGAAGGCGAGCATTTAAGGCAAAGGGAACAGGTAGAACAGACCCAGTGGTGGGAATGTGCCTGTTAAATTAGAGGAACAGCAAGAAAGCCAGTAGATTTTCCCTTCCCAGATACTCATCATGCCTGGGGCCATTCAACAAAGCAGAGGTCAGTGTCTTTGTGGGGATGGTGATTAGAATTTTACTCTAAGGCCCACCAATATTTTGTGCATGTTTTAATAATCATAAAGTTCCCAATATTGTACAAGGGGCTAAAGATAAAAAGGTAAGCAAGATAGGCATTCCCTTGCTGCCAAGAAGGAAGAGGGGAGAGTTAGTCCACAGGCAATGGCAGTCACTGCAGTCAGTATCTGATAGGGATAGAAGAGGATTAGCTTCATAGGGGAGGTCAAAGAAGGTCTCCCTGAAATGGACTGAAGGTTCTAGCCAAGATGTCAAGAAGCGGAAGTTAGCCAGAAAATGAGCAAGGAGAACAGTGCTCTGGGTGATGGGGTAGCATGTTGGAAGGCCTGGAGGCAAGATGACACAGAGCATATTGGGAACTGAAACAAGTTTAGCATGAATAGAGTGTAGGAGAAAAGGGTACATAACGAGCATAATGGGGGAGAAAGATGCTGGGAGATATCGTGGGGGCCTTAAACAGCTTAAAGTTGTTATAAGAAAATTTTTTAATTTAAGAAAAATATTTATAAATTGTTTTAAAGTGGGAACCGATGTAACTAAATTTTACCCATTTTCTTTTTTTTCTTTTTTGGTACGAAATTGGTCTCTTCATACTTTTTGGCTCATTACCATATTCCCATCATTGACCCATGTATGGTCTGCTTTTCCTGATTATTTAGTTATTTTAAATAATTTAATAACACCTTTGGGCTCACTACCCATTATGAAAGCTATGAGGCTTTGACAAAAGTCTTTATCTCTTTCCTCCAACCACCCTGTCCCATAGCCCTGCCCTTCCCAGTTCAAGGTAACAATTACCCTAAATTCTGAGTTTATCCTTCTCTTGTTTTCTTTTTTTGTTTGAAGTTTTATAACCCTATGTATTTTTTAACATTGTGAATTGTAGTAAAAAATATATAACATAAAATTTACCATCTTAATCACTGTGAAGTGTATGATTCAGTAGGGTTACAAATATTCACACTGTTGTGAAACAGATATCCAGAATAATTTTATCTTGCAAAACTGAAATTATATCCATCTGACATCAACCTTCCATTTTTCCCTCTCCCTACCCCTCTCAACCACCATTCTACTTTCTGTTTCTATGATCTTGACTGTTTAGTTACCTAGTATAAGTGGAATCATACAGTACTTGTCTTTTTATGACTAGTTTATTTCACATAGCATAGTGTCCTCAGGGTTTATTTGTGTTATAGCATGCAACAGAATTGTCTTCTTCTTTAAGCCTGAATAATATTCCATTGAAAAAAATATATATCATATCACTTAAAGTATTTTTTTAATTAGTTTCTGCTTTATAACAAAGCACTTAAAGTATTTTTAAAAGGTATACTTTATTTTGGCGAGAGCACTCTGGCTGCTCTTGGTAGAGTTTGGAGGGAGATGAAATAGTCCACAGGAGTGGACTATGATGGAGGCTATGATGTCCAAATTGCACTAGTGGAATTAGTCCTTGTATTCCAGGCATTCCCACATGCAAGGAAAATTAACCAGAGTTCCCAAGCTAGGGTACCACATGCTTTGGGCATGAAGCTTGGTGCCTGGGAATTATCTGCCTCTTGGTGAATCTGTCATGATTCTTGGAAATCTACTCATGTCTCACTGTGTGAGAGTAGATCATCCATATTAGCTGACATCTGCAGAGTTCAAAAGGCTGGCAGTGGGCAGGAAGACCCCTATTCTTCCTCAAATGACCAAAGCATTTTCTCCCATTTTCTTTCCCAACAGAAAAATCCTTAGGGTAAACAACAAGATCCTACTGTGTAGCCCAGGGAACTATATCCAATATCCTGTAATAAACCATAAAGGAAAAGAATATAAGAGAGAGAGAGAGAGAGAGAGAGAGAGAGAGAGAGAGAGAGTGTGTGTGTGTATATAAAACTGAATCACTTTGCTGTACAGCAGAAACTAATACATTTTAAATCAACTGTACTTCATAAAAAAGAATCCTCAAATTGAGTATCAGACACAGAAATGAGAATTTTGAACAGTATCTTCCTTTCCTTCTCATTAATTCATGCATGACCTCTTTCTAGAACACTTGTGAATAAACAGAAATTTAATGGGGTCAGAAAGGATTAAGATGGAAACTCTTATAGACCAAAATAGTGGGATGGGAGGGTGGGGAAAAAGGCAGGAGGGAGAGAGAGAATTATGTGAGACCAGAAAAGGAGTCAGTCAATGAGATGCAGAAGGAAGTATGCAGGGGAGTATGTTTACTGGGGCATAGAATATTACACAGGCTACAAAAACAAGTAGAAGAGGAGCTGGAAGAGGCCGAGGGAGGGCAGAGAAAAGGGGGTGGCCAGAGGTGGGAATCGGCCCAGTGAAATGACGCCAACTCCCAGAGATTGCTGAGGGCTTCCAACCTGCAGACCCATCTGTCACCTCGAATTCTAGGGCAAACCTCATTAGTGTGAGGGGCACCCCACGGCTCAGTCCCTACCCCCAGGACCTCGGATCCCCATCTGGCAAGCTAACAGAACAAGGCTGCCATGGGTTTGCATTCTCTCACACACTCCTTTTCTGATAAGAAAAATGAACGTTTTCCACTATTTATTTGGTATTATTGGTTGTGCCATGCTGTTATTCTAGTCTTAGGAATCACACTAACTTGATTTTAAGCTGACTGTTCAAGAAAGCTAATAACTTAACTCTTTGTGTAATTAAACTCTGAAAAGCAATCCTCATTCCTAGTCATCCTACCTGGCAGGTGGTCGAAGACATCCACCAGACTTCCAAACTGTGGCACCTGGGATGCAGGCCAGATGCTTCAGGGCTGGGGTTACTCAGAAGGTCAAAGGGTCACATGCTTCATAAGATGTTCTATTTCTCCCTGGAAAGAAATGGGAGGAGTTAGGGGGATACTGCAAATCTAGAGATTTACATTTCTAGTGGTGAAAAATGCTACCCATAGGAACCACAAAGAAAGTGAAATATAACTGAAACTTATTCAAGGAACATCCATGCACATAACCAGGGCTTACTTGAGGATAGTTAAACACTCTCATAGGTGAGCATCCTCTGCCAAAGCTGTAAATTCATTCTTATTAGGTATTTGAGGGCTTGGTACTCTCTCCATCTACTTAATTCTTTTATTCATTCAACAAACCTGTATCAACTGCTCACTCCATGCCAGCACTGTGATAAGTACTGGGGCTATAGTCAGTCATGTAAAAGACAGATTTTTTTTTCTTGTCCTCATGGTGCTTACAATTTCGTATGATGATTGAGGATGCATAATGGGAGGGAAATTGTCAAGTTCCTTTTCAGAAGATACAAATATACTCTTCCACTTTGGGATAGTTGCAGACATCATCTCTCCAGATTTCTCCCTGTCCTCTATGCACTTGAGAATGGAACAAGCGAAAGAGGGGAGATGGGACCCCCAATAATTGCCTTGTGTTCCCACCTTCTCTACTTTGTTGTGTGACCTTGGGCATGTCATATAACCTTTCTGAGACTCCATTTCCCTTGTTTGTAAAATCCAACCTGCCATATTTACTTACCTCACAACCTCTGTGAAGTTGGAATAAAATCAAATATGGAAGCCCTTTGTAAAGTGTCACACAATGAAATGTTCTCTTTTGCCCCATTTTCCCTTAGGCTTTGGTGTCAAGACATTGGGTGGTCAAATCTCCCTTCTGCATATCCAGTTGTATGGCCTTGGGTGTTTTCTTGAGACTTTCTGAGGCTCTGTCTCCTAATCTGTAGAGTGGATATCATAGCATTGAACACATATGATTGCAAGGATTAAAAAAAGCTAATAACATGAGGTCCTACTCTGCTCGGCAGCAAGTGTGCTCTTGATAAAGGTTAATTTATTATTTCCCTTCTTTCTTCTTGTTCTGCCTTCTTTCTTGCATTCTTTCACTTTACCTCTGAAGACCACTAAGGAAGCAAGATCAAGGTTATTGTGGGTGGAGGGGAAACTATATGAGCTAGTTTTTCCCCTCAGTAACAATTCTTAAGCATTTAGCATCTTTCTTCTCTGGTAAAGCAGTAGTCATTCTAATAGGGGTAACAGTTAATGAGATAATAACAATAGCAGATAAAAATTAGTGCTAACTATGGAATTAGGATCAAAGCACTTCATAAGAATATCTCATTTAATCCTCTCTGCTCTGAATTAGGTACTGTTGTTATGAGGAAAATAAGGCACAGAACGGTTAAAAAACTTGACCAAGGTCATGGTGTTGGAGCCAGGACTCGAGCCCACATTGGCTGACTCCAGCATGTACTATATATTCTTTTTTTTTTTTTTTTTTTTTGCGGTATGCGGGCCTCTCACTGCCGTGGCCTCTTCCGCCATGGAGCACAGGCTCCGGATGCTCAGGCTCAGCGGCCATGGCTCACGGGCCCAGCCGCTCCGCGGCATGAGGGATCCTCCCGGACCGGGGCACGAACCCGCGTCCCCTGCATCGGCAGGCGGACTCTCAACCACTGCGCCACCAGGGAAGCCCTATATTCTTTTTTTAAAATAAATTTATTTATTATTTTATATTTATTTTGGTTGCGTTGGGTCTTCGTTGCTGCATGTGGGCTTTCTCTAGTTGCGGCAAGAGGGGACAACTCTTCTTTGAGGTGCACGGGTTGCTCATTGAAGTGGCTTTTCTTGTTGCGGAGCACGGGCTCTAGGCATGCGGGCTTCAGTAGTTGTGGCATACAGGCTCAGTAGCTGTGGCTCGCAGGCTCTAGAGCACAGGCTCAGTAGTTGTGGCGCACGGGCTTAGTTGCTCTGAGGCATGTAGGATCTTCCTGGACCAGGGCTCGAATCCGTGTCTCCTGCATTGGCAGGCAGATTCTTAACCACTGCACCACAGGGAAGTCCCTACTATATACTCTTAACTGCCTGATGTTCTGGGCTCCGGATCACCATATTTTATAAGGCCTGAGCTACTCAAGGTAAACTGGCACTGCTTCTGGCTTTTTCATCCAAGTTCTGTAATGAAGCTGTTTGTTAAGATAGAAAAATAAGTATTGAACAAAAGGATGGATGGATGGATCAATGAATGGATAGATAGACAGTCCCTGAGGACTTCAAAGAATATGTGGTTCTTCTAGACTCTAAGTGATTTTCAGCTCTCTAAGTGAAATCTGTTATGTTCCAGCATTCCTTCTGTATTGCTCATTTTTTCTTATTCTTTCTTTGCTTTTGTTTCAAAGAACTACCACCTTCAACATCCTTTCTCCTTACAAGAAGTTACTATCTGCTGCCATTACAGCTTCAGCTGTTAATCTCAGGTAGTTTATTAAAGTCCTTCAAATGAGTTTAGTTCAAATACTACAAATCACTACTGCTTTCTTGTTCATCTCTAATGTCCTGGTTAGGAATAGCAGAGGAGCTGCAGATATTGTTAATTGTTATATAATTATATATGTAATTATAACATAATTGATAATGTAACCATCTGGGAGTCTTATTATTTTGGCACTCAGGACATAATAAGTGTACTGGCTATCAGGACTGTACTCTTGGAAATTTAGACCCTGTTCTTTTGTATTCACTCTTGGTAGCTATCAAATATGATCATCATTTGAGTTTTGATGATTCTGAATGATTTTATGTGATTCAGATGCAGGGCCAAATTATGTTTATTTTATATATTTATGTTTGAAAAGAAGTTAAAGTATCTTTGGATTCAGAAAACTTTAGTTTGAAAAGACCTCAGGATTTCAAAATTGGAGATGTGGATGCATAAACCTGTAGAATAAAGCCCTCTGTAAGATATAGGTGAGATGAGAGAACTGGATTGGTTGAAAAATTTTGTATCTCACTTCTTCACAGTTTGGGAAAAGAGAGAGTCAAATAACTCAGTTAGCTACCCTAAAAATGCCTTTGATTCCAGCTTTCATTTTCATTAGGAGGACTGAAGAAATCTGATATTTTGGGATTTTTTTTGGTAGATGTAGTTAATAAATGAAAATGGGCAGTGTATTAAAATTAGGCATAATGCATTCTTATTCTTTTTTGTTTGTACTTGTTTTATAGGAATTAAAGAAAAAAGGAAAGGTGTGCTATAATGTCAGCATAAGGATTTAAAACTCTATACAGTATATTACCATTTAAAAATTCAGCTAAAATTCACATAATGCAAAATAACCATTTTAAAGTACATAATTCAGTGAAATTTAGTACATTCACAATGTTATGCAGCTATCATCTCTACTTCTGAAAACTTTTCATCACCATGAAAGGAAAACTCATACTCGTTAAGCTGTCACTCACTTCCATTCATTTCTTCCTCTCCCCTCAACCCTTAGTTGGCTTTCTGTCTCTATGAATTTACCTATTTGGAATATTGTATATAAATGGAATCAATCATACAATACATGACCTTTTGTATCAGCATTCTTTCATACTGTGGCATGCATCAGTACTTCATTTCATTTTATGGCAGACTAATATTCCATTGTATGTATACACCACAACTTGTTTATCCATTTTTCTGTTTATACTTAGGGGTTGTAGTGAATAGTACTATTATGAACATTTGTGTACAAGTTTTTCAGTTATTTTGGGCATATTCCCAGGAGTGGAATTGCTGATCATATGATGATCCACCAAACTGCTTTTTACAGCGGTTGCACCATTTTACGTTACTACCAGCGATGTACGAAGACTCCATTATCTCTACATCTTCAGCAAAACTTATTTTTCACTTTATCTATTTTTTAAAATTATAGCCTAGTGGGTGTGAGGTGGTATTTCATTGTGATTTTACTTGCATTTCCTTAATGGCTTATGATATTGAGCAACATTTCATGTGCTTCTCAGCCATGTGTATATCTTCTTTGATAAAATGTCTCTTCAATTACTTTGCTCATTTAAAAAAAATGGGTTGTGTAGTTTTCTGTTGTAAGAATTCTTTATATATTTGACCTTTAAATATATATACATATATATGCAAATATCTTTCCCCTTTCTGTATGTTGTCTTTTCACTTTCTAGGTGGTGTCCTTTGATGTGCAAAAGTCTTTTTTGATGCACAAAATTTTGATAAAGTCCAATTCATCTATTTTTCTTTTGTTGCTTGTGCTTTTGGTGTCATATCTAAGTACCCATTGCCAAAATAAAGTACATGAAGATCTACCCGCATTTTTTCTTCTAAGCATTTAATAGGTTTAACCCATACATTTTGAGTTTTGATCCGTTTTGAGTTAATATTTGTATATGAATTAAGATATGGGTCTAGCTTCATCATTTTGTTATTAGATACTCTTTTATTGAAGCACAATTTGTTAAAGAGAATATTCTTACAACATTGACTGGTCTTGGAACGTTTGTCAAAAATCAATTGACCATAAATATATAAGGTTAATGCATTTTTGTTCACCAATGTTTTTACACTCATAAACATTTCTTTGCTCTTGGATAATGAAAACAACACATGGTTGTTTTAATTTGCATACTTTGTTTTTAAAAATCAGTACAACCTGCATTTTACTTATTAGAGTAAATATTGACATTCTGCACTATAGTATACTACGCTCTTCTTTTGTTCCAGCATTTATTACTCTCACTATAAAATTGTGGTTTTCCCACAGAAACCGAAGTTATTGACAGGCTTAGTTTCACATTTCTTATTTTGGTTCTTAAATTTTATTAAATGTTAAAGGAAGTACTTAAAACACCTACCATGAATATTAGTCTATTATAAAACAGTTATTAAGATGGCTCTAGGAAATACATTTAATATGGAACATATTGACTTTCTTATATTTTCTGTATTATCAGCTTTTAAATTTTATACTGAAATTGATGTCTTTTTAAAAAAAATTTTATTTTATTTTTTATACCACAGGCTCTTATTAGTTATCCTTTTTATACATATTAGTGTATATATGTCAATCCCAATTTCCCAATTCATCACACCCCCCCCCAAAATTGATGTCTTTTGATTACAATTTATACACTCATTTTGACTCAATTCCATTATGTTAAGATAAAATGGATAATTTTCAACTTAAAGTCTCATACTGAACACAAATAAGTGTTTGTGTAATTGATATTTCATGAAATAAGGTCTACAGATGCTCTTTTTGATTCTAGCTCTAGTGAAGAAATGGCTCTAAATGCATTAGAATTTGCAATCTAAAAGTAGTGTGAAAAATGTAGGAATATTAAGGATATTGTATTTCTAAATGTTTTTCTGCATTTACTTCAATTTTTGATAATATGATTGGCTAGATATCTGATCACAGCCTTCTGCTATGTGCATGCATATGCATACACACAAGCACACACACACACACGTATAAACATATACTAGTGAAGACTAACAAAGAGGCAAAAATTTATCAGACAAATATCTAAGTCAGAGGTTGGCAAACTACAGCTCTGAGTCAAGTCTGGACTGCTGACTGTTTTTGTATGTTCCCTAAGCTAAGAATGTTTCCCATAGTCTTAAATAATTGCAAAAAGAAGTGTCACATGAAAATTACATGAAACCCAAATTTCAATCTTCATAACTGAAGTTTTATTGAACCACAGCTTCCTCATTTATTTACCTATTGTTCACTGCTGCTTTTGAACTAATATACACTACCATGTGTAAAGTAGACAGCTAGTGGGAACCTGCTGTATAGCACAGGGAGCTCAGCTCAGTGCTCTATGGTGACCTAGATGGGTGGGATGGGGGGCTGGGAGGGAAGTCCAAGAGGGAGGGGATATATGTATACATATAGTTGATTCTCTTCATTGTACAGCGGAAACTGACAAAGCATTGTAAAACAACTTTACACCAATTAAAAAAATATATCAGGGGTGAGTAGTCATGATGGAGATGTTATGACTGCAAACAATGCCTCAAATGTACACTATCTAACCTTTTACAAAAGAATGTTTGTTGATCTCTGCTTTAAGTGAAGGCTAGAATCTAGAGCAGTAGGCAAAACACTGAGACTGCTTTTGACCTAAGGGTATTTTAAAACTAGTGAATTTGAGTTTCAGTTTTCAGGGTCTTGCTGGCAAACTGAAAAAAGGAGGTTCTAATAGGAGATTTTCACTGTATAAATCTGGCAGACCAAAGGGCAATACTTTTACTGTGAATTATGAATCAGGAATAAATGGCTCCTCCAACCCCTAGGGACAACAATGAATGTTGCCTTGATGCTAAGCATGGTACAGGAATCCCTGAACTGTTTAACAATATACCTTCCTGGAACAGGCTTTGAAACACAAATTAATGTTATTTGGGTAGTCCAAAAAGTTTCTTGTTGTAAATTTAAAAATATATATATTGTCTCTAAATACTTCTAGGTTTCTAGCAAAAGTAAGTAAATGTACGTATTTTTATTATTATTTTTTTACTTACCTTATTTTAATATGTATATAAAAAGGAGAATTTAGAAAGCTGGCTTGCTCTCTGTTAATATTCAATATTATTTGTTTTCTATTTTATTAATTTCTGTCTTTATATTTAAGTTTTTCTTGTTTCTATTTACTTTGAGTTGGATCTGTTTCTTCTAACTTCACAGGTAAAAATTTCAATCATTGATTTTAAACCCTTTTTCTTTTCTAATGTAAATATTTGAAGTTATAAATTGCTATATGCCACAAACTTTAAACACTGTTTTAATGCATTCTACAATTTTTTAAGAAACTTTTTACTTTGAACTAATTTTAGACTTAAGAAAATATTTTTAAAAAGAGTACAGAGTTCATGTATACCCCTCTCAGCTTCTCCTAATGTCACCATCTTACATAACCATTGTACTGCTATCAAAACCAATAAATTAATATTGGTACAACACTATTAACTAAACTGCAGACTTTATCTGAATTTCACCCATTTTTAAAAATATTTTTGTTGTTTTTCTGTTATTTCTCCTTATTCTTTTACAATCTTTGACAGTTCCTCAGTCTTTCCTTATCTTTTGTGACCTTAACATTTTGAAGAATACTGGTCAATTATGGTTTAGAATGTTTTTCATATTGTGTTTGTCTGATATTTTCACATAATCAGCATAAGGCTATACATTTATTTTTACAAGAGTGCAACTGAAATGATATTTGGTACATTTTGTAAAATATATCGTGGGCTTCATATCATTATGTCTTATTTTATTTTAACCTCGTTCACTTTATATGATATACTATACATTTATTCTTTCAGATGGAAATATTCTTTAATATTCTTTGTCATTTCTTATTTAACCGATAGATTATTTAAAGTGTGCTTTGTTTTATTTATAAGTTTGGGGCTTTCTGAACATCTTATTTTTATTGATTTCTAATATATTTCATTTTACTCAGAGGATATACTTTGTAAGACTTTAATTATTTTGAAATCAATTGAAACTTATTTTCAGCTTAGCTATGGGTTTAGAAAGTATAGCTATGGGTTTAGAAAGTATGTGCATTCTACAGGTCGGGTGAAGTCTGTAGATGTCAATTAGCTCAGGGTGTTAAATCTCCAACTATGATTGAGGATTTATCTCTTTCTTCCTTTAATTTTGTAAGTTTTCCTTCATATATTCAAGCTTTGTTATTAGACCTATAAAGGTCAATACTTCAGAGATACTGTGGGTCTGGTTTCAGACAACCACAATAAAGCGAATATGCAATAAAGTGAGTCACAAATTTTTTGGTTTCCCAGTGCATATAAAAGTTATATATATACTATACTGTAGTTTATTAAGCGTGCAATAGCATTAGGTCTAAAGAAAAAATGTACATACCTGAATTTAAAAATACTTTATTGTTAAAAATGCTAACCGCCATCTGAGGCTTTGGCAAATCATAATCTTTTTACAATAGTAACATCACAGATCAAAGATCACCATAACATATATAAAAATAATGAAAAATTTTGAAATATTGTGAGAATTACCAAAATGTGGCACAGAGATGTGAAGTGAGCAAGTGCTGTTAGAAAAATGGCACTTATAGATTGCTCAACACAGGGTTCCAAAAACCTTCAATTTGTAAAAAACGCCTTATCTGTGAAGAGCAATAAATTGAAGGACAATAAAATAAGGCCTGCTTGTATATATTATTATTACATTTTTTGGTGAATTAACCTACCTTTTTATCATTATGAGATGTTCCTCTTTATTTCTAATAATATTTTTTGTCTTTAAGTCTATTTTTTGTAATGTTAATATAGCCCTCCATGTTTCTATGCCTACTCTCTACATGGCATTTCTTTTTCTATCCTTTTAGTTTTTCCTATCTATGTCATTAAACTTAAAGTGGGGTTTGTAGACAACATATATTTGGGTCTTAGATTAAATCCAATCTAACAATCATTGACTTTTAACTGGGGTGTTTAGTCCATTAAAATTTAACTATCAATATGGTTGAATTTAACTACCATTGTGTCATTTGTTTTCTATTTTCCTGCCAGTTTTTGTTCATTTCTTCTTTTAGTACTTTCTTAGGGATGTTAGCAAACATTTTTAGTGTTACATTTTAATGCCTCTGTTGACTTTTTAGCTAAACCTATTAGCATTAGTTTAGTGGCTGCTCTAGAGTCACAATGTCTATCCTTCCCACGCACCTATGGTCAACTAATCAATGACAAAGGACGCAAGGATATACAATGGAGAAAAGACAGTCTCTTCAATAAGTGGTGCTGGGAAAACTGGACAGCTACATGTAAAAGAATGAAATTAGAACACTCCCTAACACCATACACAAAAATAAACTCAAAATGGATTAAAGACCTAAATGTAAGACTGGACGCTATAAAACTCTTAGAGGAAAACATAGGAAGAACACTCTTTAACATAAATCACAGCAAGATCTTTTTTGACCCACCTCCTAGAGTAATGGAAATAAAAGCAGAAATAAACAAATGGGACCTAATGAAACTTAGAAGCTTTTGCACAGCAAAGGAAACTATAAACAAGACAAAAAGACAACCCTCAGAATGGGAGAAAATATTTGTAAACAAATCAATGGACAAAGGATTAAACTCTAAAATATATAAGAGCTCATGCAGCTCAATATTAAAAAAACAAAAATCTCAATCCAAAAATGGGCATAATGCCTCAATAGACATTTCTCCAAAGAAGACATAGAGATGGCCAAGAGGCACATGAAAAGCTGCTCAACGTCACTAATTCTTAGAGAAATGCAAATCAAAACTACAATGAGTTATCTCCTCACACCAGTTAGAATGGGCATCATCAGAAAATCTACAAACAACAAATGCTGGAGAGGGTGTGGAGAAAAGGAAGTCCTCTTGCACTGTTGGTAGGAATGTAAATTGATACAGCCACTATGGAGAATAGTATGGAGGTCCCTTAAAAACTAAAAATAGAGTTACCATATGACCCAGCAATCCCACTACTGGGCATATACTCAGAGAAAACCATAATTCAAAAAGACACATGCACCCCAATGTTCACTGCAGTTCTATTTACAATAGCCAGCTTATGGAAGCAACTTAAATATCCATCAACAGACTAACAGATAAAGATGTGGTACGTATATACAATGGAATATTACTCAGCCATAAAAAGGAATGAAACTGGGTCATTTGTAGAGATATGGATGGACCTAGAGACTGTCATACAGAGTGAAGTAAGTCAGAAAGAAAAAAAACAAATATTGTATATTAATGCATATATGTGGAACTAGAAAAATAGTACAGATGTACTGGTTTGCAAGGCAGAAATAGAGACACAGATGTAGAGAACAAATATATGGACACCAAGGGGGGAAAGCAGGGTGAGGTGACGGTGGTGGTGGTGGGATGAATTGGGAGATTGGGATTGACATGTATACACTAATATGTATAAAATAGATAACTAATAAGAACCTGCTGTAATATAAAAAAGGTTCAATAAAAGAAAAATCTATCAACTTATCACAGCACTGTTAGAATTAATTTGCACTACACATAGTAAAATATAAGAATGTTGTGACAGAATAATTTCAATTACTCTCTGGCCTTTGTGCTATTGTTATTTTATATATTATATAGGTATATGATAATAACTCACATAATACATGTTATATATTTTTTCAAATATTCATATATGTTTTAAAGGAATTAAGAGTAGAAAAAATCATATATTTATTATATTCAGTGTCCTTTCTTTCTTCTTATAGATACAAGTTTTCATACAATATTTCTCTGGTGTCATTCTAGCCTAAAGAACTTTCTTTAGTATTTCTTGTGGTGGAGGTCAGATGGCAATAAATTATTTAAGTTTTTATTTACTGATTCTTTCACCTGCCAGCCAGCCTACCTGCTGTCATTTCTATACAGCAAATTTTTCATTGCAGGTATTTTACTTTATAATTCTAAAATCTCCATTTGCTTCTTATTGTCTCCATTTCTGCTCTGGGTTTTCACATAATTTCTCTCATTATAAGCATATTTTCCTTTGAATCTTTGAATGTATTTGCAATAGGACTCAACATCCAAACTCTCTCTTCCCTGTGGTGAGCAGCAATCGAAATTGTTCAACATTTTTAGTCTTTCATCTGTTGCTTTACACTGAGAAATTTGGTGCTTCCTTGATTCCTGAGCAGTTCAGGGATCACCAAAGGATTTGGGCAAGTTTATTTGCAGATTTGGGGCATCTTTTGGCACCTTCTTTTCCAAAATTGCTGCCTTTATTTTACAGACTCTGACTGCACTGGTTTTCATTGTCTGACTCCTTGAGCTAGTAAGACTGAGCCTAGCCATGCCTCTTCAGATTTGGAGTTTTCCGTTACAGGAAGTAATAAATCCTCCATACACTTCTTTTTGTCTTAAGTTAGTTTGATTAGGTTTTTCATCTGTTGCAACTGAAGAAGGCATTATATAAAGGCTTTTACTAATTAGCAGAACCTCTGGCAAAAATGGAGCTTTTTCAGTGGAGAGTCATAGTTTCCAATCCTCCAGTTCATGACAAATTCAAATTAGGAAGAAACATCTGTACCTTCACTTGGGTAAAGTCAAACTGTAAACGATTTGTTTACATTTCTGCATTTTTCTCTAGACTGTGAAATTCTTTATGGCCCAGGCAATATCTTGTTTGCCTCTGTATTCCCAGTGCATAGCATGGCATGCTCAACAAATATTTGTTGAGAGAATGAGTTTTGGCATTTGGATTTGGTAATTGAATTGGAAGATGCTATCTAACCAAGCAGTTATTAAGTCCGGGATTTATTGATCAACCCACCCTCTACACTGAAGCCAAAATAACCTATTAAAGAATTAAAGTAAGCCATTTCACAGACTACTTAATACCATCTAATACTTTCCCAAAGCATACAAGACAAGTGTAGTTTGGTTTCCAAGGTTTAGAAAGTATACCATGTCCTGGCCCTTTTCTTTCTAATTTAGTTCTTACTACTCTCTCACTTTTTCATTATGCTCCAGCTTACTGGTCTTCTGTTTCAAAAATTTATTCTCTGTAAGCTTATTTCTGACCCAGAGCTTTTTCACTCGGCTGTTCACTCTGCCTAGAATGTTCTTTCCACAACTTTTCAGTTGGTTCCTCATCATTCAGATCTCAAAAGGTCACCTTTTCAGAGAACTTTTCCCAAATCTCCCTATGTGCTTGAGTACCACCTATCAGACATAAACAGTTTAGTGCATTACTTTACTTTTATTATTTATAGCATTACTACTTTATGAAGTCATCTTGATTATTTGTTTTCTTCTTTATGGTCTTTCTCACATCAAAATAGAATGTCATGGGAGCAAGAAACTTACCTGCCTTGTTCACTCCTGTATCTTCAGTGCCTATAACAGTGCTTGCTTGTTGCCTAGAAAGAATTCAATAAATATTTGATAAACAAATGAATTTAATCATAACAAACAAACCAAAAGTGACTGTAAATAATCTGTTTTAAACATGGTCAATTCACCAGAAGTCAAACTACTTATTTGGAATCATGAGGTGAAACTGTTGTCCCTCTGGTTTTGCATGGCCAGGAATTAGGTTGAGTCACAAAAATATAGCTGTCACGTAAGAAAAATAATAAAGGGCCAGCCTAAATTGTTTTATTACTCTTTAACTCTTTTTGAAGTAGAATTTATACATAAAAAATGAGAACTATTGAAGTTAATGCTCTCACACAGACTGGCCATATTGATTTTTCTTCACAATTGATCTCATTCATTCTGGGCATATACTATTTGCTAGATATTCATTTAGGGGCAAGTATTGACCTCTATATTCATTGTGATCCTTTTTATTGTTCATTTTTTATGCTATTGCTCCAAACACACCCACATGAATATATTTGGTAATTTTTCCTATAGAAATTGCCATTTCTTCTAATGAAGATCTCTTCTCAGCATATTTATTTATACACATGATGGCCAGTATATTAACACTGTTTGAACATTTGTGCTACTTATCATACAGTTGTGTATGCAGATGGCATATATTAGCAAATCTTCAGTAATGTTATGGAGGAATCAAGACAGACATAGTTCACCGACTCTCTCCTACCTGCTTTGCAGAATTTCCAGCTCTAGATATTCTACTTGTGGATTCCACATCCACAGAAATGACTAATGAACAAGTTTGGTCAATTGTCACCAAAAAAAAAACACTGTGTTTTCTCCACTTGTTCTGGCTTCCTTCTAGGGAAAGTTCTCTCTCTGAATCTTTACATCTTCTAGGCACCACAGGTGTTGCTATATGTTCTACTGCCTGCTTCTCCTGAGCATTACTACATGCTGTTGCTTCCTCCACTGTCACTCTTGCTGCCTAACAGCCTCACTACTCACCACAGCCCCCAAGATGACAAAGCCACTGTATTTCAGGAAGAGGGAAAAGGATTGATTCCCCCTCCTTTTTTCTGTAGTCCACTTTGTTACATGGACTACAACAAAGAGGCTAGGGTCTTCCTAAGTTTCCTGGTGAGTTAGTTGCTTCTGATATCACCCAAGGTTCTTGATCCTCAGCTCTATTAGCATTTTTGCCCAAACACATAGCAGGATCTATATGCAAGTAACAATTATGTACTAACTGCATGCCTCCTCTGATGACTAAGTCTTCCTTACTGAACCATACTGAACTGCCTGACTCAATAACCACCACTAACATTGACTAGTCATGTGCTTGTCACTGTGCTAAGTGCTTTATGTCTTAATCCCAGCTAAATCCTTTAAGGTAGATTTCTGTCACTATCTCTAGGAGGGCAGAGAGATTTGCTTGTTTTGTTTCCTGCTATATTCTCAACCCCTAGAACAGAGGCTGAAACAGAGTAATTGTCCAATAGATATTTGTGAGATGAATGAAACTTCATTTTATTCATGAGAAAACTGAGGTTTAGCAAAAGGTAAAGTAACTTGCTCAAGGATTTGGCAGCACCAGGATTCAAAATTAACCTTATCTGACACCAAAATCCTCACTCAGAACCTCCTGAAGATTCCTTGGTCTCAAGCAGAGACCTCTGTCAGACCCATCTCATGTCAGACCCTTGTCTAAATCTCAGCATGGAGTGTGAACCAGGCTCCAGTGAGGACAGTGCCACACTCATTCTGTGAGGAAAATTGAGAAGCTGATATTGAGTGCATGTTTTTGAAAAATCAAATATTCAAGTTTAATTAGAGAAAAACAGATATAGCAATTCCAAATCATACTCTCCATCCTTCCAGTCTAAGTTCCTTTACTTTTGGCCTGGACCCAAAAACTGTCATTTCTTCCACTAATCCCTCACCTGGAAAGGTTACTCCTTCTCTACCCAAATCCTTTCCATCCTCAATGATCCAACTCAAAGAGGATCATGCCCATACAATCTTGATTGCCTTAGTGAGAAATTAGCTCTCTCTTCTAATTGAACTTAGTCATTGTTTGGCCAAGGTTATAATAAAGCTGCTGAATGAACAGTAACTATTTATATGAATTGAGTAACTCAAATTGAGGAGAATTTATTTATCACTCATTTGTTCATTGCATACAGCCTTGAATTTCATTTTTGCACATTTTCTCTCTTTAGCCAGATCTCAAGAACCTTGTGGGCAGGTTCTGTGTCCTTTTCTGCTTCATACTGCACACAGTGCAGAGACTATTGTTAGACACTAACCCTTTGCTGCTGATTAGATTGATTGGCCAATACGGTGATTACAACTAGGCAGGGCCTTGGCAAAGGGCACAAGGTCCTTGACATTTCTGTGTTTACCTTAAGCTCCATTCTGTTGATCCATAATGTCTACATAACTTACAGCCAGAGTATAAGATTCCCAATTAGAAAGTTTTGCATGTAAGTGGTTTTATTCACTTGAGATTTTGATTTCCGATGAACCTTGTGCTGCTCAGTTGTTGGCAGTCTTTCCTAAGTACCCAAGCAGTTCATAAGTGACTGTGGTTAGGCTTTTTGGAGTAGAGGAAATATGTAGACAGACATTTTGTCCAGAGAAATGTAGACACTGATTGTTTTCTTCCCTGGATGGGGACTTGGCCTTGCTTAACCAATCACAACTCAAGAGTCAGATGAACCTAGAATGTGTCAATACTCCCTTATATAGAAGTACAAATACAGCTAATTTAAGTTCTTCCTGAATGGTGATATAACTTACCACAAACTGTATCTTTCTCAAGTCCAACATGACCTTATCCTGCAAGAACTACCATCAACATCTAAGCCTTCCACTAGGGGTCCACATGCCTAGTGAAAGCTAGGATGAAATATGTTGTATCTACATGTACTGCTGAGTTTTTATATCCTTGACTAGACTAAACATAAATTCAAGTATCTGTGTGTTTCTATAGACTTTTTGAATCAATCAATAACATATCTGAAATACTCGGGGATGTCACTTGTATGTCTAAATCTGCAAAGAAAGGTATTATCTATTAACTCTTTATATCAACTCTCTGCTTCATTTAAATCAATCTATTCTCCCTTGAATATTTTCAATAAGAATATGGAGTTCTTTGGTCCTGGATTATCTGAGTGATTTCCTATTTTTCTAAATTGTTTTCTGTCTTGAGCACAGTCAAAATGAGAAAAAGATATTCCCCCCTCCCCAATTTTTATAGGATATGACCTTAACTGGGACTTTGTATCTATTAAGACATTTTAAAGTTATAATTACTGGCTGCCAGCACAGACCTTAATCTCAAATTGCATTATCTCAAGACGTCCAAAAACACTGCCAGCTCATCAGTGACAGCTCTGAAATAACAGACTTAAAGGCAGACCAAAATGTGTTATCTCAAGCAGATCACCTCAGCCGGGTCCCAGTAGAGGAAACACAGATTAAAAACTAAATGACAAATGCAAAAGTACACAAAGATACTAAAGAAAAAGTACAGCTTCAGGATTCAGCAGAAGGACACTGAACGTTCATATTTTTAAGCATCCAATTCATGGCCATCTGGTCGAATAAAATACATAGAGCTTACACCTGTCTTAAACCTTATATACTTGCTAAAATGCACCACAATTTACAGATATATTTTACACAAGCTATTGAATTTGATCTTCTTAACTAACATGTAAAGCTGGCAGGATTATATCTGTGTCAAGATGTAGAAATTGAAATCTGGAAAGCTGAGCTTCATGTTGAGAACCAGGTTTGAAGTCTGTCTCTGTCAGAGACCTTTTCTAGTTAATAAGCGAGGTCAAGTAAGCTAATCTCAGTGGCAATAGCTTCCTCATCTATTAAATAAGGACAAGTCCTACACATCTGATTGTTGTGAGGAGTCAACAAGGTAGGGTGTGCAAAGTGCTTACTAAACATACTGTTTGGCACATTGTACATGACCTGATATTACTGACATTTTTCAAAGTTACTAAGCTAATAAATCACAGAGCCAGCCCCAAGATATCAAACCTTATTGAGAAGAAAATAGTTTGCATAGTGAAACTCAGTATAATATCATACACTCATTTACTCTTGAAGACTTTTTGAAATCAATGTCGGTGACTTCTACTACTAGGGCAGTGCTAGAGCTGGAAGCTTGTATTTCCATTAAATTTGACATTTTAATAAATGCTTCCTAGGGATAATTCTACTTTTTCTTTACAATAATCCTGTGTAATCAGGATAGACCATATACCAACTTTACAGTCAGATCAGGAAATGAAAATCCAGACCCATCATTTTCTCTGTCACTGGCACTCAGTGGCTCAGTAATGGCACCAGATGATACCAGAGGGGCAATGGGGCAATTTCTCAGTGCCTTTTCAAATGTGGGATTGTGGTTCACTGGACCCACTTTCCCTCACCTTTCCCTTGTCTACAGGTAAGTATTTTGGATTCTTTTTTTTTTTTTTTAAATTTCAAATCCATCTCTCTCTCTTCATCTAGGTCAGAACACAGGACGAAGCCATGGTTCTCTGTGGGCACTTGCAATAGCCACCTAAATGGACTCCCTGTTTACACACGTTCCCCTCTAATTTGTCTGTGGTAATTTTCTTTTGACAGTGGAAGAGCTCTATGATTGATATCTGATTTCTGGAAAAAGAAAGTACCTGGTGAGTTCACCAGTTCGCTGCATAACAGAGATGACTGCTAACCTCTTTCTTTGAGGGCAACATTAAGTGCTCTTCTGTTTGATAATGAACAGTTGTCATATTGCATAGGCTAGAGTTCCTGTTATCAATCATTTAAATGTTTTCAGCCTGGGGGCTTAGATCCTCAGTGAGGCCATATCAAAGGTTGTTTGCTAGACCAAGTAGGCTGTTAAAGAATACAGCTCTTTCCTTCCAGAACTGTCCAAGATCTACAGTGTAGACAAGGGTAGTCCCTGTAGGCTTGTTGTGAGGTTCAAAGGTGAAGATGTAAATAAAGCACTTAAGCACAATGCTCAGCAATTAACATATGCTCACTAAACGTTATAGGCCATTATCATTCTTAAAATGGTATTGATTCTCTTGTTAAATAAAAATTTAGAAGCTAAGAGGTCTGAAAATACAGTTAACACATTGAGAATTCCTCTAGTCTATTCTTAGCACCCAGCACAGGGTTTGGTGTTCCCTAACCTTACATGTAAACTGTTATTGTACACACAAATATTTATTAAATATATTAAATGAGAGAATGTTAGAAGAACACCACATTCAGGAATCTTCTTAATTTGTTAATTAGTTGAGTTCTTGACAGCTTCACCAAATTTTCAGGTTCTTATGAGTAAAGTACTAGAAATTGTAGAGACATTATTTCTCTTCCTATTAGCATTGAAACATTCTTGTTGATACGTCTTTGATGATATCAAAGGTTCCACTGAAGTAAAAAAGAAAGGAGATAGGTATTTCATACTTAGGAGAGATAATATAAGAAAGGAGAATACAGGCCCATTTTACACTGATAGATCATGAAACACCACTACTACTCTGAAGGCTTTAGTATAAAATGGAAAACACAGGTGGTGGAGACACAGTGGTTAAGTTGTTTAGCAGCATTTAACTACCCTCACTGCCTGGACACATACAGAAAGGCATATATTTAAATATCTAAACAATAAAAGAAAGTATATTAAACCAATATATCAACAAAGGAGCAACAATTATGTCTTTCTGTACAGTGGTGCAGCATTACAAAGATACAGTTAGCATCTGTGTGGAAAATGTTTCCTTAAAACTGGACTGTTTAAATTACATAATATATACTAGGATAATAAATTCATCACACTGAATTTTAAACCAGGAGCTTGAGGTATGAGTCTGGTGGAGACCTGAATTCTACTCCCTCCCTCACTTCTAAGCAGGAATACATCTCTCTCACACATCCGTTTTCACCCCTCCCATCTTTTCCTCTTTCCTTCCTTCCAAATTATCAGATAACTGGTTGTGGGTAGGAGGACACAGTCCTCAGTCTTTGAAACAGCCCAGTCTGCCCAGTCACAGGGATCCCCTTAACTGGCCCTTCATCTAAGCAGGTTTCCCTGATGGCCATGTTACACAATGTGACCTCATCATTCCTGTATCAGAAGTGGACACTTCGCTCAAGTAGGACCAGGGGCTCATTCACCACAATTTAGCAAGAGGTGAAGTGAAGAGAAGGAGAGAAGGAAGGGGAGGGAGGAGGAAAGGAGAGTGTGATGGCTTCTTCTCTTCAGTCAGGTCTCTGCTCATGTGTCCCTCAGGCCTTTCTTGATCAACCAAGCTGAAGATGCACCCCTCAGCCACTCTCTGTATAACATAGCTGTTTTACCTGCTCTATGTCACTTATTAATATGAGGAATGATCTTGTTCTTGTTTTTGTGTTTTATTGATCTATCTTTCCTCTCTGGTGATAACTGTACTAGCAGGGACCTTGATTTCCTTGGTCCCTGTGTCTTTGGAGCCTAGAACAGTACTTGACACACACAGACACTCAAATATTGAATGAGTTTATAAAAAGGAAAACAGACATATGATTTTTGTTTCAGTGTCAGAAGCTACAGACTAGTAACTCTTTGTCCATTTAGGATAACTCTACCTGATATCATAGGGAGAATTCGATTCACAATGTCAACAGTTAAATTCCTCCAAAGGTCTTCTCCCCTCCTCCTCCCCTAAATTATACTCCCCATTTTTATTCACTCTCTTAGTGAAAGATAACACTCAGTGTATAAGAAGCACCTTCTAGAATAATTTAAGCCAAGTCTCTAATGACTACAAGAAGCTCCTTGTGCCACTTTACTTTCCAAATTTCATAGACAAAAAGAAACATCACTTAATTTTCCAATTCTGGACAAGGAAAAAAGTCCAGAGAAGAAAAGGAATCATTCATCTCAATTAAATTTTGCAAACTCTTGGCCTCTTTTATCAAATAACTTTGAACTTTAAAATAGGTAAACTCTCTCCTGTAGGATATGAACTACCTAGAGCTTAGAGGATAATTTACTCATCGTTGAAGTTAACTTTTTTTGAGAGCCACCATGTTCAGAAAATTATTCCAAATAAGATATACAAAAAAGAACAAAGACATGTTTTTCTTCAGGAGCTGATAATCTAATCATGTATTCTACATGAGCACAAAACAGTTACAAAAGAACACAGGGTTAAGTACCCAACATATAAGAGAAACTAAAGGAGCTACGGACACTTGTAGTTACAAGTGCTCACTTTGGGTGGTAGGGTAGAACACATGTATTTGTGAAATTAATATTTGCCTTTAAGCAATAATTATGTACTAGTCCCTGGGTGGATAAAAGAGAGTTGGTCTCATGGAGCTTATTATTTAGTAGAGGGGACTGAGAAGTAAAGAAATAAATAATTACAAACTGTGATAAATACCGTGATAAAAAAAAAAACAGGGTAGTGAAAAGTATCTTAGGGGACCTACTTTCAGCAGGAGGCTGGGGCAAAGGGATTTTGAAAGGCTTGTCTAAGAGGATGACACTTAAGTTTAGACCTAAAGCAAGGGGATGACATGGTCAAGAAAGGGATGGGATGATGCAGGTAGAGGAAACACATGTGTGAATTCCCTAGAAATGTCATCACCTTGGCATGTTAAAGGAAATGGAAGAAAGTCACGTGACTGGAGTAAAGCAAGCAGAATAGCCTGAGATGAGTTTGGAAATGCAGGCTGATCAGGCAAAGCTTTGTAGGTTATTGTAGGGAGTGTGTTTACTTGGGTAAGATGGAAAATTACCTAGGTATATCACAGCTTCTTTTTATTTAGATCTCAATCACTTAATAATTACTGACTAGGCACAGTGCTAGGCATTGCTTCATGGCAAATTGAAATGGGTAGACCTCAGAGGAGTGCCCCTGAAATGGACTATTGCAACTTATTGATAAGGAGACCCAGGGCTTGGCTGAGAATACAAAGTCTTCATTCCTAAGTGCAGTCCTCACCCTTGGTCTCACCATAAGCATTCAGACATGTGAATAGCCTTATCTATTCTCTGTTCATCATTAATAAGAGGAAATTACAAAAGGGAAAAATGCCTTCATCAGAAGAAATTTCTTTAATCTAGTTATAACTAGATAATGTTTTACATCTGCTTCTGAGGCATCCCAAATGGAGGCCTTTTATTATTAGCATCGCCAGAGTTGTGCTAAGTCTGCTGTATGCCAAATGTTTCGGAAAATCCCACTGACAGCCATGGCTGTTGTGATGGTTGGAAATTACAAGCCGTGATAAGATGTCAGGAGTCCCACCTGCTCCAACGAGTCGGAAGAGGCTAAAATAGTACGTAGAGGATGATAAGTGTGAAGAAGAACGTGCAGCCTTTCTTTGATCCCGAGAGTGGGAGGGAAAATTCTAAACATTTCTATAGCCAGCCATTTCCTATTTCGTCTGGGATGTTACATTTAAAAGGATTGGGAGAGCAACACATGGTTTAGATTTCTCTAGACTGCTAGAGTCTTTAACCTTTTAAAAATGGCACTTATTTTATTTTTTTTAATTGAGGTATAATTTACATATAACACTATATTAGGTTCAAGTATATAATGTAATGATATGATATATGTATATACTGATGATTGATCACCACGATAATTCTAGTTAACTTCTGTCACCATACATGGTTACCACATTTTTCTTGTGATGAGAACATTTACGATTTACTCTTTTTAGCAACTTTCAAATATGCAGCACAGTATTATTAACTATAGTCACATGTTGTACATTATGTTCTCATAACTTATTTATTTTATAACTGGAAATTTGTACCTTTTGATGCCCTTCACCCATTTTGTCCACCGTCACACCCTACCCCTGCCTCATTTTTTTGTCTTTGTTTTACTTTTATGTTTTTTAGATTGCACATATAAATGAGATCAGACAGTATTTGTCTTTCTATGTCTGACTTATTTAACTTAGCATAATGCCCTCAAAGTCTATCCATGTTGTCACAAATGTCAGCCTGCTAGAATCTTTGCAGAACTCTCCCAACTTTAATGTTCATGTGACTCATCTGGGCATCTTTTTAAGATGCAGATTTTGCTTTGGGAACTTACAGGTGGGGCCAACATCCTGCATTTCTAACAAGCTCCTGGGGATGCAGGAGGTGCTGGTCCATGAGCCAAAATTTGTAAGGAGCTATAAAATCTATTTTAAAGTTAGGGTGGGGCCTCCCTGGTGGCGCAGTGGTTGAGAGTCCGCCTGCCGATGCAGGGGATACGGGTTCGTGCCCCGGTCTGGGAGGATCCCATATGCCGCGGAGCGGCTGGGCCCGTGAGCCATGGCCACTGGGCCTGCGCATCCGGAGCCTGTGCTCCGCAGCGGGAGAGGCCACAACAGTGAGAGGCCCGCATACCGCAAAAAAAAAAATAAATAAATAAATAAATAAAGTTAGGGTGATACAGAGCTGATGAGAGATACTGGTAAGACAACTTTGTTTTAAATATATTTTCCTACTTAGGAGTCTTAGAGCCCTGAATGCCCATAATGACTGGTTTCCTCCTGTGTGTTTTCCCCTCTTGTTTTCTCTTTCAAAATGCAAATAATTTATGAGCTGAAATACATCAAAGTTTAACAAATTCTCTTGAGTCTACTTCCAGATATCTTTATCACAGCTCTTAATGTTCTATGCCTTTTCTTTTTGTGCCCTTATCATTTTTCCCCTGGATTGCTCCAGGAGCATCTTAGTTAGACATCTTAGACATCTCGCCTTTTATCTCCATTATGGCTTTTCATATAGAAGACAGAGCTATTTTTCCAAAATGCAAATAGTATGTCATGGCCCATCCTAAAATCCTTGAATGGCTCCATATTTCCTTCAGGATAAAATTTAACAGGATCCTGAGAGGGATTTTCCCTGTTATTCTGAAATTATAGTAAGACCCAAAGTTGAGGATAAAAGGCAATAATTTTTTCACATCCCAAATTCAATTAGCTGCTAAGAGAGCTTAACAAGATATAAACAGATAAAGGGATTTTTAACAGGGAATTAGCCGTAAGCAATTGTGGAAGCTGGTTAAGCAGTCTCTGTGAAGACTGTTGTTTCTGTGTTTGGCTGAAAGGGAAGATGGATGTAAAGCAGGGGGATCAAGAGCAACCTTGAAGACACAAGCTCAACCTGGAACCCCACTGAAACCCTGTCAGTTTGTGCCTCTGAACTTGTTGACAACAGTGCCCTGTAGAAGCCAGAGTCCTTCATCACAAAAGTAATTACATATACCTCGCCCAGAAGTTGGAGAAGCTAAAAAGGATTCATGAAAAGGTAGAGCAATTTCAGATCTAGCTCCTGCTTCATGAAAACAAAGTGTCCTCAGATCAGCAAATACGTACATGAACTAAATAATGGATGTTGCTTCCCTTTCATCCTCCAAATCTCCCAAGAATATTCCCTGTAGCACAACCTAACCAGAAACATACCAGAAAGTGAGTACTGGAAAATGTACTTTGGTCTAGTCAAGTTGACACACTACACAGTCATCACAGTCGGTTTATTTTTTAAAATAGGCTCATAGGACCATGTTACTTTTCTTAGAGTATTTATCTTAGAACTTGGAAATATATTTCTCCTTCATTAGTCAATGAGACTCATTAAAGCAGAAGATGTACTTGGTTTTGCCTGTCACTAAATTCATAGTGACCAGCCTAAAACATCACAATTAATAGACCCTCCTATTTACTCAATAATGAATGAATGCATGCATGGATGAATAAAAGGCAATAAAAATGTAGGAATAAAAATATATTTGGCTTGTGTCAAGTTTCTGAAATGTGGAGGCCCTGGGCCCATGGGATGTTTGAAATAACATCCAAAAGAAATTCTTTTCAGATGTAAACTGATTCCAGCCAATATGGTATAGCAGGAATCATATTTACTCTCCTCCATGAAACATTTAAAAATAACCACAGAAATATATGAAACAGCAGTGTTCAAAACACTGAACAACAGTCAACGAGGAACAGTGATCCTTGGGAAACAAGAAACGAATGAGATGAACCAATGACTGCCTCAGCTTGTTGCCTTGAGAAAGTTTCTAGGCCATGGTGCAGTGGGGGAAAACACAAGCAGAATACAACAGATTCCCTGAGTTGAGGGAACAGAGCTGAGAGTCCAAGGAAACCAAGACAATTAGAGTTCACAGGACAGAGTACTGGAGAGGAGAAAACCTACAGAGAGATAATCACAGAGATTTGCATAGGGTCTTCATAGAGTATACAGCAGAGGACTGATCAGAGCATGAACATGAGAAAATTACCTGAGATGAGAGAAGGAACCATACAGAAGGATTAAAGTGCCTGGCACTCACACAGGGAGGGTAGTATTGACACAGAACTGACACAGATTTTTAAATTAGCAGACAAGGACATTAAAACAATAATTATAATGTAAAATTTCAAAAAGTTAAGTAGACATATAAGATACAAAAATCAATCAAATTAAATTTCTAGAAATAAAAACAGTAGTAACTAAGATGAAAAATATCCTGAACTGATTTCACATCAGATCAAATAGATCAGTATGGGGTACAGAAATTGAAGATGTATCAACAGAACCTATCCACAATGAAACACAGTAAGAATAAAAAAAAACAAGAAACAAAAAGAGTATTAGTGAGCAGTGGGAATACATCAAGCAGCCTAATGTACCTGTAATTAGAGTATCCAAAGGAGAGAAGGCACAGAAAAATTATACCAAGAAACAATGACTAACAACTTTCCAAATTTGATGGAAATTATAAACAAATGGATCTAAGAAACTACAAGCAATCTCAATTACAGAAAACATGATGAAAACTATACTGAGGCACATTATAATCAAATTGCTCAAAACTAATAATTGAGAAAAATCTTATGTACAAGGTAATAAAATTAAAGATAATAGCAGAATTCTCACCAGAAACAATAAAACTGTGCAAGTGAAAACATCTTTAAAGTACTGGAAGTAAAAAGTGTCAGCTGATAACTTTACACCCAATGAAACTATCTTTTAAAAATGAAGGTGAGGGACTTCCCTGGTGGTCCAGTGGTTGAGACTTTGCCTTCCAATGCAGTGGGTGCAGGTTCGATCCCTGTTCAGGAAGCTAAGATCTCACATGCCTTGGGGCCAAAAAATCAAAACATAAAACAGAAGCAATATTGTAACAAACTCAATAAAGACTTCAAAAATGGTCCACATCAAAAAATCTATTATAAGGGAATACTAAGGATGACTGCATATCAACAAATTAAGTAACTTACAGAAAATGGACAAATTCTTAGAAAGACACAAACTATTAAAAAATAATAAAGAAAAAAATCTGAATAGACCTATAATAAGAGACTGAATTGGTAATCAAAAATTTTTCCACAAAGAAAAGCCTACAAATAGATGATTTCAATAGTAAATTCTGCCAAATATTGAAAAATGAATTAACACTAGTCTATCACATACTGATCCAAAAAAAATTTAAGAGAAGGAAACCTCCTTCCCCCTTCCTTCTATGAAAAAAGTTCTACCCTGATACCAAAGGTAGACAATGACATTACAAGAAAACTGCAGACCAATGTCTCTCATGAATACAAACTCAAAAAACCTCAAAAATAATAGGAACAGAATTTGGTAAGATATACCAAAAAAAAGCATATACCACCACCAAACGAGATTTATCCCAGAAATGCAAGATTGGATCAATATATGTAAATCAGTCAATGTAATATAGCATATTAATAAAAGACAAAAATGACATGATCATATCATTTGATGAAGAATAAGCATTTGAAAAAAATACAACTCCCTTTCCTGATAAAAAACACTCAACAAACTAGGAATAGGAGTAAACTTCCTCAACCTGATAAAGGGCCCCTATTTAAAAAAAAAAAAAAAAAAACCCAAAGACTGATAGCATCATTCTTAAAGGAGAAAGATTGATAGCTTTCACCCTTAGATCAGGAATAGAGCAAGGATGCCCACTCTTGCCTCTTATACTTAAAACTGCAATGGAGGTTCTAGCCACTGTAATTAGGAAAGAAAAAGAAAAAAGGCATCAAGACTGGAAAGGAAGAAATAAAATTATGTCTATATAAAAGACCTGAGGAATAAACACAAAAAAAACTATTACATCTAATAAACAAGTTCAGCAAGTTTACAGAATACAAGATCAACACACAAAAATCAATTGTATATCTATATACTAGCAATAAGCTCTGAAAATAAAATTATTAAATAATTCCACTTAAATTCAAAAAGAATAAAATATTTAGGTATAAATTTAACTGAAGATGTGTACTGTGAAGACTTGTGCACTGAAAACTACAAAACATCACTGAGAGATGCTAAAGAAAAACTGAATAAACTGAAAGACAGCCCATGTTCACAGATTGGCAGACCTAATATTGTTACAATGGCAATACTGCCCAAATTAATCTACAGATTTAACAAAATCCCTATCAAAATTTCTGTTTTTTTTGGAGAAAGTGACAAACTGATCCTAAAATTTGTATGGAAATTAAAGAGACCCAGAATAGCCAAACAATCTTGAAAAAGAAGAACAAAGTTGGAGGACTCATACTTCACACTTTCAAAACTTACTACGAAGTTACAGTAATCAAGACTGCAGGGTACTGCCATAAGGCTAGACCTACAGGTCAATGAAAGAGAAATAAGAGTACAGAAGCAACCTATTCATTTATAGTCAAATGATTTTTGAAAAGGATTCCAAATCAATTCAATTGGAAGAGAATATTCTTTTCAACACATCATGTTAGGACAAATGGATGGTGGCATGAAAAATGGTTACTATGGACCTCCCTACCTCACATCACATTTAAAAATTACCTCAAAATGGAACAAAAACCTAAAAGTAAGCACTAAAACTATGAAAGTCTTAGAAGAACACATATAGGGATAAATCTTTGTGACCTTGGTATAGGTTTTGGTTTCTTAGATATGACACCCAAAGCACAAGCAATCAAAGAAAAAATAGATAAATTGGACTTCATCAGGATTAAATAATTTATGCTTTAGAATGTATTATTAAAATAAAAAGGCAGCCCAAATAACAGGAGAAAATATTTGCAAACCATATATCTATATATCTAAGGATTTAGCATCCAATATTCTTTTTTGTTTGTTTGTTTGTTTGTTGTTGTGTTCCAGGAATCTTGTGTGCACCATGAAGTTACTGTCCTCCACCTGGTGGGGAACTTCGTTGCTGCAGAAGAAGTCAAAGATATATTGTTTCATATATCCCTTGAGGAGGAGGCAGGACCCTGCTTTATCACTGCACTATTGTTTCTTGATTGCTCTTTTGTTTCTGCATTCTTTCCTTTCCCGAATTAGAAACCGAATCTACCCTTTTGAACTCAGGGAAGGTCTAAGAGGCTGAAGACTTTTTCTTACAAACAAGAAATGGGGGGATACGGAAAGGCTTTTGTACTCAGGAGGGCCCCACAGGGTCCTGCTTAGTTCCAATTCCCCACTTTTCTTCAATATTCCTCAATCTTGAGGAGAACAAATGTTGGACAAGAAAGGGAATAACGTTTTGGGTAGACAGGTTAGTCATAAACCCTGCAGAGGAATTTGGTTTTAAGAGGACTCAGTTTCAGTCCCCAGTTCTGTTTCAATCTTCTCCAAATCTTTCAGGGCATGGTAGGATGCCCACTCTGGCTACGTCCTGCTGAAACAGGGGATAGTGCTGCCTCAATTTGGGGAATGGACACTAAGTTCGAAATATTCCCGAATTCCAAGACTTGGATCCACATCTTGTATGATTAAGATCTCAGTCCCTTAGTCCACCATTTTGGTGCAACAGAGCCAATTAGAAGTAGTTCGAGTGAAAGCAGTTCTTTTGCCTCTTTTCTGTTTTCCCATTTCTGTTTCTCTCTAATGTTAAAAGAATCTAATTGTAGGAATGAGATCATTAGGCAATTTAACCTAACTCCTGATTTATGCACACCATGCCTTGCATAACCTGTTGATTCTTTTCCTAGATTAAAAGAAGTAAGAATGAAGAATTAAGTAATTGAAGAATGACTACCTCTCTACCCACAAAAGCTCCCTTAGGAATCCTGCAGGCAGATCATGCAGGCAAGATAACTTCTGAAGAAAGAGTCAACCAGTCTGCACACAATGGAGAATGATGCAGAATCCAACTTCCTGCCTTGAGTATTCACTGAGATTCTTCCCCCTTTTTCCCCTTTAAAAACTGTCATGGCTGAGCAGAATCTTTGAAGTTGGTCTCAGGACATGAGTCTACCTTCTCCCCAGAAGGCTGGCTTTTCTGAATAAAGGATCTTTCCTTTCTACTGACACTTGCCTCTCAATTATTGGCTTTTGAGTGGGGAGCAGCCAAACTTGAGTTCAGTAACAAGAGAAATGACAACCTGAACTTTAGTAGACAAAACAGATCTCATTCCCTGCAGAATTCAGGGGAATAAACCTGAAAACCTGTCTGGATCTGGCACTTCGCAGGAGACTTGCTGTAGCCAGGTAGCCAGATGTCTAATTTTATCTAAATAGGTTTTAACCTCTGATAGCTTCCAATATTCTTACACCTCAACAATAAAAAGACAAATAACCATAAAAATGAGTGAATAATTTGAATAGACATTATTCCAAAGAATATATACAAATGATCAATAAGCACATCAGAAGTGCTCAAAATCATTAGCCAGTAGGGAAATGTAATTCCAAATCACAATGAGATACTACTTTATATTCATTAGGATGGCTATTAAAAAAAAAGTCAAAAACAAGTGTTAGTAAGGACATGGAGAGATTGGAAATCTCATACACTGCTGGTAGGATTACGTAATGATGAAGCCACTGTGAAAAACAGTTTGATAGGTTTTCAAAATATTAAACATGGAGATACCTATAATGATGAACATAATTCTACTCTTATGTATATACCCCAAATAATTGAAACCATATATACACAAATGTTTATGTGTTATTCATAATAACCTAGTAGTAGAAAGAAAAAATAAATGTCCACCAACTAATGAATGGATGAACAAAATATAGTATATTCATATAACGGTAGATTCTTCAGCCTTAAAAAAGAATTAAATACTGCTACATGCTACATGGAATGACCCTGAAAACATTAAGCCAAGTGAAGGAAGCAAAACCAAAATGCCACATATTATAAAATTCCATTTATGTGTAATGTCTAGAATAGGCAAACCTACAGAGGTAAGAAGTAGATTAGTAGGGACCTGGAACTGGGGGGAGGGGATAATGGGCAGTGAGTATTAATGGGAATGGATATTCTTTTCAAGGTGATGTAAATATTCTAACACCAAATACCTCTACCCAAGGACCATCAATATTATTGATGAAGTATTCTATGTATACATGAAAATATATGAATGTGTACCCTCTAATGTTTCACATAAATATTAACATGTTAAACTTTGTTGATGACAAAAAAGCACAAGAAAAGGTGTCAACATATTAGGCATTGGGAGACTGTAAATTAAAACCGTAATGATATATCTCTCCACACCTATTAGAATGACTAAAATTAGAAAAGACTTGACTATACCAATTGTAGGGGAAATTGTGGAGGAAATAAACTCTCATACGTTGCTGCTGGGATTGGAATATCATGCACACACCTTAGAAGAGATTTTGTCAGTGTTTTAAAGTGTTACAAACATGCTTACCATCTTGTACAACCATTTCACTCTCAGATATGAACCCAAGAGGAAAGAAAATACATATGTTCATGCAAAAATTTGTATATGAGTGCTCATAGCATGTTTGTTTGCAAGAGACAAAATCTGAACCCAAACCAGATGCCTATCAATAGGGGAAGAGATAAACAAATTGTGATTATCCACGCAATGGAATAATATTCCACAGTCCAAAGGAAAAAGATTATTGTTGTACACGTCAGGTTACTCTCAAAATTACTATGCTAAGTTAAAGAAGCCAGACAAAAGTTCCATACAGTGGAATTCTAAATATATAGAACTCTGGAGAATATAACTAATCCATTTTGATAGAAAGTGTGTGATGGGTTGCTTGGGGAATGAGGAGATATAGTGGTAAAGAGGATTAACTGGGTAGATGAGGAAACTTTTGAGGGTGATGGTTATGGTCAATATCATGATTGTGGTGGTGGCTTCCTGTGTGTATACATATGTCAAAATTTATTACACTGCATACTTTAAATTTATGTAGTTTATTGTAGGTCAGTTATTTACTAATGATAATAAATTATATAAATAATTTTTTATTTTAATGAAAAACAAATACAAATTAAACAGTATAAAATGACAAATATATAAATAGTTCACTTTGATGTTTTTTCAAAACTAATATTTTGAATGATTTGATGATAATTGATTTTAAGTGTCTGAATTACTTACTGAGATAAATCAATGATTAAAAAATCTTTGAATAAGTCTGAACAAATACAGTATCTTCTGCTTTATTTAAGCAGAAAAATAAATTTACACAGACATGAGCACACACACACACTGAGTAGTGAATCTGAGGGTCAGTGTTTTTGTAAATAGGAGGGAAAAAATGAATAAATTTTTTGACATTTTGCTCTAAGTCCTGAGTGATCATGGATGAATAATATATATATATATATATATATATATGTTAATTATTAGTGCTTTTTGACTATTCATTTACTTGAATAAGTCCTCAATAAACATACTGCATAACTCAAAATTTCAAAAAGGTGCCCAGTAAAAATTGTCTCCCTCTTAGTCCCGGTCCCTGGTATCTAGTATATCTACCTAATGATCATCAATGCTATTGGTAAGTTTGTCTATGTATAAAGAAAATAACCGTTTAATATTTAATGTGAATTTTAATATAACAATAAACATTGCTCTTCACTTTGCTTTTCTTATTTATCATGAAGGTCATATATCAATACATGAAAATTGCTCAGTTCTTTTAAACTATGGCCTTGTTTTACATTGTATTGATGTGGATTATATATTTTTGACAGGTGCATATTAATGGATATTTCAGTTGTTTCTACCCTTCTGTTATCACTAGGATGCCTTGATGAAATTATTATACATAATATGCCTGTGAGTAAATCTTTTGGATAAATTTCTAGGAATTGAATTGCTGATAAATGTGCATGCATGTTTAAATTAGAAATATTGTGAAGTTTTCCTACATGTAGGTTGAACCAGTTTACCATCTCACCAGAGAAGAATGTCACTGTTGACCCATAACTTCACTAATAGTAATTTATTAAACTCTGGTTTTTGTTAGTGAGACAAGAGAAGATTGTAGTTTATAGTATTAAATTCATTTCTTATATGATGAATATGGGTAAAAATTTTCTTGAAATATTTAGAGAAATATTGTATTTCTTTTCTGTGAACTGTATTCATGCCATTTCTTCATTTTTTTAAAACCAGGACTTTATACAAAATCATCTAGGAAATCAAAGAGGAGGGAATACTTCCCAACTCACTCTGTGAGACCAGTTACTAAAATCAGGCAAAGACCTTTTTAAAAAGGAAACCTGGCAGTCCTGCCTCTGGGTCAAGTCTGCAGCAGTTCAGGCTGTACTGAGGCTTTGGTTTTGCTAAGACTGGTATCATACAGGTGACCCCTTCGACCTGTCTTCCCCACTTGAAATCTCGATAACATGCAAGAGCCAGGTGAGAAGAGGGCAGTGCTACAGGAGGACAGACCACTGGAGTTATACCAGCCTTTAAAGTTATGTTCACCTTGGAGACCTTCAAGATGGTGGAGGAGTGAGACGTGGAGATTGCCTTCCTCCCCACAAATACATCAGAAACACAACTACGTGTGGAACAACTACAGAACACCTACTGAATGCTGGTAGAAGACCTCAAACTTTCCAAAAAGAAACTCCCCACGTACCTGGGTAGGGCAAAAGAAAAAAGAAAAAACAGAGACAAAAGAATAGGGATGGAACCTGCACCTCTGGGAGGGAGCTGTGAAGGAGGAAAGGTTTCCACACACTAGAAAGCCCCTTAACTGGTGGAGATGGGGGGGTGGGGGTAGGCAGGGGGGAAGCTTTGGAGTCATGGGGGAGAGGACAGAAACAGGGGTGCAGAGGGTAAAGCGGAGAGATTCCCGCACAGAGGATCGGTGCTGACCAGCACTCACCAGCCTGAGAGGCTTGTCTGATCACTCGCTGGGGTGGGTGGGGGCTGGGAGCTGAGGCTCCAGCTTCAGAGGTCAGACCCCAGGGAGAGGACTGGGGTTGACTGCATGAACACAGCCTGAAGGGGGCTAGTGTGACACAGCTAGCCAGGGGAGAGTCCGGGAAAAAGTATGGAACTGCCTAAGAGGCAAGAGAACATTGTTTCAGGGTGCGTGATGAGAGGGATTCAGAGCACCACCTAAATGAGCTCCAGAGATGGGCATGAGCTGCAGCTATCAGCGTGGACCCCAGAGACGGGCATGAAATGCTACGGCTGCTGCTGCAGCCACAAAGAAGCCTGTGTGCAAGCACAGGTCACTATCTACACGTCCCCTCCTGGGAGCCTGTGCAGCCTGTCACTGCCAGTGTCCGGTAATACAGGGACAACTTCCCCAGGAGAACACATGGCATGCCATAGACTGTTGCAACATCCCACTGGCCTCTGTGGCAACAGGCTCACCCCGCATTCCATACCCCTCCCTACCCCCCGCCTGAGTGATCAGAGCCCCCTAATCAGGTGCTACTTTAACCCCATCCTGTCTGAGAGAACAGATGCCCTCAGGCAACCTACACACAGAGGCAGGGCCAAATCCAAACCTGAACCCCAGGTGCTGTGTGAACAAATAATAGAGAGGGAAACTTCTGCCAGCAGCCTCAGAAGCAGTGGATTAAATATCCACAATCAACTTGATGTATCCTGCATCTCTGGAATACTTGAATAGACAACGAACCTTCCCAAAATTCAGGTGGTGGACTTTGGGAGCAACGATATATATATTTTTTCCCTTTTTCTCTTTTTGTGAGGGTGTATGTATATGATTCTTTGTGTGATTTTGTCTGTATAGCTCTGCTTTTACCATTTGTCCTAGGGTTCTGTCTGTCCGTTTTTTTAAATTACTTTTTAATTTTTTTAATTTTTAATAATTGTTTAAATTTTTTTTTTAATAATTTTATTTTCTTTATTTCTTTCTTTATTTCTTTTTTTCTACTTTTTCATCTGTGCTGTGTGGTTGACAGTGTCTTGGGGCTCCGGCCGGGTGTCAGGCCTAGGCCTCTAAGGTGGGAGAGCTGAGTTCAGGATATTGGTCCACCAGAGACCTCCCAGCTCCATGTAACATTAAACAGGGAAAGCTCTCCCAGAGATCTCTATCTCAATGTTATGACCCAGCTCCACTCAACGACCAGCAAGCTACAGTGATGGACACCCTATGCCAAACAACTAGCAAGACAGGAACATAACCCCACCCATTAGCAGAGAGGCTGCCTAAAATCATAATAAGGTCACAGACACCCCCAAAACACACCACTGAATGTGGTCATGCCCACCAGAAAGACAGGATCCAGCCTCATCCTCCAGAAAACAGGCACCAGTCCCCTCCACCAGGAAGCTGAAACAACCCACTGAACCAATCGTATCCACTGGGGACAGACACCAAAAACAACAGCAACAAGAAACCTGCAGCCTGTGAAAAGGAGACCCCAAACACAGTAACTTAAAGTAAATAAGAAGACAGAGAAACACATAGCAGATGAAGGAGCAAGGTAAAAACCGAGCAGACCAAACAAATAAGAGGAAATAGGCAGTCTACCTGAAAAAGAATTCAGAGTAATGATAGTAAAGATGATCCAAAAACTTGAAAATAGAATGGAGAAAATACAGGAAGCATTTAACAAGTACCTAGAAGAACTAAAGAGTAAAAAAACAATGCTGAACAAAACAATAAATGAAATTAAAAATTCTCTAGAAGGAATGAATAGCAGAATAACTGAGGCAGAAGAATGGATAAGTGACCTGGAAGATAAAATAGTGGAAATAACTACTGTAGAGCACAGTAAAGAAAAAAGAAGGAAAGGATTTGAGGACAGTTTCAGAGACTACTGGGACAAAAATAAATGCATTAACATTTGAATTATAGGGGTCCCAGAAGAGGAAGAGGAAAAGAAAGGGACTGAGAAAATATTGGAAGAGATTATAGTTGAAAACTTCCCTGATATGGGAAAGGAAAGAGTTAATCACATCCAGGAAGCACAGAGAGTCCCATACAGGATAAATCCAAGGAGAAACATTCCAAGACACATTAATCACACTATCAAAAATTAAATACAAAGAAAAAATATTAAAAGCAGCAAGTGAAAACAAGAAAATAACATATAAGAGAATCCCCATAAGGTTAATAGCTGATCCTTCAGCAGAAAATCTGTAAGCCAGAAGGGAGTGGCAAGACATATTGAAAGTGATGAAAGGGAAAAACCTACAACCAAGATTACACTACCCAGCAAGGATCTCATTCAGATTCAACAGAGAAATTAAAACCTTTACAGACAAGCAAAAGCTAAGTGAATTCAGCACCACCAAACCAGCATTACAACAAATGCTAAAGGAACTTCTCTAGGCAGGAAACACAAAAGAGGATAAGACCTACAATAACAAACCCAAAACAATTAAGAAAATGGTAATAGGAACATACATATCGATAACTACCTTAAATGTAAATGGATTAAATGTTCCAACCAAAAGACATAGACTGGCTGAATGGATACAACAATAAGACCCGTATGTAGGCTGTCTACAAGAGACCCACTTCAGACCCAGGGTCACATACAGACTGAAAGTGAGGGTATGGAAAAAGATTCCATGCAAATGGAAATCAAAGGAAAGCTGGAGTAACAATTCTCACATCAGAAAAAATAGACTTTAAAACAAAGACTATTACAAGAGACAAAGAATGACACTACATAATGATCAAGGGATCAGTCCAAGAAGAAGATAAAACAATGGTAAATATTTATGCATCCAACATAGGAACATCTCAATAAATAAGGGAAATTCTACCAGCCATAAAAGGGGAAATCGACAATAACACTATCCTAGTAGGGAACTTTAACATCCCACTTTCACCAATGGACAGATCATCCAAAATGAAAATAAATAAGGAAACACATGCTTTAAATGATACATTAAACAAGATGGACTTAAATGATACTTATGGGACATTCCATCCAAAAACAACAGAGTACACTTTCTTCACAAGTGCTCATGGAACATTCTCCAGGAAGGATCATATCTTGGGTCACAAATCAAGCCTTGGTAAATTTAAGAAAATTGAAATCATATCAAGTACCTTTTCCGACCACAATGCTATGAGACTAGGTATCAATTACAGGAAAAAAAATACAAATACATGGAGGCTAAACAATACACTACTTAATAACCAAGAGATCACTGAAGAAGTCAAAGAGGAAATAAAAAAATACCTAGAAACAAATGACAAGGAAAACACAATGACCCAAAACATATGGGATGCAGCAAAAGCAGCTCTAAGAGGGAAGTTTATAGCAATACAATCCTACTTCAAGAAACAAGAAACATCTCAAATAAACAACCTAATCTTACACCGACAGCAATTAGAGAAAGAAGAACAAAAAATCCAAAAGTTAGCAGAAGGAAAGAAATCATAAAGATCAGACCAAAAATAAAGAAATGAAGTAAACAATAGCAAAGATCAATAAAACTAAAAGTTGGTTCTTTAAGAAGATCAGGCTTCCCTGGTGGTGCAGTGGTTGAGAGTCCACCTGCTGATGCAGGGGACATGGGTTCGTGCCCCGGTCCGGGAAGATCCCACATGCCGCGGAGTGGCTGGGCCCGTGAGCCATGGCCGCTGAGCCTGCGCGTCCGGAGCCTGTGCTCCACAACGGGAGAGGCCACAACAGTGAGAGGACCACATACAGAAAAAAATAAGAAAGAAGATAAACAAAATTGATAAACCATTAGCCTGACTCATCAAGAAAAAAAGGGAGAAGACTCAAATCAATAGAATTAGAAATGAAAAAGAAGTAACAACTGACACTGCAGAAATACGAAGGATCATGACAGATTACTACAAGGAACTATATGCCAATAAAATGGACAACTTGGAAGAAATGGACACATTCTTAGAAAAGCACAACCTTCTGAGACTGAACCAGGAAGAAATAGAAAATGTGAACAGACCAATCACAAGCACTGAAATTGAGACTGTGATTAAAAATCTTCCAACAAACAAAAGCCCAGGATCAGATGGCTTCACAGGCGAATTCTGTCAAACATTTAGAGAAAAGCTAATACCTATCCTTCTCAAAATCTTCAAAAACATAGCAGAGGGAGGAACACTCCCAAACTCACTGTACAATGCCACCATCACCCCAATACCAAAACCAGACAAGGATGTCACAAAGAAAGAAACTACAGGCCAATATCACTGATGAACATACATGCAAAAATCCTCAACAAAATACTAGCAAACAGAATCCAACAGCGCATTAAAAGGATCATACACCATGATCAAGTGGAGTTTATCCCAGGAATACAAGCATTCTTCAATATACACAAATCAATCAATGTGACACACCATATTAACAAAATGAAGGATAAAAACCATATGATCATCTCAGTAGATGCAGAAAAATCTTTTGACAAAATTCAACACCCATTTATGATAAAAACCCTACAGAAAGTAGGCATAAAGTGAACTTACCTCAACATAATAAAGGCCATATATGACAAACCCACAGCCATCATTGTTCTCAAAGTTGAAAAACTGAAACTGTTTCCTTTAAGATCAGGAACAAGACAAGGCTGCCCACTCTCACTGCTATTATTCAACATAGTTTTGGAAGTTGTAGCCACAGCAAACAGAGAAGAAAAAGAAATAAAAGGAGTCCAAATTGGAAAAGAATAAGTAAAGCTGTCACTGTTTGCAGATGACATGATACTATACATAGAGAATCCTAAAGACACTACCAGAAAACTACTAGAGCTAATCAATGAATTTGGTAAAGTAGGGGATACTAAATTAATGCACAGAACTCTCTTGCATTCCTATACACTAATGATGAAAAATCTGAAAGAGAAATTAAGGAAACACTCTCATTTACCACTGCAACAAAAAGAATAAACTACCTAGGAATAAACCTACCTAAGGAGACAAAAGACCTGTATGCAGATAACTATAAGACACTGATGAAATAAATTAAAGATGATACAAACAGATGGAGAGATATACCATGTTCTTGCATTGGAAGAATAAACATTTTGAAAATGACTATACTACCCAAAGCAATCTACATATTAAATGCAACCCCTATCAAAATACCAATGGCATTTTTCGCAGAACTAGAACAAAAAATTTCACAACTTGTGTGGAAACACAAAAGAACCCGAATAGCCAAAGCAATCTTCAGAAAGAAATATGGAGCTGGAGGAATCAGGCTCCCTGACTTCAGACTATACTACAAAACTACAGTAATCAAGACAGTTTGGTACTGACAAAAAAAAAAAAAAAAACAGAAATATAGATCATTGGAACAGGATAGAAAGCCCAGAGATAAATCCATGCACTTGTGGTCAACTAATCTATGACAAAGAAGGCAAGGATATACAATGGAGAAGAGACAGTCTCTTCAATAAGTGGTGCTGGGAAAACTGGACAGCTACATGTAAAAGAATGAAATTAGAACACTCCCTAACACCATACACAAAAATAATCTCAAAATGGATTAAAGACCTAAATGTAAGGCCAGACACTATAAAACTCTTAGAGGAGAACATAGGCAGAACACTCTATGACATAAATCACAGCAAGACCCTTTTTGACTCACCTCCTAGAGGAAGGGAAATAAAAACAAAAATAAACAAATGGGACCTAATGAAACTAAAAAGCTTTTGCACAGCAAAGGAAACCATAAACAAGATGAAAAGACAACCCTCAGAGTGGGAGAAAATATTTGCAAATGAAGTAACTGGCAAAGGACTAATCTCTAAAATTTACAAGAAGCTCATGCAGCTCAATATCAAAAAAGCAAACAACCCAATCCAAAAATGGGCAGAAGACCTAAATAGACATTTCTCCAAAGAAGATATAGAGACAGCCAACAAACACATGAAAGAATGCTCAACATCACTAATCATTAGAGAAATGCAAATCAAAACTTCAATGAGGTATTACCTCACACCAGTCAGATTGGCCATCATCAAAAGTCTACAAACACTAAATGCTGGAGAGGGTGTGGATGAATGGGAACCCTCTTGCACTGTTGGTGGGAACATAAATTGATACAGACACTCTGGAGAACAGTATGGAAGTTCCTTAAAAAACTAAAAATAGAACTACCATATGACCCAGCAATCCCACTACTGGGCATATACCCTGAGAAAACCATAATTCAAAAAGAGTCCTGTACCATAATGTTCATTGCAGCTCTATTTACAATAGCCAGGACATGGAAGCAACCTAAGTGTCCATCGACAGATGAATGGATAAAGAAGATGTGGCACATATATACAATGGAAAATTACTCGGCCATAAAAAGAAATGAAATTGAGTTACTTGTAGTGAGGTGGATGGACCTGTAGTCTGTCATACAGAGTGAAGTAAGTCAGAAAGAGAAAAACAAATACTGCATGCTAACAGATATATATGGAATGTAAAAAAAAAAAAAGTTTATGAAGAATCTAAGGGCAGGAGAAGAATAATGATGCAGATATAGAGAATGGACCTGAGGACATGGGGAGGGGAAAGTGTAAGCTGGGATGAAGTGAGAGAGTGGCATGGACTAATATATACTACCCAATGTACAATAGATAGCTAGTGGAAAGTAGCTGCATAGCACAGGGAGATCAGCTCAGTGCTTTGTGACCACCTAGAGTGGTGGGATGGAGATGGTGGGAGGGAGGAGATATGGGGATATATGTATAGTTGATTTACTTTGTTATAGAACAGAAACTTACACACCATTGTAAAGCAATTATACTCCAATTAAGATGTTTTTTTTAAATGTTATGCTCACTTTTGGAAAAAAAAAAGTAACCTATAGACCAGTGGCCTCATAAACATAAATGTATACATTCTAAACAAAATTTTAACAAATTAAATTCATTATTATTTTAGCAAATTAAATTCACTATTATTAAAGCTTAACACACTGCAACCAATGGGGTTTATTCCAGGAATGCAAGGTAGGTTTAACATATAAAAATCAATCAATCAATCAAATTCACTATATTAACTATAAAAGAAAAAATACAACCATCTCAGTGGACTTAACAGAATCTAAAATCTATTCTCGACAGAAACTGTCAGTAAAGTAGAAGCATAAGAGAACTTCTTCAGCCTGATACAATGTATACTTTTAGCTAACAATTTATGCAATGGTGAAAGACAATGTTTTCCCAGTAAGATTAGCAGCAAGACAGGAATGTTAACTCTCACCACTTCTATTGGACACTGTACGGCAGGTTCTATGCAGTTCCATCAGGTTAAAAATAAGAAAAGAAAAGGAATAAAAGGCATCCAGATTGGAAAAAAAAAAAGTAAAAGTGCCTTTATTTTTAGTTAATATGAGTCTATGTAGAAAATCTGATGGAAGTTACAAAAAAGCTACTAGAACTAATAATTAAGTTTATTAAGTCTACAGGAAAAAAATCAACAAACAATCAGAAACAGAAATTAAGAAAATGCTACTATTTACAATAACATAAAAATACGACTACTTGGGATTAATTTGACTAATTATGTCAAAACTTGTTATATTGAAAACTGTAAAACATTTCCAGGAGAAATTTTAAAAGACTTGAAAAATGAAGACCTTGTTTACAGGTCAGAAGACACAATACTGTTCAGATATCAACTCTCTCCAAATTGACTGTAGGTTCAATTCCAATCAAAATAACAGTAGACTTTTTTCTAGAAATTGACAACCTGATTCTCATATCACTATTGAAATAAAGAGGACCAAGAATAGACAAAACAACTGAAAAAAATGTTAGAGAAATCACATTATCTTGTTTCAAGGCTTATTATAAAGCTATAGTAATCAAGACAGTGTGGTTTTGGCACAAAAATGGATCAATCGAAAAAAAGACACGTAAGTAAATTCACATATAAATGAATAACTGATTTTTGGCAGTGTTGCAAAGAAAATTCAGTGGAGAAAATACAGTTTCTTTGACAAACTGTGCTTTAACAGCTGGATATCCATATGCAAAAAAAGCCAACTTTGATTCATTCCTCACACCATATACAGAAATTTATCTCAAAATGGATTATAGATCTAAATATAAAACCAAAAATTATAAAACTTCAGAAGCAAACATGGGAGAAAGTTTTTGTAACCTGAGTTAGGCAAAGATATTTTTTAGATACAACATCAAAAACATAATCTATAAAAAAATTAAATTTTTATTGAACTTCATCAAAGTAAAAAAAAACTTTTGCTTTTCAAAATAATATGTTAAGAGAATGATAAAAAAGCCATTGGGAGAAAATACTTGTGAATTATATACCTGATAAAGAATTAGCATCCATAATATATATAGATCTCTAAAAACTCAGTAAGAAAAAGAAACATCCAATTTTTTAAACTGGGCAGAAAATTTGAATCAACAAATACATAAAAAGATGCTTAGTATCAGCTGTCATTAAGGAAATGAAAATTAAGAGCAAAATGGGAAACCACTACACATTTTTCAGAATAGCTAAAATTAAAAAGACTGACCATACCAAGTGCTGACAAGGATGTAGACCTGTAACTCATACACTGCTCCTGAGATAGTAAAATGGTACAGTCACTTTCTAAAACAGTTTACAGTTTCTTAGAAAGTTAAGCATACTGCTAACATATGATCTAGCCATTCTACTCCTGGGTGTTTACCCAACAGAAATGAAAGCATATTTGCCTATAAAGACTTTTACGATGATGTTCATAGAAGCTTAATTTATAAAAGCCAAAAACTGAAAACATTTAAATATCCCTTAATAGCTGACAACCGTAGAATATCCATTTAATCAATAAAAGGGAATGAACTCAACACATGCGACATGAATCCCAATTATGCCGAATGAAAGAAAACAGGCAAAAAAGAATACATACTGTATGATTCTATGATTGCATTTGGAAATGCAAGTCAAAGTACAGTGACAGAAAACAGATTAGTTATTGCCTGGGGGAGGAGTAAAGGGAGGGGTAAAAATAAAGCATTTCAAGGGAGCATCAGGCAACTTTTGTGGGTGATGAAAATATTCGTTATCTGATTGTTGTGATAGTTTCATGGGTATATAGATATGTCAAAATTTATGAAATCATACACTTTAAATATGTGTAGTGTATTGTATACAATTATCCCTCAATAAATCTGTTTCTTTTATTTTTTAAGGATCAATTTCATCTTTCCAGGTACTGCACATTTTGAATGATTCTGCCATTTGTCAGTCACAAAACTTCTAAATCAGCACTAGGACTGACACTATGGAAACAAAGGAGCTCAAAATGTTTGTGATGTCCCATAAATGCTCTACAGAAGCTATATGGCAGTTTCTCTTAGAGGTTTTTTATTCAGTTAAATGAATTTCCCTTACCTGAAACAAGGAGTAAAACCTGGCAAGGATTTGAAAAGTTGTTAAACGTATTTCTGCAACTTCATTTGCAGTCGTCATGCTTATATGAAGTTCTTTCCCAGTTAACATTTAAATCCAAAGCTTTCAATATCAAAATTTGCACAATACCTATTAATATCTCATATGCTATTATTTGAATGATTGGAACATTACAAATATCATTAAAATAATGGAAAAAGTTATCACTGCACAGGATTTGTATTTATATATATTTCAAACTTGGGCTTCTCATATTACTAAGCCAGTCTCAAACTTTTGTGATTTAAATAATAATAATAATAATAAAGCAGAAACAACAAAATAAGCCATAATGATTCTGTTTTCTACAATAACACATGTTCAACAAAGAGATGAACAGGTTGCTCCCTATAGAAATGACCATGATGGTACCATTAGTCAATGTGCCAGCCTTTTATTTGATCTATGTTTATTACTTCCATACCTAAATCATATCAAAATGATTTATTGTACAAGCTTCACTACTTATTATCTTGTCTCATACATTTTTCAATAAGGGATTGATCGTAATTCCTTCAGTTGTACTAAAAATAAAATAAAATAAAGGTATTAAAATAGTTTTCTCTGGAGACCATTTAAAGTTCATAATACGTGGATAACTTAAGTGATTTGTGGATTGCTAGTTATGGAGGAAAACCTGAAGGTAAGTTCCCAATTTGAAATTTCAGTTGTGGGTGAGACTGCCTTGTTACCACACCATAAAGTCAGCTAATTCACTGAGGCTTTGAAACAGGGATTGAAGGTAAGTTTGAAGCAGAGCAAGAAAAGTCCATTTTGTAGTTGTACCAGCCTTATAGTTCAAGGCTTTATCTACTCTTTGTATCTTTATATGATTTAAATAAAAACAAGTCAGTAATTTCTTTACATATATAATTTTCATGATATGTATTCATTAATTCATTTATCAAATAGTTACAAAGAATCTACATTGTACTAAGTGCTAGAGACATAGCAATGGACAAATCGGATAAAGTCCCTGTCAAGAAGTCACCAGAGTAAGACAGCTCAAGTATTTCTGCCTTGGAGAACAATTAAGAGGCTTATAGAGTAGTATGATTTTCAATATCTATCTCTCCATCTATTCTTCCTTCATTCTTTCTTTCTTTCCTTCTCTTCCAGATAAATGGGAATCTCTTCTCAGTTCACATTCCCTATTGGATGTTATCTTTTTCTTCAATAAATCGTGGAAATCAACCTTCCCTGTGAGAATCACAACATAGTCACTAGTTCTTCATATCAACAGGAAAAAGTTGCAGCATCAACCCGGAATCATTCCTGGGTAAGGAGGAATTAAATAGGGTTTTGCACAACAGATAGATAGGGAAAAACAAACAAAAAATATTTGCCATATCCATGATAAAGAATATTACCTAAAGAGATTATAAGCAATGTCATGAGTGTATGAACTTGGAGCAATATAGAATTGGATTCCAGTACTGGTTTGATCACTGACCCCATCCCATCACAGTCTCCAAGCTGTGGGGCTATGGGCAATTACTTAACCTCTTAGAGTCTTGGTTTCCCTTCTATAATTTCATAGAATTATTGTAAGTATTGAATCAAATGACCCATGAAAACTGCTTAACACTGTGCCTAATAGTAAGACTCAGTAAATATTTACTGAATGAATGGTATCTGCTAGAATAATCACACAAAAATGAGTAATAAATATAGAATATCTGAACACCAATACTTTTGGTTCTCACTGTCTATATATATATATATATATATATATATGTATATATATACACACACACATACACACACACATCTATGTAGATAGATTTAACTGTTTTACTTTCAGGCTAAATGACCCAATAGTATTATAGATGTTCTTTTTTTCTTTGTGTTTTGAATATCTTTCTACCTATTTTCATTTATGGTCCATAAATACCATTAAGAAACACACAGCATTCTACTTGCTAACATTCAAAGTAATTTATGGGTAAGACCAAAAATCCCAGCCTAATGTCAAGGTTTATCAAAAAGAAGCACTGAATTCAAATACAATACAGATAAGGAATAGAACCAGTGCCCAATGTGGAATGGCACAGAAACTAAAGATGACCAGCAGGGCTCAATTCTTCTATTCAGAGAAAAGAAGGTGATTTTTTCAAAAAGACAAGAGTAAACACCCAGCCAGGTATTCAATAGTGAGCTTACATGAGACCAAACAAATTTCTTTCACTCAACAAATATTTACTGACCAATAACTCTTTGTCCAGGATTGAATTAGTCATTGTGAATTTGGCAGTGACCAAAACAAAACAAAGTTTGTTTTTGAAGCTTGTATTTTAGTGAGAAAGTAAAACAATATGCAATTAAACACACACACGTGTGTGAGTATGTGTGTGTATATATACATATATATGACATCAAATATAAGTGCAATAAAGAAGAAGAAAGCAGGGTTTGGGTAGAGAGTGAATGTAGAATGACATTAATTTACAAAGGTCAGTGAATGCTTCTCTGATACACCCTGGAATGCCTTTGCACAGCAAAGGAAACTACCAATGAAACAAAAAGGTAGCGTACTGAATGGGAGAAGATATTTGAAAATGATACACCCAATAAAAGATTAATATCCAAAATACAGAAGAAACTTATACAACTCAACATAAAACAAAACAAAACAAATGAACAGCCTAAAAATGGGCATAGGACTTAAATAGACATTTTCCAGAGAAGACATACAGATGGCCAACAGACACATGAAAAGGTGCTCAACATCTCTAATCAGCAGGAAGATGCAAACTAAAACCACAATGGGATACCTGTCAGATGGCTATCATCAAAAAGACAAGAAATAACAAGTGTTGGTGAGAGTGTGGAGAAAAGGGAACCCTTGTGCACTGTTGGTGGGACTGTAGATTGGTGCATCCACTATGGAAAACAGTATGGACGGTCCTCAAAAAGTTAAAAATAGAACTGCCATATGATCCAGAAATTTCACTTTGAGGTGTTATCCAAAGAAAACAAAAGCGCTGATTCTAAAAGATACATGCACTCCAATGTTCATTGCAGTATTTATCTACAATAGTCAAGATATTGAAGCATCGATAGATGAATGGATAAAGACTAAAGAACATTACTCAACCATGAAAAGGAAATCTTGCCATTTGTGATAACATGGATGGATCTAGAGGATATTATGCTAAATGAAATAATTCAGACAGAAAGACAAATACCACATAATCTCACTTATATGTGCAATCTAAAAAATAAATAAACAAACAAAACCAAATGAAAACAGATTTATAGATATAAGAGAACAAACCAGTGGTTGCCAGATGGGAAGGAGTTGGGGGAGGTGGGTGAAATAGGTGAATGGGATTAAGAGATAAAAATTTCCAGTTATATAAATAAACAAGATAAATAAGTCATGGGACTATAATATACAGCACAAAAATTATGATCAATAATATTGTAATAACTTTGTGTGGAGACAGATGTTTACTAGATTTATTGTGATCATTTCATAATGTATGCAAATATCAAATCATTATGTAGTATACGTAAAACTAACATAATATTGTACATCAACTACATTTCAATAAAAACTGTAATTTTTTTTCCTAAAGGAAAAAAGTGTCTGACATTTGAATGGAAGCATCAGTGAAGTGAGGGAACTAGCCACATGGATATCAAGGGGAATATTGTTTAAGCAGAGGAAAGAGAAAGTGCAAAGACCCTGAGGCAGAAGCTGGGTTGACATATTCAAGGAACACTGAGAAAGCCAGTGTGGTTGGAATGGGGTAAACTCGGTAGAGAGTTGTAGGAAATAAGATAGGAGAGGCCGCGGGGAGAGGACTTAAGCTGACTCTAAGGTCTGAGCCTGTTACTACATGGATTTGGATGGAAGACTTCCAAATGCTATTTAAACATGGTAATACTTTTAATAAACAATAGCAAATACAGAATATTAAAAAATGAATTGAAGTGAGATTTTTAGGTTCATGTAGAAATTTTGAGTTATTTGCAATCTTTCACTATTATAAGTTAATGCTTCCATGAGCCTAGTCCTGTGGATACATTTTCGTTTTCTTGTTAACAGCTTAGTATTACATTTTTTTCTTTTGTAGGAGTTCACATATTAGCCTTAAATATTACTTTTTAATGGGGACAAAATAAAGGAGGTATTTTTCAGGGAAGCCAAGCTTCTATATATTGAAAAGAAAAAAAATCTACATATGTCAACAGTATACCATCTTTAAAGCTGAGGGATAGGATATCACTGGATTCAATTTATCACCTGAACAAGTATTTAATGAAAGTCTATTAGGCTCACAGATCTTTTGGAGATACAAATATGATCGAAAAACAGATGGCTCCTGATTCCTCAGTGTTTTACACAGTAGTAACCATTACTAAAGTGATCCCTGACTAGAAATGGGAGCAAAATTATTTTAGGATTTTTACTAGGGTGATAAAATTAGGATCACATTAGAGTCTGAAGATCTGGGTTCCATCCCCGTCTCCATCACCTCCTAACTGCACGTGACCTTGAGCAACTCAGGTATCTTCTAAGTTTTCTCATCTGTAAAATGAGGCTAACGATACCTTCCTCATGGATTTAATCATTTAAATGACGAGGACTGGAAACACTGATCTAGCACTAGGATAGCATAAGGTAAAATGATTAGAAATAATAAAGTTTGTTAAGGAGTGAGGAATAAAATCAATGATGCTACTATTATTAATGGAAACAGTACAGAATGAGAATTAAAAGTGCTTGAATTGAGATCCTAGTGTTCATGCTTATTAACTTTGACCAAATTCCTTAACTGCTTCAAGCTTCAGTTTTGTCAAAAGTAAAATGAGGATAATTATGGTACCTACCTCTCAGAACAGGTGAAAGACCATTTTTGGCTGAAAGTGTTGTTTGGGATAATGCCCATGAAGTGTTTAGCAGAGTATCTGGGCACATCTTAAATGAACAGTAACATCTAACTATTAAGTATGATGAAGATGATAATGGTGATGGTGATTGCCCTGCTCATGAGCCATAATTGTAAACAAGAGAAACCACTTCTGGCTGATTGAAGCTGGAAAGGAACTTATTGAAACAATATTGGTAGCTCACAAAGACACAAGGTAAAAGACTAGAAAATCAGTTCTGAAAACAGGCAAGAATCACCAGAATCCAGGTAGCTAACATCAGAAGCATCATACAGAACCAGGTGGTAGGGACTGCAGTGAACATACAATGCCATGCCTTGCACTGAAGCTGAAAAGCAGAGTTAATGGTAATTTTGCCACCAGTGCCCAATGGAAACCTGTTACTGCTACAACTCCCTTGTCCCTCTTTCTTTGAGCCACTAGTTTCTTTTTCAGGTTATTGCTTTTGACAGACAAAGCCTACATCACCTTTATACCTAAGCTTCAAGGGGCCTGGGAAAGTCCTCACCTAGACCTTGTTTCTCCCACAAAGCCTCACAGGATGGAAAATTTCCTGTAACACAGGACAGAGTTTCCAATTATGGACAGCCAAAAAAGAAAATGACCAGTAAAATGCTGAGGTTTTGAAATAGTGAAGAGGACATTTAGAGATGGCCCTGAATGAGAGCATGAGTGAACCACCTGTTTGAACCTTGCTTGCTATTGTTTGTTCCACTGCCTGGCTGATGCTTTTTACTCCCTGCTTCCCTAAGGACCATGTTGTAAATATTCAACAGAGAGGCTTTTGGATACTGGGTGAATCCCGTACTATTTTCTTGTGGCAGCAGATGGCATAGAAGGGGCTCCTCAATATAAATCATAGTTTATGAAGAGTATGATCATTTGACAGAATTCAGGAGCAGCAGTCCAAATAGCACATCTATGTTTCATAGCTAATATCGATAGGAAATGACTTTAAATCAAATATTTAAAAAGTTAAAGATACTGCTTTAGTGTAATCTGAAGCAATAATTTTTGAAATCTTGTGTAAATTATTATATTTCCCACAAAATTCTCCTCTGGATCCGAGCACATAAACATTCCTTTTGTGGCTGCCTACAGTATTCCCTAGCCTTCAATTTCCACTTTTTGGAAGAGCAATACACAGTGGGTAACTCATCATTACCATTCAGAGGTGTCCATGGAGACCTCTTAGTTTCTGAATGAGTAAGCAGCAAAGTCTGTCACTCAGGGAAAAAAAATTCCCGATAGCTTACAAATGTCTTACTTGTCTAGAAAGAGAAGGACAAACTTAAGCCACACTTACCAAGAACATATCCTAAAATAAACATACTTTACATACCCCAAATATATATGGTTTAAGCAATTAAAATAATTTCAGGGGAATTCCCTGTTGGTCCAGTGATTAGGACTCCATGCTTTCACTGCCAAGGGCTGGGTTCAATCCCTGGTCAGGGAACTAAGATCCCACAGGCCACGTGGCATGGCCAATAAATAAATAAATAAGCAAACAACAAACAGTTAAACAAATTTTCAGAAGTTTTATTTTAACCATGTTACACTTTTGCTACCAATATGTTTCCTCTATTAACCAGACTGGTGTTTGGGCCATTCTTCGTCTGTTTGTTTTGTTTTGTTTGGCTTTTTAAAATAAAAGTTGTTGTTTTTGAATTTGGTTTACTTTGTTTTTCTGATTCCAGAGATGCCACTGAGATCCTGATAGTCTAATAGGCTAGGAGAACAGTATTTGGAGTCCAAGGTCTCCCAAGTGTACACAGCTCTGCTGAACCCCCTCACTTTGAGTAGGGTCTCCAGAAGTCGGCAGACTTTCATAGCTTTTATAGATATTGCATCTCAAAATAGAATGATCTCAATTCCTGAAGTTAGATTGAGGTGAGCCCAGGGTGCCAATGCCCCCAGGCATCCTGGAGTATTAGTTCTCATAGGTCAAATGTAAGTTCTTCCTAGAGGAAGATAATATATTTCTAGAACTCAACACATTTGTACACATACTTTCTCAATACAATGCCAAGTACACATTACAAAACAACAAAGCACACTAATAGACCATACAACATTAATGACATGACGGAAAAAAAGACAGACACACACTCCAGTTACGGGAGTCTTGAAATACAGACATTTAAGTAATCATACTTTCTCTGTAGAAAAAAAAAAAGAAAGAAAGGCAGGAAGAAAGAAAAGGAGGGAGGGAGGGAGAGAAAGGAAGGGAGTAAGAGAGAGAAAGGAAGGGAGGAAGGGAGGGAGGGAGGGAGGAAAGGAGGAAGGGAGGGAGGGAGGGAGGGAGAGAAAGGAAGGAAGGAAGGAAGGAAGAAAGGGAGGAAAGGAGGGAGGAAGGAAGAGGCAGTTTTTGCAGAGAACTAGAAACCATAAAACACAAAACTTCAAGAACTAAAAAAATTAACTATGTGAAATATAGGATCCAAAGGGTAGGTTAAAATAAGAATTAAGAGACAACCAAAAAAGAAATCAGTATACCAGAAGATATGTAAAAATAAATAAATAAAATAACCAGAATGAAACACAAAAATAAATGATTAATAAAATTGAAAAGAGGTAAGAGAAGGTCATTTGCATGCTATGAATGTCCCCGGAGAGAAAAAAATAGGACAAAAACAGTATTTGTGAAGATAATGGCTGAAAATGGATGGATATTAAGCCACAGAACAGGATAAGGATTCTTAAAAAGTTTTTACCCAAGCTATTAACTCAAGAGAAATAAAGGATATGTGTATACAAACACTTGTACTCAAACATCCATGGGACTTTGTAATAGTTCCAAAATGAAGAGAAAAAAAAACACTAAAAATCCATAAATTAAGTGAATGGATAAACAAATTATGATATATTCTTGCAGTGGAATAGTACTGAGCAATAAAAAGGAGTGGACCATAGATACACATAACATGAATTAATCCCAATATTATATTTTGAACCAGAAAAAAGTAGCTAAAAATTTTTATTTTATTTATATAAAATTGTAGAAAATTAAAACATTTGTGGAGACAGCACGTCAGTGGTTGCTTGCAGACAGAGCTGTAGAGCTTACAAAAGGGCATGAGAAGACTTCTGTGAGTGGTAGAAACATTCATGTTCCTCATTATGGTGTTGTACATTTTATGTGTATTTGTGATATGCAAAATATTTTTCAAAAAATTTCTCTCTCTCTCTATATATATATATACAGATATATGTCAGATATAGATCAGAAGTAACTAAAAGTTAATACAGCTGTATTATATCAGAAAGTAAATTTTAAAGCAGAAAGCATTGTCAAAGAGAGATATTTCCTAATGACAAAAGTTTCAATTCACCAGGACAATATAGCAATTCAAAACTGTATACGAATTTTGACATAAGTAAAACAAGAAATAGCCAAATCCACAATCACTGTGGGAAATTTTCATCACTTGTATCTATAGAGAAAAAGTAGACAAAAAATCAATAAGAGCACAGACTATTTGAACGGCACCATCAGTAAACTCAACCAACAGAACACAGTAACATATGCACATTCATTCCAAAAACAAAAGTATAATTTCAAAAACTGACCAAATGCTCAGCCAAAAAGCAAGTCTTAAAAAATTTCAAGGGATTAAAATTTATACTAATGTCTTCTGTTCATAGTGAAATGCAAACTTAAAACTACAAATATGGGGCTTCCCTGGTGGCGCAGTGGTTGAGAGTCCGCCTGCCGATGCAGGGGACACGGGTTCGTGTCCTGGTCTGGGAAGATCCCACGTGCCGCAGAGCGGCTAGGCCCATGAGCCATGGCCGCTGAGCCTGCACATCTGGAGCCTGTGCTCCGCAACGGGAGAGGCCACAACAGTGAGAGGCCTGCGTACCAAAAAAACCAAAAAAACAAAAAACCTACAAATACCTCATATGCTGGAAACTAAAATATTCTTTTTTTTAATAATTTTTTTTATTTTTTATTTTTATTTTATTTTAGGCTGCATTGGGTCCTCATGCTGCATGCAGGCTTTCTCTAGTTGCGGCAAGCAGGGGCTTCACTTCGTTGCATGGGCTACTCATTGCGGTGGCTTTTCTTGTTGCAGAGCACAGGCTCTAGGTGCGCGGGCTTCAGTAGTTGGGGCACGCGGACTTAGTTGCTCCGCGGCATGTAGGACCTTCCCGGACCAGGGCTTGAACCCGTGTCCCCTGCTTTGGCACACGGATAGTTAACCACTGTGCCACCAGGGAAGCCCAGAAATATTCTTCTTAATAAGCCCAAGTGTTAAACAGAAATAACAATGGAAATTAAAATACATCTTGGAATGAATGAGAATGGATATATGACAAATGAAAACTTGTGGGGTACAGCTAAAGCCATGATTACAAGGAAAATTATGAATATATGAGCATATGAATATAGGATAAAATCAACAAGCTAAACATCCATCTCAAGAAGTAAAATACAAAACAAACCAAAACAAGTTAAAACTAAAATAACTAGAAAGAGGAAAATGATAGAAGAAACTACTAAGCATAAAATGATTGGATTAGCACAGTTAAAACTTGATTATTTAAAAGGACAAACAACATTGGTAAATTCCAGATCACAGTAAATGAAAGGAAGAAAAAAGTCTTACTGTATTTTGGATTTTCACTTTAATCAGAGGTGTTTTAATACAGATGTTTTATTTTTGTTTTATGTTGGATTTTGTTTGTTTGTCCGATTCTAGGTGGTAAGTCCTCTTGTGATTTGTTCTGATTTCAATCCTGTTATTAATTTCTAACTTTATTGCATTATGATTATACAATTTTTGTTTGCATTACATTCTGGGGGAAATGTATTAAAATTAATTTGTGGCAAAATATGCAATCAATTTTTACAAATATTCTGCTTGTACTTAAAAACTTATAATTTCTATTATTAAGGTTCATATTCTTATTTACATCTATTATGTACACTCATTGATTATGCTGATTAGGTCTTATATATTATTAGTGATATTTGCCTTACTTAATCTTAGACCAATGGATATGTTAAATTATTATTAGTCTATTTTGTCTACTTATCTTCACATTGCTTATAGTCCTCTTTATGAAATCTGTGGCTGTATTATTTGGTGCATAGGTATTAATAATTCATATATCTTCTGCATATTGTGATTTTTCAGTATTATAAAGTAGTCTTTCTTGCCTGATTTTATTTTTAGGCCTGATTTATCTATTGTTCTATATCAAGATAATAACCACAGTTTTCTTATCATATGGATTTCCCTAGTGTATCTTTGCTCTTCTTTTATTTATATCTTTTGGGATACCCTTTAAGTTGTGCATCTTCTACCCAATATCGAATTGTATTTTGCTTTGTTAGTCAATGTTTTTATTTTAATGAAAAAATAAGCCCACTAACTGTACTCATGTGACATAATATTTGTTCTTGGTTCCAAATTTTTTAAATGATTTAGAATTTATATAGTCTTTTACTGTGGTCTATTTTCCTATTTTTTTTTTGAATTTAAAAAAAATTTTTAATTTTTTTATACAGCAGGTTCTTATTAGTTATCCATTTAATACATATTAGTATATATACGTCAATCCAAATCTCTCAAGTTATCACACCACCACTCCCCCCATGTCAATTTCCCCCCTTGGTGTCCATACGTTTGTTCTCTACATCTGTGTCTCTATTTCTGCCCTACAAACTGGCTCATCTGTACCATTTTTCTAGGTTCCACATATATGCATTAATATACGATTTTTTTTTCTTTCTGACTTAATTCACTCTGTATGACAGTCTCTAGGTCCACCCATGTCTCTACAAATGACCCAATTTCATTCCTATTTATGGCTGAGTAATATCCCATTGTATATATGTACCACGTTTTCTTTATCCATTCATCTGTCAATGGGCATTTAGGTTGTTTCCATGACCTGGCTATTGTAAATAGTGCTGCAATGAACATTGGGGTGCATGTGTCTTTTTGAAATATGGTTTTCTCAGAGTATATGCCCAGTAGTGGGATTGCTGGGTCATATGTTACTTCATTTTTAGTTTTTTAAGGAACCTCCATACTGTTCTCCATAGTGTCTATATCAATTTACATTCCCACCAACAGTGCAAGAGGGTTCCTTTTTCTCCACACTCTCTCCAGCATTTGTTGTTTGTACGTTTTCTGATGATGCTCATTCTAACTGGTGTGAGGTGATACCTCATTGTAGTTTTGATTTGCATTTCTCTAATAATTAGGGATGTTGAGCAGCTTTTCATGTGCTTCTTGAACATCTGTATGTCTTCTTTGGAGAAATGTCTATTTAGGTCTTCCCTATTTTTTGATTGGGTTTTTGTTTTTTTAATATTGAGCTGTATGAGCTATTTATATATTTTGGAGATTAATCCTTTGTCCTTTGATTCATTTGCAAATATTTTCTCCCATTCTGTGGGTTGTCTTTTCGTCTTGTTTATGGTTTCCTTTGCTATGCAAATGCTTTTAAGTTTCATTAGGTCCCATTTATTTATTTTGTTTTTATTTCCATTACTCTAGGATGTGGATCAAGAAAGATCTTGCTGTGATTCATATCAAAGAGTGTTCTTCTTATGTTTTACTCTAAGAGTTTTATAGTGTCCAGTCTTACACTGACATCTCTAATCCATTTATTTTTGCGTATGTTGTTAGGGAGTGTTCTAATTTCATTCTTTTACATATAGCTGTCCAATTTTCCCAGCACCACCTATTGAGGAGACTGTCTTTTCTGCATTGTATATCCTTGCCTCCTTTGTCATAGATTAGTTGACCATAGGTGCGTGGGTTTACCTCTGGGCTTTATATCCTCTTGCATAGATCTATATTTCTGTTTTTGTGCCAGTACCATATTATCTTGATTACTGTAGCTCTGTAGTATAGTCTGAAGTCAGGGAGCCTGATTCCTCCAGCTCCGTTTGTTCCCCTCAAGACTACTTTGGCTATTCGGGGTCTTTTTTGTCTCCATATAGATTTTAAGAATTTTTGTTCTAGTTCTGTAAAAAATGCCATTGGTGATTTGATAGGTATTGCATTGAATCTGTAGATTCCTCTGTGTAGTATAGTCATTTTCACAATATTGATTCTTCCAATCCAAGAACATGGTATATCTTTCCATCTGTTTGTATCATCTTTAATTACTTTCATCAGTGTCTTATAGTTTTCTGCATAAAGGTCTTTTGTCCTCCTAGGTAGTTTATTCCAAGATATTTTATTCTTTTCGTTGCAATGGTAAATGGGAGTGTTTCCTTAATTTCTCTTTCACATTTTTCATCATTAGTGTATAGAAATGCAGGAGATTTCTGTGCATTAATTTTGTATCATGGAACTTTACCAAATTCATTGATTAGCTCTAGTAGTTTTCTGGTGGCATCTTTAGGATTCTCTATGTATATTATCATGTCTTCTGCAAACAGTGACAGTTTTACTTTTTCTTTTCCAATTTCTATTTCTCTTCTTCTCTGATTTCTATGGTTAAAACTTCCAAAACTATGTTGCATAGTAGTGGTGAGAGTGGACATCCTTGTCTAGTTCTTGATCTTAGAGGAAATGCTTTCAGGTTTTCACCATTGAGAATGATGTTTGCTGTGGGTTTATTGTATATGGCCTTTATTATGTTGAGGTAGGTTCCCTCTATGCCTATTTTCTGGAGAGTTTTTATCATAAATGTGTGTTGAATTTTGTCAAAAGGTTTTTCTGTATCTATTGAGATGATGATATGGTTTTTATTCTTCAGTTTTTTAGTATGGTGTATCACATTGACTGATTTGTGTATACTGAAGAATCCTTGAATCCCTGGGGGAAATCCCACTTGATCATGGTTTATGATCCTTTTAATGTGTTGGTGGATTCTGTTTGCTAGTATTTTGTTGAGGATTTTTGCATCATATTCATCAGTGATATTGGTCTGTAACTTTCTTTTTTTGTAGTCTCTTTGTCTGGTTGTGGTATCAGGGTGATGGTGGCCTCATAGAATGAGTTTGGGAGTGTTCCTTCCTCTGCAATTTTTTGGAAGATTTTGAGAAGGATAGGTGTTAGCTCTTCTCTAAATGTTTGATAGAATTTGCCTGTGAAGCCATCTGGTCCTGGACTTTTGTTTGTTGGAAGATTTTTAATCACAGTTTCAATTTCATTACTTGTGATTGGCCTGTTCATATTTTCTATTTCTTCCTGGTTCAGTCTTGGATGGTTATACCTTTCTAAGAATTTTTCCATTTCTTCCAGGTTGTCCATTTTATTGGCATAGAGTTGCTTGTAGTACTCTCTTAGGATGCTTTGTTGTTCTGCAGTGTCTGTTGTAACTTCTCCTTTTTCATTTCTAATTTTATTGATTTGAGTCCTCTCCCTCTTTTTCTTGATGAGTCTGGCTAATGGTTTATCAATTTTGTTTATTTTCTCAAAGAACCAGCTTTAATTTTATTGACCTTTGCTATTGTTTTCTTTGTTTCTACTTCATTTATTTCTGCTTTGATCTTTATGATTTCTTTCCTCCTACTAAATTCCGGTTTTGTTTATTCTTCTTTCTCTAGTCCCTTTAGATGTAAGGTTAGGTTGTTTATTTGAGATTCTTCTTGTTTCTTGAGGTAGGCTTGTAGAGCTATAAACTTCCCTCTTAGAACTGCTTTTGCTGCACTCCCTAGGTTTTGGATCATCGTGTTTTCATTGTCATTTGTCTCTAGGTATTTTTTTGATTTTCCTCTTTGATTTCTTCAGTAATCTCTTGGTTATTTAGTAACGTATTGTTTAGCCTCCATGTTTTTGTGTGTTTTTTTTGTTTGTTTGTTTTGGGTTTTTTTGCCGTACAAAGGCCTCTGACTGTTGTGGCCTCTCCCGTTGTGGAGCACAGGCTCTGGACAGGCAGGCTCAGCGGCTATGGCTCATGGGCCTAGCCACTCCACGGTATGTAGGATCTTCCTGGACCAGGGCACGAACCCATGTTCCCTGCATCAGCAGGCAGACTCTCAACCACTGCGCCACCAGGGAAGCCCTGTTTTTGTGTTATTTTTCCCTGTAATTGATTTGTAATCTCATAGTGTTGTGGTCAGAAAAGATGCTTCATATGATTTCAGTTTTCTTAAGGTTACTGAGGCTTGATTTGTGAGCCACGATGTGATCTATCCTGGAGAATGTTCCGTGTGCACTTGAGAAGAAAGTGTAATCTGCTGTTTTTGAATGGAAAAGTCTATAAATACCAATTAAATCTATCTGTTATACTGTGTAATTTAAAGCTCGTGTTTCCTTATTAATTTTCTGTTTGGATGATCTGTCCATTGGTGTAAGTGAGGTGCTAAAGTCCCCCACTATTATTGTGTTACTGTCGATTTCCTATTTTATAGCTGTTAGCAGTTGCCTTATGTATTGAGGTGCTCTTATGTTGGGCGCATATATATTTATAATTTGTATATCTTCTTCTTGGATTGATCCCTTGATCATTATGTAGTGTCCTTCCTTTTCTATTGTAACATTCTTTATTTTAAAGTCTATTTTATCTGATATGACTATTGCTACTCCAGCCTTATTTTGATTTCCATTTGCATGGAATATCTTTTTCCATTCCCTCACTTTCAGTCTGTAAGTGCCCCTAGGTCTGAAGTGGGTGTCTTGTAGACAGCATACATATGGGTCTTTTTTTTGTATCCATTCAACAAGTCTGTGTTTTTTGGTTGGAGTATTTAATCCATTCACTTTTAAAGTAATTATTGGTATGTATGTTCCTATTACCATTTTCATAATTGTTATGGGTTTCTGTACATCCTTTTCTTCTCTTGTGTGTTTCCCATTTAGAAAAGTTCCTTAAGCATTTGTTGTAGAGCTGGTTTGGTGGTGCTGAATTCTCTTAGCTTTTGCTTGTCTGTAAAGCTTTTGATTTCTCTGTTGAATCTGAATGTGATCCTTGCTGGGTAGAGTAATCTTGGTTGTAGTTTCTTCCCTTTCATCGCTTTAAATATATCATTCCACTCCATTCTGCCTTGTAGAGTTTCTGCTGATAAATCAGCTGTTAACCTTATGAGAATTCCCTTGTATGTTATTAGTTGTTTTTCCCTTGTTGCTCTCAAAAATTTTTCTTTGTCTTTAATTTTTGTCAATTTGATTACTATGTGTCTCAGCATGTTTCTCCTTGGGTTTATCCTGCCTGGCACTCTCTGCACTTCTTGGAATTGCGTGGCTATTTCCTTTCCCATGTTAGTGAAATTTTCAACTGTAATCTCTTCAAATATTTTCTCAGATCCTTTCTCTCTCTCTTCTCCTTCTGTGACCCCTATAATGCGAATGTTGTTGCATTTAGTATTGTTCCAGAGGTGCCTTAGGCTGTCTTCATTTCTTCTCATTCTTTTTTCTTTATTCTGTTCTGTGGCAGTGAATTCCACAATTCTTTCTTCCAGGTCACTTATCTGTTCTTCTGCCTCAGTTATTCTGCTATTGATTCCTTCTGGTGTGTTTTTCATTTCAGTTTGTACTGTTCATCTCTGTTTGTTTGTTCTTTAATTCTTCTAGGTCTTTGCTCAGCATTTCTTGCATATTCTCGATCTTTGCCTCTATTCTTTTCTGATGTCCTGGATCATCTGCACTATCATTATTCTGAATTCTTTTTCTGGAAGGTTTCATATCTCCACTTCATTTAGCTGTTTTTCTGGGGTTTTATCTTGTTCCTTCATCTGGTACATAGCCCTCTGCCTTTTCATCTTGTCTATCTTTCTGTGAATGTGGGTTTTTTTTTTTCCCCACAGGCTGGAGGATTGTAGTTCTTCTTGCTTCTGCTGTCTGCCCTCTGGTCTTTCTTTCTATTTTAAAAGTTTGGAAAGTTTGAATTTTTATTCTATTTCCTTAATTTCTCTTTAATTTTAATACCTTCTATACTTTTCTATTATAAGGAATAATGAGACTTCCGGGGAAGATGGCAGAAGAGTAAGACGTGCAGATCACCTTCCTCCCCACAGATACACCAGAAATACAGCTACATGCAGAACAACTACTACAGAACACCTACTGAATGCTGGCAGAAGACCTCAGACCTCCCAAAAGGCAAGAAACTCCCCATGTACCTGGGTAGGGCAAAGCGGAGAGATTCCTGCACAGAGGATCGGTGCCGACCGGCACTCACCAGACCGAGAGGCTTGTCTGCTCGCCCGCTGGGGCGGGCGGCACGGAAGCCGAGGCTCGGGCTGCAGTCAGAGCGCAGGGAGAGGACTGGGGCTAGCGGCAAGAACTCACCCTGAAGGGGGCTAATGAACCACAGCTAGCTGGGAGGGAGTCAGGGAAAACTCTGGAACTGCCGAAGAGGCAAGAGACTTTTTCTTCCCTCTTGGTTTCCTGGTGTGCGAGGAGAGGGAATTAAGGGCGCTGCTTAAAGGAGCTCCACAGACGGGCGCGAGCTGCGGCTGAAAGTGTGGACCCCAGAGACGGGCGTGGGACGCTGGGGCTGCTGCTGCCACTGCCAAGAGGCCTGTGTGCGAGCGCAGGTCACTGTTCATGCCCCCTTTCTGGGGAGCCTGTGCAGCCCGTCACTGCCGGGGTCCCGGGATCCAGGGGCGGCTTCCCTGGGAGAGCGCACGGTGCGCCTCGGGCTGGTGCAACGTCGCGCCGGCCTCTGCCACTGCAGGCTCGTCCTGCACTCCATGCCCCTCCCTACCCCCTGGCCTGAGTGAGCCGAAGCGGCTGCTCCTTTAACCCTGTCCTGCCTGGGCAAAGAACAGACACCCTCCGGCGACCTACACGCAGAGGCGGGAGACCAAAGCTGAGACCCAGGATCTGTGAGAACAAAAAAGAGAAAGGGAAATCTCTCCCAGCAGCCCCAGAAGCAGTGGGTTAAAGCTCCACAATCAACTTGATGTACCCTGCATCTGTGGAATACATGAATAGACAACAAATCATCCCAAATTGAGGAGCCAGGAGTCAGTGCTGTGCGTCTGAGGTGGGAGAGCCAACTTCAGGACACTGGTCCACAAGAGACCTCCCAGCTCCACATAATATCAAACGGCAAAAATCTTCCAGAGATCTCCATCTCAACACCAGCACCCAGCTTCACTCAACGACCAGCAAGCTACAGTGCTGGACACCCTATGCCAAACAACTAGCAAGACAGGAACACAATGCCACCCATTAGCAGAGAGGCTGCCTAAAATCATAAAAAGTCCACAGACACCCCAAAACACACCACCAGACGTGGACCTGCCCACCAGAAAGACAAGATCCAGCCTCATCCACCAGAACACAGGTACTAGTCCCCTCCACCAGGAAGCCTACACAACCCACTAAACCAACCTTAGCCACTGGGGACAGACACCAAAAACAATGGGAACTACGAACCTGCAGCCTACAAAAAGGAGACCCCAAACACAGTAACATAAGCAAAATGAGAAGACAGAAAAACACACTCCAGAAGAAGGAGCAAGATAAAAACCCACCAGACCTAACAAATGAAGAGGAAATAGGCAGTCTACCTGGAAAAGAATTCAGAATAATGATGGTAAAGATGATCCAAGATTCTATTTCCAAGATCCAAAATCTTGGAAATAGAATAGACAAAATGCAAGAAACAGTTAACAAGGACCTAGAAAAATTTAAGATGAATCAAGCATCAATTAAAAACACAATAAATCGGGGCTTCCCTGGTGGCGCAGTGGTTGGGAGTCCACCTGCCGATGCAGGGGCCGCGGGTTCGTGCCCCGGTCTGGGAGGATCCCATGTACCGTGGAGTGGCTGGGCCCGTGAGCCATGGCCACTGGGCCTGCACGTCCGGAGCCTGTGCTCCACGACGGGAGAGGTCACAGCAGTGAGAGGCCTGCGTACAGCAAAAAAAAAAAAAAAAAAAAACACAATAAATGAAATGAAAAATACTCTAGATGGGATCAATAGCAGAATAACTGAGGCAGAAGAACGGATAAGTGAGGTGGAAGATAAAATCGTGGAAATAACTGATCCAGACCAAAATAACGAAAAAAGAATGAAAAGAACAGAGGACAGTCTCAGAGACCTCTGGGACAACATTAAATGCACCAACATTCGAATTATAGGGGCTCCAGAAGATGAAGAGAAAAAGAAAGGGATTGAGAAAATATTTGAAGAGATTATAGTTGAAAACTTCCCTAATATGGGAAAGGAAATAGTTAATCAAGTCCAGGAGGCACAGAGAGTCCCATACAGAATAAATCCAAGGAGAAATACGCCAAGACACATATTAATCAAACTGTCAAAAATTAAACACAAAGAAATCATATTAAAAGCAGCAAGGGAAAAACAACAAATAACACACAAGGGAATCCCCATCAGGTTAACAGCTGATCTCTCAGCAGAAACTCTACAAGCCAGAAGGGAGTGGCAGGACATATTTAAAGTGATGAAGGAGAAAAACCTGCAACCAAGATTACTCTACCCAGCAAGGATCTCATTCAGATTTGATGGAGAAATTAAAACGTTTACAGACAAGCAAAAGCTGAGAGAGTTCAGCACCACCAAACCAGCTTTACAACAAATGCTAAAGGAACTTCTCTAGGCAAGAAACACAACAGAAGGAAAAGACCTACAATAACGAACCCAAAACAATTAAGAAAATGGGAATAGGAACATACATATCGATAATTACCTTAAATGTAAATGGACTAAATGCTCCCACCAAAAGACACAGAATGACTGAATGGATACAAAAACAAGACCCATATATATGCTGTCTACAAGAGACCCACTTCAGACCTAGAGACACATACAGACTGAAAGTAAGGGGATGGAAAAAGATATTCCATGAAAATGGAAACCAAAAGAAAGCTTGGGTAGCAATTCTCATATCACACAAAATAGACTTTAAAATAAAGACTACTAGAAGAGACAAAGAAGGACACTACATAATGATCAAGGGATCGATCCAAGAAGAAGATATAACAATTGTAAATATTTATGCACCCAACATAGGAGCACCTCAATACATAAGGCAAATACTAACAGCCATAAATTGAGAAATCAACAGTAAGACAATCATACTAGGGGACTTTAACACCCCACTTTCACCAATGGACAGATCATCCAAAATGAAAATAAATAAGGAAACACAAGCTTTAAATGATACATTAAACAAGATGGACTTAATTGATATTTATAGGACATTCCATCCAAAAACAACAGAATACACATTTTTCTCAAGTGCTCATGGAACATTCTCCAGGATAGATCATATCTTGGGTCACAAATCAAGCCTTGGTAAATTTAAGAAAATTGAAATTGTATCAAGTATCTTTTCTGACCACAATGCTATGAGACTAGACATCAATTACAGGAAAAGAGCTGTAAAAAAAACAAACACATGGAGGCTAAACAATACACTACTTAATAACGAAGTGATCACTGAAGAAATCAAAAAGGAAATTTAAAAATACCTAGAAACAAATGACAATGGAGACAAGACGACCCAAAACCTATGGGATGCAACAAAAGCAGTTCTAAGAAGGAAGTTTATAGCAAAAAAATCCTACCTTAAGAAACAGGAAACATCTCAAATAAACAAGCTAACCTTGCCCCTAAAGCAATTAGAGAAAGAAGAACAAAAACATCCCAAAGTTAGAAGAAGGAAAGAAATCATAAAAATCAGATCAGAAATAAATGAAAAAGAAATGAAGGAAACGATAGCAAAGATCAATAAAACTAAAAGCTGGTTCTTTGAGAAGATGAACAAAATTGATAAACCATTAGCCAGACTCATCAAGAAAAAAAGGGAGAAGAGTCAAATCAATAGAATTAGAAATGAAAAAGGAGAAGTAACAACTGACACTGCAGAAATACAAAAGATCATGAGAGATTACTAAAAGCAGCTCTATGCCAATAAAATGGACAACCTGGAAGAAATGGACAAATTCTTAGAAATGCACAACCTGTCAAGACTGAATCAGGAAGAAATAGAAAATATGAATAGACCAATCACAAGCACTGAAACTGAAACTGTGATTAAAAATCTTCCATCAAACAAAAGCCCAGGACCAGATGGCTTCACAGGCAAATTCTATCAAACATTTAGAGAAGAGCTAACACCTATCCTTCTCAAACTCTTCCAAAATATAGCAGAGGGAAGAACACTCCCAAACTCATTCTACGAGGCCACCATCACCTTGATACCAAAACCAGACAAGGATGTCACAAAGAAAGAAAACTACAGGCCAATATCACTGATGAACATAGATGCAAAAATCCTCAACAAAATACTAGCAAACAGAATCCAACAGCACATTAAAAGGATCATACACCATGATCAAGTGGGGTTTATTCCAGGAATGCAAGGATTCTTCAATATACGCAAATCAATCAACGTAATACACCATATTAACAAACTGAAGGAGAAAAACCATATGATCATCTCAATAGATGCAGAGAAAGCTTTCGACAAAATTCAACACCCATTTATGATAAAAACCCTGCAGAAAGTAGGCATAGAGGGAACTTTCCTCAACATAATAAAGGTCATATATGAGAAACCCACAGCCAGCATCGTCCTCAATGGTGAAAAATTGAAACCATTTCCACTAAGATCAGGAACAAGACAAGGTTGCCCACTCTCACCACTCTTATTCAACCTAGTTTTGGAAGTTTTAGCCACAGCAATCAGAGAAGAAAAGGAAATAAAAGGAATCCAAATCAGAAAAGAAGGAGTAAAGCTGTCACTGTTTGCAGATGATATGATACTATACATAGAGAATCCTAAAGATGCTACCAGAAAACTACTAGAGCTAATCAATGAATTTGGTAAAGTAGCAGGATACAAAATTAATGCACAGAAATCTCTGGCATTCTTATATATTAATGATGAAAAATCTGAGAGTGAAATTAAGGAAACACTCCCATTTACCATTGCAACAAAAAGAATAAAATATCTAGGAATAAACCTACCTAAGGAGACAAAAGACCTGTATGCAGAAAATTATAAGACACTGATGAAAGAAATTAAAGATGATACAAATAGATGGAGAGATGTACCCTGTTCTTGGATTGGAAGAATCAACATTGTGAAAATGACTCTACTACCCAAAACAATCTACAGATTCAATGCAATCCCTATCAAACTACCACTGGCATTTTTCACAGAACTAGAACAAAAAATTTCACAATTTGTATGGAAACACAAAAGACCCCGAATAGCCAAAGCAATCTTGAGAACGAAAAATGGAGCTGGAGGAATCAGGCTCCCTGACTTCAGACTATACTACAAAGCTACAGTAATTAAGACAGTATGGTACTGGCATAAAAACAGAAAGATAGATCAATGGAACAGGATAGAAAGCCCAGAGATAAACCCACGCACATATGGTCACCTTATCTTTGATAAAGGAGGCAGGATATACAGTCAAGTAAGGACAGTCTCTTCAATAAGTCATGCTGGGAAAACTGGACAGTGACATGTAAAAGTATGAGATTAGATTACTCCCTAACACCATACACAAAAATAAGCTCAAAATGGATTAAAGACCTAAATGTAAGGCCAGAAACTATCCAACTCTTAGAGGAAAACATAGGCAGAACCCTCTGTGACATAAATCACAGCAAGATCCTTTTTGACCCACCTCCTAGAGAAATGGAAATAAAGACAAAAATAAACACATGGGACCTAATGAAACTTAAAAGCTTTTGCACAGCAAAGGAAACCATAAACAAGACCAAAAGACAACCCTCAGAATGGGAGAAAATATTTGTAAATGAAGCAACTGACAAAGGATTAATCTCCAAAATTTATAAGCAGCTCATGCAGCTCAATAACAGAAAAACAAACAACCCAATCCAAAAATGGGCAGAAGACCTAAATAGACATTTCTCCACAGCAGATATACAGACTGCCAACAAACACATGAAAGGATGCTCAACATCTTTACTCATTAGAGAAATGCAAATCAAAACTACAATGAGATATCATCTCACACCAGTCAGAATGGCCATCATCAAAAAATCTAGAAACAGTAAATGCTGGAGAGGTTGTGGAAAAAAGGGAACACTCTTGCACTGCTGGTGGGAATGTGAATTGGTACAGCCACTATGGAGAACGGTATGGAGGTTCCTTAAAAAACTACAAATAGAACTACCATATGACCCAGCAATCCCACTCCTGGGCATATACCCTGAGAAAACCATAATTCAAAAAGAGACATGTACCAAAATGTTCATAGCAGCCCTATTTACAATAGCCCGGAGATGGAAACAACCTAAGTGTCCATCATCAGATGGATGGATAAAGAAGATATGGCACATATATACAATGGAATATTACTCAGCCATAAAAAGAAACGAAATTGAGCTATTTGTAATGAGGTGGATAGACCTAGAGTCTGTCATACAGAGTGAAGTAAGTCAGAAAGAGAAAGACAAATACTCTATGCTGACACATATATATGGAATTTAAGAAAAAAAAATGTCATGAAGAACATAGGGGTAAGACAGGAATAAGGACACAGACCTACGAGAGAATGGACTTGAGGATATGGGGAGGGGGAAGGGTCAGCTGTGACAAAGCGAAAGAGCGGCATGGACATATATATACTACCAAACGTAAGGTAGATAGGTAGTGGGAAGCAGCCGCATAGCACAGGGAGATCAGCTCGGTGCTTTGTGACCGCCTGGAGGGGTGGGATAGGGAGGGTGGGATAGGGAGGGTGGGCGGGAGATGCAAAAGTGAGGGGATATGGGAACATATGTATATGTATAACTGATTAAATTCGTTATAAAGCAAAAAAAATAAGAATTAATGAAATTAATTAATAACCACTTCTTTCTTCCACTGGCTAAAGATGGGATAACTTGAGCACTAGAAAGAATGATTGTTGAAAGTCTGTAGTGTAGCTGATTAATAGTAGTAAAGTCAGAAAATTCCAAGCTGTGGGGAAATCTACAGGAATTAAAATCTAAATTCTGGAATTAAAAAAAGAAAAAGCAAAGAAAGAAAGAGATGAAGGGGGAACCTCACAATTAAAAGAGAATTAGGAGACACATCAAGCAATTCAATATACTGGACTTATTTGGATCTTGACTCAAACAAACAAAGTGTAAACACACATAACATACATTTGTAAGAGAATGGGGAAATGTGAATACTGACTGGTTATCTGATGATTTTGAGAAACTGTATTGATGGTTTTAACAGTGTTATTATGGACACAATTTGATTTTTGAATGAGTCTCTTTTCATCAGAGATACATAGCAAATATTTATAGAAGAAATATATATCAAGATTTTATTTCTAAATAATATGGATTCGGGGTATATAATGTGTACCCATAGATTAAAAAGAAGATTTGCCATAAATTGCTAATTATTGAAGCTGGATGATAGATACATGAATGTATTATTTACTATCCTCTCAGTAATGTATATATTTGAAGTTGTCAATGTGAAACAGTTACAAAAAGGATAATGGCTATAATTCATTAGAGGACATTAAATATATTTTAAAATGCCATGAATTCGTAAGAAAACATACCCCTTCCACCCCCAAAATGAGCAGATTACACACACATGAACACACACAAAATACAAATTATTGGGCAGCGCTAAGACTCTAGGATAGTAACCATTACTCTGAACATTGATAATTAAAAGGAAATAAATATATTGCTTTTGCCTAACAAACCCTATCTCAGGGGAATTAAATAGCCCTGGTACACAAGAGAAATTTCTTTTATAAAGAATTCCAGCTAATAAGTGCAAAGGAGGTGACAGAATTAGAAAATCCACCATTTTGCAATCCATAATAAAAGAACTGATTCAAGTAAATGATCATCAAATAATGGTAAACTACTGAGTGAAATTCAACCAAGGTTATAATCAAAGAATCACACAGTCATTACCTATAATCACTGATCAATCTTATTGTCACTAAAAGTGCGATATGTTCCCTCATATGATATAACAACAATGGATTCTCAAAAATGCAAATTTTTCCTGAACTTGATCAGAGTTTTAGGTCCACATTCCAGTCTACAGATAATACAGTCATGATAAACAAGTTCAACTACACCATGAAGAAACAAAGTGCCAAATCCAGAATGTAGAGCAGCATACCTTATCTGGGTTCTTTAACAAATCAGTGACATAAAAAATAGGAGTAGAGACGGGGCACTCTTCTATCTTAAAAAAGACTTAAATGGCAACTTCATTGTTAACAACCTAAGTATCAATACTTAGTACTTAAGTATTAACAAGTTAATATTATGAGTGGACACTGCTTAAATACTAATTTGAATAAAACAAATGTAAATGAATTCCATTAGAGAGATTTGAATATAGATTTGGTATTAGACCAAAGAATTGGAGTTGATTTTGTTTTGTGTTGCTAATGGCATTGTAGTATGTAAGAAAATGTCTCATTTTAAAGACGTTTATTAAAATACCTTGGTGTTAAGTGATACTATATCTGACATTTGCTATAAAATATTCCAGAAAAGACTCAGAGAATTAGATGAAATAAGAATACAAAAATATTGATGGTTATTAGATTTGGGTAACTGCTACATGGAGGTAGTTTTTATCTTCTATTTTGGGATATGTTTAGAAATTTCCATAATAAAGTTTAATAAATGACTGAAATACAAACTCTGTCTGATATGATTTACAAACTAACCAAAATAGCTGAGACATGTAAAATCCGTCCACAACACTTTGCTAATGAATCCATTAATCCTTATATCCAACCACTAAAACATATATACACACATATAAATCCAGGGCTGTATGTTCTTTTTTAGATGTATTTCTCACTTCTAATTTTACTAGTTCACCAAAGTTAAGAAGGAGAGTAAATTGCCACTGACCTGTGGCAAGAAGTTTGAAATTTGACATTTGTGATAAAGAATAGGCAAGAAGTCAGAAAATATATGCCCTAAAATAATTCTTTTTTTCCTAAATAAACACAATTCATACAAGCAAAAAGAAAAAGGAATTACTCAATGACCTAAAATATACAAGTGAAAACCAGTGCACTCATACCAATACCAAATATGTGCAACCCAGGTAATGTCTTTGTAAGGCAAGTATTTCTTTTCACTGGAGTCAAGACTGTTCTGAGTAATCAATTGACAAGACCCTTTTATTTCTTCTTATTTTTTTAAGTAATAGAATTATTTTTCTCTCTCTACCAAACAGAATTTTTTGACACAGAATAATGTGAGAGAGAGCTCAGAATATGGAGCCATAAATCATGACTTTGATATGCTTCTCTGCCTCATTAGCTGGGTGAGCCTTAAATGCTTTATCTATGAAATGGGTAAAATAATAAATACTTTATTGTTTTATGAGGGTTAAATAATAAGCCCAGTATCTGACACATCATAAGCCTTCAATGACAGAGCGCTCTTAAAAATAACTTCTTTAGCACACATCTGTTTAGATTTTGCCTGCATGGAACACATTTCCCCTTCCTCTAGTGGCAGCGTCCTGATTTTCCTCTGGAAGCCTCCCTTTCTATACTGTTTATTGTTGGATCCTCTTATCTCATTCCAGGGATAGGCATGAGTTCCAGGCCTGATCAATTAGTCTTCCACTGTGTTTCCTACAGTAGAGTTTCCCAAATTCAGCACTATTAAATGTGGAGCTGAATAATTCTTTACTGTGGGGGCTGACTTGTGCATTGTATGTTTAGCAGCATCACTGTCCTCCACCTATTCGATTCCAGTAGCATGCTTGAGCTGGGACAACCAAAACTGTCTTCAGGCATTCCCAAATGTGAAAAATTGAAATCCACTGGACCGTAATGATTGGCTCAGGGATAGGATATGTAACTCAAATTGGTCCAATCAGAGTCAGTCATTGGAATTACCAGATAGGAGATGCACTATTTCCCTGGTTTTGCTCAGCTGGCATAGGGGAAGGCAGGGGAGGTTGTAAGATTGAAACTACAATGGACTTCTTGCCAGGATGCGGCAAGGCCTTTCTTGAAACTGAAAAAGGGTGAGTCAAAAGATGGAGAGAGAAACGAAAAAAAATTAGTCTTGGTGATCTTCTTTAAAGGCCTGTATCCAGCCATTTCTGAAGCAAGATGTCCCTGCACTTTTTTAATAACAGGAAACTATGCACTCTCCTTACTTCCTAAGTCAGCTTGAACTGGGTTTGAAGCACTTGTAAACTCAAGGCTAGCTATATTATAACTACAGGGCTGGAGTAAGGACTCAGATTATTACGTGAGGCACATTGAGATGAGCAGGTCTTAACATTTTTGTTACTTAGATCCCTATTAAAATTTGAGATGTTTTGGAGACTTTCTCCTAAGACATGCAGATATAAACATAATTTTGTACCTGATTTCAGTGGACTCAGGGACAGCTCCCCAAAGTCCTAAAGATTCTAAATTTCAGGTGTGCATTAGAGAGCTTTATGTTCTAAAAAACTGGTTCTGATGCCAGCAGGCGGCTTAACAGATTCAGATGCATTTAATTATGTCTCTAATATTTCTTTCTCAAAGATGCAGAGCGAACATACAAAGCTATCTTTGTCCATCTCCAGAGTCCTCATTCTCAGAGTCAATGTCTGAAGATGATCAGGATGAAAGAGAGAGATCATCTATTTCCACTGTATTACAAAGAAAGAAACAGTCTTATGTCTGGCACTGATAATTATTCCCTGCCATACTATAAAAGCTTTAACAATCAAAGAGAGTCTCACTAAGCATTTTTTGGACTCCTGGCAGAGACCACACTGCCCGACCCCGTGCAGGTGGGAACAGCACAGGTGAGTAAATACAGCTGCCTGGGAGCAGTACGTGGTGTGTCCTATTTTGGCTCACCTTGAGCAATGATGTAGCCTAGAGATTTTCTTTTTTATTCCAGTAAAGAATTGGAGCATCAAATAGGAGCCCTCCTCAGCTTCCCACTCTGGGAAGAGCCTGGGGATTTACAGAACAGCTTGAAGTCACCTTCTGCTTCATCTTTGAAATGGGTCCTTGTCCTCATGCCCTGCTAACTCCAGCAGACACTCTTACCCTTTGGTTTTTGTGAAAACAATTGCCAGTTGTTTCAGGCACAGGTAGCACACCCTGCCTTAGTGCTGGGCTTCTAAGTTCCTTGTTGCCACTGCACATATTTCCATTATGTGGCTTATGTGACCTCTTTGTAACATAAGGTTAGAACACCTTGTTTAAGCACTAGCTCACTAGTAATGTCTTCAGTTTTCCCATCTCTACAATGGGAACTGGTTGGATTGGATAACCTCCACATACCTGCTGTACCACAGGGCCCAGGGCTGAGTGGTGATGCAGCCATGGAGCTCTAACTATGCCAGCAACTCAGTAAATGCTGCCTATGCATCATCCCATTTGACTCTCACCACAACCCAATGTTGCAGGTAATGCTGTTATGCCCTTTTTAGAGGAAACTGAGGCACATGGATGGTAAATGACTTGTTCACAGCTACATAATGTTGGGATAGGGAGCCAAGCCCTCAAGCTAGCCTCAGACCACTTTTTCACCCTCTTGGCAACATCACTGGCATGAATCTAGATCCTCCTCTCCTCTGTTCCTGACAACCGCCTTTAAGGTTTGCCGTGAAAATCAGCCTGACTTTAGGCAGCATCTTTAGCTAAACACTCCAAAGGAAGGCTCTCTGCCAGGAGTGCCTGTAACCCTAACATCAGGCACCTGGAAGACCAAATCCTTTTAGCCTGCTGAGATTATCATGAGCACGGGCTTTTATTTATTTATTTATTTTTGTTTAGTTATAATTAACATACAATATTATATCAGTTTCAGGTGCCTAACATAGTGATTTTATATTTTTCTACACTGTGAAATGATCACCATAATAAGTTCAGTTACCACCCATCACCATACAAAATTGTTACAATATTACTGACTATATTCCCTAAGTGTACATTACATCCCTCTCACTTACTTATTTTATAGCTGGGAGTCTGTACCTGTTAATCCCTTTCACCTATTTCATCTGTCCTCCCACCCCTCTCCCCTCTAGCAACCACAGCTTGTTCTCTGTATCTAAGAGTCTGGTTCTGTTTCATTTTGTTTGATTGTTTTTTTTTTTTTTTTTTAGATTCCATAAAAGTGAAATCATATGGTATTTGGTTTTCTCGGTCTGACTTATTCCACTTAGCATAATACCCTTTAGGTCCATTCATGTTACTGCAAATGACAAAATTTCATTCTTTTTTATGGCTGAATAATACTGCATTGTATATACATAGTACATCTTTATCCTTTCATCAACTGACAGACACTTAGGTTGCTTCCATATCTTGGCTATTGTAAATAGTGATGCGATAAACACGGGGGTACATATATCTTTTCAAATTATTGTTTTTATTTTCTTTGGATAAATACCCAGAAGTAGAATTGCTAGATTGTATGGTAGTTCTATTTTTAGTTTTTTGAGGAACCTCCATACTGTTTTCTATAGTGGCTGCACCAATTTACATTCACATCAACAGTGCATGAGGGTTCCCTTTTCTCCACATCCTCGCCAAACTTGTTTATTACTGGCTTTTAAAATGTGGTTTGAATCCCAAGTATGGTGGGAAACTCAGAATCTTCCTCATGATCTCTGGTTTCTTGTAAAGACCATGTTTCTCCTGGTTATTTCTCATTCGGAATCTCTGCTTCCACTTACCATTGTCTTTTGTATGTCTCTTTTTGCGGTCATTTTCTTTTCTGTAATCTTCATTAAACAAATGTGGAACACAGCTGTTTTCCTTAATATCCCCATATGTTATCTATACACTTTATATGATAGACTTTATTTTTTAAGATTCAGGATAAAAGTAGAGGAACTTTTAGCATCTTATTAACTTTTCGGTCCCTTTAGTTTTAAGTGCTAATGATTTGGCAGGAGATGGCATAGTTTTCAAAGTAATCCATCCTGTAAGATAGACACTGATAACCTGACACACTGTACCATGTTCCTTATTGCTTCTCTGCTAAAACACCAAAACAACACAATGACAAAGCTAGGCCAATCCACACCTGTCCAATGGAAAGGGAAAAAAAAATTCTAATTACTTAAACCATGTCTATCCTCTTCAATCTTCTGACTAAAAGCATTGGGAGTATTGTCTGGATATGGAAATGGAGCTAAATAAAATACAGAGAAGTTACTGATTTTCTCTGGGGCAACACTGAATTTGCAAGAATGCTTTCTAGAAATTCAGTTGGTCAAAATCAAAGGCAAAGATCTATATGCAGAATTTATTATTTCTTCCTTCAACTTCCAAACCTGCTAAAAATATGACAGCCTCTTTATCTGTTGTTTTGTCAAATTTGCATCTCTCCAGTGCAATAAATACTAATTTCCCTTATTTATATAAATGATAAAAGGTAAATGTGGCATTCTATGAGTTGTTGGAGGGGGAGGGGAGTGTATTAGATGGCAATTTCGTCAAGGGAGCCTAGAATACCATAATTCTGCCCTCAACTATAGCCTGCATTCCTCTTTATGAGGTTCTTAATAGAACTAAAAATGGCAAAAAATGAAATCCAAGTATCCATTTGAGAGACGGTGCTGAAACTCAAGAAGTGGAGATTTCTGGAGAACTACCCATAGCACCTGGCTTCTACTAAAGGCACAAGGTGACACCACTCCTTCCTGGCGAATGATGTCCAACAAATGGTTTAGAATCTGACCAAATTATCTTCCCTTCTTGATTTAGAAAGGAAGGTTGTGAGAAAGGATTCCCCTCAGGCATAAGAAGAGGAAAATGTTTCTTCTCAGCCCCTCTCCTCACCTCTGCTATTGTCCTTCCTACAGTCCTTCCCAAATAAGGAATATGAAACACACATGTGTGACTTAAGATAAATCCATCTTAATTTATTCTCACCATCTTGTTTTTCAGTCACTTTTCATACTAGTGAAAAAGGAATTAGGTTGATAAGAACACAGCTATTACAAAATATCTCAAGCAGTTAGACATACATTTTGAAATACCTTACATAACGGGTAAGCATGGAGGAATAGTTTCTCATGCTGTATTTTAATACTGAATAATGTATTCTGGGCAGCTGTGAACAAGCCACTCTCTGGGAGGCAATGCTATTTTGAGGTTCCATTCTCAATATTGTATGTGATTAATAAGCACAGAGAAATTCAATTCAAACAAAGTGTTCTGCATACTAAAAACTAGGCCTACACATATACCATGGAAATGAGATTTAAATGAGACAGTACCACCAACGACATTTGTAAATGAATTAGTACCAGCAATTTGAAGCTTCTTAAAAGCTTTTCTATTCAGTTTCTTTGGTTTTAAAAGGTATCTTAAGGATATAAAAAATGTTCATGCAACATCGCCATGACCAACAGATGCTACTGAATTTTATTTCTACTTTATGCATACATTCATGGAGATAAAATTTGGTTACCAAACTGACCCAGGGTAGAGCAGAGAAGTAGAGGAAATTAAGTTTGGTGAGCTCTCAACCTCTTCTTTTTGCCCTTTTTGTGGCATTGCACTATTGTCTTTCTTCTTGCTCCTAGAAGAAGCTCTGAAATAAGTCATTTTCAGGTAGTGTAAGTTTTGGTCCCTATATTTCCTCTCCAGGGGGGATTTTTATGTCTTTTGAGATTTTGGCTTTGTAGCTTGTTAAACAACTTCCAGCACCAAAAAGCAGATGGAGAAATTTTTCTTAGAGAGAAGGATCTTCTTACTACCCAAGATATTTAAATAAAATTCAGGGACTTTTTACTTCACCCAGTGTTAGTTCTGTTGGTATATCCAAAGAATTTTCATATTGCAGCTCAAAACAATACATCACCCCAGAGTGACAAGATATTATCTTCCCATTTTATATCCTTATTTGAGAAATAACAAACAGATCAAACACGAAGAGAAGAGATTTTTCTATAGCATTATAAATACAGCATTTACTCTTGGACCCCTCTGGCAAATTATTTTATTCAGAGTTCACGGGCACTGAGTGGCAGAAAGGGATTAACCATGTTGTTGAAATGTATCAGTAAGTCCAACCACAACACACTTTTTTTTGATCCTGACAAGATAGATTTCCATAAAGTCTTTTAGACAAAAGTTCTAGAATAAAAGGGTTGTGTCATCTCATCTGGATAATGATTTTTATTATTCTCAATTATCATGAATGCACCCAAAACAGGAATTTATTTTCCCTTTATCTTGCCAAATTCCAATGCACGTTTAAATTCCTAGGTTCTGCAGTGACAGATGACAAATAATAGCTTGTGTTTAGTCAGTAAACTCCAAATAATTTATGTTTCTTGGGTGCAGTTGTTAAAAATGATCTTAATCAAAGAAACCATTAAATCAGTAAGCAAGTTGTCATAAATAAACAAGCAGCCATTGTCATTGCCTCATTTTGTAATCCATTAGGCATATCATATTTTCTATGATTCTGAATTCCTAGAGAGGGAAAAAATGCAACTTATGGATGGAACCAGCACTGAGCTTGAGGCTTGGGAAATATTTTGCAAATGGTTCAGATAATTAGTTTCCAAATAGTATCCCCATTACAACAATGCCAGTGGCAACATATTGGAGAGGTACTGTCTGACAGCAGAGAAGTGTTTAAGAGCACATGCTTTGGGACAAGGAACACCTTTATTCAATTTTTTTTTCCCTTCAGGACCTAGCTGCATGTATTGGTTAGGGTAACACTAGCTGCTGTAATAAACAAATCCCCAGATCTTAGTGGTTTAATACAACACAAGTCTATTGTTCTCATCAAAAGACAAAAACTAGTACTCCCGATTGGTTAGTGGCCGTCCTCCAAGTAGTGATTCAAGTTCCCAGGCTCACCTATCTTGTGATTTTACGTTCTCAAAGATGGCTTCCAGAATTTATGGTAGAGGGAGGAAGATGCATGGAGGATTGAGTACGGGATATTAATTACAAGTCCAGCCTGGACGTGGTACTCTTCACTTCTCTCAAAGTGCATTGTCTAGAACTCAATACCATGGCCACAGTCAACTGGAAAGGAAAGCTGGAAAATCTACTCTGAGTGTGTTTTCAGAAAAAAAGGCAAAATAGATTGGCTTATGAGGTAGCCTGGCTTTGCCACTCGGCAACCTATGTAATATGTAATAATCTCTCTCTGTATGATTTTCCTCATCTACAAATTAACTTAAAAATGCCTGTATTCACTGAATTGTTTTAAGTTTATCACAGTGTTCTGAAAATAGTAGTGGTTATTGTGACTAATAATAACTCTTCATTGAACATTGCCTCTACATTAAGAAAGGTTTTATTAATTCTCATTTTTGACTATTGAACATCAAACATTTATTCACAATTCAAAATGTATCACGAGAATGAATGACTCCTCCACCCTTACCCGAGCTAGATTCAAGAAAAGCAAGAAATCTGAAAATGGTACAATGGCAAAGGACATAGAACTTATCCATGTTCAAATCAAATGCAGAAGAATGGGAAAAAGTTTTAAGATTGACCAAAGTAGCATACTCTTTTTATCATCCTAAGAATGAAAAAAAGGCTTGAACAATTTTGTTGGACATTTCTATCATCTACTTACAATAGGCATTGTGAGAATTCTGTCTAAAGAAAACCATAATGCTTTTGTTAGAATTTCTTTCTCCACCTCTAACTTTCTTTGTATCCTTTGGATAAGGTATAAAATTTTGATTTTCCTAGTTGTTGATCTCAGAGAAACTAAAATGCAAGAAAGACAGTTTTTTCAAAATTACAATCAGGCCAAGACTAGGTAATTGAGCCCTCATATTATGTCTACATACACAAACAGTTGGCATAATTTGATTGGTTAAAAACAGCCCCACAATATCATACTTCTAACTAAATTCTACAGTGGCTACTGGTGAAACTGGTTTATAAATCATGAAGGGATATAACTGTAAGTTTTTCTCCACTAGGGAAGAACTCTACACCCTGATGGTTATGAGATCAGTTATGTTTTCATTAGTCATGATTTCTTCTGGCTTACATCAGAAGAGAGTTAATTCTTGGCTTGTTTTTATGGATGATTTGCACTGGCTCTTGGGACTGAATCTTCCAGTGAGACTGACATATCCATGAGTTAGCAATAATTTATCAACCTAAAGTCAGCGTAACACAACCAGGGAAGATGTGGTTACCCCAATGGATCAAAAATGAAAAACACTGGAAGTAAGACCATGTTGACACACTTGAGAGGAAAAGTTCTTGGTTGGGGTATGGAGATGCTAAGACAAACTTCTATTGCTAAGGAAGTTTGATAGTATGACTCTGGGCAAGATGTAAGGATGGCTTTGAAAATTATATCTGAAACCTAAATACTCAGCTCAAATAATCCACAAGGAGGCTAGGAGGCAGAGACTTGAATGTGTAGAATCATGTCTGTGAACCCACCCTTAAAACTTAGTAGAGGGAACAGTCACTCGGATATAGTTAATACTTATTCCTTCAACCTTATCATTTTCCTCTCCTTCCATTGAGCTCTAAACTCCATTAAACTGAAATACTTGCAGCTCCACAGTTTTCTCTTTTTTCTACAATATTGCATTGATATTCCTCTAAGCACAGACCCAGTCCTTCCTTCTTCCCCTGGTTAACTCCTACTCATCCCTCAGAACTTTGTTTAGCTGATGCTTTCTATAATTGGCCTTCCCTGACTCTCTAAGAGTGAATTATATGTTCTTTTTATGTGTTTCCACTTTATTCAGTGGTTATCATAGTAGATATGAGTTGCCTGTATGATTTTGTTAACATTTATCCTCTTGGAGTTTAGAAAAGAGCTTAACTTGCCACTGTGTTCTCCCACTATATTGTAAAGTGCTAGGTACATACTAAATAAGTCTTAATAATTTTGTTGAGTAAATAAATGAATAAAAAATGAAGTCGGCCTTCCGTTTGCCTTAGAAGAGTATATCAGTTGCTATGCCTTGCTGAGGCTATGCTATGCATCAGATCCATTGCCTTGGCTGAAGTCTAGTTTATTTCAAACAAAACCTGATCTATTTTGAGATCTCCCAAGAGGTGACAGATAAATTAGTCTGAAACACCAAGAACTGTGCAATGGTTTGGTGGTTATTTGACTTGAGAAAAAAGAGTTATTCTTTTCCCTGTCCCTCGCTTAGAGGAATATTTATGTCTCTTTATATGATATATTTCTCATTTCTCAAAAGCTATTCCTTCATACCCCAGTCATGCAGAGCATAAATAAATTATGTTTACAAAAATATTCTGCAATATAGAGACGAAAACTTCTATGTAAATGGAAAAACCTGCACTATTATCTTCAGTTACCTTTGGAAGTTTTGCATCTGAAAAGCATCCGTTTTAAAATCAAATTATGCTCCATTTCATATTCTAACTCATGACTAGAACAGTGTTGGACCAGCAGGTTTTCCACTAATACCACACTTGTATACAAGATGCTACCCTGCGTTGCTGTCTAAATAATCCTTTACAGAGATGAAAGGTTAATTACCAGCTGTTCTAATGATTTGTTGTTATTGATTTAAATGCTCCATTTGTTTCAATCATAGTTGTACGATTTTATGCTACAAAAAATCCCATTAACCCTCTAAAGAAATTACAGTTCCCCTTTAAAATAATGTTTTCTGAAGGTCTAAGGCAAAGTAGGAAAAAAGAAAGCAAAACAACTGGAAAACCCCCTTAATAGAAAGTGTCCCATGGTTTGTGAATGACCGTCACTCCCTGTGGGAGAAAATATCAACAAGATTAAGCATATAATACCATTACCTTGCATTTCCGTTCTCCAAATAAGACCGTGCATATTTAAATTTCAATGTTACAACTGAGAAAAATGGGGAAATGGAAGTTAAGTGATTGTCCAGGGATATCTAGAGAATTATAGTCAAAATGTAGGACTCTAATTTAGATCTCTTTAAGTTTTTGTGTTATTTTCTCGTCTAGAATACTCACACACACAAACACACACACACGAGAGGACCCTTGCAAGCATTGGGAGAGACAAATATTGTAAGCACTTTGCATATAAATGATATATTTTGCTTATTAGCAAAGTAGAAAATTTTAAACTTAGAGTAATTTAGGGGGATTCATGAACAAAATTCTTCTTCCCTTTTAAAAAAAAATTTAAATGTAAAGTAAGCTTTGAAGGACTCTATGAAATACTCAATGGTAGATTTTTTCAAGAAAAAAAGACTGGAGTAGTAGGAGACCCTGAAAATTCATTAGTTTTTAATAGATGTGGGATTTTAGGCTTTGAAATTCTTTTTTTTTCCCCTACAATTGCTCTAAGATTTGCCATCAGGGTTGTAACCAAAACCTGTTTTGTTTATATGTACCAGATGCCACCAATGTTCATAGCAGCACTATTCACAATAGCCAAGACATGGAAACAACCTAAACATCCATCGACAGATGAATGGATAAAGAAGATGTGAGATATATATATAAATACATACAAACACACACACACACACACACACACAATGGGAATATTACTCAGCCATAAAAAAGAATGAAACAATGCCATTTGTGGCAACATGAATGAACTTAGACATTATCATATTAAGTGAATTAAGCCAGACTGAGAAGACAGATATCAGATGATAACACTTTTATGTGGAATCTAAAAAAAATGATACAAATGAACTTATATATAAACTAGAAATAGACCCTCAGACATAGAAAACAAACTTATGGTTACCAAAGGGAAAAGGGGTGGGGGTGGGGATTAATTAGGAGTTTGGGATTAACATATACACACTACTATATATAAAATAGATAACCAACAAGGACCTAATGTATACCACAGAGAGCTATACTCAATATTTTGTAATAGCCTGTAAAGGAAGAGAATCTGAAAAACAATATATATATATATTTCATATATATATGGCACTTAATCACTTTGCTGTACACCTGAAACTAACACAGAATTGTAAATCAACTGTACTTCAATTAAAAAAAATGTACCAGATGCCACTTTACTTCTTTTTCTCACATGTATTTTGTGTATTGTAATGATTTTTTAAGAATGAAGGCTGGTTTAAATCTACATGTGTATGTAGATTATTTAAGTATATCCTCTCCTCTTATTTATGCACTATTTTATAAAAAAATTATGTTCATCATAGGGTTATTGAGTGGCCCAAATGAACTATTCATGAAGCTCTTTGCACAGTGCCTAGCATACAGTAAACTCTCCACAAATGGTAGTTGCTATGTGTCATTACCAGCATTAACTACTAACAGTTGGGGCTAACAGACCCTCACAGGAAAATGTCTGCATTGTAAGGTTAACTATAAAGTATTGCAATTACATTGTATCTTCTTTAAATTTACGGCGTGGATAGATTTCAAGGATAACTCTTTTTAAAATAGTACCTTGGTTCTACACTTATTCCAATGATTCTGCTATTACTCAGAATGTTACAACACGGCCCTGAAATCAAGCTTTAGAGCCAGCTAATAAACCAGTTGAAAGAGGCAGTCTTAACATTTCACAATAATGTTTTTTACATCCACGTGATATTGGAGCTTATTTCTGAGGGTACAAGTGTGTTCACGTCTCATTTACTGCAAACCACTGTGTCCTCAGTTGACTTTGGAGCCTAAAAACAAAAATCCTTGGTGACTCAAAAATAGTGAGGATTAGCTAGGAAAACTGCGTTTGGGTCTGGGACACAAGCACTTCTTTCAGTAATTAGCAAACAATTTGATTTTCTGCACAATTTGGAGCATTGCTTTCTATCACTTGCTGACTTCTCTATGACAATGTAGAGAAACAAGTACCATGCCCGACAGTCTCTGAACTTTGATTCTCTTTCTTGCCCAGAGGAGAATAGAAAATTCCCATAGCAGCTCAGCTGAATCCAGATCACCACCTTCCAGTCCAGTTTCCACCTCCCTTCACTTTCCTGTAGGTCTCAGTTCATTAGTTTTATGTGGTTTTTCTGTTTACATTTTTTTTAAAGTCACTTTTCAGTGACTTGAGACTCAATATTGCTATGAAATCCTTGCCTTGGTCGAGTACTTTTGGTTTCGAGTAAAGAAAATCCACTCAAACTATATTAAGTCAACAAAGCAACTTAGAAGCAAGAGTGTATCACATATCACAGGCAGCATGGGCAGTCCAATCTTAAAAAGGATGGAAACAAGAAAACATGCCAACCTATGTTAAACTCTCCAATAACTGACCTTAGTCCTACACCAAGGCAGCTAACCCCAGCCCCATATGTGTAGTTGTCTCCATCTCTCTGGAGCCACATCATTTTTCATCCCTGCTGCTTTCCTTCATCTCTTTCAGTCTTGCCTCTTGGCAGAACTGTTTCCTCTTCCTCCCCAGCCCATGATGCAAAATGCCTGCCCTGTAGTCTTTCAGCTTATGTCTCTTCAACTCAAGGAAGAAGAAAGATGACCAGCATTTGGAAATGCTACTTCCAAACTTCTAGCAGAGGCATTGGAATTAACCTACACAGGGGTCAAACACATCCTTGGTCCAATAACTTGCATGTGGGAGAAGGGATTTTTACAACATAAATAGGACATCAGCACCACCCTCCACGTCCCTCTATACTCCAGGGGTACAGGGCATATAGGCTGAGGTATGGACTAAGAAGACACCCTCTATGTTGTCTACTATTCTGTTCTCCATTTTGAAAAGATCATTTCCCATCCACATTCTTCCCTAAAACGGTTTTCCCATTTTTATTACCTCAGGGAGAATGTGAAGAGTGTAACTCCTGCCAAGCAATGCCAAAGCTATTCATACGTTCAAAAGCTAATGAAGACACCACAGCTAATCTCTGGGAGGTATCCTGCATAGCTAGGTGATGTCAAATGAATAAATCAATTCAGTTCAAACAAAGCCATCCAGAGGAGCACCATATAGACATGCTGAGCAGCCTTCTACTGCCTTTCCCTCTTTAAACAGTTGTGCTGATGCCATGGAAAACATCAAGGACACATTCCAATCAATATCAGCTTTTTTTTCTGACACAGACACAAACACCCCACATACCCACATACACGAAGACATTTTTTTTTAAGAAGCAGAGCTTAGATTGTTTTTAAAAACAACTGGCATGCTAGCTAATAACCACTAGACAGCACTGTACTCTATACTTCAAACATTTGTTAAATGATTTTTGAGTTTTTGCTAGTGCCAGACACTCCACTTAGCCCTGATGATAGAGAAATGCACAAAGTATGGTGCATATCCTTAGAGAGATCAGAATTTAATGGAAGGGATGGTTAAGCAAACAGGAAAATATTAAGACGCAGGCAATAAGTTTTAGGATGGGAGAAGGACAGATGGCTTTGGAAGAATGTTCTCTGGGAGAAGACCTGAAGGATGTTTGGGAGGTTAAGGTAGAGAGGAGAGAGTAAAGGAGGTAAAAGCAGTTAATCGAGGGTATATATTTATTAAACAAATGATTATATGCCAGGCTTTGGGCGATGCCCTGGGGATACAGTGGAGACTAATTCACACAGCCTCTGAATTTTCAACCAAATGGGAAGCCCAAGAATAATCAAAGTATCAGAAAAAAACGGTGTTGAATGCCAGGAAGGAAAAGTATAAGGGAGAATCGCCTCTTCAGAAGACAAGAATAGCATGTCTTATTTCTATTTAGCCACAGGAGGACTAGACCTAGGAGACACAGAGTGAGGAAGGAGAGACATTTGAGAGATTCGTGTGAGTGGAGCAGGGAGCTCCGGAGTCATGATGGAAGAAAAGGGGGAAAGGCAGGAAGCAAACCAACCTTGCAGGGTCCGGAGGCTCAGTTGAAAGATTTTGGCTTGAAACTAAGTGCAGTAAAGTTCCAGTGAGGGTCAGGCAGAGCAGCAATATACTTGCATTTGATTTTTTAAATGATCACACTGACTACTGTGGAGAGCATATCCGTGGTTGGGAGTGAGGAACACAAAAGTATGGATCTAAGGAACTAAAAATAATTCGCTCTGATTGGAAGTCAAGAACTGAAGTAAGTCGGACAGAGAAAGACAAATTTCAAATGATCACTCATATGTGGAATCTAATTTTAAAAAATGATATAAGTGAACTTATTTACAAAACAGACTCACAGATTTCAAAATTCAACTTATGCTTACCAAAGGGCAAACATGGAGGGGAGGGATAAATTAGGTGTTTGGGATTAACATACACACACTACTGTTTATATATAAAACAGATAATCAACAAGGACCTACTGTATAGCACAGGGAACTCTACTCAGTATTCTGTAATAACCTATATGGGAAAAGAAGCTGAAAAAGAATGAATGTATGTATATGTATAACTGAATCACTTTGCTGTACACCTGAAACTAACATGACATTGTAAATCAACTATACTACAATAAAACTAAAAAGAAAACAATCTACCAAGGCGGGAGGGGGAAGAATTGTATAGATCGAGAATGGGAAGATGTGAGGCCAAAGGGGTAAACAGGAGGAGATCATAGACTATATTGTAATTATATGGGAAAATATATAATGTATGATGAACTGTGATACCCTGCTTGGGCTGCCATAACAAAATATCATAGACTGCATGGCTTCTACAACAGAAATTAATTTTCTCATGGTTCTAGAAGCTGGGAAGTCCAAGATCAAGGTCTGGGAGGGTTCAATTTTTCATGAGGGCTCTCTTCTCTCGGGGTGCTCACATGGTCTTTCCTCAATGTGTGTGTTAGGGGTGGGAGCAAGCTCACTGATGGCTCTTTTTTTTTTTTTTTTTTTTGCGGTACATGGGCCTCTCACTGTTGTGACCTCTCCCGTTGCGGAGCACAGGCTCCAGACGCGCAGGCTCAGCGGCCATGGCTCACGGGCCCAGCCACTCCGCGGCATGTGGGATCTTCCCGGACCGGGGCAGGAACCCGTGTCCCCTGCATCAGCAGGCGGACTCCCAACCACTGAGCCACCAGGGAAGCCCTGATGGCTCTTTTTATACACATACTAATCCCATCAGATCAGTGCTCCACCCTTATGACCCCATGTTGCTTTAGTTATCTCCTAAAGGTCCTATTTCCAAACATAGTCACATTGTGGGTAAGACTTAAACATGTGAATTTTGAGGGGCACACTTCAGTTCATGGCATTCAGGAAATTCATTCCTTCTATATTTCCCAAGTACTTTTTGTTGAGATGACTAGCCGTTTGATTACATATAATGCCATTTTCCCACCAAACCAATTCATCCAAGAAAAGGTGGCCTTATAAAAAAGCTAGAGCCTAGAAAGAATACCTTTGATTATAAATCTTATGAAAGCCCTAACCCCAAGTAATTGGCCTAAATCCTATCGAGAAAAAAATTTTGTAGAGACTTTTTGTCCCTTTCTTTTGATGCCAAGCTTTGACGTTGTAATTATGATTCATTTTATAAGGTAAATGTAACCAGAAACTAATATCACATTTGCACTTGCATTAATTATTCTGATTACATGTTATCTTGAAAACATTCCACCAAACTGTTTGAGCCTTTTCTCCTCTTTATTTCAGCTTGTTTGTCAGGAGTCCAGAGACAGTGCCAAATGAATACCACTGCTCAACTAAAATGAATTATTTAGGCATCATATTGTCTATGTTTTATCATGGCAGAGACTTGAGCTCAATGCAAGAATTTTCCAGAAATGGTGTGTTCCATATTTCTGACCGTGTTTAAGCAGAGCCTGGAAGATTACTTGGGGGCATGAAGGTAAAGTAGATGCACTAGAATAAATGACCTTAAAAAATCCCTCCCAACCATTCCTCTCCATGATTTATCATCAGGTCACTACACCCAAAGATCTATCTCTATTTTAGTTCTTAGGCTTCATAAATCTCAAGAACCTGAAACTTACTCTTCTACTTATAGTTATTTATCTGCACTTGCAGAATCTTGCATGGCTCTTGTGCTTATCTTGTTTATCCTGTTTATTCAAGGAAGATTTTATTTACTGAGAATTAGATGAGGTTTCTTTTGAATTATTATAATGTGTGCTTTGCCAACGCAGATGTCAAAGGGTGTTAAGCTTTGGTTTGTCCAAAATTATGCTTCTAGATGGGACCTAAATCTCGTTGTTTTACAGAGAAGGAAACTGAGTTTTTTGAGTTTTGAATTCAGGCAGTAACTGATATAAATATTGTCAACTTTCTATATCCTTTCATAGCCATATCCCAGCATAGCATGTATAAAGTGAATAGATTTTAGAGACAGACAGACATGAGTGTACATCTAAGCTCTGACAGTTACTGTTTAGCCTCGGGTAAGTTATTTAACCTCTCTGAGTCTCCACTTCCTCATCATTAGAATACAGATGTCGTACTTCACTTGTTGCAAGTATTAGAAACAACTTAAAAACAATGCTTGGCATAGGGTGGGCACTCAAAATGGGAGCCACTCTTATTACTACCGTGGATCTCTCACCTCTGAGATAGCATGCTCTGTCACATTTCCACTTCTCCTCCTCCCTTCTCTTTCAGCCTTTGTTATCTACGGTCATCTTCCTCAACTTTGTCTCTGCTTCTCATCTCATTCTAAGACTGGCCAGGACAAGACCTGCGGTGCCAGAACTGGAAGTGATGACAAGAGAGAGAAAAGCTCCTCTCTGCTGATTTACTCCTGAACCTGGGAAGGCACTGGCCACTTGTTCTGCCCCTTTCCTCAGAATCCAAACCTCTGTGTTCCATTAGCATCTAGGAAGTCTGAGAAACACTATCTTCCCAGTGGATATGGGTGAGTCCTCTTCCATTCTTAGGGTATAAAGACTCTCTATTAAGTGGTGATTACCCCAAGAACTAAGAATAAAATAAAAATAAAAATAATATAGTATAAAGACAGTGCCAGCAGGAAAGGCAGCAATATAAACATCCTGGCTTACTTTTCATTCCCTACCTCCCCAGCCAGCCCCTCCCCACATGCACATAATCCCATTTGTACCAGAAATAAAACCCTGCTCATTCAATGTAGGAAGCAACGTAACTAGGAGCAATGTGGACTAGAACCAAGTTTTCTAAACTCTTGGTCTAAGACTTTTTAAATTGAGGTCCAAACGATATTCTCAAGTAGAATTTAAATCAACTCTTTTTCTAACTTAAACACAGTCAACACCCAATTTCCTGCACTGATGGAGAGAATAATTTATACTTGATGTTGGAATACATTGTGTAATGGGTATTAGTTTGCTAAAGATATACTTTCCTAATTACACTCAGCTGAAGGCAGGTTGGGTGGAATGGAATGGGTAGCAGCTTAGGCGTCAGGGTGTCTGAGGCTAAACAGCTAAAATTTCTAGAGCATGTACTTTAGGTCAGGCATAAGTCTACAAACAATTTTTCTTGCTTCGTCTCATTTATTCTACACAACAGTTTTATGCGGTAACCATCGTATCTGCTTCATTTTACAGATGAGGAAATAGAGGCCAAAAGGATTTAAATAAATTGCTCCATCTGAAGAATGACGGTATTGAGAAGGAGTTCTGACAGCCCCCTTAGATTCCCAGATTTCAGATCTACTAACGAGGCTTTTCATTCTCTGAGCACATCACCACTGATAAGAGAAGGAAGATGGACAGCCTCCCACTGAGTGGCACCCAGAGCCCTTCAGAGGGGAAATATCAGCAGGATAAAGTTCAGATGTGAATAATGTGCCCCGTTTCAGCCACTCAAGGTAGGCAGCAATACTAAAAAATTAGAGTCACCTGAGGTGAGTAAAGCACATGCAAGGGAATTAAGAGAAAGAGAAAGGTAAGAGATTATTGCAGATGGGGAAACAGAAAGCTTGGCAGGAGACAGAAAGCTTGGAGCACGGTGGTTAGCAGTACAGGCTGGGTGCCAGTCCCCACTCTTTACCATATTATTTGAACAAGTTTCAGAATCTCTCTAAACCTTGATTTTCTCATTTAAAATATGGATAATTATAGCACCGACCTCCCTCAGTGGTTGTAGGTGGGATGAGATGAGGCAGGTCAAGCACGGAGCCCAAGGCTGGGTGCTAAGCAAGTGCTCAGTACATATTAGCTTTTTTTAGATGGTGGGGTGAAGGAGTTAGGACCACGTGGCTGTGCATGACCTGTGGCTGTGCTTAGACATGGAAAGTGAAGGCACGGTTCACTATAACCATCTATGTGTGTGTCCTTTGTCTAATAGTGATATGACTCTTTGGAGTGGTATTTTGAATCAGTCCCCACTGGTTTCTGAATAGTGATGCAGCCCAATATAAAGACTGTCTCTCAAGATCCCATCAGTGCCATGTGATAACTCGTTACAGTGGATTAAATTAGGTGGTGGTGATGGCTTGTCTCAACTCCAGAGATGCTAAGAAAATCAGTGCTGCACAGTTCGGCCTCAGCAGTGGTTCAACCTGCTACTTTCCTCCACCTTCCCATCCTTCCTCTTTCCCCCTTTATTTTCCTTTATTTTTTTCCACCCCTTCTCCTTCTCTCCTTTGAATTTCTCCTTGAGGGATTCAACTGACTGGATCTTAAATCCAAACATGTATTATGGAAACACACACAGAAACAGATACAAATTCTGTTAGAGGTGAGACTGCAAAGAAAATAAAGCAGATATGCAGGATTATCAAGAGAGTAATGAAGGAAGAGTAATATATGTCCAGATCTTGGTGTAAGATCAGCTAAAGAAACCCACTGCCTTACAAATAAAAGCACTTATGTGTACAATCTAAAAGTCCTCATTTCTCCAGCAGAAGTGCATTTTTCAAGAGTTGACTAAGTCTGAACCCCCATCCTACGCAGCTGCAGAAAATCTGTCAGCTTCTCTCCCCCATTACTTGCAAGCATTTCTACAAATCCTCTGGGAATGACAATATATACTGTTAAAAATCCATCCTGTCTCCTGTGTCCTACCCCTCTGTGCACTACTCCGGTGAGGACTGCCTCTCTCTGCATTGTGGGCCCCCCACCTCCAAGCCTGCTTCATTTCATCCAAGAACCAAACATCATTTCCCCATAAGCATGGCTGAAACCAGGTTATGGTGATTAATGGAACTTTACTAAAGACATAGGGATAACATATAGGAATTTAAATGCAGAAATGGGAAACTTCAACCTTCCCAGCTGGTTGTCAAATATCACTGTTCCTGGGATCCATTGACCAGCTAGTCTAAGGGGTACACAGCTAGACCCCTTTCTTTTTTACCTTGACCTGCCACACTTTTGCAGATGTGTACATACTGCTCCCTTTTTTTCTCTCGGCCTTGCCCATGGCCTGTAGACAGAGGAAATAAACCTGAAAACCAAATTATCTTCTATGCTGTCATCAGTGAAGATGGATCTTCAAACCCTCATACCTCCATCTCTTCATCCCAGTACAGGCTCTAAGCTTGTCTTTGAAAAAACAAGATGTTTTCAGGGGCATATTTTTCTCCCCAAACAAGAGAAATATGACCTTTAACAGCAAGTTTAAGACTCTATGGAGTCATACAAAGACTTCATAAAATTTGACATTTAATTTCTTTTTTTTTTTTTTTTTTAAGGCATCTGAGATTCAGTTCCCAGTTTGGGCTCAAGGTCCACATAACTGGCATTTCTTCCCAGGGCAAACTCAAACAGTGGGAAGCTTTTTTCAAGTCTATTGTGTTGGTGAGTGGTGGCTTTGATATCAGAACTGAGATCTTTCTATCCCTTTCAGAACAAAACCCTGGAAGTCTCAGATTTATCTTTCTAAAAATAATATGACACTACAACTCTACATTTTTTTCTTCTTGGGAGGGGATAATGCAGCTCTAGTAAGAAATCAAGAGAACAGGTTAAGTAGAAGACCCCACTTACTCTTTCCTGACATTCATTAGTTCCTTCATAAGGGTTTGGGGAAATAAAACAAGAGACCTGAAGAGACTAAGCACTTTCTCACATACACACCCCTCAGATGAATACTGCTGTGCCCTTCACGGTCATGCCATTCAACTTATCTAGGGTTTCCTACACAAAATATTTCAAATGTTTTACAGTGAGACTCAAAAGAAATAAAGTGAAGGTGGCTGACAAACTGGGAGTAGTTACTACTGCAAAAAACAGAACAAAAATGGCAAAGCAATTGGTAGAGAGCAAGAGAAAAAAAGACTAAATAACGGGCAGGTTTGGAATGCTTTCCTGGTGTAAGTTTGCTTACACGATATTTAGGGGAGATAAAAGGGAAAATGTCTAAAAATGTCAAGACAAGTACCCATGATACCAATGTGGTTTGGGTGGGATTGAAAGTGATCAGAATATGACTTCATAAAATAAGATGAAGATTAGAAGGTGCTTTGAGAAAGGTAATAGTTGAGTAGGAATAGAAATATGTGCATGAAAGTGACTCCCTTAACGAGCAGAGTCAGTGAAAATACCCAGTGAAGAATTTGGACAGGTCGGGAATAGAGTCCTGCTTGGTCTTTCCAAACAAAAATTCAACTAGGACAGTGGGTCACACCAAAGTCAAGCCACGCACGACAAGCCGAAGCAGAAACTAGGAACTTCTGTCATTTACCAGCCAGGACTCAAAAAGAAACACTGCTAAGATAAGATCTCAAAGTAAGGCAAACAATTCCGGAGCTTGGGGAGGCATAAAACCCACTCACGAGATAGAGAGGCAGCTCTTTCTGAAGGTCGTAAGCACTTACCTGGTCTTGCTACTGCAAGGCGTTTCAGGGTTGAAGAGCAGAAGGCAGATGCTACTGGACACACCTCCACCTTGCTTCATGTACCAGGAGAAAGTTCTCTGCTGTAATGGCTGTGTACTGGGTAAAATTGTTTGGATGCCAGGTACTGTGCTGGGTCCTTTTCACTCATCTCTCATCTGCACCACCATCTTGCCTGCATTTTACAGCTGAGGACTGAGACAGCAAACAGGTAACCACCTGAATCCACTGAGGCTAGTGATTGGTTCAGCTGGGAACAATTAGGACGTCGTCGGAGGCCTTGGTTAACAATTATAGCTAATAAGATATCAGGAATTCCTTTTCTGCAACTGGAGTTTGGTCATCGAATTTGTCTTTACCTGGAGATAATATGCCATGGAAAATGCAGGAGTGTGAAAGCCAGAAGACTTCAGTCTAGCCGTGTTTCTGTCACACACGATTTATGCAGTTTTGGAGGAGTTATTTAACCTTTCTGAGGTTCCTTTTTCTTATCTGCAAAATGAGTTTTGCTTATTTAGAACGTATGGAGGTTAAATTTTGCAGTGACAGTGAAACCCTTTGACTCTGATTACCAGTTCTGTTTGTAGTTATTTTAAACGATGGGGCTTGATTTGGCCGATAATGCATCTCGTTCTCCTTTTGTTCTAATGAATCTCCAGTTAATATAATGTTTCAATCAAGATGCAGAAATAGGAAATGCTCAAGCTAACAGTAGCAAGAACTAGAAACTGACTCAGCTAACTTAATACAGCGAGGTATATTGTAAAGATCATGGGTATCTCAGAAAACTTCATAAATAGAGCCATACCTCCTGAGGACAGCTGACAAGAGCCCAGGAATTTTCTCTCCCTTTTTTCCTTTTCCCTCAATACGTGTATCTTCTAGACATCTGCTTAATTCTTTTCTCTAAAAAAACAACTTTTCTGTCCACTCATCCACATGCACATAGCTGTCCCTTAAGGTACCTTAAGCCCCTGCCGTCTATGTGACTTTCCATTTTGGCTATCCTAGAGGAAATGCATCTGTCTCTGTGTCGCAATTCCCCTTTCCCAAGAGGAAGCATGTGATGGACTCAGATTAGTTCAGGGGTGAACCTCAGTGTTCCATGAGCTGTAGACAGAGGCTGTGAGTCAGAGGTGTCTAAGGCTGGCTTTTCTAGGCTGTGATTAGACATTTTTTATAAGAAGGAAGTAGAGTGTGAGGAAGAGAGGATTGTCATCTCTACTCTAGGTGCCCAAAGAACATTTCTTGAAAGAAACTCAACATTTTTTATATTTGGTACCTCTGTATAGTCAAATGTCCTTTGAGAGTCAAGAATAAAGAATAGGGAGGGCTTCCCTGGTGGCGCAGTGGTTGGGAGTCCGCCTGCCGATGCAGGGACGTGGGTTCGTGCCCCGGTCCGGGAAGATCCCACATGCCACGGAGCGGCTGGGCCCATCCGTGAGCCTTGGCTGCTGAGCCTGCGCGTCCAGAGCCTGTGCTCTGCAACAGGAGAGGCCACGACAGGTAGAGGCCCGCAAACAGCAAAAAAAAAAAAAAAAAGATAGGGAAGGGTTAGTGACTTTTCCCAATATTACTCAGATATAATTAGATCTAATTAGCCAATTGAGTAGAGACCTAACATCATTAGAAGACACAATAAGATATTTAGAATAACAGATATCATCCTTTTACTGTACATTACATGCTCCCTCCATGCCTCACAGACATATCCACCCTCGCCACCCCCCCACCAGGTAACTTCCACAGCAATAATCTTCTATTATGCTGAAAATTTTCCTTTTGGGTTATTGGAACCTCATAAACAAGTGAGCTCAAAAGGCAAAAATGTGGTTTCACTATTTCTTTTGACACCTGTAGAGAAATCACTGCCCTGGCTCTGATTTAATCAACCCAGAGCATTAAACCCTTAATATTTAAAACAGACAAGTGAATGATTCTTTAAGGATCATAAAATTCCTTTGTCTTCATTGGCAAATCCATTATTTAAAATAGAACAATCACTACAGTGTTTAAAAATTGAGTTCTGCTCCAGGACATAGGCTTCTTTCCAGGACTGAGCAAAGTGCAATAACTTAGAAAAGGCTAATAATTGAGAAATGTTAACATTCATTTTATGTAATGTTATTACATTATTTGGACACTGCTCTGAGAGAGAGTAATAGCAGTGACTTTTTTTGTGAACTGCCAGGCTACAGAAATGGATGGAACTGGATTTCTGTCCATCAGTAACTCCATGGGATAGCAGACCTCATTCAATTGCCCTGTGTATGAGTCTCATCATAGTCTGTAGGCTCTTGGAATGCCCAGAAAACTGCTAGAGATTCTTTCCCATCCCACCGCTTTCTTTGGAAGAAGTCCTGACTCTTTATGCACTTGAAAGGATTGAGACTGATGGGATTGATTTTTTGAAATTGTTTAGAGAAAAAACGTTTGGGCTACCATTCTGAAGAAGAAAGATAAGAACGAGAAACCATCAAGGAGTGTGACCTTTTGGGTCAACAATGCAACCCCATTCTCTCTGACAATTGCTTGTCCCGATCCTCTGACCAAATCCATCTGGGCCATGACAGAAAACCTGACCAAGCTGGGCCATCGTGTTCTCTCTCTTGAGAATTTGGAATTAGTATTCAAAGATATTAGTTAGATTCTTTTAGTATTTGAACTCAGAGGACATTTGACCTTGGCAGCTATGATGGGGTAGTTCTTTTAAATTATGCTCACAGAACAGCAGATAGTGTGAGGAAGAGAGAGAGAAAAATGAGATAGAAATATAGAAGGAGAAGCAGAGAAGTGAGTTTATAAACATCCAGAGAAAGAAAGTGAGAGTGGCTGTACTACTTTCCAATGGCTTTCCCGTTCTAATTCATTATAAAGCATTTCTTGCCTTTGGGTTCTGCGAGATAACCCTAAACTCTTGATGAGAGCAAACCCTAAGCTATTTACATGTGAGTTTAGTTTAAATGGGTTTCTATTACTTGCAGACAGTTGAGAGTAAGTTTATAAGCCAGTGAGAATGGAGAAAAGAAAAAAAGAGAATTAGAAAACTGGTTGAAAGGACCTTTTACAAGGTTTCAAGATTTAGTACTTACATTTATTTGTTTTGAAGGACAAGGCATAAAAATCCCCCTTTTAGAAAACAGAAAGTTGAATGAGGTAACTCTTTGAGATTCCCTTTACTGATATGATCCTAGTCAAGATATTAATTTGGGGGGATAGCATTCTTAAACTGACTTAAAAATTTCTTTTAGAATCAATACTTGAATAGAGCAGATCTCTTCCTTGGCATTGGCAACCGCTGCAAGTCAGAATGTGAGAAACTATCTCAAAACAGAGCCTATGCTCTTAACCCCAGCAACCAAGGTACTCATTTCACATAGCGTGGCTGCTTTTGCTTTTGCTCTAATGCTTTTTTTCTTTAATAAGTATAAGGAGGTCATCTGGCATATCCACTACTTACTAAGAGAATACACAGAATCTTAAGAGTATACATTGGAGCAGATACATTTAGACGGAGCCATTGTTCCTAAATCATAAATAGAAGGAACATTAATGGCTGTTGTGGTTTCTCATGCAAACTCAGACAATTCTCACGGGGGTTGATAAAGAGCCAAAAGCTTCTCAACACCAAAATGGAGGAATGGTGTGACTGGGGAAGGCTACTGTTTCCAGGTTTTTGTTGTTGTTGTTAAGGGGAAGTTGATGAAAATGTTTTAAAATTAGATAGTGGTGATGGTTTTCAATTCTGAATTTGCAAAAATCTACTAAGTTGGGACCTGTGGGAAGATGGCGGAAGAGTAAGACGCGGAGATCACCTTCCTCCCCACAGATACACCAGAAATTCATCTACACGTGGAACAACTGCTACAGAAAACCTACTGAACGCTGACAGAAGACCTCAGACTTCCCAAAAGGCAAGAAACTCCCCACGTACCTGGGTAGGGCAAAAGAAAAAAGAATAAACAGAGACAAAAGGATAGGGACGGGACCTGCACCAGTGGGAGGGAGCCGTGAAGGAGGAAAGGTTTCCACACACTAGAAGCCCCTTCGCGGGCGGAGACTGCGGGTGGCGGAGGGAGAGAGCTTCGGAGCCGCAGAGGAGAGCACAGCAACAGGGGTGCGGAGGGCAAAGCGGAGAGATTCCCGCACAGAGGATTGGTGCCGACCAGCACTCACCAGCTCCAGAGGCTTGTCTGCTGGGCTGCAAGGGCGGGCGGGGCTGGGAGCTGAGGCTTGGGTTTCGGGTTTCGGTCTCAGGGCGAGGACTGGGGTTGGCGGCGTGAACACAGCCTGAAGGGGTTAGTGCGCCACGGCTGGCCAGGAGGGAGTCCGGGAAAAAGTCTGGAGCTGCCGAAGAGGCAAGAGACTTTTTCTTCCCTCTTTGTTTCCTGGTGCGCGAGGAGAGGGGATTCAGAGCGCTGCTTAAAGGAGCTCCTGAGACGGGTGCAAGCAGCGGCTATCAGCGCGGACACCAGAGACGGGCGTGGGATGCTGGGGCTGCTTCTGCCGCCGCCAAGAAGCCTGTGTGCGAGCGCAGGTCACTGTCCACGCTCCCCCTCCGGGGAGCCTGTGCAGCCCGCCACTGCCGGGGTCCCGTGATCCAGGGACGGCTTCCCTGGGAGAACGCACGGCACGCCTCAGGCTGGTGCTACGTCATGCTGACCTCTGCCGCCACAGTCTCGCCCCGCACTCCGTACCCCTTCCTCCCACCGTCATGAGTGAGCCAGAATCCCCGAAGCGGCTGCTCCTTTAAACCCGTCCTGTCTGAGCGAAGAACAGACGTCCTCTGGCGACATACGCTCAGAGGCGGGGCCAAATCCAAAGCTGAGACCAGGGAGCTGTGAGAATAAAGAAGAGAAAGGGGAATCTCTCCCAGCAGTCTCAGGAGCAGCGGATTAAAGCTCCACAAACAACTTGATGTACACTGCATCTGTGGAATACCTGAATAGACAACGAATCATACCAAATTGAGGAGGTGGACTTTGAGAACAAGATTTATGATATTTTCCCGTTTTCCTCTTTTTACAACAAATTATCCCAAATTGAGGAGGTGGACTTTGAGAGCAAGATTTATGATTTTTTCCCCTTTTTCTCTTTTTGTGAATGTGCATGTGTATGCTTCTGTGTGAGAATTTGTCTGTATAGCTTTGCTTCCACCATTTGTCCCAGGGTTCTATCCGTCCGTGTTTTTTTTTTTCTTTAATTTTTTTTAATAATTATTATTTTATTTTAATAAGGCTATTATATTTTACCATACTTTATTCCATTTACTTCATCTTCTCTCTCTTTATTGTACCTTCCCTCCTTCCTCCCTCCCTCCCTTCTTTCCTTCCTTCCTTCCCTCTTTCTTTCTACTTCTACTAATTCTTTCTTTCTACTTTTTCTCCCTTTTATTCTGAGCCGGGTGGATGAAAGGCTCTTGGTGCTGCAGCCAGGAGTCAGTGCTGTGCCTCTGAGGTGGGAGACCCAGCTTCAGGACACTGGTCCACAAGAGACCTCCCAGCTCCACATAATATCAAGCAGCAAAAATCTCCCAGAGATCTCCATCTCAACACCAGCACCCAGCTTCAGTCAATAACCAGCAAGCTACAGTGCTGGTCACCCTATGCCAAGCAACTAGCAAGACAGGAACACAACCCCACCCATTAGCAGAGAGGCTGCCTAAAAACATAATAAGGCCACAGGCACCCCAAAACACACCAGCAGACATGGACCTGTCCACCAGAAAGACAAGATTGAGCCTCATCCACCAGAACACAGGCACCAGTCCCCTCCAACAAGAAGCCTACACAAGCCACTGAAACAAACTTAGACACTGGGGACAGACACCAAAAACAATGGGAACTACGACCCTGCAGCCTGCAAAAAGGAGACCCCAAACACAGTAAGATAAGTAAAATGAGAAGACAGAAAAACAAACAGCAGGTGAAGGAGCAATATAAAAACCAATCAGACTAACAAATGAAGAGGAAATAGGCAGTCTACCTGAAAAAGAATTCAGAATAATGATAGTAAAGATGATCCAAAATCTTGGAAATAGAATAGACAAAGTGCAAGAAACAGTTAACAAGGACCTAGAGGAACTAAAGATGAATCAAGCAATGATTAGAAACACAGTAAATGAAATTAAAAATACTCTAGATGGGATCAATAGCAGAATAACTGAGGCAGAACGGATAAGTGAGGTGGAAGATAAAATAGAGGAAATAACTGATGCAGAGCAAAATAAAGAAAAAAGAATGAAAAGAACAGAGGACAGTCTCAGAGACCGCTGGGACAACATTAAATGCACCAACATTCGAATTATAGGGGTTCCAGAAGAAGAAGAGAAAAAGAAAGGGACTGAGAAAATATTTGAAGAGATTATAGTTGAAAACTTCCCTAATATGGGAAAGGAAATAGTTAATCAAGTCCAGGAGGCACAGAGAGTCCAACACAGAATAAATCCAAGGAGAAATACGCCAAGACACATATTAATCAAACTGTCAAAAATTAAACACAAAGAAATCATATTAAAAGCAGCAAGGGAAAAACAACAAATAACACACAAGGGAATCCCCATCAGGTTAACAGCTGATCTCTCAGCAGAAACTCTACAAGCCAGAAGGGAGTGGCAGGGCATATTTAAAGTGATGAAGGAGAAAAACCTGCAACCAAGATTACTCGACCCAGCAAGGATCTCATTCAGATTTGATGGAGAAATTAAAACCTTTACAGACAAGCAAAAGCTGAGAGAGTTCAGCACCACCAAACCAGCTTTACAACAAATGCTAAAGGAACTTCTCTAGGCAAGAAACACAACAGAAGGAAAAGACCTACAATAACGAACCCAAAACAATTAAGAAAATGGGAATAGGAACATACATATCGATAATTACCTTAAATGTAAATGGACTAAATGCTCCCACCAAAAGACACAGAGTGGCTGAATGGATACAAAAACAAGACCCATATATATGCTGTCTACAAGAGACCCACTTCAGACCTAGAGACACATACAGACTGAAAGTAAGGGGATGGAAAAAGATATTCCATGCAAATGAAAATCAAAAGAAAGCTGAAGTAGCAATTCTTATATCAGACAAAATAGACTTTAAAATAAAGACTATTACAAGAGACAAAGAAGGACACTACATAACGATAAAGGGATCGATCCAAGAAGAAGATATAACAATTGTAAATATTTATGCACCCAACATAGGAGCACCTCAATACATAAGGCAAATACTAACAGCCATAAAAGGGGAAATCGACAGTAACACAATCATAGTAGGGGACTTCAACACCCCACTTTCACCAATGGACAGATCATCCAAAATGAATATAAATAAGGAAACACAAGCTTTAAATGATACATTAAACAAGATGGACTTAGTTGATATTTATAGGACATTCCATCCAAAAACAACAGAATACACATTTTTCTCAAGTGCTCATGGAACATTCTCCAGGATAGATCATATCTTGGGTCACAAATCAAGCCTTGGCAAATTTAAGAAAATTGAAATTGTATCAAGTATCTTTTCCGACCACAATGCTATGAGACTAGACATCAATTACAGGAAAAGAGCTGTAAAAAATACAACACATGGAGGTTAAACAATACACTACTCAATAACGAAGTGATCACTGAAGAAATCAAAGAGGAAATTAAAAAATACCTAGAAACAAATGACAATGGAGACACGACGACCCAAAACCTATGGGACGCAGCAAAAGCAGTTCTAAGGGGGAAGTTTATAGCAATACAATCCCACCTTAAGAAACAGGAAACATTCCGAGTAAACAACCTGACCCTGCACCTAAAGCAATTAGAGAAAGAAGAACAAAAAACCCCCAAAGTTAGCAGAAGGAAAGAAATCATAAAGATCAGATCAGAAATAAATGAAAAAGAAATGAAGGAAACGATAGCAAAGATCAATAAAACTAAAAGCTGGTTCTTTGAGAAGATAAACAAAATTGACAAACCATTAGCCAGACTCATCAAGAAAAGAAGGGAGAAGACTCAAATCAATAGAATTAGAAATGAAAAAGGAGACGTAACAACTGACACTGCAGAAATACAAAAGATCATGAGAGATTACTATAAGCAACTCTATGCCAATAAAATGGACAACCTGGAAGAAATGGACAAGTTCTTAGAAATGCACAACCTGCCAAGACTGACTCAGGAAGAAATAGAAAACATGAATAGACCAATCACAAGCACTGAAATTGAAACTGTGATTAAAAATCTTCCATCAAACAAAAGCCCAGGACCAGATGGCTTCACAGGCGAATTCTATCAAACATTTAGAGAAGAGCTAACACCCATCCTTCTCAAACTCTTCCAAACAATATCAGAGGAAGGAACACTCCCAAACTCATTCTACGAGGCCACCATCACCTTGATACCAAAACCAGGCAAGGATGTCACAAAGAAAGAAAACTACAGGCCAATATCACTGATGAACATAGATGCAAAAATCCTCAACAAAATACTAGCAAACAGAATCCAATAGCACATTAAAAGGATCATACACCATGATCAAGTGGGGTTTATTCCAGGAATGCAAGGATTCTTCAATATACGCAAATCAATCAATGTGATACACCATATTAACCAGTTGAAGGAGAAAATCCATATGATCATCTCAATAGATGCAGAGAAAGCTTTCGACAAAATTCAACACCCATTTAAGATAAAAACCCTGCAGAAAGTAGGCATAGAGGGAACTTTCCTCAACATAATAAAGGCCATATATGACAAACCCACAGCCAACATTGTCCTCAATGGTGAAAAACTGAAACCATTTCCACTAAGATCAGGAACAAGACAAGGCTGCCCACTGTCACCACTCTTATTCAACATAGTTTTGGAAGTTTTAGCCACAGCAATCAGAGAAGAAAAGGAAATAAAAGGAATCCAAATTGGAAAAGAAGAAGTAAAGCTGTCACTGTTTGCAGATGACATGATACTATACATAGAGAATCCTAAAGATGCTACTGAAAAACTACTAGAGCTAATCAATGAATTTGGTAAAGTAGCAGGATACAAAATTAATGGACAGAAATCTCTGGCATTCCTGTACACTAATGATGAAAAATCTGAAAATGAAATCAAGAAAACACTCCCATTTACCATTGCAACAAAAAGAATAAAATATCTATGAATAAACCTACCTAAGGAGACAAAAGACCTGTATGCAGAAAATTATAAGACACTGATGAAAGAAATTAAAGATGATACAAATAGATGGAGAGATATACCATGTTCCTGCTTGGAAGAATCAATATTGTGAAAATGACTCTACTACCCAAAGCAATCTACAGATTCAATGCAATCCCTATCAAACTACCACTGGCATTTTTCACAGAACTAGAACAAAAAATTTCAAAATTTGTTTGGAAAAACAAAAGACCCCGAATAGCCAAACAATCTTGAGAACGAAAAACGGAGCTGGAGGAATCAGGCTCCCTGACTTCAGACTATACTACAAAGCTACAGTAATTAAGACAGTGTGGTGCTGGCATAAAGACAGAAAGATAGATCAGTGGATCAGGATAGAAAGTCCAGAGATAAACCCACGCACATATGGCCAACTTATCTTTGATAAAGGAGGCAGGAATGTACAGTGGAGAAAGGACAGCCTCTTCAATAAGTGGTGCTGGGAAAACTGGACAGGGACATGTAAAAGTTTGAGATTAGATCATTCCCTAACACCATACACAAAAATAAGCTCAAAATGGATTAAAGACCTAAATGTAAGGCCAGATACCATCAACCTCTTAGAGGAAAACATAGGCAGAACACTCTGACATAAACCACAGCACGATCCTTTTTGACCCACCTCCGAGAGAAATGGAAATAAAAACAAATATAAACAAATGGGACCTAATGAAACTTCAAAGCTTTTGCACAGCAAAGGAAACCATAAACAAGACCAAAAGACAACCCTCAGAATGGGAGAAAATATTTACAAATGAAGCAACTGACAAAGGATTAATCTTCAAAATTTATAAGGAGCTCATGCAGCTCAATAGCATAAAAACAAACAACCTAATCCAAAAATGGGCAGAAGATCTAAATAGACATTTCTCCACCGAAGATATACAGACTTCCAACAAACACATGAAAGGATGCTCAACATCATTAATCATTATTGAAATGCAAATCAAAACTACAATGAGATATCATCTCACACCAGTCAGGATGGCTATCATCAAAAAATCTAGAAACAATAAATGCTGGAGAGGGTGTGGAGAAAAGGGAACACTCTTGCACTGCTGGTGGGAATGTGAATTGGTACAGCCACTATGGAGAACAGTATGGAGGTTCCTTAAAAAACTAAAAATAGAACTACCATATGACCCAGCAATCCCACTACTAAGCATATACCCTGAGAAAACCATAGTTCAAAAAGAGACATGTACCAAAATGTTTATTGCAGCTCTATCCACAATAGCCCGGAGATGGAAACAACCTAAGTGTCCATCATCGGATGAATGGATAAAGAAGATGTGGCACATATATACAATGGAATATTACTCAGCCATAAAAAGAAACGAAATTGAGCTATTTGTAATGAGGTGGATAGACCTAGAGTCTGTCATACAGAGTGAAGTTAGTCAGAAAGAGAAAGACAAATACCATATGCTAACACATATATATGGAATTTAAGAAAAAAAATGTCCTGAAGAACCTAGGGGTAAAACGGGAATAAAGACACAGACCTACTTGAGAATGGACTTGAGGATATGGGGAGGGGGAAGGGTAAGCTCTGACAAAGTGAGAGAGAGGCATGGACATATATACAGTGCCAAACATAAGGTAGATAGATAGTGGTAAGCAGCTGCATAGCACAGGGAGATCAGCTCGGTGCTTTGTGACCACCTGGAGGGGTGGGATAGGGAGGGTGGGAGGGAGGGAGACGCAAGAGGGAAGGGATATGGGAACTGATGTATATGTATAACTGATTCTCTTTGTTATAAAGCAGAAACTAATAAAAAGAAAGAAAAAGGAAAGGAAAAAAAATCTACTAAGTTGTATACTTCAAAATGGTGAATTTTATGGTAATTGATTTATATCTCAGTAAAGCTTTTTTTAAAGAACATGCAATTATTTCACAAAATAGCATAAATATCAATAGTTGAAAATGTCACTGATAATGACACAATAAAAATTGACTAGAATGTTAAAATGAGATCAACTTTTTCAGGCTATACACAAGAATTTTTATAACAACTCACACTTAATTTGACCCGGAACTTGTCCCAGACTTTGCTAGGCTTCTGCAACAGTTTTCAGAGGCCTGAGGGAGAGAACAGACCAACTTATTCCTTCATGAAATAACTTCATGACATCTACAATCTCCTTGCAGTCAATATCCAATATTCAGTGAGGTAAATTGGGTACTATATACGACCAGAGGAGCAATGCCTCATAGGTTAAGTAGCATGGGGAAAAGGAATTTGGTTCCTCTATGCTTTCCTATAAAAATATTTCTGAGGCACTGGGAGAAGACATTGGTATTATGGTTTAGTTTCCCCAGTGATTATGTCCATCATATTCTACAGAGGGATATGTTTTACCTCCAAGGGAAAAAAATATTAATTTCCCTGTTTGTTAGGGAACTCACACCTAACTTTATCTACATCCTCTTTCTCCTAACCCTTGGGTGGAGGTAGAACTTTTTCTGTGTTAGTTGAGCTACATTCTGTGCAAACCAAGACAGGTGAGACCTGCAGTAAATCTCAGAGGATGTCCTAGGAAAACTAAACTTGTAAATGTCTTATTTAGCTCCTTAAAATCTCACAGAGGGGGGCTTCCCTGGTAGCGCAGTGGTTGAGAGTCTGCCTGCCGATGCAGGGGACATGGGTTCGTGCCCCGGTCTGGGCAGATCCCACATGCCGCGGAGCGGCTGGGCCCGTGAGCCATGGCCGCTGAGCCTGCGTGTCTGGAGCCTGTGCTCCACAACGGGAGAGGCCACAACAGTGAGAGGCCCGTGTACTGCAAAAAAAAAAAAAAAAAAAAAAAAAAATCTCACAGAGGGGATGGTAGATTAATGAGTCACAATATTCAACACACAGTACTTTTTATTGCTGAATGCATGTACATGTAACAAAAAAAATCCAGAAAATAAATCTCAAGAGATGTCATATGCTAATAAACTGTGGAGATCTAGTAGATAATTTTAACAATTATGAGTTTCATATATGAATGGTTTTCTTAAAAAATAGTTTTCCCTCTTTTTTTTTTTTTTTTTTTGCGGTACGCGGGCTTCTCACTGCTGTGGCCTCTCCCGTTGCGGAGCACAGGCTCCGGACGTGCAGGCTCAGTGGCCATGGCTCACGGGCCCAGCCACCCCGCGGCATGTGGGATCTTCTCGGACCGGGGCATGAACCCGCGTTCCCTGCATCAGCAGGCAGACTCTCAACCACTGCGCCACCAGGGAAGCCCTCCCTCTCTTTATTTTCTTCAGAAGTAAGTTAACATCCAGAGTTTCTGGAAATGTTTAAACTTTTTCAGCCATATACATATCAAATAAGTTCTATTGCTAAAGAATTAGTGTTACAGCTTTATTATTTGGGGCACAATTCAAGAATAGATTTAGTGTGTAAGCATTCTACCAGCATACCCCTCTGAAACTCTGGAATTTTAAAAAGAAATATGACTTAATGGGTTAGATAAATAGTGGAACCAGCAGAATTTTTTTCCTCCTATATTTATGTTAGTAAAACATAGGCTTTTCACAGCACTGCTGTTTAGTACATATTGTTACATGTTAAGGTTCAATTGGAAACAAAAAAAAATTCCATGTCATAAGAGTCTTCTTTCTTTACACAAAATATCTCTCCAATATCTAGCTTATCTCCTGTAGTACCAATATTTTCAATAGTAATATATTATATCCAAACACTATATTGAGGTCTGAAATTATTAGTCTCCCTCCTAATATTCCATTGCCTATCCCTTCTGAACAGTCATTGCTTAAATCTTCTCTGTTATTCCAGCTTCCTTCCCATCCATTGAATACTTTTAGCTTTCCAATATTCACCCATAACAACTTTATTATTTGATTACCACAAGGTCTCTATTGTAAACTAAAATTTTAGAAATGGAGACCTGAGTGAAATAAAAAGGTATTTATTTGAGTTATGTTAGGATTGCAGCACTGGAGAAACAGATTCATAAAGCAGTTGAATTGTGTTCCACTTGACTACAAAATGGGGCAGGCAAAAGGCAAAGGCAAAAGCCACAGGGTTACAGTTTGCTACATGAATTGTTTATCAAAAATTATAATTGGAGTTCCAAGAAGTAAGGATGTTTGTTAAGTAATGATTAGTTGGGGTCTGAAATGGTTACATAGTTACAATGGAAGACCTTGAGACCACAAGGTTGCAGCTGGCAAGTATTGTTCTGAATATGGCTGGTAATGCCTTTGGGTCTGGTACAGTTCAAAGAAAATTCAAGTTCTCAGTGGTGCAGAGATATGTCTGAGACCAGATCCTTAATAGCTGCCAGACTCCATTTTTGTACGCCTAAACTGTGATTCCACCATTATAATTTTAATTTGTCATCACTATGAAGTAGGTGTTTAGGTATTTCAGGTTGTAATCTCATCGTTTAAGAGGTAAGAAAACTGAGACCCAGAATTGTTAAGTGATTTGCTAAATGGTAATGACTTACTTAGGGCTTTTATTAAGGTGGGTCTCTTTTCTAAAAATCTAAATAAACTTGATTCAACTCCCAATTTCTGGCCTGTGAGGATATAGACCCTTTGCTATAATTTCAAAAATTCCTCAGATACTTACTTCTTCATAGTCCTGACTGCCTGGAACTCTTCTATCTTACATATATTATGTCTACTTTGTCCTGCATCCCTTTGGATGAGAAACTCGGTTTTTTCTTTGATTCCTCCTAAATTCCTTTACACTGAGATTTAAAATTTCTAATTAAGGCTTTATTACATTCTGCTAAAAACTGAAAAGTTTTTGAGAAAACCTTCCATTTACAGTCCAGAGTAATACTTCTTAGAGCTCCTTGCTCTCCACTGAATTTTTAAAATTTCAGTATGTCACAAAAACCATAGCTGTCCCCCATACTCCTTTCTCTTTCCACACAATTCTTCCCCAAACTGCTCTCCCCATCTCAACTGAGGTGGAGACTGTTTTTTCCAACTCTATTTTTAATCTCTGAATCAGCTCTTTTTTTAATACTAGATTTTAAAATTTAATTTTCTTTTCACCTATTTCCTGGAATGGGTACAAATATGGAGGGTCCTATAGCTGACTTCTGAAGACAAGATTTGTTGTTACCTTTTGGACATACAGATGGAGAAGGCGAGAATATCTTGAAGGATGGGCATGGTACTAGGAAATAAAGAAAATAGATTTAAATGGAAATATTAAAAATACACATATAACTTCCTATTGTTCTTTTAGGGCAATAGTTTTTCCATCTCTCAGATGGGGTGGCCAAGTTTTCAGAAGGGCAATGACTTACCCATGATGCATGGCCAGAATAGTCTTTGGTGCACGCTAAGAGGCTTATTGGGAGACTGCATACATTTACCCTAAAAAGGACATGACCCATTCTTTTGTTCCTGATTAGTACTATGGAGGCATGCCTTCACCCAAATGCACACACATGAAAAAGATGGAAATATTCCCCATGTACCATAATATTATAGCTTCTATATGCCAGACTCTTTACTGCAAGGTATTTATTGTTTCCCCCAGTTACAGGTAATAAAACTGAGGCTCAAAGACCTATCCAAATCCTCCTATGTAATATGAGGAAGAACTTGTCTGTGATACAAGATTCAAAATTCTATGCTTATTATACTAGTGATTATAATTGAAAATGAAATGCTAGTGTTGGATCAGCCTTCAGAACTATCCAGTCCATTTTTAATGCTAAGTTTAGCAGCCAAGGGAGAGTAAGTGGCTTGTCCATGGTCATATGACAAGCCAAAAGTAGATCTGGAAGAATTATCATCTGACTTCCTTTCAAGAATTTTACATTGAGGTATAAGATGTCTTTATTTTGTTCTATAAATTATTTTCCTGTGTGAGTCTTCTTTCCTCAATGACACTTCAAGATCTTTGAGGGCAGTGTTGCTTCTTAGACTTTGCCAGTTCTCCCCTTTTTGTCCACCTCGTCCCCCACCATGTTTGCCTAAAAACATCCAGGCCTACCTGAAATAATATTAATTTGCATTTGCATATCACTTTACAGCACGTGTTCTCAACCTTGACATGACGTATTGGTCCCAATCATTCATTGTTGTGTGTGCGGGGGGAAGTGTGTGTGGGGGGTGGGTTGGTGGGTGGGGGTGTCCAGTGCATTGTAGGACATTTAGGCACCATCCCTGGCCTCTACCAACTGGATGCTAGTAACACCTTCCTCTCTTCCTCCACCAGTTATGACAATCAAACAACACCTTTGAAATTGTCAAACGTAAACAACCTAACTTTAACCTCAAGGAACTAAAAATACAAGAACAAACTAAGCCCAAAGTTAGCAGTAGGAAGAAAATAACAATGATCAGAATGGGAATAAATGAAATAGAGACTAAAAACATAATAGAAAAGATCAATGAAACTAAGAGCTGGTTGTTTGAAAAGAAACAAAATAGACAAACTGCTAGCTAGACTTACCAGAAAAAAAGAGAGAGGACTCAAATATAAAATTAGGAATGAAAGATGAGACATTACAACTGATAATGCAAATGCTCATAATAGACTACTATGAACGATTATAAACCAACAAATTGGATAACCTAGAAATAATGGATAACTTCCTAGAAACATACAATCCAGCAAGACTGAATCATGAAGAAATAGAACCTCTGAACAGACCAATTACTAGGAAGGAAATTAAATCAGTAATCAAATCCTCAAAGGATTTGATTATTCCCGGACCAGATGGCTTCCCTGTTGAATTCTACCAAATATTTAAAGAATAACTAGTACTAATACTTCTCAAACTTTTCCAGAACACAGAAGAGGAGGGAACACTTCCAAACTCTTTTTATGATATCAGTATTACTCTGATCCCAAAGCCAGACAAGGACACTACATGAAAAGAAATTGTACCAATATCCCTGAATATATTTTTGCATGAACATACAGGCAAAAATCCTCAACAAAATATTAGCAAACTGAATTCAACTGAATTCAATGATACATTAAAAGGATCATACACCACAATCTAGTGGGATACATTCCAGAGATAGAAGGATGGTTCAACAACCTCAAAATTACTGTAACAAACCACATTAATAAAATAAAGAATAAAAATCATATGATCATCTCAACAGATGCAAAAAAATTGACAAAATTCAACATTCTTTCATGATAAAGACTCTCAACAAACTGGGCATAGAGGAAACATACCTCAACATAATAAAAGCCATATGTGACTTGCCCATAGTTAACGTCACACTCAGTGGTGAAATGGCTGACAGCTTTTCCACAGAGCCAAGGATGCTCAGCCTTACCACTTTTATTAACATAGTACAGGAAATTGTATCTAGAGCAATTAGTCAGGAGAAAGAATAAAAGGTATCTGAATAGGAAAAGAAGAGGTAAAACTGTCTCTATTTGCAGATGATGTAATATTATGTATAGAAAACTAAAGACTCCACCAAAAAACATCAGAACTAATAAATAATTTCAATAAATTTGAAGGATTAAAAAATCAGTATACAAAAATCAGTTGCATTTCTATACACACAACTATGAACTATCAGAAAGAGAAATTAAGAAAACAGTCCTATTTACAAAAACATCAAAAAGAATAAAACATTTAGGGATGAATTTAACCAAGGAGGTGAAATACCTGTACACTGAAAACTATAAGACATTGATGAAATAAATTGAAGAGGAAACAGACAAATCAAAAATATTCTGTGCTTATTGATTAGAAGAATTAATATTGTAAAATAGCCATCCTACTCAAAGTGATCTACAGTTTTAATGTAATCCTAATGTCATTTTTCACAAAAATATATAGAACAATTTTAAAATTTGTGTGGAACTAGAAAACACCCCTAATAGCCAAAGCAATCTTGAGAAAGAAGAACAGAACTGAAGGCATCACACTTTCTGATGTCAACCTATATTACAAAGCTATAGTAATCAAAACAGCCATGCAAGGTAGGCATTTTCCTATCCACATTACATATGAGGAAACTGAGGCCAAGCAGAGGAAATGACTTGGCCCCAACAAGCTATTTACCATTAAATGTCCCTCTGTATTTCAAGAAAGCAGAGAATTTTTTTAGTTCATCCCTGCATCTCTAGTATCTGATACAGTGTCTGGCATATGATATATACTCCTTAAATGATGAAGAAAGGAAAAGAGAGAGCGAAGAATGAAAATCGAGATTGAGACCCAGGTCTATCTGATTTCAAAAGTTGCTCTCTCTGTTGTAATCCTGTCTTGCAATCCAAATCCCTCTGAGGGCTATTGGCTAGATCCCAGTGACCTAGGAAGTCACTTCTGATTGGAACAGGTTCAAGAATAAAGGAGGTGGAGGCAGGAGGAAAGAAGCAATCTGGAAGCCCACCTCTTGGCCGGGTAGCCAAAAAGGTTGCATAGTCTGTTTTGTGGAGGAGGTCCAACTACAGAGTGAATCATCTTTTGAGTTTAGGATAAGATAAGTTCCACTCAGGTTGTAGATGGGCTTTACAGTAAATCCCTAACCCCCTTTCATTGGATGAATGGGTTGAGGCTTCTCTCTTGAGGATCCCATCCTAAAGGCAGTGGATACTTGTACAAGCTATGCCCTCTGGACCCCCTTGATCCCAAAATATTGCTTATAAACCTATTTGTCCATTTTATTTATTTATTTATTTTTTGGTAGATTCTCACTGCTGCTGAGGCCAGCTGCTCACACAATATGCTTGTAGCAGCATTCCTGGCAGGCTCTTTCTCAGAAAGCCAGTCTTGTTTATGGTCTTTCCAGCTGACTGAATGCTACAAAGCTCACCCGTGCTGTAGAATCAGGAGAATATATACACCTGTAGGTATGTATCTTCTAGGGCCAGGTCAAAACAAGTGAAATAAAAAGCAGAGTTATGACATTCATTGTTTCATATTAACACAAGAATGACAATAGCAGCAGCAATAACATCTTGGACCATTTACTTAAATTGCTTAAAAACAGAAAACCATTGCTGAAGACCACTGAGTTACCTGGCAGAATCAAGGGGTGTGGGAGGACACAGTTGTTTCCAGTTTTTTCTCACCCAAACTCTCAGAACAATGAAATTAGACTCTTAATAGATCAAGTCAAATCAGCTCAATCACAAGCGAAGAATTTATTGACTCATGTAACTGAAAAGTTTTGGGTTTTTTTAAACAGTCTCATCAGAAATCTCTATCTTTTTCTCTCCCCCACTCTCTTTCTCTTTCCTCTGATTGAGAAAAAAAAATCTCTCTTCAAATTGCATATCAGTCTCTCCAAAAGGACTCCTCATGGCCTGAAGGTGACATGCCTACCCCAGTGCAAATCACTGAGCTTAGGAGAATTGTCTGATTGCTTCACAAAGCTCACTCTGGAAGTGGGGAATGTGGGTAATTTGCTTGGTAGTCCCACTTGGGAACATGGAATAGGGCTCCTGATGGGCCCATTTAGATGCTTCCTCAAAAGCAGAAAGCCAAGGAGTTGAGTTGGATTTCACAGCTATGTAAGAATAGGATGTGCACTGCAGGGTCTCCATCCAGAACCAGAGCTCAATCTTCTTAGAATATTTTCTTCTACTCCTGTCATGTAAAGCAAGGTATTTCCCTGCTCTCTCCTGTGCTTGTTACAGCAGAGGTGGGAGCTTCTTACTGGTTTATCTCCTCCTAGGGCCTGCTCATTAGAAATAGTGGATTCCTTTTTATTGGATTAACTGATTTATCTTTCCCCGTGAAAGCAAGTTTAGCAACACAAAAAATTAGGGCTTCCCTGGTGGCGCAGTGGTTGAGAGTCCGCCTGCTGATGCAGGGCACATGGGTTCGTACCCCGGTCTGGGAAGATCCCACATACCGCGGAGTGGCTAGGCCCGTGAGCCATGGCCGCTGAGCCTGTGTGTCTGGAGCCTGTGCTCTGCAACGGGAGAGGCCACAACAGTGAGAGGCCCGCGTACCAGAAAAAAAAAAAATTAAAACAACTGGAGGCTAAAAGTCTGCTTCTTCTGTTTCTTATATTATCTGAGATGAGGGAGAAGAATTGAGGTCTATTCTTGTTTTTTAATCCTTCAGGTCAATAAAACCACAAACAGACTATTCAGATAGTCCTATATTAAATAAAAGCTACCAGTTAGGGCTTCCCTGGTGGCGCAGTGGTTGAGAGTCCGCCTGCCTAATGCAGGGGACACGGGTTCGTGCCCCGGTCCGGGAAGATCCCACATGCCACGGAGCGACTGGGCCCGTGAGCCATGGCCGCTGAGCCTGCGCATCCGGAGCCTGTGCTCCGCAACGGGAGAGGCCACAACAGTGAGAGGCCCGCATACCACAAAAAAAAAAAAGCTACCAGTTATAAGACCCAGCAACTCCATGTTCTGACACATTCTTTGGCATTGGTCATAGTCTACATTTTTGATTAATCATCATTTCTTATCTTGGGGCTTACTGAGTATCTACTAAATTCTAGGAACTTTAAAAATATTTACAAATTTATAAAGAAGAGTAAGTATCAGCCTCAATTTATAGATAATGAAACTGAAGGTAAAAACATTTAAATTGTGCAAGTAAGGCCACGGAGCTAATAAGGAGAGGAGCTGGGATTCATAGCCAGACCTGTCTGGCTCCAAGCCCAACTATCTTTCAGGATACCATATTGTTTATGCATGAGACAACATGTTCTTTATCATTTGTTCAAAGATGTCTTTCAGTTGACTAGCCCTTATCAAAACAGCTAATTGAAGGCCCTCTTAAATAAGGAATGCTCTGTTTTTGGTGAGGCTGGGGAACACCATTCATCCAAACCTTCTGGAGCACTAATAGTTAATTTGTTTCTGCATCCCCAGTCTTTCACATCATTGTTTCCTTTCTTTCTAGCTGTCCTCATATTAATAAGTGAGTTTAAATGATCAATGCATAAATACCACAACAAAAATCTATAAGAAGCTGAAATCAAATTTGTGTCTACTCTAATGCCTTCTCCTGAAAGGAAGAGAGGCAAGAAGGAATTATCAGAGGGAACAATATGCAACAGAAGCTTTGGGAGCTTGTTAACAAATGGAGCTGCTTTAAGTTTCAATCACAGAGTCCATGCTTTGGTAGATCTGGAATGGGACCAGCCTGGGTGATTTTTTTTTTTTTAATTTTTATTGGAGTCTAGTTGCTTTACAATGTTATGTTAGTTTCTGCTCTACAGCAAAGTGAATCAGCCATATATATATATATATATATATATATATATATATATATATATTCACTCTTTTTTAGATTTCCCTCCCATTTAGGTCACCACAGATCATTCAGTAGGGTTCCCTGTGCTAAATATTAGGTTCTCATTAGTTATCTCTTTTATACATAACAGTGTGTATATGTCAATCCCAATCTCCCAACTTAGCCCGGGTGATTTAGATACAAGTGATTCACCAACAGGCAAACAATTTGGAAAACCTTGGTGTAGTAACTCAAAAACTAACTTGATTCTTGTTAGATGTGGTCCCATCCCTCTTGCCCTATTGCTAAATCAAAGTTTGGTGATTATAACCTATAATTGTTAGATTATATTGGAAAGGACACATTGTAATGATAGCAGACTGGATTAAGTGCCAGGAGTCCTGGGTTCTAATCCTCTCTTGGTCTTAGTTTTGTGTATTGATAAACATTCTGTAAGAGCATTTGGAAAAGTTAAAAATTAAACTATGCAAATTCAGAGGTTTTCTTGAGGGATTTCAGAGATATAGCTTCTAGAGGCTGTACAACTGACAAAAGGGTTCTGAATGTAACATTTATTCTACATTGAGACATTTGTGAACCTTGCAACTTATTTCCCTCAAGAATCAATAGAGTTCTGAGGCATATATGAATTTCTTCTGAAAGAATTTTCAGTAACCTGAGTCTATTTCCCCAGCTTCTTCCATTATTCAGAAACCCTGGATGGGAATTTCAGGGTCCTAAATTTATATACCTATATGTACATAATAATCACTGGTAGAAGAACAATAAAGGATATTCCCTAACAAAGATAGGCAAGCTGCATTCTGATCATATACTAGTAAGACAAGAAAAGCAAAAAAAAAAACTGATCCAGAGGTAATTAGAAATAATACAAATTGTCTTATATCCTTTAGGAAAGATTATTTGTGATTCTTGGTTCCATTGTAAGCTGCTTGTCATTTCACTGAGTTCAACTCTGTTTAACCTGGTAGCCCAGAAATGTGTTTATTTTCAAACTTGTCATTTCCAATCAGCTCACAAAAGAAGTAAAAATGGTCAATAGACATGAAAATATTTGATCTCACTAACCACCAAAGAAACGCAAAAGGAAATGGTTGTTTTTTCATGACTAACAAACTTGAAAACATTTTAAGTTGAGCAAAAATTATAACAATGTGGAGAGAATTGGGAAAACAGGTACTCTCATTTCGCTTTGATAAGAAACACAATGTGTACATCCATCAACCCCAATCTCCCAGTCCATCCCACCCCACCCCCCTTGGTGTCCATACGTTTGTTCTCTACATCTGTGTCTCTATTTCTGCTTTGCAAATAGGTTCATCTGTACCATTTTTCTAAATTCCACATATATGCGTTAATACACGATATTTGTTTTTCTCTTTCGGGCTTACTTCACTCTGTATGACAGTCTCTAGGTTAAAAAAAAACATTAAGAGAAAAGAATAACAAAATGAAAGGGATTGGAAACAAAAATAAAAAAAAAACACCATGTGATGATATGTGTAAAATTCTCAAAAAAGTCCATGTAATTTGACTTAGCAATTCGCTTTAGAGAATTACACATGAGAAAGTAAGCAATAACTTGTCCAAGATCTTCCAAAGGCTAACGTGTCACTGTTAAGGAGTTTATCACCATGGAAAGCTTTATGGAATGCTTTCATGGAAAGCAGCTGTGACACAGCACTGGAAATCAATCCTGAGTGACCATAAACTTGGACCCCAAGCCCTTGATCTTACCACAAGGGAGGAGGGGTTTCCCCAGTCACAGACATTGATATGACAAATTCTGTCACATTAGTTGCTATATTACACAGCTGCAAAATATGAAATTCTGAGATTCAATAGAGCAAGATCTTTGATAGAAATATAACTAGTAATGATCTCCCTCTAGACCATAGGTTTCTCAGGGACACGGGAAAGGTCTGAGACTGTTCACCTTTCAATTTATGGTTCCTAGCAGGTTACTGGCAAATAATACTGGTGTTGAGAACAATGATGGTATTACTTAATATTTATTGTTCACCTGTGTTAGACATTCCACATTCACTTTTTGCAATAAACTCAGATTTTTTAAAAGACAAAAGTAGGATACTCTTTGCTAATTGAGCTCTTTTTTGCTTTCACTTAAACTTATTGGCATTTATTTTGGTCTCTGTTGAGTTAGCAAATAATTGGTTAACATTCTCTTACCAGTAAATTACATCCTGTACAAAGTTAGCTGTGAATTTGAGCCAACATGTTACTTCTACGAAGTTGAGCTATGAAGTTGAGCCAACAGGTTACCTCTCCAGACCAAACTATCTCAGTACTTTATCATTTATGACATCTTTCGCACGGTTTTATCTCTTTCTTCTGGTCTTCATTTATCATTTCCACTGTTTCCACATGCTTCATTAACATGCTGAATCCAACCTACAACTCTTATAAGAATACAGGTCTCACTGTATATGCAGTAGCCGTAGACAGTATTACTGCCCAGTAATCTTGCTCATCAGTAAAGATAGCTCTTTACTGTTTCACAATTTGAGCCACTATTTTAGCACCTCTCTCTCTCTCTCGAATAAATGAAAGGTGAGCTAAAATCAGGCTGTACACCAGAGAGATTAAAGGGGCCAAAAGAATCTCTCCTTATTATCCATATAAGCAGATGGATTCTCTTTTTGACTTGAGATAATTTGAGTTGGGTTTCTGCTACTTACACCTTAAAGGGCCCTAACAGAAAGAGATTATAAAGAGCTCTAAGAAGAATGATTAAGAAACCAGGCTGTGAAAAGAATGCATTAAATGTCACAAAGGGTGTGCTAAAGAAGAGAAAAAAAGAGAAAAGGAATGTAATCTGGGCTGGGATGTAGCAATAAATAACAACAGTGCTAATAGTACCTAGCATTTACTTAGTGCCTACTTTGTGTGAATATTTTATAGTAATTACACATGTAATCCTCACAAAGAAAGTTTTGAGATTGATAATGTTATTTATCACTCCCTGTTTATAGAAAAGGCAAAGAAAGCAGGGCGTGATTAGGAAATTTGCCCCCAAATTCACATAACAGGGGCTAGAGCTGGGCTTCAGTTCTCGGGCCTGTGATGTTAAGCCCTGGCTTTTTAACTGTGACATTTATTTCTATGGAAAATGTCATATCCCTTGCCTCCCTTTGGCACTGAAGCTGCAGCAGTTTCATAGAGCTCACCCCATTCCATTTGAGCAGCCACCCTTTCTAAGCTTTTTCCATTTTTAATTTTTTTAAAATGGACACCTTGGATATTTTCATGTATTTTTTGCCTTAAAATAAAAGCAAAAACATGCTTGTTCTCTCATTCACATGTTTCTCTATTGAATACTAGCCGAGTTCCTGCTTTGTGCAGGGCATAATGCTAGGCACGGAGGATGCACAGAGAACCAGCGCTTTTTCATTGTCACTATGGTTAATCCTGCCAAAGTTCTTAGTCTTTGGGAAAAATGCCTTTCCATGAAAAAAAAAAAAAAAGAAATTTACAAGAAATTGTCTCATGAGACATATTGACCTACACCTTCAGGAAAAATTCTTTTCATCCTAGATTATGAACCGTTAAGTGTCTACAATAGGATGTTGAATCACCAGGTAAAGAGAAAATGTTGGCTATCAAATAAAGCTGCTTCTTCTAGGAATGTTAGAGAAAAAGAAGCTTGGGTAGCAAAAGCAGCTAAAAAGCAAGAGGAAATACTAGGTTAATGTTTTTTATCTTTTTTTAAATGAAATAATGTGACATTGCAAACAACTGCTAAATCTCAGTGCCAAACATTTGTTTGTTGCTCATGGGTCTTTGCTCATCTGCCGAGGTCATTCTACAGGGAAAGGGTGTTGATATCAGACCTATTTCTTTTGCCTTTCTTTTTTTGGGTTCAGTGACTTCAGGAGCATCCCCTTCTCATGGTGGACAGCCTGGCCATGCTCCATCTGAAGGCTTTAGGAGAGGATCCTTCCTTTCTTCCTGTCTTCTAGTGGTCACCAGCAATCCCTGGCATTCCTTACCTTGCAATATTATAACTTCAGCTTCTATCTCTGTCTTAACATGACCATCTTCCTCTGTGTCGCTGTGTCCAAATTTCTTCTCATAAAGACAGCATTCATTGGATTAGGACCTATCCTTTACCCAGTATGACCTCATCTTGACTTGATTTCATTTCCAAATGTAATCTCTCTTCTTCCACCTCCCAGGCTTCAAGGTCACCCAGGCCATTCCTTGGCATGAAGTATGGTCTCCTTTCTCTGCTAGTCATATGCTGCTTCAAGGCCTAACTCATGCATTTGCAACCTCCATTACATCCTAAATCTACTGTGGACAGGTTTAAAGACTTGCTCACGTACACATTTTAAAATACTATTTGGCATTTGGTGGGTACTCAGGACAGTTTGTTGAATTTATTTTAATTGAGAAAAAAATTTGTTTAGTGATTTCTCTGGTGGAGGATCTGTTATGCTCAATTCCAGTCATAGAATTTCACCCACGGCCATAATGTGCGGGAAACCATGCCCTTCTCTAGGAAAACAGATTAAAGGGAGATGGCATTGAAATAAAGAGCTCCTATTTAGAATTCTAATAAATGATGCTATTAGGTGTGATTTTCTGAAGACATCTCTAATTCGAGTCGTGTCTTATTCAGAAGTGATTAAAGGTGTCATTTAGGCAAAAAAATCAACCTTTTATGTTTGATTTCATCTGTAATTATAATGCATTAACAGAACAACTGTAAATACAGAAACCTCATGTGCTTTTGACATCAGCTGCTGTGGAAGCCAAAGGCATGTTAATTACCTTAGGTATTCCATGTCATCAATCCAGTCTCTTAGTTTTATACGGTTAATTTATGTTTTGGCAGGTGATTCAAAATCCTTCTATTTTCATATGTGGAACAGTTTCCAAAATTTCCATCATGTACCAGGGTATGTCTGAGCTATGCTAAGAAACTTTTGGAATTAGGAGAATTTGAATTATCCAGCAATCATCTCTTCTAATTTTCCATTTCTCACTTTGTAGGTGGTAAAACTGAGGTCCTTTCATTGACTGGGTGACACCTCATGCTTTACTTCTGACATGACCTAACCTTCCACTCACGTGCCTCCCAGTGTAAATCAATCTCCTTTAACAAAGTCTTTGATCTTGGTGATTTTCAGGATGTAAGTGGTCAAAACCCAAATCAAACTAGCACAGGACTTTGATTCTAGAAAGTGCAGGCACAGGTGTCTCTGAGTGATGTAATAACACCATCTAGCCATGATCTCAATCTTCCCATTTCTTGTCTCTGCTTTCATTTGTGTTGGCTCAATTCCCAGGCAGACTATTCTTGTGCTGGCAGGATGGCTGCCAAAAGCTGCCACATTTATGTCCTGACCCATCCTCAAATCTTGCTGCAATAAAGAGGTATCTTACCCACCCCACAGAGAAGTCCCATGGTTGCATGGCATTGACCGGACTGACTTGGTCACTCATTTATCTTCCAACAGATCACTGTGGCCAGGAGGGATATAATAAAATAATTGGTCAGGTCTGGGTCATGTGTTCACTCTGGAGTCTGCAGGGGTGTGAGTCCTAGTAGATCACAAGGATTATGTGTGGAAGAGGGAGGAGCCTAAGGTGGAGGTGGGGGCAATGGAAGGAGTCTGACCCAGTCGGGGGTAGCATTTTATCCCTGACTTTTGTTGAGCCTGTGGGCTTAAGGTGATAATAAAAAACAGACCAAATTTCAGTCCATTTTATTATTGTTTTAAAATTCTTTTCAGACGATTGCCTATACCTAGAGAGAACTACTCATGTCTAATCCTCCCTGTTTTTGGTAAACCACTGTCCCGAGGAAAATATGGACAGAAAAATATATCACATGTCCATTATTGTTGTGGATCCAGAAAATGGAGGACTATTATTAATAATATTAAAAGTGTCTTAGTGCATGCTGCACTTTGCACTTTACAGAGTGCTTTCCCATACACATCAAAAGATTATGCCAGATTATTCCTTTGTTCATAGATGATGAAACTGAGCTTGAGAGAGTTGAAATGTAGTTCCTGAGATCATATAGCAAGTTAAGGGCTGTATCCATTTTTTTAAAGTGTTGGGCTTTTGTATTTATTACCTGGATCAAACATCACAGTCTCATTTTCATTGTTAGCCCTTTTTTTCTAATACGTGTCAGGGTGAGGAGAAGAGAAAATCACAAGTTAGAAATAAATAGATACATGGAAAGGTGAGGCACAGGGTCAATAAGTATCAGGATAAAAGACCTCATAATGGAAAAATTGCCATTTACAGAAAGAGATTAGGAATATCTCTATTCTAGCAAATGCATACTTATTTTTCCCATTAAGCTCTGCACATACCCAAGCATATTTATTATTATTATTACTCAAGAGGAGAATGGGTCAAGAATCTTTTTTTTTCCTCCACGTAGGATACTCTTTGGATCAACAGATCATTTATTGATAAAATAAAATCTTTAGCCACACCTCACCCTAATGTGCAAACTCAGAAAGTTTTAAGAGAAACTGCCACTGTCAAGCCAAATCAAGACCCTGTGGTTTTCAGCAGTGTTCAAAATCTCTGATGGTCATGACAAGACCTAGGTTGCTTATGAAAAATACAGTTCACTTGGTCCCACCCCCAAACTTACTAATCTAGAATCTTTGGCTGTGGTCAAGGTAAATATTCTTTTAATAAGTTCCCCAATATTGGTATTTGTTTGTTAAAGTTGTTCATTTGTTCATCCAATAAATATTTATCAAATACCTACTATGTATATTTTTCTACATTGGGAAACATCAATAAAAAAAAAGGCTAGAATGTATACCCTTAAGCAGGAGAGACAGATGCCAAATGAAGAGCATAATAAATAAGTCAACTATATGACATTATGGATGGAGAAATAAATAGCAGAGCAGGTATGGGGTCAAGTGTACCTGGGTGGGTGTGGTTAGGGAGTAGAGGGCAGTACCAAATTGGGTAGTAAGGCTAGGACTTATTGAAAGACTGGAAGGGGATGAGGGAATTACTCAAGCAGATTCTTGGGAGGATGGTTCCAGGCAGAAGGAACGGAGAGTAAGCCCTGGTCAGAAGCATGTCTAGTTCATCTGAAGTAGAGCAAGAAGGTCAGTGTGGCTGGAGCTCAGAGAACCAGGGGAGAATAATAAGATCTAGCATCAGCTAGGCCCATGTGGGGATTTGGGCTATGTATAGACTTTCAGGCCATTTTAAGAAAGTTGGCTTTTACTCTGATTGAAATACAGAGGCATCATAGCCTTTTGACCAAAACAATTCTATCTGTCTTGCCTTTGAAAAAGATCAGTCTGGCTGTTGTGTTGAAAACAGTCTGTAGGGCAGCAAGGGTAGCTACAGGAAGACCAGCTAGAAGCCTTATTGAAATAATCCAGTTAGAGGATTGTGGTGACTCAGACAAGGTTGGTAACAAGGAAGAGGATGAGAAGTAGTCAGATTCTGGATATATTTTGAAGTTATAGCCAGCATGATTTTCAGATGAATTAGAAGTGAGATGAGCAGAAAAGAGGAATAAAAAATGACTACAGGTGTCTGGTCCAGACTAACTGAAGTTGCCACCAACTTTGGAAGAAAGATCAGTCTTGAACATTTGAGATGTCCATTAGACATTCAAAATATAATGTCAAGAAACTAGACAACAAGAAACTACCCTGGAATTTAGGGGAGGAGTATGGACTGAAGATATTGATTTGAGGCACTCCCGCATGAAGTGGCTGGGGAGCAGATGAGAAACCAGCAAAGGGCTCTGAGGAAGGGCAATCAGTGAAGCAGAAGCAAAACCCAGAAAGGGCTAAGAAGGCTGGTTTCATGAGCCAGTGTCCACTATTAAATAGCTTGTGCTGTCACCTAATACTATGCTTACCCATACTTGGGGTTACTTTTGGTTCAGCAGAACACGTGGATTTTATTAAGTTATTTAACAAATAGTTAAGCAGGATGCTGTGTGCTGGGAATTAATCATCAGTCTTTGGAGCCAAGAAATCTCCCCAGATAAAGTGATGTTTAAGTTTTTACCTGGAAAGTGTGAATAGGAATTCATGAAAGAAGGAGTTTTAGGGGTGAGAAAAAATGTTTCAGGAAGAAGAAACAGTAAGAGCAAAGGCCTAGAAAGGCAAGGGAATGAATACTGTCTCTGTGGAATTGAAAGTAATTCAGCCTGGTGGGAGCTTGAGACTCAAGGACAGGAAGAAAAAGCAAGATCTAGAAATGAGCAATAAATAGATCACAAAGGACTTTGAGTACCATGATAAATTTAAAGGTTTTCCTTAGGTTAAAGCAGAAAGTTTGAAGGTTTATAAGAAGGGAAGTGACAATTAGACTTTATAATATGTTTTGATACCTGGTAAAGTGAGTGCCTATGCTTTTATTTTCATCTTTATAGCATGTAATTATTTGCTCTTTATTATCAAATATCTTCTTCCTTACTAAAAAAACAAAACAAAACAAAACAAAAACCCCAAAACATAAAAACAACATAGGCTATTGTGATGGTTAATTTTATGTGTCAACTCCGCTGGGCTATGATGCTCAGATAGTGAAGCGTTATTATGGATGTTTCTGTGAGGGTGTTTTTTGGATGATGTTAACCTTGAAACCGGTGACTCTGAGTAAAGCAGATTGCCCTCCATATTGTGGTTGGGTCTCATCCAATCAGTTGAAGGCCTGAATAGAACAAAAGATTGACCTCCTTGAGCAAGAAGAAATTCTGCCAGCAGATGGCCTTTGGACTTAAACTACAACATCAGGTCTTTCCCAGCTTCCAGACGGAGGGCCTTTGCATTTGAATAGCAACTTTAGCCCTTCCCTGAGTCTCCAGCCTGCTAGTCTACCTTTCAAATTTTAGATGTGCCAGCCTCCATAATTGCACAAGCAAATTCCTTAAAATAAATTTCTCTATATATACACACATCCTATCTGCTCTGTCTCTCTGTAAATCCCTGACTAACATAGCTGAGAAGGGGAGATGGGAAGCAGGAGGACTCACCAGGCTCTGCATATGCCATGTAGGCTTCGGTAGCTCCCTGAGCATTTGTTTTTCCCTGCCTACTCCACACCAGGGATCTCAGAGAGGCTGTCCTGAGTGCTCCAAGACTGCTCCTGGCATGAGAGTCAGAGCCAGGAGCCAGCGTCCTTTACTATCTGCCAAACCTGGACCAGGAAAAACTCACTTCACACTGGCAAGATCCTGCCTGTAATTTAATTTTAGTTAAAGATTCTTAAACATTTAAAAGTTTTTATTTATTAATCTTCTTGTACTTTGTATGCATCCATAGTTTTGTCTTATCAAGAGAGATTCTTTAGGTGTTCAAACGACTTCCTGGCAAGTAGAATGAGAAATGAGAATGAATAAATAAAGAGCTGGCAAGCCACTTCTGAAACGTGCCAAACTCAAATGGATCTCTGATCCATCCAAGGGTGTTTTGAAGTGTGGAGAGAAAACTAGGTGTAAAAAGAATCCTTCCATTTCTTTTTTGTCAGGCTTGGTCCACTCAGAGAATGAGAAATGTGAACCCTATCCTGGGCCACTCCTGTACTGATATTCCAAGAACCCTGATATTTCCCTGCCATGAATCTCACACAATTTCAGGAGCATTTATTAGCCTGCATGTTCAGAAAGTCTCTTGATCTCCTGTGAAGCTTCTACTGGCCAGGTTTCCTAATGTCCAGTTGACCAAGTGACAAGAGAGGCGGGCTTTCTCTCTCTGTGTTGTCTTAGCTATAAAGAAAGTCCAACCTTTACTGCTGAGACATAAATAACAACAATGACATAATCTTCCACACTGAAAAGTATTGCTTTTGTAATTCATAATTTTAAAAAGAAGACAGAGAAAAGGTAATGATATTTAAAGAGAAAGAAAGAAAGTAGATTTTCAAAATCCTTTGAAAGATGTGTTTAAGTTACTTGATTTATTTCAACAGCTCTCTGCTCTCACCCAAATAAATTAAAGGAAACATCAAAATATCTAGAATTTGACAATTCTCAGCTTTTAAAAATAATAATAAAAAAAGTAAACCTATAAACATAAAATGGAAACTTAGGAGTAAACACTTCTCTCTTCTTTTTGATCCCCTAAAGATTTTGGACTTGTTTCTAATTTCACTGTCAAAGATGCTGTATCTCCAAAAGCTAAACTGAGGCTGTGGAATATATCGGGTAGCAGCTAAGCAAAGGGGTTAAGGGCGTGGGATTTGGAGTTGGCCAGCTCTGGGATGCAATACCAATCATTGCCATTTTGTGTCCTCTGCAAAATAGATATGGCAAGAGTTCACACCTCACAGAGTTGTTTAGAGAGTTGAATTCATAACACATTCTGGGAGAGGAGAGTGTCAGGTGCTGGAAATATTTCTCAGGTTCTTCTTTCCTTCCTCCCTTTATTTTGCCTTGTCCTCTTCCCTTTCTTCCTCCTTCTCTCCTTTCCCAGGACAACAAGGTGGGAGTAGATTCTTCTGCTCATCACTATGGATTAGTATTTTCAAACTATTTTGTTTATCAACCAATAATAATACATTTTGTTATTGTGATTAGGATAAAATTTCTTCTTTGCATTTACAGTTCCCCTCTCCAACCACTGCTGCTTCATCTCAGAAATTTCTGGATACTTTTTTTATTAGTTCTTTTTTTTTTAATCATCTGTAAACTACATTTATTGTGCTTACTGGGCACTGGGCACATCAGATACAAAAGAGTTGGGATGGGGGCAGGTAAGAACTTAAGAAATTAAATATACACATTAACTTTACCACGAATTCTAACTACTAGGGAAGTATAAAATTTGTACAAGTTATACTTTATAATGAAATTTTGATGTCTGTCAAAAGGATAAGCTATACATAAAATGCAATAAAAATGTTTTAAAATTGTGCTTCATATCACAGAACTACCCTGAAATGGGTTGATAAAATGCCTATACAGCATTATATGCATATATTTCACATTAAATATTTGACCCCATTGCTGAGAAATCTATGGCTGACAACTATATGTGCAGTTCCTCTAAGAAACATCGCAGCATTTGTAGTCCATCTCTCCTTTAAACTCCACCTTATTTTAGTTTCACTTACTATCGAGTTCTCTTCAGAACCGTTTATATTTCTTTTGTCTGATCATCTTTGGGTTTCCTGATTTCATTTTTTAAACAATATATAGTTTCACGACTTGCTTTTAATCTCTCCTTAAGCTCTGCAATTTCAAAGCTTGTTTTTTTTTTTCGCAGCTTCTAATTTTTCTGTGGTTTTCACTTCAAGTTCTGCAAATTCTGTTTCATGCTTATAGGATCCTAAGGTAAGCTGACGAGATGTTGTTAATAATTGTTGTATCATCGCTGTTGTGTCTTGAAATATCATTTCATCATAGAGCTCTGAAACCACTGTCTTTTTTCCCAGCATTGCATTGGTGTCTGATTGAAATAGCTTTAATAAATGATATAGGGTTACAGGTCTTTCATTAGGATCAACGAAACATATTTTGATGACTATTTCGAATTCACCCCAGGCCTGTTTCAGTAATTTCATATGGAGGCTTAGTAACAACTCTTAAAGGACTGCCATAGCTTTCATGTAATTTAAATGGGATTTTCTTCACATACGCTGACATATCCTCATTTCGATATGGTTTTACATATACTGTCGTCCACTGATGGGTGTGCCCGTCCTCTTCTCTTTTCTTTCCAAAATGTCGAGCAACATTACCATAAATGATTGGTTTAACGGTAGTAACCCCCTTCACTCTCCCGCCGGAGTCAGGCTCAGATTCGGCCATTCTCTTGAACATATGGTCCTACGGAAGAAGCTGGCGCCGCCAGGGAAAGAGACCGGGGGCCGGCGGACTCGCCGCTCTGCTCAGAGGCCCCGCGCCTCCTGCGCGGTACCAGGAGGGTTTCTAGCCGAAGGAGGACGGGTCAGCAGGGCTCGGGGTGCTGAGGGATCACCAACACCTCACCGCGGGGGGCGTTGCGGAGAGGAGAGTGGTGGAAAGCGGGACTTTTTATTAGTTCTTCACTTTCAGGTTCGTTCACTAAATTCCAGTCTACACAGGGTCTTTGGGGAGGTGGAAATGTGTGGGTAGCTTCCCTTGCCCACTGAATTTGTGCCCATGCTTCATCCCCGGAGTTGACATAGTGGAGAATCTTAGGGCTCATGACCCCTCTCCACCCCATCAGTGACAAAGTGCCCCAGAGCCTCCACTCTCGCCTCCCTTTTCTCCCTTGGTTGCTCTCCCAGCAGTTCCTTGCCCCTTCAGGACTCTTTGCTCCTCTCCCAAATCCCTGCTCTGCCATGTGCCTGCTAAGTGGGCCCAGGAGGTGTTGGAGGAGAGTAAGGGGCTTCTACTCTACTGGTAGGAGAGACACAAAAGCCCTCCGAGTGAGTGATCTAAAAGCCAACCAGAATGTTTACATTGTGAAAACTTCTGCTGGCAATTTTCTGTACCTATTTCTATTTAAAAAGTTTCTCTATTTTTTGTTTTGAGAGTACACGAAAGTATTTTACTTTCTTACATTTATAAGGTGTCGGCTTCCAGGAAAGGGAAGAAAACTGATCATTTCACTACTATAATGGCATAGAAGCTTGTTCACTCTACACACACTCTCATGGAGCTTGTCATATGCTCCTTCCTCAATCTCGGTTTGAGGATAATGACTCTAAAAGCTCAGCATGGATTTTTGGCACAAGAAAGATGAAAGTTTCTGTGTCTCTCTGGCCTTACTGTACCTGCCCATAAAGTAAAAGATTCAGTGCTGTGGGGGCTTCTTGCATCCTCAGATTAATATGGCATCACTGGGCTTGCAATCCTGAAGACGACAACTGGATGGTGCTCAGTAGTGACCGCCTCTTTAGATAGAGGTTGTTTCTCCCCAGTTACCCACAGTCCCCACCACTCCCTATTGTATTACACCAGGCCTATGTTATTTGTCTACAATTTCATTAAGCCCTGTGTACACATTTGAGCTTCCAAGACATAAGATATAAGATGTATCAATCCTTTAACTAAATTTTGTATCTCATGAGCCTTTTGACTTTCAGAACTGGAACCAATTATTCCCCACCCCACTTTGGACATCTATTACTACAAATACTGTATTACTGATCCAATATCAAATTCATGCTGTTGAGTCTCAGCACTTTCCGAGGTGGAGTGACCATGGACCCACTAGGTCCCAGATGGGAGTGCAGTGATGAATCTAACATCTTAAATGAAGCTTTAGAGGAAAAAAAATCCCACATTTCTTTTCTACTCCATGTTCCAGCCTGTTTGATTCTTTCATGGGTCAAAGACTGCCACTCTAGCGGCACACCTGGGCCAGTGCCACGGGTTGGCTTCCTAAGCTTCATTGTGCCATCTGCTCCGAGGTCTGCCATTTCCCCAGGTCACTACCGCTGAATGGTATGCAGGTCTCCACTTGCCTGGAACCTGCTGCTTTTCTCCTTCCCAGTCTCAAGAGAAAGCATCCCTCCCTCTCTCCTTACCCTGAAAGACACTCATGTTCCTCAGTACTTGTGGGGTGCTAAGCATCATCTCTGAGCATCTTCCAGCAGTGTCTCCTTTCTATCCAATACAAATCTCTGAAATGAAAAGATACATATATATATAAATACTAATGACCTAGTTGGCTACCTGAAACAAAAGGAAAGATCAGAACATGCACAAATCAAGACATTGATAAGAAGACCACCTAAGAAGCCTAATCGTTTGGGGCTTGTCTGCAACTTGTCATCCCATGATCATTCCTTGGTTCTAGGCCATGTGGTGGGGTGATGCTATAGTGGGTAATGTGCACATTTGGCTAATGCTCTGATACAGAGATTTGAAGAGACAAGATGTGTTTATTTTGTTGCTGTGTGCTTTAGGAAATCAAGGACTGTGGACTGATTGTGTCTCCTGCCATCCCTGAGAATTTTTCTCACTAAACTGGTATTATTCTGGGAGGTGGATCTAAAGGTTTAGAAAAATACTCTGTATGGGAAAATGTCATATGATATTTCATAATTAGAACAAGTTTCAGCAGAGACAAGGGTAGTTCCACTTTAGGAAATTATAGTAGTTAGAATATGAGTGGGGAAATTTTCTCATTGCCAATTGATCAGCTTTATCGGGGGAAAGTATCTGGGAATGTTCTCCTCCCAAGGTAAGTAATAGACCATGACCCCACCTACAGTAGCATTTCCTATTGGCCCTCTCAGCATACCCCGCCCACACAGGCTCATGAACACATAAGCACATACATGCACGCATGCACCACCAGTTATGTGAACGTGTTCATGGATTTGAGCATACGTGTGTTCTCTCTGCTGGACAGAAATGTTGAAAGTTAGCATGAAGGATAGCAAATGCAAATGGAAGAATTGTACATTTCTAGATGATACGATTTGCAATTTGCAATATAAGCTGGCAGGAACTGGGTCTTCACTATAGGTGAGTTATTTTCAGTAGTGTCATTCCTTGGTAGCTATAGCTCCTTTTAATCATGACTTAATTGGACAATTTTGCCCTGACAGTCTGCCTTGCTCAGGTGGACAGAGTCTATGAGGTGCTATTTGGACATTTGAAAGTCAATAAGAGTGAGAGACACTAGGCTTGTCCCCAACTAATTTGCTGGCCTCAGGAGAGTTCCCATGCATTTGAGAGCTTCCATATAATCCAAGAGGGTAGGGGCCTTGTGAGCCTAAGCTCTAATTTTCCAGTAGCATTACAAGGTCTGGCAGATGGCAGGCTCTCAGCAAATGTTTCTTGGGAAATGACCAAAGTGAATGAGAACTGAACATGCCTGGTCACCCACTTTTAATGATGAGGTGGAAAGAATCTGCAAGGAATTGTGGTTGAGTCCAGGCTGGGTAGGAATCCAAGTTCTTCTACTCTCATGGGCAAGGTACTTATTCTTTCTGATCTTGAATTTCTGCTACTCTTAGGAATATGGTAAGGATTAAGTAAGTATTCAATTCACAAAGTACTTAGTGTAACATCTTCAGAGGATATATGTAGCATGTTAAATGAATCACGTTTGTCATATGATTTTCATGATTGAAGCTAAGTTCTTAATTAATTACCCATAAGTATATAACCTAAGAGAACATTTAATAATTACTATGACGTTTTAGGTGTCATGATAGAATTCGTGATAAAACATGCTGAATATTCTAGTAACGATTATAATTAATAATAGTAACACACCACTTGTTGCTATTATCTACTGTCATCTACTGTTTACACACCACTTAACGTGTTTGTACTATGCTAAGGACTTCTTACGGGTTATTTCATTTCAACTATACAACAGCTCTATGAAGGAGGTACAATTATATTTTTTTCTTCAGATAAGAAAAATAAGAGGTGGATGGATTAGATAGCTGCACAATCATACACCTAATATGTGACAAATCGGAGCTCAAAATCAAGTCTGCCCTAGAGCCTATCCCAAGTTCCCAAATTTTTATTGCTTTTTAGAAAAGCTATATTTCTACAATTGAACTCATATTCATAGATCAAAAAAAAATTCTGAACTCAATGAAACCACTTATACACACATCGTTTTAAGTTTTATTTATACTTCTTAGTTCAAGAATTACACACTAGCCAACATTATTATATATTTACATGCTGAAAGTGGCTGTAATGTTTAAATCCAAGAAAATAATTCTTATGTGCTACTCATTTATAATCCTCATTTGTTACTATCTCATGTATCCCAGAGATTGTAGTAATCCTGTTTTTTAGAAAGACATGAAAATAGATGCAATGATATCCACTTGTGTTTTGCATTTTCTAGCCATTGGAAAATGTGCATTATGTGCATATTAAGAAAGGCTACAAGGTAATTAGTAAGGCTGATAATCACTACGTTGTGAAGAAACTAGAATATCACTTTTTATAAAAGGACAATTCAGAACTGTGCAGGGACAATATTCATAACAGAACTATTTAAACACCCATGCAAATAAAAACTTTAAAATGTTATGGAATTTAAACTTTTTTCAACTTTGAATTAATATGTTTAAAATGACCACTGAACTCAAATTATTGAACTAAAAAGAGAAAGATACAAGCTGATGAAACTGTCAACTTGCTTCAGATGGTGCCAGCACACACATATGGGCATCAGAATAATGACATGTGACAGGAAAGAGACATTTGGTTTCAAAGTTAAAAAAACACAAAGATTTGTTCTTCATTTGGGATCACATTTACCTTTTTCACAAAACAAATTCTCAAAGCAAATTAAACCCGATGTCAGTGTTTTGCATTCATCTATGGATTTACAGAAATGTTTTACTTCAATTTTCAAATAACTAATAGATATTTAAGTGTTTTTTCTTAAATGACTTCTTTAGTGTGGTGTCTTAATTAGCATTCTGTTGGCTCCTTACTACTTTTTACAATGTTCCTAGTGTATTTGGAAAATATTTTTTAAACCTTTGGTGTGAAGCAGTGTCTTTTTCTCCCATTTTCCCTCATTTTTTCTTTTTCTTTTCCTTTTTTTAAAATAATTCTGGAGTCTTTGGTTAAAAGGAACAAGACTACCTAAGGACAAAATGCTATTATTAAAAAAAATGTCTTCTCTAGGTATTATGTGTAACACATTTCTGGAGCAGGTATGAATAAAAAGCATTTTTATTTCCTGAAGTGCCATCAATATAAACCTTTACTCTTTGAAAATTGAGATTTAAGTTATGATCTTTGATTTCTTAAACTCTTACATATAGAAAATTCTATCAAGTAATCAATGATCATTTCTGTTTTTCCCAGTTGCCATTTCTAAGGCTATCTCTTGGTTGTTTCATCGACTACATAAACACTAGAGCATTTCCCATAGAGGGGTCCAGAGTGGGAATGACTGAGCGGGCAAGTAAAAGAGTATGTGTGTTTGAATGTGTGTATGTGTGTGTGTCTGTGTGTGTGTCTGTGTGTCTGTGTCTGTGTAAGAGCAAATTGAAACCCTTCTGTCTGGGATCCCAAACCATTTATGCAAAAGGGTATTTAAATTTCTCTGCTGGGGCTGCAGCAACTGTACTTAGTAAAAAATAAATAAAAATTAAGGAAAAAAAACCTAAACAATTATTTGTATCTATCGACTATTCATTTACAGCATGTTTAATTATTTACATAATAACACATCAACTTAAGCCATAAACAGAATTAGCATGTTGCCTTACCATAAAATACAAATTAGAAGTTAAAAATATTTAAGAAATCTGTTTTAATATTTACACACGTTCAGTGAAAGTTATAGTTGCTCACATTACATGGACTCTGTATACTAAGCAAAATGGCATGATTGCTACAGTTGAGAATATCTGCCCTAACCAACATGGTGGGGTTTAGTTATTTTTTTTCTCCTCCTAGGAGGAATTTTTTTTTTATCATTTTGTGTTTTCTTAAGACATTTTTCTTTTTAAATCACCAATGGACAATGTTATTTGTTTCCTTGAAAAAGAGAATAGACAAGCAATGTGAAAACTAGTTAATTTCCATGTTCTGAGGTACAGTACTATTGTAGTGTCAAACTGTGCAGTGGTTCATAAGAACTGTAGGCATTGATTCGCTGATAGAGAGATGCTCAGTACCCTGTATTACTTGTTTCAATATGTTGATTTGTCAGTTGCCAAATGAAAAATATTCATACACTGATTTAATGAAGGAAATAAACATATTAGCTTATTCCTTTTGTTTTCCAACATATGAATGCATATATATGTATGTATGTTTACATGGATCTATATATACACATATATACATGTAGATATGTTGTAGACCTGTTTGTTGCCTGTTTTTGTTATTGAGTATGACTTTAATCATAAAATTGGACAACAGTTACCTATAGAAAATGGAAATTTGTCTTAGTTGCCAATTTAATGTGGGTCTTGCTTAAAATAGATGTGACTCATTTCCCCATTATGCATTCCACTGAACTTTCTCTATGCATTGTGCTTTTGTAAGCTGACAGATTTTTTGTGTTCCTAATGCTAGAATGTAAAGTCTTTTGGTTCCTAAAACATTTTTATTATTATTATTTTTTTTTCACTTAGCACTTCTTTTGAAGAAATGAGAAAAGGTCTAGATGGCACTGCTTAAGTCTTTTCCCGTTATTGAATTGCAGTAGAAAGAATTGTAACATTCCTTATGCAAACACATGATTATGTTGCATGAGTTTTCTGTTCTGAAAATGCATTTCATACCTACTAGCAGTCATGTACAATATATATACAGATTGAGATCAAAGATTGCATTTAGACTGTGCATTTTAGAGTCAGAATTTGCCTATGAATTTCACAAAGATGAAAAACACCTTAATTGCTGGCTATCTGGCTGTTTTATTACCAAAAGAAAAACTATACATATATGTATAAACTGATAGTAATACCATATCAGAATTGCCAAAGCACACTTTTGTGGTCCTTAAATTTAAACACTGGATATCAAGCTGACTGGTCTTTTTGAAGACTTAAAGATCTAGCACCCCTCCCCGGCCCTCCCCCAATTTGGTGACTAAAATCCAATTCAAGTACAATAAAAATGCACTTTAAGAATAAATTCTATATCTACTGTTATCTCTGGGCAGGATGAGGCAGTTTTTTCTACCTACATGGTTATTGAATGCCAATATATGGATTTTGCTCTAGGGCTTCTGTTTCAAGGTCCCATCTTCTCCTTTTCCCTAGATTTTTCTTATCTCTGCAGGCGGAAATGAATCCCTGGTCATATGCTTTGGAGGCTCATGTTGCAAAGCTGCTTCTGTACACTTTGATCTAGATTTCTCTGTTGACTTCCCTGGACATCAAAATTTTGTTGTAACCATAAATGACACTATGAAGGATTTTTATGGCTTTTATGATAATTGCAATTAAGAGCCCACTTTTAGATTGGAGCTCTGAGTTGTCTCTAGAAAAACCTTTCCAGAATGGCATGTTGGAGTTGTACACCTGAGTTATCAGTATGCTCCCTCCTGATATATGCTACTCAAACTTTAAGCCCTAGTGACAAGGGGCAGGCACTTTTATTAGCGTGATGTCCCAAAATGGTTGCCCAGGGGAAAGTGTGTCCCTGGAGAAACTTGAGGAATCTCTGCTCTGAGCCCAGGGGCAGCAGGTAGCTTGGATTCTGCCTAAAGATCATACTCAGAGGTGTTCAAGTGTATAATCAAAAAAATAAGAGCCAGAGCTCCCTATGCTGGTGAAAAAAAAATCCCATTTGGGGGGGGGCAAATTCAGAAAGCTGGATGTTAAACCTTTTTTTTCTCTAATAGTGGGAATACAAGGGCAGCAAGACTCCATCATATTTGAAGCTGCTGAATCATCAGGGAAAGAAAACATACATTTTATCCACAGGCAGATACTGGCCTTGGCTACTATGCACAATTAGGGATGTTACTCTCAAAAGAAGTGTTTATTTTTTAAATAGAAATAGCAAAGTCATCCTCCAAGAAAAAGTTCAGTCAAATCAAACTCTAAGGAAAAATGAGCAATTCACTATTTTCTCCGAGAAAGGCAAAATATGAACCGCACATTGACAGAATAAAATATATTAGCTTATTCTCTTTCCTGTCCAACATATGTATGCATATATCCAATTAGTATAGAAAGAAGCACAATGACATAATTTAAAAATTGAATAAAAACAATACATCGTGCCTGCCTGATTATGTTATATACTTTTCTACAGTATCAACTGAGGCTCATAACATTCACCGTGTTAATGTTATTTTGTTTTCCATGACTTTTCTTATTTTCTTTGATTAGGCAGATTGCAACATACACAATGAAATCACCCTTAAAAAAATCAAACCCAGAAAAACTACAAAGTAACCCTACTTGTGCACATAATCTTTGAAGTACTGTTTGCTATGAAAGATACAAAGGTGAAATTCACTGCACATAAGGAAACAGTTCTCTCAAAAGCTCTCCAAAGCCTTACTTTGTCTGTCTCTTAAGAATATAATCAGAATTTCAGAAGCAAGAGAAGTTGGAAAAGACCATTAATCCTCTAAAGAAATGAACAAATCCTTTCTTTGAAATAACCTATTAAATTCAGAAATAAACTGTAGGAAAATGTTGTAGAGACAGTTGACACTGTCTGAGAAAAGCATCCTGTTTGCTAGCTCTGTCTGTGCTTTATATTCATATATTGGAATGACTCCCAGTGTAACCTAAGATGCTTCTAATTCCACTAACTTTTCTATTTGGGGGTTGTCTTTTTATTAGATAAACTATAAAAACCTCTCTAGGTATGCTGTCTAAAGCTTGTGAGGTTGGAGGAAAAAAATCTCTCTCACTCTACCTTTCGCCACTGAACACAGTATGTGTGGACCAGATGCTACAAGGGGCTGATAAAGGTCATGCTGCTCACTTGCTTTAATTTTGTTACAACAGCTGTTTCTGGATTTTCCACTCTGCTCTGGGTTATTAACTCTTAGTTTAACGACCTCGGAAATAGCCTCTTAGAAAAATTTCTTTGGCCCCCATGCATGAAAATGTTCAGAAGTCTCCCCTTCTCTAAATGTCAAAGTAGAAGATGTTGGAGTTGATTGTTATGCTCAAGCAAACAGAGCCTGGCCAAACTGGTTTCCTGAGTCTCTGTCTTGACTCTCCCTATCCTGTTTGAACTACATGAGAACCTTCTATAATCCAGTGGGAATTAACTTCCCATGACACCATTATCACCTTAATAAGACAGGCATAGACCATCTTCAGTTAGCATGTTTGCGTGGCACGGCAGACCACATGCCAACCTTAGGAAGGAAGATGGGGAGTATCTGGGTACGACCGCTTCTCTGCGAAATGACTGATGACGCTATTGACCCTTCTAGAATATCTTCTAAATTATTGCCCTCCGTATAGGCTGTGTACTAAGCAGATAAAGTGGAACACTCAGACTCAGTCTTGCCAACATGTGTACAAATCACTTGCATTTAAACTGGAAAACCACAGGGACCTTAGTGTATTCATGACTTAGCAGAAGCAACCCAAATGGTATGAAATGGACCACAGGATAGGCCAGCAACTAAGGTATTTTAGCATCACTTTTGTCCTGGAGTGATGTGTTTTCCAAGTTCTACGTCAGGCTGTACAACTGGTTTGAGGAGGAATCTAGTCCTTGCTTCCCATGGGAGGCTATGTTTTAGTTCACATAGTAAAGCCAATAGACGATGTTGAAGAAGGAAAAAACCACTGGGAAGAATATGCGGGACCACCGATCTATGGCATTCACATCAGTCAAGTCGGGGATGGTGATTTTCAGTTGGGAGGCGCGTCTCCGCAGGCGGCTTTTCTTCTGTGCCACGTGCCGTTCCAGGGCATTTCGGCCAAAACTATGCCTGGGTAACCCGGCTTTCCGATACTGGATGCTGGAGGCATCACAGGCCAGCATTGTGCTCCTGGGGTCTCCAAGTCCCAGCACAGCCTCGGAAGTGGCCATTTCATTTTTTATCTCAAGAGTGCTCAGTAATATGTTCTCATGGGGGTCCATCTGGAAAGGAGAAGAACCAAACAAGACTTTCAAAATAATAAGCCTTTACTGGTGATTATTACACAAGGCACTATGACATGTAGCTTAGAAATTTATCATAGTGGTTAAGAGAACTGGATTTGCAGTGACATGATCTAAATTTGAATTGTGGCTCTGCAACTATCACCTATGTGAGTTTCAGCTTCTTCATTTATTAAATGGTATAATAATCCAACCCTAGAGGATGGCTGAATTGATGTAAAGGTATAATAGATTGTTGTGAGTATCATTTTTATGATTTCTACTTAGAGAACACAGAGAAATGGAAAGCATGACCCCCCTTTAAAGAATTTGCAGTCTTAATTACAACTACCTAAAAAATTAAACTGAACTAGGTATGAAATAGCATTAGAGGATGAATTACTGAATTGTGCTCAAAATAGAAGCCTAACTACAGATGGATTCATGATAAAACTAGATCTAAAACCAGTAGGTAAGGAGAGGTCTTCAAGATGGCAGAGGAGAAAGACATGGAGATCACCTTCCTCCCCACAAATACATCACAAATACATCTATGTGTGCAACAACTCCTACAGAACACCTACTGAATGCTGGCAGAAGACCGCAGACTTCCCAAAAGGGTCATTGTGCTCCAGCCGGGTATCAGGACTGTGTCTCTGAGGTGGGAGAGCTGAGATCAGGACATTGGTCCACCAGAGACCTCCCAGCTCCATGCAATATCAAAAGGCAAAGGCTCTCTCAGAGATCTCCATCTCAATGCTAAGACCCAGCTCCACTCAAGGACCAGCAAGTTACAGTGCTGGACAACCCATGCCAAACAACTAGCAAGACAGGAACACAATGCCATCCATTAGCAGAGAGGCTGCCTAAAATCATAATAAGGTCACAGACACCCCAAAACACATCACCGGATGCGGTCCTGCCAACCAGAAAGACAAGATCCAGCCTTATCCACCAGAACACAGGCACCAGTCCCCACCACCAGGAAGCCTACACAACCCACTGAACCTACCTTAGATACTGGGAGCAGACACCAAAAACAATGGGAATTAAGAACCTGCAGCCTGCGAAAAGGAGACCCCAAACACAGTAAGTTAAGCAAACTGAGAAGACAGAGAAACACACAGCAGATGAAGGAGCAAGGTAAAAACCCACCAGACCAAACAAATGAAGAGGAAATAGGCAGTCTACCTGAAAAAGAATTCAGAGTAATGATAGTAAAGATGATCCAAAATCTTGAAAATAGAATGCAGAATATATAAGAAACGTTTAACAAGGACCTAGAAAAACTAAAGAGCAAATAAACAATGATGAACAACAAAATACATGAAATTAAAAATTCTCTAAAAGCAATCAATAACAGAATAACTGAGGCAGAAACGGATAAGTGATCTGGAAGACAAAATAGTGGAAGTAACTACTGCAGATCAGAATAAAGAAGAAATAATGAAAAGAATTGAGGACAGTCTCAGAAACCTCTGGGAAAACATTAAACACACCAATATTCAAAATATAGGGGTCCAAGAGGAAGAAGAGAAAAAGAAAGGGACTGAGAAAATATCTGAATAGATTATAGTTAAACACTTCCCCAATATGGGAAAAGAAATAGTTAATCGTGTCCAGGAAGCGCAGAGTCCTAGTACAGATAAATCCAAGGGGAAACATGCCAAGACACATATTAATCAAACTTTCAGAAATTAAATACAAAGAAAAAATATTAAAAGCAGCAAGGGAAAAATAACATACAAGGGAATCCTTATGAGGTTAACAGTTGATCTTTCAGCAGAAACTCTGCAAGCCAGAAGGGAGTGGCAGGACATATTTAAAGTGATGAAAGGGAAAAACCTACAACCAACACTACTCTACCCAGCAAGGATCTCATTCAGATTTGACGAAGAAATTAAAACCTTTACAGACAAGCAAAAGCTAAGAGAATTCAGCACCAGCAAATCAGCTTTAAAACAAATGCTAAAGGAACTTCCCTAGACAGGAAACACAGGAGAAGGAAATATCTACAATAACAAACCCAAAACAATTAAGAAAATGGTAATAGGAACATACATATCAATAACTACCTTAAATGTAAATGGATTAAATGCTCCAACCAAAAGACATAGACTGGTTGAATGGATACAAAAAAAAAAACCCTGTATATATGCTGTCTACAAGAGACCCACTTCAGACCTAGGGACACATACAGACTGAAAGTGAGGGGATGGAAAAAGATATTCCATGCAAATGGAAATCCAAAGAAAGCTGGAGTAGCAATTCTCATATCAGACAAAACAGACTTTAAAATAAAGACTATTATAAGAGACAAAGAATGACACTACATAATGATCAAGGGATCAATCCAAGAAGAAGATATAATAATTGTAAATATTTATGCACCCAACATAGGAGCACCTCAATACATAAGGCAAATGCTAACAGCCATAAAAGGGGAAATTGACAGTAACACATTCATAGAAGGGGACTTTAACACCTCACTTTCACCAATGCACACATCATCCAAAATTAAAATAAATAAGAAAACACAAGATTTAAATGATACATTAAATAAGATGGACTTAACTGATTTTATAGGACATTCCATCCAAAAACAACAGAATACACTTTCTTCTCAAGTGCTCGTGGAACATTCTCCAGGATAGATCATATCATGGGTCACAAATCAAGCCTTGGTAAATTTAAGAAAATTGAAATCGTATCAAGTATCTTATCGACCACAATGCTATGAGACTAGATAACCATTAGAGGAAAAAAATCAGTAAATACACAAACACGTAAAAGCTAAACCATACAATACTAAATAAACAAAACATCACTGAAGAAATCAAAGAGGAAATAAAAAAATACATAGAAACAAAAGACAATGAAAACATGACAATCCAAAACCCATGGGATGCAGAAAAAGCAGTTCTAACAGGGAAGTTTATAGCAATACAAGCCTACCTCAAGAAACAAGAAAAATCCCCAATAAACAATCTAAGCTTACACCTAAAGGAACTAGAGAAGGAAGAACAAACAAAAGCCAAAGTTAGCAGAAGGAAAGAAATCATAAAGATCAGAGCAGAAATAAATGAAATAGAAACAAAGAAAACAATAGCAAAGATCAATAAAATTAAAGCTGGTTCTTTGAGAAGACAAACAAAATTGATAAACCATTAGCCAGACTCATCAAGAAAAAGAGGATGAGGACTCAAATCAACAAAATTAGAAATGAAAAAGGAGAAGTAACAACTGACACTGAAGAAATACAAAGGATCATGAGAGATTACTACAATCAACTATATTCCAATAAAATGGACAACCTGGAAGAAATGGACAAATTCTTAGAAAAGCACAACCTTCTGAGAATGAACCAGGAAGAAATAGAAAATAGAAACAGATGAATCGCAAGCACTGAAATTGAGACTGTGATTAAAAATCTTCCAACAATCGGAAGCCCAGGACCAGATGGCTTCACAGGTGAATTCTATCAAACATTTAGAGAAGAGCTAACACCTATCCTTCTCAAACTCTTCCAAAATATAGCAGAGGGAGGAACACTCCCAAACTCACTCTATGAGGCCACCATCACCTGATACCAAAACCAGACAAAGATGTCACAAAGGAAGAAAACTACAGGCCAATATCACGATGAACATCGATGCAAAAATCCTCAATGAAATACTAGCAAACAGAATCCAACAGCACATTAAAAGGATCATACACCATGATCAAGTGGCGTTTATCCCAGGACTGCAAGCATGCTTCAATATACACAAATCAAGCAATGATACACCATATTAACAAACTAAAGGATAAAAACCATATGATCATCTCAATAGATGCAGAAAAAGCTTTTGACAAAATTCAACACCCATTTATGTTAAAAACCCTCCAGAAGGTAAGCGTAAAAGGAACTTACCTCAACATAATAAAGGCCATATGTGACAAACCTACAGCCAACGTCATTCTTAATGGTGAAAAACTGAAAGCATTTCCACTAAGATCAGGAACAAGACAAGGTTGTCCACTCTTACCTCTATTATTCAACATTGTTTCGGAAGTTTTAGCCACAGCAATCAGAGTAGTAAAAGAAATAAAAGGAATCAAAATCAGAAAAGAAGAAGTAAGGGTGTCACTGTTTACAGATGACATGATACTATACATAGAGAATCCTAAAGATGCTATTAGAAAACTACTAGAGCTAATCAATGAATTTGGTAAAGTAGTAGGATACTAAATTAATGAACAGAAATCTCTTGCATTCCTATACACTAATGATGAAAAATCTGAAAGTGAAATTAAGGAAACACTCCCATTTACCATTACAGCAAAAAGAATAAAATACCTAGGAATAAACCTACCTAAGGAGACAAAAGACCTGTATGCAGAAAACTATATATTTCTGTATGCAGAAAACTATATAAGACACTGATGAAAGAAATTAAAGATGATACAAACAGATGGAGAGATATACCATGTTCTTGGATGGGAAGAATCAACATTGTGGAAATGACTACACTACCCAAAGCAATCAACAGATTCAATGAAATCCCTATCAAACTACCAATGGCATTTTTCACAGAGCTAGAACAAAACATTTCACAATTTGCATGGAAACACAAAAGAGCCCAAACAGCCAAAGCAATCTTGAGAAGGAAAAACGGAGCTGGAGGAATCAGGCTCCTGGACTTCAGACTATACTACAAAGCTACAGTCATCAAGACAGTATGGTACTGGCACAAAAACAGAAATATAGATCAATGGAACAGGATAGAAAGCCCAGAGATAAACCCACATACATATGGTCAACTTATCCTTGATAAGCGAGGTGAGAATATACAATGGAGAAAAGACAGCCTCTTCAATAAGTGGTACTAGGAAAACTGCAAAGCTACAAGTAAAAGAATGAAATTAGAACACTCCTTAACACCATACACAAAAATAAACTCAAAATGGATTAAAGACTTAAATTTAAGGGCAGACACTATAAAACTCTTAGAGGAAAACATAGGCAGAACACTCTATGACATACATCATACCAAGATCCTTTTTGACCCACGTCCTAGAGAAATGGAAATAAAAACAAAAATAAACAAATGGGACCTAATGAAACTTCAAAGCTTTTTCACAGCAAAGGAAAACGTAAACAAGATGAAAAGACAACCCTCAGAATGGGAGAAAATATTTGCAAATGAAGCAACTGACAAAGGATTAATCTCCAAAATTTACAAGCAGCTCATGCAGCTCAATATCAAGAAAATAAATAACCCAATCCAATAATGGGCAGAAGACATAAATAGACAGTTCTCCAAAGAAGATATACAGATTGCCAATAAACACATGAAAGCTCAAAATCACCAATCATTAGAGAAATGCAAATCAAAACTACAGTGAGGTATCACCCACACCAGTCAGAATGGCCATCATCAAAAAATCTACAAACAATAAATGCTGGAGAGGGTGTGGAGAAAAGGGAACCCTCTTTCAGTGTTGCTGGGAATGTAGATTGATACAGTGACTATGGAGAACAGTATGGAGGTTCCTTAAAAAACTAAAAATAGAACTACCATATGACCAAGCAATCCCACTACCGGGCATATACCCTGAGAAAACCATAATTCAAAAAGAGTCATGTACCACAATGTTCATTGCAGCTCTGTTTACAGAAGCAACCTGAGTGTCCATCAACAGATGAATGGATAAGGAAGATGTGGAACATATATATACAATGGAATATTACTCAGCCATAATAAGAAACGAAATTGAGTTATTTGTAGAGTGGTGGATGGACCTAGAGTCTGTTATACAGAGTGAAGTAAGTGAGAAAGAGAAAAACAAATACTGTATATTTATGAATCTAAAAAAAAAAAAAAAAGTGGTTGTGAAGAACCTAGGGGCAGGACCGAAATAAAGACACAGACATACAGAATGGACTTGAGGACATGGGGAGGGGGAAGGGTAAACTGGGACGAAGTGAAAGAGTGACATGGACATATATACACTACCAAATGTAAAGTAGATAGCTAGTGGGAAGCAGCTGCATATCACAGGGAGATCAGCTCGGTGCTTTGTGACCACCTAGAGGGGTGGGATAGGGAGGGTGGGAGGGAGACGCAAGAGGGAGGAGATATGGGGATATGTGTGTTGGTATAGCTGATTCACTTTATTATAAAGCAGAAACTAACACACCATTGTAAAGCAATTATACTCCAATAAAGATGTTAAAAGAAAGAAAAAGAAATAAATCTGCTTATTCATTGCCAAGAAAAAAAAAAAGAAGAAAAAAAACAAAAAAGGAAAAAAAAGAAAAAGAAAAACCGCAGGTAACATATATTAAGCACTTGATATACACGCCAGAAACATTTTTATATAACTTCATTTAATTGATGTGTCTTAATGCCCAGTTACAAGATGTCACCTTAAATTTGCAGTGTCATTGTAAATAGGGTAAAGGAAGAATTCTGAACAATAAAAATGCAGGCAACATGTGACTTGACAAAATGCAATAGAATTCAGAACAACAAGGAACTTGAAAATACGAGCTGAACAGACCGCAGGTGGTGGAGGGGTGAATGGGGTGAGGAATTGAATTGCAATGGAAGGGAAGCAGGCAGGACTTAAGAGTTAGCCCAGAGTTATCTGTACTGAGTTGAATTCTGGGCCCAGGGAGTAGAATTAAGGTGGCTGTGTAGATACAGTGACCCTTTTTTCTCTTGGATTATTTCTTCTTGGCAAAGCTAAAGTAAAGGATGAATAGTGACATCATGAATCCCTCAAATTAAATGATTATGTAATGCTTTTTGTTCTGTAAGCAGGGAAGATTTTGGTGTCTTATTTTTAAGAGGCCTCCATCACTCTGGATAATAAAATTTAACTGCAACAAGCTATTATTAATAATATAGTATATTTATTTTGGTGAAGACTCAGAATATATCTATTGCCAATAATTAAAAAAATTTTTTTCATCAATTTTTGTGTATTTTACTTTTTCTGTTTCCAGTTTTACTGAGAAGTAATTGACATATATCACTGTATAATTTTAAGGCACACAGCATGATGATTTAATTTACATATATTGTGAAATGATTACCATAATAGGTTAAGCTAACATCCATTTTCTCATGTAGATACAATACAAAGAAAAGTAAAAAAAAAGGAAAAAAAATTGTGATGAGAACTCTTAGGATTTACTCTCTTAACTTTCCTATATATCATAGAGCTGTGTTCACTATAGTCATCATGTTGTACAGTATATCCCTAGTAACTATTTATCTCATAACTAAAAATTTGTACCTAGTGCCTGGAACATAGCAGATGCTCAAGAAATAAATGCTGATTGAATGAAATTAATTTTGTGACACTTAGTATCTCACTTAACGTCCTCATGCTTCATCAATACGATGGATTTAATTTGGCAACACCATTCTGAAGACTGGAACTGCATGGGACTACCCCTTGAGTTCCTTTTCTACTCTAAGGCTTCTGCCTCTATTCATACAGGTCTCTTGCTAGGGCAGCAGGCTCAGGCACCCGAGATCTGGAAACAACATTTCCAATGATACCCTGGACCACTTATATGGCAGATGCCCCATTCTTATGCACGAGAATGGAATTTAGTGAGTAGTATCTAGTAGCTAAGACTAAGCATTTTACATACTGACTTTTCAGTTTCCCATTAGTCCTCTAGGATCAGCACAGATCTCATGCTCAGAAGATAAGGCACAGAGAGGTTAAGAAACTTAACACAAGTTCACCCAGTGAATAGGTGGCAGAGCAGGAACTGTAATCAGGTCTCTTTCACTGTGCCATGCTAAGGCACAGCCACAGCTCCAAACCCCTCCAGCACTCTACAACTCATAAAAGAAGACTGTCTTGGAGGCTTGCAAAATTTCCTTAATGAGGGGGTAGATAAGAGTGTCTTAATTTAAATCACTAAAGATGAGAGCTAATGTAAAGTCCTGTTAACTATAACACTTGCAAGTAAGTAAACATCTGTGGTTTGAATGTTCATCAGCCCCACCAGCAAAAATTCTATTTAGGGAACCACCACTTCTCCACTCTCAGTTTCTGTGCTTCAGGTGTGGCTGTAGCCAATCAGAGCAACCCTGACACAGTGCTTGTTTCAGTGATGGATACATGTCCATTTCAGAACCAATGGCATGTCACGAGCCTTCAGATAGGCATACCAGAGTAAAGACTCTCAAACTTTTCCACTGGATTTGTACCTACAAGTATGTGGCCCTGAATCTACTGAATCTGTTGAGATGCTTCAACTGCAAGAGGAGATCCTAACTTGAAAAGGAGCAAACATAAGGAGACATGGAGAATCCATGACCTGATGACACTGCGTCTGTATCTGGACATGCCCGACTTGCTGATACTAAGCAAGATAATACATGTCTCTCTCTATTTTTTTTTTTTTGGCTTAAGCTATTGTGAGCTGAGTTTTCTATTACTTGAGACTCGAAGAATCTTAACTGAGACACAATTCATCTTGTTTATGGGTCTCAACAACCCTATAACATAGACAGGGCAGGGAAGACATTAGAGTGAGTTTCCACCTATAATAAGAATTTTTCACAACTCCAACTGAAATTAAGGAACTCTGTTAGAGTAATACAATCTTCAGTATGCAGAACAGTGTTGGGTTTCAATCCTTCTGGCTGGGACCAAAAGCATCTAGAAGCTGCTGGGTTTGGTGGCTAGCTGGTTAACTGGCTGCATTTTCCTTTTTCCCCCTTGTCTTGTTTACTACTCTTTTCCCTTCAAAGGATGTGAACTATGTTGGGAGCATAGATCAAGGGTAAAAGCATTATATATGTGTTTCAATTGGCTCTTTTATATGTACCTCAAGTGGTAAAAGGAAAGAGCCTTTTTAATTTATTATGTTGAGCTTGTAATAGTAAATTATCTGTAGAGTTTATTTACTTTTAATCACCTTTATTGTTTAAATAAAATAAAAATAACTTTTAAATTATGTATGTGAAGTTGAACAACTATTATCTTTCCTTTTTTCCCCTTTGAAATATTTGTTTTTGGAAGGTGGCTGCTGATGTGAGGGTTTTTTTTGAAGGACGTACCTACTGCACCACTGCAGAATAGGCTGTATTTCCATTTTACAGGTCAGGAAACTGAAGTTCAGAAAAATAAAGTGAGTTCATTAAGATCTTACTACTTGTAAGTAATAAAACAGTGTAATAGCTCCTGTCTGTTGATGATTATTTCAATGCAATAAGATTCCATGCTGCCTTCAGCATCTCCTAAAATTAGCCAAGGAAGCCTGACTCAGGTAGTGGTTTGGTGGGGGGAGAGTCTATTTCAGTGGCTCCCAAACTTTAATGTGCACCAGAGTTCCCTGGGAACCCTTGTTACAACACAGATCTCTGGGCCCCCTCCCAGAATTCTCAGTTAGTAAGTCTGGGAGGCTCAGTAATCTGCATTTCTAAAAAGTTCCCAGGTGATGCTGGGCTAGGGTTCACATTTGGAAAACTACTAGTCTGTTGTACAGTAGGAGAAGGACATGACTAAATAAAGCAGCAGCAGAGGCCTTGAGGAACAATGAAAAAGCTGAAGTTCTAACCACTATCCACACCATCAAGCTGAAAAGCAGTTTTCATAGAGAGAGAACACATGTAACTTCCATTTATTATTTACTAGAGACAGGCATTGTGTTAAAGTCTTTACACAACTGTAATATTGAATCTTTTAAAAGAATTTTTTAATTTTAATTTTTTCTACAATTTCGAAAGGTTACTTTCCATTTATAGTTATTCCAAAATATTAGCTATATTCCCTGTGTTGATACATGCTTGTATTCCCTGTGCTGTATACATCCTTGAGCCTATCTTATACCCAGTACTTCGTACCTTCCACTCCCCCATCCCTATGTTGCCCCTCCTCCCCCTCCCCTCTGGTAATCACTAGTTTGTTCTCTGTATCTGTGAGTCTGCTTCTTTTTTTGTTATATTCACCAGTTTGTTGTATTTTTAATATTCCACATATAAGTGATAACATACAGTATTGTCTTTCTCTGTCTGACTTATTTCACTTAGCATAATGCCCTCCAAGTCCATCCATGTTGCTGCAAATGGCAAAATTTCATTCTTTTTTTATGGCTGAGTAGTATTCCATTGTGTGTATATACCACATCTTCTTTATCCATTCATCTGTTGATGGACACTTAGGTTGTTTCCATATCTTGGCTATTGTAAATAATGCTGCTATGAACACTGGGGTGGCATTTATCTTTTCAAATTAGAGTGTTTTGGGTTTTTTTTATATATATATTTCATATATATATATATATATATATATATATATATATATATATATATATATATATCCAGGAGTGGAATTGCTAGGTTGTAATATTTAATCTTAACAATAACATATGAAGAAGTTATTATTATTAATAGTCTCATTTTAAAAATAAGGAGATTGAGAATTAAGGATAGTTAGTGATCTGCCCAGAGCTGCAGTTAATAAGTAGTACAGCTGGCACTTAATCTGTTTGTTCCACGGTTCCTGCTCCTAAGGATGAAACTATACAATTGCATATCTTGACACTTTCTTCAATTATAAGTTCTTTCTTGGAATGCCTTCTCGGTATCAGGCTGTACTTAGGTGATGAAATTTCAGAAAATGGAAGGAATAGCAACTGTCACATGAATTTAGCTAATCTTTTTAAAAAATGAGTCTCCATCCCACCCTTTCCAGACTTGCCCAGGTGGCCTTCCTAATTGCCTTTCTCTTCACTTGTCTTATAGAGACACAGGAGAAACCACTAAACTGTCACTTTTTTTTGTAAGAACATTAACAAGAGATGGTTCCTCTTTAACTTATCAGAAAGAGCATGGAGCAATCTCTACTGCCCTGGAAGACATAACAAAATACTGATCAATATTTTTTGTCTTGTAATTTTCAACTATTTAAACACCCATGAGATTATTGTTGACAGTAATTAAAATGAGAGAGAAGGAAACCAAAAATACATGAAGGGAAACAGATGAAAGGGAAAGACTAATGAATAAATTGTCATTCTCTGTAGATAAATTGCCTTTGCAAGAAGCTTGCTGCAGGCCTTGCTTTTGTCCAAGCGTCTACACTACTTGCTTTCTACAGTTGACTTTTAACTCACAAGTGTCCATTCCCGACAAGGGTTTTTGGAGAGGCCCTACTAAGCAGGCCAATGACAATAAAAAAAAGTTCTCTGTTCCCCATTCAACAATCTGCTGTTGAAATTATGCTTTACCTGGAATTATTGTGCTTATCAATCAAGAATGAAATGCTGAAATTTTGGGAAACAGACTGATTTATTTGCACCAGCATTCTGGACCTTCCACAAATGATCCTCTGTGAAGGAGGGCAGTTTTCACATAGATTGTTCAGCTGTTCTGTTAGGTAGAGGGATGGATTCCTTTTCCAGACTGACCCACGCACTGATGGTTCTAACAGTGGCAACTTCATGCTAAACATTTGGATTGAGAGGTTTTCTTTTCCTTCTTTCCATTCCCATCCCAACATCTTTCTCCAAAAAGAAAAGAAATACATTTGGTTAACCAAATTCCACTTTGCTTAAAAGATACTGCATTAAACAATGAAGAGTGGACCTTATTTTTATATAATAAATAGTTAATTCCAGGACTGATTTCAGGTTTGCTGCTTCTTTTCGTGAAACTTTTTCAGTGATAGGTATATGTTCTGGAGAGATGTCCTTGTCCTATTGTCTTATATAGAGGAAAAAATCGCATCCGTCAGTGACCCAGCAGCATCCGTCAGTGACCCAGCAGCATCATACACTTATCTTGGGAAGGGACAACAGGGCTATTTTAAATCCCAGTTCACCACTCATATCATCCAGAGAAGAGTGAGAAATTGCAAAAGAATCCAAGAAATCCTAACTCTGCAATTTTCAATTACTGTGACTAGTGTGTGGGTAGGAGACCTTGTTTTATTGTCCATGAAATGACACTGTGCCCTGAGTAACTTTAAATGTTAAGGCAATGAACTGTTAACCATCTGGGAATATCCAAAACACTCTTTCCAAGAGAAAAACACTCTGAAACTACCTAGCGTGCACTCAGCGTTCTAAGAGGTGAAAGCAAATTTTACCCAACTAGAATATGAAATGGAGATCCAAGAGAAGGCCAACATCTTTGACTTTTCGAATCCCTCTACCAAAGTAAATGGAGAAATAGTAACCAGATATGGAGTTTAGAACTGGAATATAAATAATAGGAGAATATTGCTGAGATACCAGGTACTTGCAGAAGGATGGCCATTTTTAATAAAAGCTAGTAGAAAAATCAAAGGGCTGAGGTTATTTTTACCCTGTCTTTTTTGCTTCTATGAGGCTATTGTAAATGTTGGAAATCTCACAACCATATTATGAGGAGTTAGTATTATCAGCATTTTGTAAATAACCCTTCCCACCCAAATCCCAAAGCTCCTGGGTAGTTAAGTGGTAAAACAATAATTTAAATTTATGTTTGCAGATTCAAACCTTGTATTTTTTCTACTAAATATTTTCACTATGGGGTAAAATACTTATGAAGTGGACACTGGTGGCTTTAAGATATGAGCAACTTAATTGTTGTTTTGATTTTCAATTTTTAAATTCTCATGGGTAAATCATGTGAATACATATCTTGAGGTTATCTTAGTGGACTGATTCCTTGTTAAGGAATCACATTAATGTATTGTTTATGGATCAATCACTTGTGTGGCTCTATCGTTGTCATAAGGTGGAAAGATTCTGCTTCAGTCATACACCAAAATAATCCATCTGGACAAGTAGATAAACCAAGTGAGCTTGGTGAGGTTTTAAGTTCTTGTTTCAAGTGACAGTGAAGCTTTTAGAGGAAGTAAGAGGTAGACCTCAGGAGCAGAGAGAGTAAGGCTCTTCTCTCCAAAGGACCCCAGAAGATAAGGCTTTTATAAAAGTTATGACTAATACAGGGTCTGTTGTAAAAAAGACACTCAACAAGCCTGGCCTGTCCAGTGGACTGAGGCTCCTCATGTGGGTCTGATAGGTAAAGGCTGAGAGATAAAGGCTCTTTGGTCCCCTCATATGGGTCTCTGTCCCTTCCAACACTCACAGCAGAGTGGAAAGAACACCAACTCTAGAGATGAGAGCCAGTTCTAATTCTGGCAGATTCTGGGCGCCAGTGTTCTTCTTCTAGAAAGTCTATGTGAATTTAGGGAAGTCTTTGCTAACTCCTTTTACCAGGGTCAGTCCTCTTGATACAATCTTGCTGAATCCTTGTTTCCCTCATGATGGCAAACATGTATCCTGTTGCTTATGTGTCTCTAATGCTGACCACTACAGTTGATACAAAATAAGTACTCAGAATAAAACTTGCTAAGTTGAATTACTGAGAGGGTTAGACTAAGTCCAGGATCACACATTCAAATCCGGCTAAGGGGGGCTTCCCTGGTGGTGCAGGGGTTAAGAATCCGCCTGCCAACGCAGGGGACACGGGTTCGAGCCCTGGCCTGGGAGAATCCCACATGCCGCGGGGCAACTAATCCCGTGCGCCACAACTACTGAGCCTGCGCTCTAGAGCCCGCGAGTCACAACTACTGAAGCCTGCGTGTCTAGAGCCCGTGCTCCACAACAAGAGAAGCCACTGCAACAAGAAGCCTGCACACCGGAACGAAGAGTAGCCCCCGCTGTTGCAACTAGAGAAAGCCCACGTAGCAGCAACGAAGACCCAAAGCAGCCAAAAATAAATTAATTAAAAAAAAAGAAAAAAAAGGAAAAAAATATCTGGCGAAGGATATCATAAAAAAGCATGAAGTAGGTGTAATGAAGAATATGAAGAGATTGTAGTTAACTAGACTATAAAAATACAGGCCTGCCTGGAGGGCATTTAAATTCAAATTTTTAAAGATCATTGCAATGGTCAAAATCACAACTAAGGGTTCAGACCGCAGGCTGCTGCATCAAATTCCTTTCAGATTTAATTTATTAAAAGTTTGCCTTTCAGTTCCATTTAATCTATAATTACCAACTGCTTTAACTGCTTTTTAAAAAACTATATGGCATAAAATAGGAATAATGAATAAGGAAAATTCTCCTAGCAAAAAGCCTCAGTCTTGCATTTCCCTTGCAAACTGTGATCTTGATACAGGGCTAGTGTGCTTTCTTAACCGTGTGAGGCCTTGCTATGGCAAATTCTGCAGTACTTCTTTGTGCTGGAACTTAAGTAGCATTCCTCATTTTTGTGGCTTAATCTCTTCCATTGCTTTTATTCTCACAAAATCAAATTCATTTCTCTTGAAAAATTATTACTTTCTAGTTATGTGTTAATTTGTGTGGAATTCATTGAGAATGACACATAAATTGCACATTACTGTTTTTCAACATAACAGTTGGATGGAAATAGAAGGATAAATGCTACATTTGGGGGAAAGGCGAGTACATCTGTTTTTCTTCTTTTTTTTTAAAGCATCTGCTGGGGAGGCCACTTTATTATTATTTTTGGCTGCACCACGTGGCTTGTGGGATCTTAGTTCCCTGATCAGGGATTGAACCCAGGCCCACGGCAGTGAAAGCCCTGAGTCTTAACTACTGGACCACCAGAGAATTCCCGAGAACATCTGAAATGTTACATTTAATAATAATAAAGCACAATTAATAAAATATATGATGAATTGAATACTTTTAGAAGGTTGGTAGAATTCTTTTTGGGTTCCACTTCTCAATTTAACCAAGTTACTACTTTCAAATAAAGTTGAAAGCCAGGAGTCACTGTAATTGTATGGAAAAAAAAAAAGATTGAGATAACATTGAAATCCCCGGAAGGAGGAAAAAGTGAAGGCAACTATATTAACAATCTATAATTTTAATGGATATTTCTTTCTTCCAAAGGAGGGACTCACTGGAAACTATTACAGATCCTCAGGAAGTGTGGAATGGAACCAGGTTTTACAATGAACTCACCTAGGCCCAAAGTCCTCTTCTGACACTTCTCAGAAATAGATGTGAGAATCTGTATACTCAACTCTGATAACTCAAAGAAGTTTTAACACCCGGGAGTTTGTATCCTGAGAGGTAAAGGCTTGTTCTAGTTCAATTTTCACCTGAATTATTGACTTAGTCCCAAGTTGGAGAGAGACGATTGAGCTACTCTTTTCATTAGCCAGTTCATACAACTCAAAGCATTCTGTGTGATGACTTGCTAGAGATTTTTATACATACCCTGTAACTAATAATTCCTCATTTCCCAATCCATTTTTAAAGAATACCATAGAGGTCATTTGTTTTGGTTTCTTTCCTCAAGGCTGGAAACATTCCAGTCAAGTGTTTCCAGTGCACAGGGGTAGAGGGAGGGGAATTACGGGTAAACGTTAGCAGAAGCAGAGTTACATATTCCTGGGGCTTACGTGTACTGTCAAGGGTGATGACAATACACATCACTAAGAGGGAAAAGGGGTGCCTTTCCTGTCACACATCCCTCCTCTTCATAATCTTCTAAAACTCAGGACAGTGAGTAATAAATGTGATAGTTGATCAGGTCACATTTCATGACTGAATGGCAGGTCATGACTGAGTTAAAGGTTGTGATCCAAATCATCCCAGGTCACTGGGAGACTCAGGGTTTCCTCTTAGCCCTGGGTTTGAAACTGACCCCAATCTTGCCCCATGAGCTAATGAGGATGGGTTTGAACATACAAAACCTCCCACAGCTTCAGTTCTGGGCCAGAGGGAAATTACAATCTGCTTCTAGCTTTCAGCTAGGAAGCAAAGAAGTCAAGGTTTGGTTTCTGTCCTCCTTAGGCAAGGTGCTAATGTTTTAATGCATCTAAGAGTCTGATAGTTCCTTCCCCCAGAAGATATTGACTCAAAAAGAGAATTATCCTATAGACTTCAAAAAACCCCATCTAGGGTATAATCAGTTCCACTCACATGTATCAGAGATACCCCCTTCCACAGAATCTTACCCACTGCCTCTTACTGTTTTTTATTTAATTTGGCTAAGAACAGAAAGCTGACCTAATGCAGACCATATGGGCAGGATTCCCAGGAACAGGTAACAAAAGGGTAACAGAAAGAAGCAGCACATTCAACATTACAGAGATGCAGGAACACAGCCAGTGACCTTTGCTTCTGCGGATTTACAATTTCATTTGGCTCTTGAATGGCAGGGGGCATGAGGGTGCTGCTGAAATAGATCTCTTGAACAGAGATAGGCTGATGGGGAGGGTGTATGGATTCACACTGATTTCTGAATCCTGTGAGTGGAAGTTTAGACACATGTTTACTCCTAACCAGCACTGGATCTAGTAGCTATGTTTAAAAAAATGCACTGGTGAAAAGAGACTCAGCAGTAATTTAAAAAATTTATATAATTATGATAACTTAAAGTGTGTACTTGTAAGCATGTACCCAGTGTACACAACAAAGGCAAAATAAATGATGCTAAGAGTTGTCTGATTATAGAACAAATGCCTTTACAACAAATAGGAACAGCAAATATCTACTTACAACAAAAGTATAGGCAGCAGGGCTTCCCTGGTGGCGCAGTGGTTGAGAGTCTGCCTGCCGATGCAGGGAACATGGGTTCGTGCCCCGGTCCGGGAAGATCCCACAAGCCACGGAGCGGCTGGGCCCGTGAGCCATGGCCGCTGAGCCTGCGCGTCCGGAGCCTGTGCTCCGCAGCGGGAGAGGCCACAGCAGTGAGAGGCCCGCATACCGCAAAAAAAAAAAAAAAACTATAGGCACCAGGCAATTTCCTAATAGAACGTTACTGATACTAAATAATATGCAGATGTTTAAATAAGACCAAGGAATTTCGAACATTTGCTTCATCAGATAATTGGGAATATCCATCAGATAATTGGAATTCCTTGCTCTTATGCATCTTGCAGACCTCAGTTCAAATGTCCCTTCCATGGAGGAGTCTTCCTTGATCATACCTCCGTCTCTCAGGTCCTCTGACATATGCTCTCAGAGCAATGTAGACACTTCCCTAACTGCCCTTATTTACATTTGTAATTATACATTATTTCCATAGGTGGTTGTTTAAAGTGCATCTTCTATTTAAGATGTGGTCTCTGTGAGGGCAAGGACCATGTCTGGTAGGGACTCAAGAAGTATCTGTTGAATTAGTAGATAATCCCATTAGGCAGTATTTAGTGGGCCTATTTATTACCATCCAGGCACAGTTATGAGCACCCTACCTGGGTCAGTGCATCTTTTCTTCACCACAATCTTTTGAGATGGGTGCTCTGATTAACTCTCACTTCTCAGATGTGCAGGCTCAGGTTACTTTCAGTCACTTGCTGAAAGTATCACAATGAGTAAATAAGGGATTGAGACTTGAATCTGGACAGTCTTATTTCAGAGTCATCACACTTAAGATTGATCGTACACTAGGACCCATTATATGTCCCCTTGAAAGAGTGAAATCCCCTCTTGTTTTGAGGAGAAGACATTTAGGAAATATGTACATGCACCACAGAAGTGAAGGAGCAGTGACAAGAGCAAGGGCAGGGGCAGTGGCAGGTCAGAGATCATGGCCTGAGCACAGAGAGGAGAAGGATGAGGGAGGCAGGCCTGGGCCTTCGTGATGGTGGGGTCGGAAGGGACACCCGCCTCTCATCCCCGAGGAAAGGAAGTGGGAAAGTAGAGAGGAGGCCCCTAGGTCTATACAGCACTCTATTCAGTAGGTACCAAGATAAACAACTTGAGGGATCTTATCTTTTCCCTCTGGACTGTTCTTTCTAACTTTGGTGTGACTGCATTTTAGGAAGAGCCACTTTGTGAAATGAGAGGTTAGATTTTAAAGTAAACGACCACAAATATCCAAACTCTCTACTTCTCAGCTGTAGGAACTCTCAGGGTAAACCTGTAGGCATTCACCTTTATTTGGGCTGAGGTAACAGCCCCTTGGGTTAAAAACAGACTAAGTTAAAGGCAAGGTCACAAAGCTTTGTAATCTTGGACAAGATACTTAACCTTTCTGAGTCTCAGTTTTCTCCACTGTAAAAAAGGTAAAACAGTATCTGTCTTATTGGGTTGTTGTGAGGATTAAATGAGATAATTCATATAAAGCACCTAAAACAATGCCCTGTTTGAAAAATTCAAGGAATAGTACCTTTAATTATTATGAAAGTAAGCAGGGGAAGGAACTGAACTTGTGCGAGATCATGATCAGGAGAAGCTGGGGATGGTAAACCAGTTCCCAACTGAAACAGTCTTGGAAGTGGTGACAGAGGTGACACACAGCAGTTGCTCCATCACTCTATACAAGACACATGAATGCATCGATACAGTTGTGCTTCTTTTTGCTACGGCCTGTTGGCAGGGAGCTTCCTGTGTGAATCTTCTAGTTTCAGTCTCCCAGGAAAGTATCTAAAAGCTGAGACCTCACTATTCAGACTGAGAAAAACTTTGAATAATATTTCTTCCTAACGCTTAATCTGGAGACCTTGTTTGGTTCTTTACTCTCATAGTAGGAAGAGGCAAGGGGTAACTCAAATGTTCCATTTTTTTATTTGTCAATAGGATCAGTCAAAGTTGGGGAAGGGAGAGCTTTGCACCCATCAGCACAACTAAGTTTTCAGATTTATTTTCAGCTTCATGTATTTATGGGAAATAAATCTCTTTTTCTCTCAATTAAATGCATCTACAAAGACAGTTTCATTATGATGATAATGATAATATGAAATTACATTTTGGAGATCATCTTTGTACACTGTGTTTTAAATTCCAGTGTAGATAAGAATATCTATATTAATTAATTAAGTCCTAAAGACATGAGTTTTGGAATCAGCTTTGAATTCCAGCTTCTCTATAGATGCCCTAGGGCAAGTTCTGTAGCTTAGCTGAGTCTCAGTGCCCCTCATCTTTAAAATGAAGTTACATCACCTCATCTTTAAAATGAAGCTACATCATATGAAGGTTTGTTTAAAGATTGCAGTAAGATATTTAAGGAGCTGACCATCATGTCTGGCACACAATCAGGTGTGTAACCAAAGATAACCACTGCTATGATACTTACAACTTTAAACTTCCACAAGTGGGAGAGGAGGTATAAATTCATGGAATTACATAGGCAGGTAAAGCTGATTCTTTATATTTTCCCATTAGTCCCTTGCCGTGGATGTAACGGTTGAATCTATCCTACCCCTTGTAACAAGAGTAGAGACTGTTCTTCTGTTCCAGGTGTGGGCCTGATTGCTCTAAGCCACTCTTGGTATTTCCCCTCCCATTGCCAGGGATTGGTTCAGGAATGGGAGGCCTAAGTCAACTGAGCTAATGAAAAAAAAAGGAAAGGTTTGTTGGAGGCTTTGGATTAAAAAAGAAAATCCCCATCTCCCCTTCTGGATATGAATGGAAAACAAGGAGCCTTGTTCCTGGCAGCCTAGGACAAGAAGATATCTTAGACAAGATTTTGGCTGGATGGCTTGATACCTCTCTCTCTCTCTCCCTCTCTCCCTGCCTTCCTCCTTCCCTCCCTCCCTCCTCCATGGCTCTATGCATCCTTTGCACAAGTTGGATACATTACAGTGGGTAGAAAATCAAAAAGGCCTCATTAATAAAATTCAAAATAGTAATTTTTAATCATTCCGAATAAAATACAACCTAGGACAAAGGTAAGTGCATGTATTATATATATACGTACACATATATATATATTTCTACTTTTCCAAAATCGGTAACCTATAGAAAAGTTTACTGTTATTCTACAGCAATTTTAATAAAAATGTCCTCTATTTATTTAAGTCACTTATGTTTTGTCAAATAACTTTCATATCTTTTATCTCACTGCCTTCCACAACATCAGGATAAACCTCAAAGATGAAGCAAGGACTTCCTCGTATCATGGATAACAAAACTAAGGCCCAGAGAAATTCTTTTCCTGAAGTTGCAAAACTTTTCAGAAGTTAAGCCAGGCTGAGTGTCCTGGCTTCTTGAATCCAAATTGGACTCCGTGGCTGATTCTGCCAATTATAGAACTGAGGAAAGACATTTTAAAACAGCTTCACATGCAATCTGCAGTGAAAATGTGCAGCTCAGAGAGAGAAACCTAGGTTTACATTCCAGCTTAAGTTAGTCCCAGCTCTACCACTAACTGCTAATATTACCCTGAGCAAGTCACTGACATTTCTGGGTTTCAGTTTCTGCATATAAAAATGAGACTTCAGAAGAAAAAAATGTAGCTGTGTAGGGTGATGGATATTAACTGGACTTATGGTGGTGATCATTTTTCAGTATATGCAAGCATCGAATCATTGCACTGTACACCTGAAACTAATATAGTGTTATGTCAAGTATATCTCAATAAAAACAAAAGACAAACAAACAAAAACTCAGGAATTCAAAAATGTTGTAAAAATGCAACTGCAAGTAAAAGGAAGTGCCGATAAAAAAACAAAAGAAATTTTTGAAGTGAGGGTTCCTACTCCTAAGCCTGTGATAACCTCGGAGAATTGACCTGTTGGTCCCAGAGCCAACTACAGAATCCTTAGTCTAGTTCTCAAGACAGCAATCATTAGCTGTGCAAGTCTGTATTCAAGGTGTAACTCATTTGCGTTCCCTGTGTGAGGTCCTTGCTACTCAGTGTGGTCCAGAGATCAGCAGCTTTGGCATCAGCAGAAATTTGTTAGAAATGTAGACTCTGAAGCCTCACCCTAGACTTACTAAGTAAGAACTTGCCCTTTAACAAGATGCGTAGGTAGCTTTTATGCAAATTGAAGATTGAGAAGCACTGGGTTAGATCATGTCTTAGATCCCCTAAAGTTCTAAATGTCAAAGACTGTAGGATTTTCCAAAATAATAATAATAATAATAACTTTTCCAGGAAGCTTGGGTAGCTCTCCAAGTGTGTTAAAAGAAGTCTTCATCCTCCGTATAGTAAAGGGGTGCAGGAGGTAATTGGTAATGTTTTTGAGTTCCCTTTCAGAATGTTCAATTAATCACAACCAAGGTACTGACTAAACCCTCAAGGGGAGACTGAGCTGCAGAAGAACATGACATCTGCCTCAGCTAGTCATCCATTGTACAGCTGTGGTCTGATGGCTTCCGTGCATTTAGCTAATTACACGGTGAATTACCCCAGTGAGAATCTGCCAAATGCACCATCCACCCTCACAACCCAACTCTTGTTAGAAGAACTGCTGTTAATATGACACCACCTTGTCAAACATCTCTCTACTCCATTCTAACACCACATGACCCTCGGCTCTGAGATCTGCAGATGACGGTGAACAATGAAAGTGACAACATCACAAAACATAGGCTGCAGGCTGAGTTGAGAAATGAAGAAAATTATGAATTTGAGAAAATAGGGAAGAACATCAAGCTCAGCTGTCAATCTGGACGTTTCACTAAAAACTAAAATCTTAGCTGGATTCCAAGTCAACTATTGAAAACTCTCAAAAAAAAAGAGAGAGAGAGACGTGGGTTCAAATCCCAGATTTGCTACTTATGAGCTGTGTGGCTGAATATGTTACTTCTCTCTGGGCCTCAGCTTTTGTTTTCAGTAGAATTTTAGAGGATTATAAGAGTACCTAGTATATAGCAAGCTTCAAACTTTCATGAGCATCAGAATCATCTGGGGATCTGGCTACAACTTAAATTCTTAGGCCACCAGAATTTCTGATTTAGTAAATCTAGGGATGGGGATCTGTATTAGTGATTCCAATGTTGTGCTCTGTGGATGACCCCCTATGAAATGCTGCTGTGGGACAGTGGATGGTAAGGGATAATTCAAGTAGAGCGCTTGTAAGCTCTTGATAAATGTCAGCTTTGAAAACACATTATTAGTAGTTCAGATTTAGGAGTGCCTTGCTGCATGTTACACCGTAGGTAGGACCAGGAAAACAACTTTTTCCAATGGACCAGAATGGTTTCCTGTTTACTAACATTTCTCAGAATGCTTTGTTGGAACAATTAGTGATATTGAAGAAGGGTGCTGGTCAAACTATCATGCATGGTCAAATCAAGGAATGAAAGGCACTGCTGCACAATGGGCAGGTTATTCTCAAGAACTGGGGTCTTTGTTATTAAATTGCTGTGTGTCCTTGCATTAGTCACTCCCCCTCTCTGGGTATCAGTTTCATCATTCATAAAATGAGAGAATCCTTTAATATTCTTTCAAGGGTTCAATTATTCTTGTTCTACCATAGCTGTGTACAACCTGCCTGGGAGAAACAACTCCTGACTCCCTTTTTTGAGATGGAATGTACCTTTCATTCCATGAAGCTTTTCCTGAATGTGCATCTGAAGGTGACATCTCCCTCCTCTGAAACTTAGTAGCATGTATCATCTGTGCCATATTCTATTCATTCTGAAGAATATTACAGGGGCAGTGGACTCTTCCAGCAGACTAACAGAGAACAGGGCTTCTGAATTTAGATACAATCTTAAGAACCTGGAAATGTCAGAGTTATGTGCTTGTGATCCCTTTCATGGTCGACATCAACATCAGAGTCACCGCTCATCTAATGCTTACTACCGGCCAAGTACTTTACACATACTTCCTCCTACAATCCTTAAAACCATCTTTTGAGGGTAGAACTGCAAGCCCCATTTTACAAATAAGGAAACTGAGGCTCAGAGAGCTTTCCCATGCTCACATAGCTAATAAGTGACAGTCCTGGGGCTTGAACTCAGAACTGTCTCAAATCCAAAATCAAACATAAGTGATTAAGCTAGGTGTGTGTGTGCTCTTAAGCATTAGGCTACACTCCAGCAGCAATACTTTGCTGAATGATCAACATATTTGTGATGATTCTTCCAAATCTGTGTTCCTTGTGAGAAACTGAATGTTATCTTGCAGCTGCCTACAATGAGGGGAGCAAAGTGTAGCAGAAAGCCATGGCTTTGACTTCAAGGGGGCCAACATCTGAAACTGCTGAACCAACAAAATCCCCTGGTCCTGGGCCGAGGAAATTTGAAATGCTCTAAAGCAGTATTCACTGTTGAGGACTTGTTACTGCAGTGCATTCTCATGGATGAGCAGGCTTGCCCTGCACAACTCAGAGGTGCTTCCCTCCCTGTAAGCAGTCACTGCAAGTATCCTGTGACTCAGTGGAGAAAGCCAGCTATGGTGCCCTTGAAGCCAGTGCAGTGTCCAGAGACTTTCTGCAGCAGAAGCTAGCAGAAGTGTTCAGAGGCAAAGAGACAGCTGGTTTATTGCTGGGGGAGTTTTCAAAATTATGTCAGCGTCCATTTTGGTTATGTTTGCTAGGTGCCCTTTGCCAAAATTAAACAGGCATCAAGCAATCCTGCAAACCTCTTTTCAGCAGAGGCCATAAAAAATTCCTAATTTCTTTAGAAACTGAGGGTTGCTGGAGGTACTGTACTTGTTTTTTTTTTTAACAAAATAATTTAAAATTAATAGAGAGATGGTTATTAAAAATTTAATGCCAGTCCTTCATTCCCCAAGCTGCCCATGGAACATTTGGTTTTTTTTCTTTCTTTACATTTCTCAACGATTCATAATCTTTCCAAAGTTTTTTCAGTAATAATTGTGTTCATGATACTAGGATTGTCACTTTATTTCCTAGAATCTGAGATTTTTATCAACTACAAAATACACCACCATTTATTGACAAGTATTTATTAAGGAGAAAAGAAATTAAGTGCTTATAATATATTTAAATATCATACTAACTTCATGTGCTTTAATAAGTGAATATTTGCCCTAAAAATTGAAAACTAGGTGGAAGAGCAGGCTCAGCTTCCCGAGGCACCCCTTTCACCTTTGAGAGTAGAAAGTGGGTACAGAACATCACCAACCTTTGCCTGATTTCATCAAACAAGCCTTCTGACAGGTCTCCCATCCTCTAGCTTTCTCCTGGCTTCAGGCCCTCTTCTACAGGATGACCCAGGGTCTTGGTGCTCTGGCCAGGTGTCAGGCCTGAGCCTCTGAGGTGAGAGAGCCAAGTTTAGGACATTGGTCCACAAGAGACCTCCTGGCCCCTCATAATATCAATCAGTGAGAGCTCTCCCAGAGATCTCCATCTCAACGCTAAGACACAGCTCTACTCAACGACAGCAAGCTCCAGTGCTGGACAACCCATGCCAAACAAACAACTAGCAAGACAGGAACACAACCCCACCCATTAGCAGAGAGGCTGCCTAAAATCATAATAAGGTCACAGACACCACAAAACACACCACTGGAGGCAGTCCTGCTCACCAGAAAGACAAGATCCAGCCTTATCCATCAGAACACAGGCACCAGTTCCCTACAGGAGGAAGCCTAAACAATCCACTGAACCAAATTTACCCATTGGGGGCAGACACCAAAAACAACAGGAACTAACGACCTGCAGCCTGCGAAAAGGAGACCCCAAACATAATAAGTTAAGCAAAATGAGAAAACAGAGAAATACACAGCAGATGAAGGAGCAAAGTAAAAATCCACCAGCACAAACAAATGAAGAGGAAATAGGCAGTCTATCTGAAAAAGAATTCAGAGTAATTATAGTGAAGATGATCCAAAATCTTGGAAGTAGAATGGAAAAAATACAAGAAACTTTTAACAAGGACCTAGAAGAACTACAGAGCAAACAAACAATGATGAACAACACAATATATGAAATTAAAAATACTCTAGAAGGAATCAATAGCAGAATAACTGAGGCAGAAGAATGGATAAGTGACCTGGAAGATAAAATAGTGGAAAAAACTATGGCAGAGGAGAATACAGAAAAAAGAATGAAAAGAATTCAGGAAAGACTCAGAGACTTCTGGGACAGCATTAAACACACCAACATCTGAATTATAGGGGTCCCAGAAAAAGAAGAGAAAAAGAAATGAAGGAGAAAATATTTGAAGAGATTATAGTTGAAAACTTCCCTAATATGGGAAAGGAAACAGTCAATAGAGTCCAGGAAGCACAAAGAGTCCCATACAGGATAAATCCAAGGAGAAACATGCCAAGACACATATTATCAAACAATCAAAAATTAAATACAAGGAAAAAATATTAAAAGCAGCAAAGGAAAAGCAACAAATAACACATAAGGGAATCCCCATAAGGCTAACAGCTGATCTTTCAGCAGAAACTCTGCAAGCCAGAAGGGTCTGGCAGGACATATTTAAAGTTATGAAATGGAAAAACCTACAACCAAGATTACTCTACCCAGCAAGGATCTCATTCAGATTTGACAGACAAATTAAAACCTTTACAGACAAGCAACAGCTAAGAGAATTCAGCACCAACAAACCAGCTCTACAACAAATGCTAAACGAACTTCTCTAGGCAGGAAACACAGGAGAAGGAAAAGGCTTAAAATAACAAACCAAAAACAATTAAGAAAATGGTAATAGGAACATACATATCAATAAATACCTTAAATATAAATGGAATAAATGCTCCAACCAAAAGACATAGACTGGCTGAATTGATACAAAAACAAGACCTGTATAATATGCTGCCTACAAAAGACCCACTTCAGGCCTAGGGACACGTTCAGACTGAAAATGAGGGGATGGAAAAAGATATTCCATGCAAATGGAAATCAAAAGAAAGCTGGAGTAGCAATTCTCATATCAGACAAAATAGACTTCAAAATAATGACTATTACAGAAGACAAAGAAGTACACTACATAATGATCAAGGGATCAAACCCAAAAGAGGATATAACATTTGTATTTATGCATCCAACATAGGAGCACCTTATTACATAAGGCAAATGCTAACAGCCATAAAAGGGGAAATCAACAGTAACACAATCATAGTAGGGGATTTTAACACTCACCTTTCACCAATGGATAGATAATCCAAAATGAAAATAAACAGAGAAACACAAGCTTTAAATGACACTTTAAACAAGATGGACTTAATAAACATTGATAGGACATTCCATCCAAAAACAACAGAATACACCTTCTTCTCAAGTGCTCATGGAACATTCTCCAGGATAGATCATATCATGGGTCACAAACCAAGCCTTGGTAAATTTAAGAAAATTGAAATCATATCAAGTATCTTTTCCAACCACAGCACTATTAGATTAGATATCAATTACAGGAAAAAAAACTGTAAAAAATACATGGAGGTTAAACAATAGACTACGAAATAACCAAGAGATCACTGAAGAAATAAAAGAAGAAATCAAAAAATACCTAGAAACAAATGACAATGAAAACACCATGCCCCAAAACCTATGGGATGCAGCAAAAGTGGTTCTAAGAGGGAAGTTTATAGCAATACAACCCTACCTCAAGAAACAAGAAACATCTCAAAAACACAACCTAACCCTATACTTAAAGCAATTAGAGAAAGAAGAATAAAAAATCCCCAAAGTTAGCAGAAGGAAAGAAATCATAAAGATCGGATCAAAAATAAATGAAAAGGAATGAAGGAAATGATAGCAAAGATCAATAAAACTAAAAGCCGGCTCTTTGAGAAAATAAACAAAATTGATAAACCATTAGCCAGACTCATCAAGAAAAAAAGGGAAAAGACTCAAATCAATAGAGTAAGAAAAGAAAAAGGAGAAGTAACAACTGACACTGCAGAAATACAAAGAATCCTAAGAGACTATTACAAGCAACTCTATGCCAATAAAATGGAAAACCTGGAAGAAATGGACAAATTGTTAGGAAAGCACAACCTTCTGAGACTGAACCAGGAAGAAATAGAAAATATAAAAAGACCAATCAGAAGCACTGAAATTGAAACTGTGATTAAAAATCTTCCAACAAACAAAAGACCAGGACTAGAAGACTTCACAGGCGAATTCTATCATACATTTAGAGAAGAGCTAACACCCATCATTCTCAAAATCTTCCAAAATATTGCAGAGGGAGGAACACTCCCAAACTCATTCTACGAGGCCACCATCACCCTGATACCAAAACTAGATAAAGATGACACAAAAAAGAAAACTACAGGCCAATATCATGGATGAACAGAGATGAAAAAATCCTCAAGAAAATACAAGCAAACAGAATCCAACAGCACATTAAAAGGATCATACACCATGATCATGTGGGGGTTCACCCAGGAATGCAAGGATTCTTCAATATATACAAATCAATCAGTGAAATTAACCATATTAACAAATTGAAGAATAAAAACTATATGATAATCTCAGTAGATGCAGAACAAGCTTCGACAAAATTCAACACCCATTTATGATAAACCCCACCCAGAAAGTAGGCATAGAGGGAACTTATGTTAATAATAAAGGACATATATGACAAACCCACAGCCAACATCATTCTCAGTGGGAAAAACTGAAACCATTTCCACTAAGATCAGGAGCAAGACAAGGTTGCCCACTCTCACCACTCTTATTCAACACAGTTTTGGAAGTATTAGCCACAACAATCAGAGAAGAAAAGGAAATAAAAGGAATACAAATTGGAAAAGAAGAAGTAAGACTGTCACTGTTTGCATATGACAGGATAATATACATAGAGAATCCTAAATATGCTACCAGAAAACTACTAGAGCTAATCAATGAATTTCATAGGGTAGCAGGATACAAAATTAATGCACAGAAATCTCTTGCATTGCTATACACTAATGATGAAAAATCTGAAAGAGAAATTAAGGAAACACTGCCATTTACCATTGCAACAAAAAGAATATAATACCTAGGAATAAACCTATATAAGGAGACAAAAGACCTGTATGCAGAAAACTATAAGACACTGATGAAAGAAATGAAAGATGATACCAACAGATGGAGAGATATACCATCTTCTTGGATTGGAAGAATCAACATTGTGAAAATGACTATACTACCCAAAGCAAACTACAGATTTAAAGCAATCCCTATGAAACTACCAATAGCATTTTTCACAGAACTAGAACAACAAATTTCACAATTTGTATGGAAACACAGAAGGCCCTGAAGAGCCAGAGCAATCTTAAGAAAGAAAAACCGAGCTGGAAGAATCAGGCTCCCTGACTTCAGACTATACTACAAAGCTACTGTAATCAAGACAGTACGGTACTACCACAAAAACAAAAATATAGATTAATGGAACAGAATAGAAAGCCGAGAGACAAACCCATGCACATATGGTCACCTTATCTTTGATAAAAAGAGGGAAGAATATACAATGGAGAAAAGACAGCCTCTTCAATAAGTGGTGCTGGGAAAATTGGACATCTACATGTAAAAGAATGAAATTTAGAACATTATTTAACACCATACACAAAAATAAACTCAAAATGCATTAAAGACCTAAATGTAAGGGCAGACACTATAACACTCTTAGAGGAAAACATAGGCAGAACACTCTATGACATACATCACACCAAGATCCTTTTTGATCCACGTTCTAGAGAAATGGAAATAAAAACAAAAATAAACAATGGGACCTAATGAAACTTAAAAGCTTTTGCACAGCAAAGGAAACCATAAACAAGACGAAAAGACAACCTTCAGAATGGGAAAATAATATTTGCAAATGAATCAACAGACAAAGGATTAATCTCCAAAATTTACAAGTAGTTCATGCAGCTCAATATCAAAAAAAGAAACAACCCAATCCAAAAATGGGGAGAAGACCTAAATAGATATTTCTCCAAAGAAGATACACAGATTGCCAACAAACAGATGAAAAGCTGCTCATCATCAGTAATCATTAGAGAAATGAAAATCAAAACTACAATGAGGTATCACCTGACACTGGTCAGAATGGTTATTATCAAAAAGTCTACAAACAATAAATGCTAGAGAGGGTGTGGAGAAAAGGGAACCCTCTTGCACTGTTGGTGGGAATGTCAATTGGTACAGCCACTATGGAGAACAGTATGGAGGTTCCTTAAAAAACTACAAATAGAACTACCATATGACCCAGCAATCCCACTACTGGGCGTATACCCTGAGAAAACCATAATTCAAAAAGAGTCATGTACCAAAATATTCATTGCAGCTCTATTTACAATAGCCAGGACATGGAAGCAACCTAAGTGTCCATTGACAGATGAATGGATAAAGAAGATGTGGCACATATATACAATGGACTATTACTCAGCCATATAAAGAAACGAAATTGAGTTATTTGTAGTGAGGTGGATGGACTTAGAGTCTGTCATAAAGAGTGAAGTAAGTCAGAAAGAGAAAAACAAATACTGTATGCTAACACATATATATGGAATCTAAAAAAAAAATTTAAAAAAGGTTCTGACGGGGCTTCCCTGGTGGCACAGTGGTTGAGAGTCTGCCTGCCGATGCAGGGGACACGGGTTCATGCCCCGGTCCAGGAAGATCCCACATGCTGCAGAGCAGCTGGGCCCGTGAGCCATGGCCGCTGAGCCTGCGCATCCGGAGCCTGTGCTCCACAACGGGAGAGGCCACAACAGTGAGAGGCCCGCATACCACACACAAAAAAAAAAAAAAAAAAAAGGTTCTGAAGAACTTAGTGGCAGGACAGGAATAAAGACTCAGACGTACAGAATAGACTTGAAGACACAGGAAGGGGAAAGGGTAAGCTGGGACGAAGTGAGAGAGTGGCATGGACATATATACACTACCAAATGTTAAATAGATAGCTAGTGGGAAGCAGCCGCATAGCACAGGGAGATCAGCTCAGTGCTTTGTGACCACCTAGAGGGGTGGGATAGGGAGGGTGGGAGGGAGATGCAAGAAAGAGGGGATATGGGGATATATTTAAATGTATAGCTGATATCCTTTGTGATACAGCAGAAAGTGACACACCATTGTAAAGCAATTATACTCCAATAAAGATGTTAATAAAAAAACCTGAAAAGTAGTGCATGTTGCTGCTGAAAGGCTATTAATAATTCACTGCCAAGTGGGTTTGATTTCCAGTCCTGATATAACAACATGGTAACATACGATAGGGGTGCCCTATTTAAAATTTTAGAGTGAGACTGAGCACCCAAAGAGAGAAAGTGTTAATGTGTGCTCTGAAAAACTGACGTATTACATATGAACATTTTTTGTTTGAATATTTAAATGTTATTTTTTTTATACAGCAGGTTCTTGTTAGATACTCATTTTATACATATTAGTGTATATATGTCAATCCCAATCTCCCAATTTATCACACACCACCACCACCACCCCTGCGCCGCTCTCCCTGCTTGTTGTCCATACGTTTGTTCTTTACATCTGTGTCTCAATTTCTGCCCTGCAAACTGGTTCATCCATACCATTTTTCTAGGTTCCAAATATATGCGTTAATACATGATATTTGTTTTTCTCTTTCTGACTTACTTCACTCTGTATGACAGTCTGTAGATTCATCCACTTCTCTACAAATGACAAAATTTCATTCCTTTTTATGGCTGAGCAATATTCCATTGTATATATGTACCACTTCTTCTTGATCCATTCGTCTGTTGATGGGCATTTAGGTTGCTTCCATGACCTGGCTATTGTAAATTGTGCTTCAGTGCACATTGGGGTGCATGTGTCTTTTTTTTTTTTTTTTTTTTTTTGTGGTACGCAGGCCTCTCACTGTTGTGGCCTCTCCCATTGTGGAGCACAGGTTCCAGACGCGCAGGCTCAGCGGCCATGGCTCACGGGCCCAGCCGCTCCGCGGCATGTGGGATCTTCCCGGACCAGGGCACGAGCTCGTGTACCCTGCATCGGCAGGTGGACTCTCAACCACTGCACCACCAGGGAAGCCCCATGTGTCTTTTTGAATTATGGTTTTCACTGGGTATATGCACAGTATTGGGATTGCTGGGTCATGTGGTAATTCTATTTTTAGTTTCATAAGGAACCTCCATACTGCTCTCCATGGTGGCTGTATCAATTTCTATTCACACTAATGGTGCAAGAGGGTTCCCTTTTCTCAACACCCTCTCCAGCATTTGTTGTTTGTAGATTTTCTGATGATGCGTATTCTAACTGGTGTGAGGTGATACCTCATGGTAGTTTTGATTTGCATTTCTCTAATAATTAGTGATGTTGAACAGCTTTTCATGTGCTTCTTGGCCATGTGTATGTCTTCTTTGGAGCAATGTGTATTTAGGTCTTCTGCCCATTTTTGGATTGGGTTGTTTGTTTTTTTTAATATTGAGCTGCATGAGCTGTTTATATATTTTGGAGATTAATCCTTTTTCTGTTGATTCATTTGCAAATATTTTTCCCATTCTAAGGGTTGTCTTTTCGTCTTATGTTTTCCTTTGCTGTGCAAAAGCTTTTAACTTCCATTAGGTTCCATTTGTTTATTTTTGTTTTTATTTCCATTATTCTAGGAGGTGGGTCAAAAAAATCTTGCTGTGATTTATGTCAAAGAGTGTTCTTCCTATGTTTTCCTCTAAGAGTTTCATAGTGTCTCATCTTACATCTAGGTCTCTAATCCATTTTGAGTTTCTTTTTGTATATGGTGTTAGGGAGTGTTCTAATTTCATTGTTTTATATATAGCTGTCCATTTTCCCAGAACGACTTATTGAAGAGACTGTCCTTTCTCCATTGTATACCCTTGCCCCCTTTGTCAGAGTTTAGTTGACCATAGGTGAATGGGATTATCTCTGGGCTTTCTATCCTGTGCTATTGATCTATATTTCTGTTTTTGTGCCTGTACCATATTGTCTTGATTACTGTACCTCTGTAGTCTGAAGTCAAGGAGTCCGATTACTCCAGCTCCATTTTTTTCCCTCAAGACTGCTTTGTCTACTTGGGGCCTTTTGTATTTCCATACAAATTTTAAGATTTTTTTCTAGTTCTGTGAAAAATGCCAGTGGTAGTCTGATAGGGATTGCATTGAATCCATAGATTGCTTTCGTTAGTATAGTCCTTTTCACAATGTTCATTCTTCCAATCTAAGAACATGGTATATCTTTCAAGCTGAAGGTATCTTTAAGTTCTTTCATCAGCGTCTTATACTTTTGTGCATACAGGTCCTTTGTCTCCCTAGGTAGGTTTATTCCTAGGTATTATATTCTTTTTGTTGCAGTGGTAAATGGGAGTGTTTCCTTAATTTCTCTTTCACATTTTTCAACATTATTGTATAGGAATGCAAGACATTCCGTGCATTAATTTTGTATCCTGCAACTTTACCAAATGCATTGATTAGCTCTAGTAGTTTTCTGGTGGCATCTTTAGGATTCTCTGTATAGTATCATGTCATCTGCAAACAGTGACAGCTTTACTTCTTCTTTTCCAATTTGTATTCCTTTTATTTCTTTTTCTTCTCTGATTGACAGGGCTAGGACTTCCAAAACTATGTTGAATAATCGTGGTGAGAGTGGACATCCTTGTCTTGCTCCTGATCTTAGAGGAAATGCTTTCAGTTTTTCACCATTGAGAATGATGTTTGCTGTAGATTTGTCATATATGGCCTTTATTATGTTGAAGTAGGTTCCCTCTATGCCCACTTTCTGGAGAGTTTTTATCATAAATGAGTGTTGAATTTTGTCAAAAGCTTTTTCTGCATCTATTGAGATGATTATATGGTTTTTATTCTTCAATTTGTTAATATGGTATATCACATTGATTTGCATATATTGAAGAATCCTTGCATCTCTGGAATAAATTCCACTTGATCATGGTGTAGAATCCTTTTAATATGCTGTTGGATTCTGTTTGCTAGTATTTTGTTGAGGATTTTTGCATCTATATTCATCTGTGATATTGTTCTGTAATTTTCTTTTTTTCTAGTATCTTTGTCTGGTTTTGGTATTAGGGTGATAGTGGCCTCATAGAATGAGTTTGGGCGTGTTTCTTCCTCTGCAATTTTATGGAAGAGTTTGAGAAGGATGCGTGTAAGCTCTTCAGTAAATGTTTGATAGAATTCACCTGTGAAGCCTTCTGGTCCTGGACTTAGTTTGTTGGAAGATTTTTAATCACAGTTTCAATTTCATTACTTGTGATTGGTCTGTTCATATTTTCTGTTTCTTCCTGGTTCAGTCTTGGAAGGTTATACCTTTCTAAGAATTTGTCCATTTCTTCCAGGTTGTCCATTTTATTGGCATAGAGTTGCTTGCAGTAGTCTCTTAGGATGCTTTGTGTTTTTACTGTGTGTGTTGTAACCTCTCCTTTTTCATTTCTGATTTTGTTGATTTGAGTCCTCTCTCTCCTTTTCTTGATGAATTTGGTTAATGGTTTATCAATTTTGTTTTCTTCTCAAAGAACCAGCTTTTAGTTTTATTGATCTTTGCTATTATTTTCTTTGTTTCTATTTCATTTATTTCTGCTCTGATCTTTATGATTTCTTTCCTTCTGCTAACTTTGGCTTTTGTTTGTTCTTACTTCTCTAGTTCCTTGAGGTGTAAGGTTAGATTGTTTATTAGGGATTTTTCTTGTTTCTTGAGGTAGGCTTGTATTGCTATAAACTTCCCTCCTAGAACTGCTTTTGCTGCATTCCATAGGTTTTGGATTGTCACGTTTTCATTGTCATTTGTCTCTAAGTGTTTTTTGATTTCCTCTTTGATTTCTTCAGTTATCTCTTGATTATTCAGTAACGTATTGTTTAGCCTCCATGTGTTTGTGTTTTTTACGTTTTTTCCCCTGTAATTGATTTCTAATCTCATAGCATTGTGGTCAGAAATGATGCTTGATATGATTTCGATTTTCTTAAATTTGTTGAGGCTTGATTTGTGAGCCAAGATGTGATCCTGGAGAATGTTGCGTGCACACTTGAAAAGAATGTGTAGTCTGCTGTTTTGGGATGGAATATGCTATAAATATCAATTAAATCTATCTAGTCTATTGTGTCATTTAAAGCTTGTGTTTCCTTATTAATTTTCTGTTTGTATGATCTTCCATTGGTGTAAGTCTGGGGTTAACATCCCCCACTATTATTATGTTGCTGTCGATTTCCTTTTATGTTGGTTAGCAGTTGCCATATGTATTGAGGTGCTCCTATGTTGGGTGCGTATATATTTATAATTGTTGTATCTTCTCTGGTTGAGTCCTTGATCATTATGTAGTGTCCTTCCTTGTCTTTTATAACCTTTTTTATTTCAAAGTGTATTTTGTGTGATATGAGTATTGCTACTCCAACTTTCTTTTGTTTTCCATTTGCATGGAATATCTTTCTCCATCCCCTTACTTTCAGTCTGTATGTGTCCCTGGGTCTGAAGTGGGTCTCTTGTAGACAGCATATATATGGGTCTTGTTTTTGTATCCATTCAGCGAGCCTGTGTCTTTTGGTTGGAGCATTTAATCCATTCACGTTTAAGGTAATTATTGATATGTACGTTCCTATTACCATTTTCTTAATTGCTTTGGGTTTGGTTTTGTAGGTACTTTTCTTCTCTTGTGTTTCCCACTGAGAGAAGTTCCTTTAGCATTTGTTGTAGAGCTGGTTTGGTGGTGCTGAATTCTCTTAGCTTTCGCTTGTCTGTTAAGCTTTTGATTTCTCCATTGAATTGGAATGGGATCCTTGCCAGGTAGAGTAATCTTGGTTGTTACTTCTTCCCTTTCATCACTTTAAATATGTCCTGCCACTCCCTTCTGGCTTGTAGAGTTTCTGCTGAGAAATCAGCTGTTAACCTTATGGGAGTTCCCTTGTATATTATTTGTCATTTTTCCCTTGTTGCTTTCAATAATTTTTGTTTGTCTTTAACTTCTGCCAATTTGATTACTATGTGTCTTAGTGTGTTTCTCTTTGGCCTTATACTGTATGGGATTCTCTGCACTTCCTGGACTTGGGTGGCTATTAGCTTTCCCATGTTAGGGAAGTTGTCGACTATAATCTCTTCAAATATTTTCTCAGGTCCTTTCTCTCTCTTCTCCTTGTGGGACCCCTATAATGCGAATGTTGTTAGGTTTAATGTTGTCCCAGAGGTGTCTTAGGCTGTCTTCATTTCTTTTCATTCTTTTTTCTTTATTCTGTTCCACGGCAATGAATTCCACCATTCTGTTTTCCAGGTCACTTATCTGTTCTTATGCCTCAGTTATTCTGCTATTGATTCCTTCTAGTGTAGTTTTTATTTCAGTTATTGTATTGTTCGTCTCTGTTTGTTTGTTCTTTAATTCTTCTAGGCCTTTGTTAAACATTTCTTGCATCTTCTTGATCTTTGCCTCCATTCTTTTTCCGAGGTCTTGGATCATCTTCACTATCATTATTCTGAATTCTTTTTCTGGATGGTTGCCTATCTCCACTTCATTTAGTTGTTTTCCTGGGGTTTTATCTTGTTCCTTCAGCTGGTACATAGCCCTCTGCCTTTTCATCTTATTTATCTTTCTGTGAATAATGAACTTTTTATGCTGTTTATTAGTTTTGTTTAGTGGTGACTTGGGTATTCTGAGAGAATAAATTGTATTTCCACAATTTGTGTGTGTGTGTGTCATTCCCACTCTATGAAAATGCCTAATTGAAGGGAAATGAGTCATAATAAGTTTTTGTCTCCTTGCAGGACAGGAGATGACCAGGTTCACTGAATGAGAAGGAACTCACAGAGAAATTCATCATGCAGTAGTAAAGAACATGGCAGGAACACTTAAGGGGCTTTGGTCCTGGGAATTTTTTCACTGATGATGACTCACCAGGTGTCTGTTACATTTTCTCATGTATAAAATGGGGATTATATCTACCCTATATGTTTCTGGTGATTTTTGAGATAATTAAATAAGGTATCACAGGAAGCACATTGAAAAAGTACAAATACTACACTGAGGCACTATATTATTATCATCTAATGGACCTGCCTGGTTGGTTATGTACTACTTACTTTAGATCTTACTATTTAATTTATATCCCAATTTATTCAATATAAGAAGTATGTCTTTTTAGATGAGTTATTTGTAGGATAGGAGTTGGACCTAAAGTACTTTTAGTTTTTCCTAATCCAGGAAATTGTTTTATCATATTTCTCTTTATCAGTATTTTTCATTGTTTTTCAAAGGGAAACTTGTTAAAGAAAATAGTTTTTAACCACAAGGTATGATATGTATTGCAAGTGTGTGTAAATTTTAACTTAGCAAGCAATTGCTTGTAATGGAAATAAATGATAGTAGGTTTAGTAGAAAGTAGGCTATGGGACTAATGACTTTTAGGCCAGAATGTCTGGTAAACATTCTAGAACTATATGATTTTAAAAAGAAAATTACATTTTTGATGTATACAGAATTTAATCCAGAGGAAGGGGTGTGTTAGTTATATGGTACTATATTTAAATATACCCAAATGGTCATCAAGCTGTCATTGCTATTTATGAGATAATTCACATGTTCCCAAGATATGAAATGATACTTTTATTAAGAACTTAATTTTATTATATTTCTAAGTCAGCTTCTACTCGCTTTATTTAGAGAGTGCTGATGTAGTCCTACACTACATTAATCACTGTGGTTTTGTAATTTATTTAAACTCCTTGTAGAGTTATTCATTTCTTTCTATTTTACATTTTCTTGATTTTTCCTATAATTTTTTCCTTTCAAAGAAACTTTATAATACTGTTTCAAATTTCTAAAACAAACCACTAAAAAAAGAAACTCCAAAATGAGGCCCATTGAGATTACACTAAACTCATAGAATAGTTTAGAAATAACCAATTCCTTTAAAATGTTATCTTTTTTTAAAAATAAGGTTTTTTTTTAAACAAAGATTGCTTTCATTCAAAACATTATTGGTAAAAGGGCTCTATTCCTCCTTTCCATTATATTTTTCATTATTGTTTATATACTCTTTACATAGAAAAGCTATGAAAACTTCCCATACTTCTGATATGATTTCTAAAGCTTGCTTCCTCCAAGTTAATTCTCTTAGATTTTGCTTGAATAAAGTAATTTTTTTGCTAAGGGTGCAATTATTATTTCCTCCTTTTCTAACATTTCTTTTTTTCTCTCATATAATTTCACTGGCTAACAATTTTGAAAAAGTTAAATAATAGTGGTGATGGTGAGCATCCATTTCTTGTTCCTGTCTTTATTGTCCCACCTTTAGACAAAAGGTAAGAGATAAAGCCTCTGGTTACATAGATAAATAGAGAAACCACAGCAGGGAAATAGCCATTGCTTCCCAATTTCCTAAGGGATTTAAAATTTATAACTAAAAATGAATACTGAATTCAATAGATACCTTTGAAAACCTTTTGATATCTATTAAAAGGATGAAAAACTTTTCACCTTTTCAACTTATTAATATGGTAAATAATACTATATTTTTATTTTGAAACGATACTATGTGGTTATGTTGTAGTTTGCTTTGAGTATTCTGTGGATTCAAAGTGATAAGTTAATTTAAGGATTATTTTTTCCCCCACTGATATTCATTAGTGAAGTGGATCCATAGTGTCCTTTACGTACCTTTGTGTTTTTTTAGATATGGTTGTGGCACCTTATTTATGTTATACTACTTTCCAAATCATTTGGAAGTTCCTCTTTCTTTCTGCTATGATCTGCTAGAGTTTAAATACCAATGGAGGTATTTGCTTTTTTTAAAAAATAAATTTATTCATTTTATTTATTTATTTTTTTGGCTGCATTGGGTCTTCGTTGCTGTGCACAGGCTTTCTCTAGTTGCAGTGAGCGGGGGCTATGTTTCGTTGCAGTGAGCAGGCTTCTCATTGCAGTGGCTTCTCTTGTTGTGGAGCACAGGCTCTAGGTGTGCAAGCTTCAGTAGTTGTGGCACGAGAGCTCAGTAGTTGTGGCTCGCAGACTCTAGAGTACAGGCTCAGTAGTTGTGGTGCACAGGCTTAATCGCTCCACGGCATGTGGGATCTTCCCAGACCAGGGATCGAACCTGTCTGCATTGGCAGGTGGATTCCTAAACACTGAGCCACCAGGGAAGTCCCAGTACTTGCTTTTTAAAATTTGACAGGACTTATTGCTGAAACTTTCTAGACCAGCTGACCCTTTGCAGTGGGAGTTAAAATTTTCTGTCAATTATCTTAGTTTTATCTTTGGTAATTAATCTGTTTTTGTTTTCTCTTTCTCCCAGGGTCAGTTTTGCTAATTTAGAATTTCTAAGGATGTCATGTATTTTACCACATTTTCTAACATATTTGCATAATTTTCTTTTATTTGCACCTTTCTATGTAATTGTCATGTTTTAAAAATTTCTGTTGTGGTTTACCACATTGACTCCCTCTTTGCTTCTTTAATAAGCTTTTCCTTGGTCAATTATTTGCCTATTGTACTTAAATTTTTAAAAAATAACTGACATACTTGTAAATTATTTTGTTTTAATTTTCTAATTTGTTAATTTACAATTTGTCTAATTACTTCCTTCTACTTTTAGGTGTTTGATTTGCTCTTTTTTTTAACTTCTTGAATTGAATATTATATTCACCTTTTAAAATTACTTGCTAGAGATGTATTTGAAACTACAACTTTCTGACTGTTAACTATTTTAACCACATCCCTTAGGATTAATTGTGTAGTATTTTAAGCTGCCATTATTTTCTAAATGTTCTTCAAATTAATTTTTATTGTACCTTTGATACATGGTTGTATAAAAATGAGTTTATACAACTAATAAACTTTATTAAATATACTGCTTAGGTAATGTTTCTTTCATTTTCTCTCTTTATTTCCAATCATTTAAGTTCATTTAGATGCTATTTCAATTTTAGTTTTATAAATTATGTACAAATTATTAACCAATGATTATATCTTTGTTTTACATTGTAATTATATTTCTCAGTCTTAATATTTTTTAACTTCAATTCATCCTTATAGAGTAATAATATTCAATCTTCTGTTTTCTTTGGATTTGTATTTACCTCGTTTTTGTCTGTGACTTTACTTAGAATATTTTTCCCATAATTTTACTTTAGAAGTATTTCTAATAAATAGCATTTTATTGGGTTTAGTTCTTGATTTAATTTGAGAATCCTATTCTTTTGATATGTGACATTGATATATGTTCTAGTTACAACAGTTAAGACAACCTTGGTCTTAAGTCTATTATCTTAATTCCTGCTCTACATTTGCTTTTAAGTTGTCCTTATCCTTATTCTGATGTCTAACTTTACCTATATTATCTGCATCTTTTTTTAACTGAAATATAGTTGACATACAATATTTTGTTAGCTTCAGGTACACTACATAATGATTTGACATTTGTATGCATTATGAAATAATCACCACAGTAAGTCAAGTAACCATCTGTCCTCCTACAAGGTTATTACAATATCATTGACCATATCCCTTATGCTGTCTATACCCCCATAACTATTTATTATATAACTGAAAGTTTGTACCTCTTAATACTCTTCATCTGTACTGCCCATGGGGTATGGGCAACCCTTTCCCTTTGACAAACAGCTGTTTATTCTCTGTATCTATGGGTCTGTTTTCATATTGTTTGGTTTAGTTTTGTGGATTCCACAAGTGAGATCATACAGTATTTGTCTTTCTCTGACTTATTTTACTTAGCATAATGCATTCTAGGTCCATCCGTATTGTCACAAATGGCAATATTTCATTTTTTATGGGGGAGTAATATTCCACTGTATATATACACTACATCCTTTTATCTATTTGCCTATTGATGGGCACTTAGGTTGATTTCATATCTTGGCTATTGTAAATAATGCTGCTCTGCATCTCTCTTTAGTTTATTTCCACCTTATTCTCTGAGGTTTTTATAAGATGAATTGTCAGTTCTTGATTCTTCTTCTACCATAATGACTCAGATTTTCATGCTTTAGTGTAATACCATAAAGATCTGAGAAAGCTGATCTTTCCCACTAAAGATTTTGATTTATGTCTCAGGTGGGATCTACTTTTTAAGCAAGCATCCCAAATGACCTTAAGGAAGTCCATAGTAGAAACACTGTTGTATAGAAGTTATCTATGTTAATTTTAAACATATCCTTTATCTTCAAATTATTGATTCATAAACTCAAGAATAAAAGGTAAATATTGACTCCTTGCTGTGAATTAGAAAACACATACTTCTCCCTCATCAACAATACCATCCTGATTTATTTTTATATATCTTCAGTATCTAATATTTTAAAATATTTCAATTATCTCTTATTCTACAACTTTAATTTCTGGAGTTGTATAGGTTTAGTTTTACATGCTAGCATATACTGACTTTTTCTGTTCTAAAGTTCCTTACTTTGACTATCTTTTATTGGGGGCTAGATTTTCCTTTTTACTAAGCTATAATATTTTTCTTTGAATAAGGATGCATGGATGCTATGTTCCCTTAGATTTTGCATATTGAGGATAGATTGTCTTTCTTTTGCCTTAAAATAATATCAATAATATTCTTAGGTTATATTTTTTCCCCCTCAGAACCCTGTAATATTTTTCCATTGTCTTATAAAATTTAATATTGCTGTGGAGTAGTTTGAGATTTTTTTTTCCTTACCTGTTGGTCACTTTTTCTGACTGGAAGTTTAATAATTTTAGAAGAATATAATAAGGCGGCAATGGTATTATATAATTTTTATCTTGGAACCCAGTATATCCTTTTGGTTTACTGATTAATTTCATTACAAGTATGTATAAACACACAATGTACAGCATAGTAGTTAGAGTGTAACCTCTAGTCATATTTTCTGTTTAACCATTTTTTTAGCTGTTCAACCTTAAGAAAATTAATTAGATGTTCTGGGTCTCCGTTCATCATTTATAAAATTATAACTGCTACAACACAGGGTAATAATGACTAATGTCATGACATAATATATGTAGAGTGTTTAAGCATATACATGGCATTCAAGAAGTATTTATCATTATCATTATTATAATTAGCTATTGATGTCAGATTTAAATAGTTTTTTCGATTTGCTTTTTGTTCCATTCTATACTTCATGAACACCATGGCTCTGCATGTTTGCTCTGCTGTACCTATCCTGTATATTGTCTTTTCTCTAAGTGGTTTTTAACAGTACATCTCTTTTTTTCTGTATTTGGCATGATTTTCTACAGACTGAACTTTGTGTTACTGCCTTGATTTTTTGCCATATTGATTTTCTTTCTTACTATTTTAGATTCAGTTATTAGTGTCTATGAAAATTGTTCATCCTTGATCTTTTGTTTCATATTCTCTTTCAATTTCTGCAAGAAAAACACTTTTTTAATGAAAGTTTTTAATATATCCTGAAATATTTTTTCCATTAAAGGGTCATTATCTGTCTTTTGCATGCTGAGTTCCTCTCTCTCTCCCTATGAATGAGTGAGAGAGAGAGAGAGAGAGAGAGAGAGAGAGAGAGAGAGAGAAAGAGAGCAAGGGAGAGACAGAATGTCATTTGGTAGTTTTCCTGCACAGTTGCCATGCTGATTCTTTGTTTAGATGCTTCATTTATAGGTAGACCTTTCTATAGGGTTTTCCTATTTGCTCAAATATAGCTTGAGTAGATTCTTCTGGATTTTGCTTGTACTGACATTGGCCCTCCTTATGCATTTCTGTCTCTCTGCAGAGCTTCAGTTTTAGTTGGGTGTTGTTTTTGTTTTGCTTTTCCATTGCCATTTTATCCTTTACAGCTTTTGGACAGAGAAGAGAAAAACTGCACCTGGGTTTTTGGATTCTTATATCCCCATTTCTCTAACACTTTTCACAACAGAAAGCAGTTAGACATCAGTTTTCTGTTTCTTCATCATTTTAAGGGCTGGGTGATATATGTGTGTGTGTGTGTGTGTGTGTGTGTGTGTATGTACTGCCACACTCTCATAGTAGGTATGTAAACTATAGTAGAACTTTTCTAGGGAACAATTTGGCAATATGTATCACCATTTTAAAGCATATACTTTTTGACTCAGAAATTTCACTTTAAGAAATATATTAGGAATCAATGGTGTGTAAACATGTCAGCAATGGGATACTTATTTTAGTTGTTTATAATCAAAAACCACTTAGAAACAATGTAAATGTCTAACAATAGGTGCTTGTTATATAGATTATGGTACATACATTCAATAAAATATTTTGTAGTTATTAGAAATGATGTGTACTTATACTGATGCTTAAAGACACAAAAAAGGTAAGTAGAAAATAGCATACACACAATAGTAGAGAATAATTATTTGTATAAAAGTATGTCATTAATTGTGAGAAAAGGACAATGCTAACAGTGATTATATCTGGGTGTGGAGTACAGGTGGTTTTCATTGCCTGTGCACATTTTTTTTTTTTTTTAAAGACCGACCATAAATTAGTTTTACAATCATAAAACAGTAATAGAGATAAAAAAAGAAAAATTGAGAAAGATACACACTGCTACCATCTCCAGAATAATAGCAACAGTTTATGGAGTGCTCTATGTCTGGTACTGTACAAGGCCCTTAACAAATTATCTCATTTAATCCTCTCAGTAGCTCCATGAAACAAAATTTTATTGTTTCAGTTTTCAGCTGAGGAACTTGAAGGATGGAAAAGTTAAACATGTGTAATGTTACACAGCTCATAGAAGACCACGCCTGAAGGTGAACCCAGTTCAGTCTGATTCTAACAGCTACCATCATCCCAGTGCATTCTATTGCCTCTGAGGATTGTCAAATACATTTCAATGCTTTTGCAGGTTACAGATTTAACAGCTCATCATTCAAACTTTTGAATATTGGCCCTTATTTCATACTCTAAATATGAACTTAAAAGAGAATTAAAAAGACAGAGTAAAGACACACCCAACAAAGAAAAGTATAAATGCAGATGACATTAAGATTCATATTTCAGTGTAAATCATTCTCTTTAACATAATGTTTTATGACATAGAGAGAAAGATTTCTTGACAAATGAAGGTCCAAATCATGGCATCAGAGAGTATCATTAACTTTCAATCCATCAGCTGACAAGAACAACAGAGGCAAATTTTCTTTCAAATATTCTCATAATCTGAGGATTTTCCTGAATTTTCATGTAACTTTTACCCAGTCATAGACCAATCATGCAGTATACTCTGATTTTGATTTTGGAAAATACATTATTTTTCAACCATTTTCATCATAAACCCGAACTCCAACTGTCAGACATGTTTTCTTCTAAATGATTAGCATTCTACCCAGAATACTGCCCAATCAAATCAGTCTACTTCCATTTCAACAATAGTGGCTTCAGTTAAAAACAAGAACAGCAGCAACATCACAAATGAGATAGCCTGAGAGAACAGACATAGTAGGGGATTGGGACTAAAATAGTGAGTAACAAAATTTCAAACATCTCTTCCCCTGGAATCTACCTAATATCATTTATCAGACTCATGCTACGTATAACACAACAAGTAATGAAGTTAAAAGAACAACTTAAAATAGTAAAACAAACTAGCAATTTAAGAGGTTAACCATAACTGTTTCCTACCCCAAAGGTAATAACAATGAGGAATCAAGGAATTTGGGGTCAGAGCCACAAAACTAAGGAAGAACATGACACTTCAAGATATAATAATGACAGCTTCTCTGGCATCAAGTCCTCATAGGAAAGATTCACAGCATTCAGTATCATTCACTGCCTCACCAAGAAATAGAACGAAAACAAATGAGAGGTAGGCAGTAGATGATAATGTGGAATGGTGACGATCACCATCCTCATCTTCCTCCTCCTCTAGTTTGGCGGGCAATGTGAATGACAATTTGCCAATTAAGAAATGTAAACACATGAGGATTCAGAAACTAAACTCTAAGTTTTAGCCCCCAGTGGGCTTTCTTTGGAGTTCATTTAAGTCAAGAGCATTGTCAAGAAACAATCTCAATTATTGCCTCTTATCTATCATTATAACAACACTGGGCCTGCTGAGATGATACTTATTTCTAAAATATAAATAACAATAAAGGAACAAGGACTTGATGCAAACATAACATTCTCAGACACAAATGAATGATCTAGGGCAGAAAAATATAGGTTCCTGAATTCTGAGCCAACCTATGGAAGGACTGTATAATTCTCCATCTATTCTACCAACCAAAAGAAACACAACAAGAAAACTAAGAAATGCCAGAGTATATAATGATATTCTCAATACAAATGAAAAGAAGTCTCAAAATACGATCCACTTGGTTTCTTTCTTTAGCACAACAATAATGTATGAGTGGAATACTAAAGCTTAGGTTCATCATAACTACATTAAAAAAAAAACAAACCCAGGAAAACCCCATTAGGGTCTCATGAAAATATTTAACGTATCCCCATGTCTCAGGATACAAGCCCATAGGTTATCTGCAAAAACGCCATACATTAATTTAAAGGGAACAGCTAAACAAATTGGCTCCCACAGAAATACAAATAAATGGATTAAAAACTGGCTATCTAACCGTATACAGAGAGAAATCGTAATTGGTAGTCCGTCTAGTTGGGGAGAGGTTTCCAGTTGGGTCCCACAAGGATCGATATTGGGTCCCATTTTGTTTAATATCTTTATAAAAAATCTGGAAGACAAAGTAGAGAATGTGCTAATTAAGTCGACTGATGCCACTAGATTAGAATTGGTGGTTAAATAAATTGGCTATAGATAAATGCTACTGGTCTCTAGAAAGACCGATGCTAACAGAGACTAGAACTTCTAAATAGTACTTTTTAATGTATCACTTACAAAATCTAGTTTCAAGCACTATAAATAAATAAATTTCAAAGATCTTAGTGCTCTGCATAACCAAAAATTTAGGTGTAATGGATAAAGACAACACAGAGACTCCAACACCCATGAATGCAGAATAAAGGATGCCCCCCTAGTAGATTTTTTCGGTGCAGCTTTATTGGGAAAACTGGTGGTTGTGGGTCTTTCAATACAGTAAGGATATTGGAGGCATTTCAGATATGCAAGAATCAAGGTGGTGAAAAGACAGAAGTAACTAAAGTCTCAAATATATGTACACCTAGTTATTGGCAGAAAAATAAAGAAGAAAACAACATAAAGCTTAAAAGAAAAAAAAGCGAGAGCTGAAAACTTGAAGGCATGAACAAGAAAAGTGGGAAAATTGATCAAGAGAAAATCCTATAAGGAAACACGCACACACACACAAAATAGAAGAATGCAAGGTATAATAGGAGAGCTTTCCTAACACTAGAAAAAGAGACTGTAGTTTTTTAGCTACTCCTGAAAACGCTGAAGAAAAATATTCAGTAGAACTCTTACTGGTTTGAGGTTTATTTTTTTAAATCTTAGTAGTTAACAATTTAATTTGTTGCATGGAGATAACTGTGAAAGTAACAAGGCTTGTCAGCTATGGACTCGTGTGTAGACAGACGGGTTGTTTTAGGTGATGTGAACTGAATATATAGACTAATCTGGAATCAGCTTTTAAATTTTATATTATTTTTTCACTTGCTTGCACAGAGGAATGCACACTGGATAACGACTAGAAAACCTAGATCATCTCAGAAATCTTGTTAACTTTGCTATGCAACCTTGGATAGTTCACTTTCCTTCAGAGCCTTAGTTTTTCTATCAGTTAAAGGCCAGACTAAGAATTGTTTTAAGAGCTGCAGATAACTCTTGTTAAAATAAGAACTTACAGGAAACTTCATACAGGGAAGAGATTAGAAAAATGTGGAAGCATGCCTTTGAGCGACAGTGGGCTCCCACCTGGCTAGGCTTCCCATTTTCATCCCCCTTGCCCTCAGGACAGAGAACAGGTTAAAAATCACTTTAGACCATATGACATGCTGCTTCTGTCTCTAGGAAACCATCAATGGAACCAGAAAGAGTCAATCCCTCTCCTAGTGACTGATTGCTCCGGAGCATCCAGCAATACTTAGTTGATTATATGTGCCTGATCTTTAAAAAAAAAAAAAACAACTGTAGAATTACAGTTAAAAAGAAGGAACATTCTTGATAAGAAATAGAGTGACATTATTCATGATGCTGACACAAAAGAAAGCATTGTGCAATCAGAGCCCTCTGTGGGTCTCCTCTAACCCTTCATGCTGTGTTAAAAAAAAAAAAAAGGGAGCCTGGAATGTTAGATGGCTGCCTTTAAAAAATCTAACCAACATGGCTGTAAGTATTCTGGCCTAAGAAATAATTGACAAAGTTTGTAGTTGGCTTGCTATCGATTTTACAGCTAATACCTGTTGAAAAATGATTTCGTTGCTTTGACTTTAAAACTTCCAAAGTGAAACATTCCTCTGTAGGTAATACTTTTTTAGGGACAGGACTGCATCCTACATACTAGAGCAGGTAGAACGCACAAGCAAGTATTGCCAATAGGTCTGGAGACTATAAATTTTATTTTGAAAGGTAATAATATTTATCGTTTATAATATTTTGTTAATATTTATCACTTACCTAGTGCTTATCATATACTGGGGACTATGCTATCTTCTACACTTTATCATAACTTTATAACTTATGAGAGGAATTAACTCCATTTTACAGATGAGGAAACTAAAGGGTCAGAGAGGCTTTTTTCCCCCCTATTATCACACAACTACTAAATGGAGGGTAAATATCAAAACTGACTGACTCTAAAATATCTGTTCAGAACTACTGTGCTAAAGGATAACTCCTGATACCATGATGTTATTGCACACTGATCAAAGAAAGAAGAGACTCCACTTGTGCTAAAGAGTTCTAAGAATAGGACAGGTATCTTCTATTTTTCTCAAGCTTGAAACCGGAGGATTGGACTAGCGGAGAGTTTTTTAACCTCAGCAGTACTGACGTTTCAGGCTGGATAATTGTTACGGGGAGGCTGTCCAATGCACTGTAGGATGTTTAGCAGCACGGCTGGCCTCTACCCACTAGATACCAGTGGCAATCCCCTCCTCCTGGTTTTGATAATCCAAAACATCTACAGACATTGTCAATGATCCTCTGACGGGGGCGGGGGGGGCGTGGTGGCAAAATGGCCTGTGATTTGAGAACCACTGTACTAGAAGAATTCTGGTATCTTTTTAGTTCTCTCATTCTATGCTCTGAATTGTAGATCCAACTTCAGCCAAGAGGATGGGTTTTGCATCACTATGGGGTACCTGCCCAGTGAACCATTCCCTACCTCCATCTCAGTACATTGAGTTTAAAACTACCTGAAGCTCTCCAGTTTCAGTCTGCTACAAAACTGCCACTCTCTGGTACTTAAATTTATTATGTAAATGCAAATTGGTATGAAAAAATAGGGTAGATGAAAGTGAAGAGAGATCAGATGTTAAGCTAGCTTTGCTTTAGGCAATTTATTGAGACCCATTTCAAACTGCTGTCCTAGAAGATCGTTTTATTTATTCATTTTCTTTACTAAAGGTACTCTATCAGGAAAATTGTAAAATGGGTTTAAAAGGCATTCTCTATTTGACAGCCCAAGAGAGTCATAATGTTACCTTGGAATCTATTAACAGATTCCAATAAGTGAAACCTGGAGTACTGAAAGAGATTGACAACTTCCTAGACCCTGTGGTTCATTGGTTTATAAGGGCCATACTTAAAATTTGCATCATTATGAATATCATCTCCTGGGAAAGGAGTGCCTTTGATTAGAGAATAGTCTAAAATCGAATATCAGACCTATGGATATATGGAAAAATATCAGTGAGTCAGAAGCTTTCTTTGGGTTTGCTCCAAATAAAACTCAATGACAGAGATTATTTATGGTGTGCTACCCTTGGAATTAAATTGAAGTTAGAAATATTAAAATGTAAATTCAATAATTATTGGATGGTTAACAATCCCAGATAGCTTAAAAGTATTACTATTTTCTTAGTTCCATCACTATGAACTATTTACCAAATCCAACATTATGCACTACTTTATAAACGCTATTTACGGCAGATATTAAAATAAGTCCTTGTTTTTTTTTGTCTATTTTGAAGCGCCTAAATTTGCACTATGGGAAAATGCGTATGTAAATATTCTGTTCAGTGCAGAAAGTTATATAACAGGAAGCCAGGTGAAGTCACATTTTGGGAGTAAAGATGGCTAGATCTATTGGAACTATTGTCGAAAGCCTCAAAATTGAGATTATAAATCTTGAATGCAAATAAGAATAATATTTGGAGAATCAAAAAAAAATTATGATGGCCATGCATACCCCAGGACAATCAAATCAGAATTTTGGGGGATGAAACCCAGGCTTCAGTATTTTTTAATGCCTTCCTAGTCATTTAATTGAGCACCCAAAGTTGAGAACCATTGCCTTCAAGAAAAAATTGGATTTACAACTGTGTAGGAATTTTTCTTTGGCTATGCCTTACTTAAGCAACATGGTAGCCTCATGTACTCAAATGCTTCAAGGATTATAAGTAGTACATGTGCAAGGCATTAAGTAATTATCTGTCACTTAAAAAGAAAGTTATTCTTTTTTTCCCTTCCACTTCTTTTTCTATCCATCTAATGACTTCAAGAACAAAGTCTCATTTTGTTGCTGGTGGGTCTTTAGCACATGTCTGTACATGCTTATTTCCTTTTTAAATCAATGAGAATGCAGAGCTCAGGCCTAGAGCCTTTATCTAGTATAACCTAAACTTAATAACATAGTTTCATTTTTATTTCTACTTAAGATTATCTTCCAGCAAGTAATACTGATTTAAGTGATATGAAATTTCCTTTTTTAAAATAAATTTAAATAAAGTGAGTAAATTTAAATAAACATAAAGTAAATAATAGTACGTAATATACTCATGTATGGAAAAAGTCACAAAGGTGGTTCTCAGATGATTATGGTTTGGGCCACCCTAGTGTTAAGGTAAAGGGCATCTAAATGTTGTACCATAAATTTGGGCCCTAATTGTGCCTCCATCACTAATTATCTCTTCCCTGGCCTTTGGTTTTCTCATTTGTTAACATGGCCATGAACGTATATTGCAGGCATTCTTCTATGAGTTTAAGAAGCAAGGAGGGCTTGCCCTTTGAACTTACCTTGTTGACATCCAGACGCATCTTCTCATTGTTGGCACTGGCAGCCTTTTCAGCTGCTTTCTTTTGGCGTTGAGGTCCCCTCCCAAAAAAGATGTAGTTGACCAAAGCATATTCCAGAAGGGCCATGAAAACAAAGACAAAGCACCCCATCAGGTACATGTCAATGGCCTTCACATAAGGGATTTTAGGGAGAGTTTCCCGGAGGTGGGTATTGATAGTGGTCATTGTTAGCACAGTTGTAATTCCTGTGAAAAATGAGAGAGTTAGAGTAATAATGTTTGTATTTCCTTTCTGCTTTCATCATAGCTGGAAAGGTTAACTGTATTCTTTTACTTGTTTATAGATAGAGCAAAATATATACCAGGCACTTATTATATAGCAGCCCTGTGATAGGCCCTGGCGATATGCATAAATCATTAATTTATAGTAAACATTAATCATTTGGGGGGCATTTCCTTTAATTACATTTTTATATTTATAGTTATGTATCTAGTGGGGGAATAGAGATGTGAATTAAATGCTATGATAGACATGTGTATAAGGTGAAAGTTGAGAATATGGAGAAGATCCTAGTTTAACCCATGATGTGGCAGGGAAGAGATCAAGAAATACAGACTTCGGAGCTGAGTCCTGAAGAATGAGTGGGAGTTACCCAGGCAAACAAAACCTGGAGGTCAAAAGTGATAGTAGACCTAAGGGCATTGGTGGTGGAGAGAGTTTATTTATTTATTTTCTTAATAAATTTATTTATTTATTATTTTTTGCTGTGTTTGGTCTTTGTTACTATGCACGGCCTTTCTCTAGTTGTGGACAGCAGGTGCTTCTCTGTTGCCGTGTGCAGGCTTCTCACTGTGGTGGCTTCTCTTGTTGCGGAGCATGGGCTCTAGGCTCACAGGCTTCAGTAGTTGTGCCTCGCGGGCTCTAAGGCTCAGTAATTGTGGTGCACGGGCTTGTGGGATCTTCCCGGACCAGGGCTCGAATCCATGTCCCCTGCATTGGTAGGCAGATTCTTAACCACTGTGCCACCATGGAAGCCCGAGAGAGTTTTTTTAAAGGGGTGCTTTGTTGGGGTGAAAGTACACAGCCCATCAAAAGAATCTCAAGAAACTCAGTGTGGATACATTATAGGATATGATGGGAAGAATGATGAGGAAAGTGGAGATTAAGGGCTGCATAATGGAAAGTTACATATACAGAGCCTAATGCAGAACTTGAACTTAAAATTGAAGGCAATGTGAGGCCACTGACCAGCTTCCAGTAGGGAGGTATCAGGGACAAACTGTGTCCAGGATGATCATGAGGGTAAGCATGCAAGACAGGAAGCAGAATACCAGCTGAGAGTTTTTCAGAATAAGTAAGTGATGAAGGGGAAATAAATTAAAATCACTGTAAAAGTACTGAAATCAAAGAATGCATTAAACAGATGATATGAACAATGATTGCAAAAAATATGGAAACTAGAGGTGGAGAGTAACAGAGAAGCAGCTGTCTAGCCTTCGTGTTTCTGGGTTGGGAATGGAGGCACATAATGCACAGATAAATAATATAGAAGTATTACAAGACTCTATGGGAAATGCCACACTACGGCAGGTTATTACTATTAGTCCAGCTGAGGGAATATCTCCGACAGTGGGGAGTAGTTTCCCCAAAGCTGTAATTGAAGGGATAGACAGAGATATGCTGGGTAAAAGCACTGGGAGTCCAGAGTCCTGAGTTTGATAAGGTCCAGCTTTGTAGGAAAAGAGTGATGTGAAAACAGAGCTCCGAGGTCAAGATCACACAGATGGGAAGTTGCAGAGTCAAAATTTGAACTGGGGTCTCTCTGACTCAGAAACCTGTGTCCTTAAACACTACCCAACAACACAGACCAAAACTTAATTTTCAATTCTATTTTTTTAGGAACATATGTTTTCTGATTTAATTTTTTCTCTCTAATAAGATCATAATTTTTGCCTTGCTTTTCTATATGCTCATGAAACAGATACAGAAAAAATAAATTTGAGCATCCAATTCTGAGCATGGCCAAAAAAACTATGGTTATACTTTAGATCTAGGTATTTTATAATTCTCACATCTTTTCTATATTAGTCATTTTGACACATTTTCCAATTTTACTTTTCTCTTCATTATTTCATCTAGAGCTTATCTTGGATGACATGAATATTACATGTATATTATAAAACTGACAACACTGACTTTACTATTTATCTAAATCTCATGTTAAGGTGTTTCCGACCTAGTAATCAACTGCTCACATAAAAGACATTTGACAAATTTCTTTCAAAAAGTAAATAACATGTATTATTCCTATAATAGGCATCAAATTGATAACAGATTTTCATTTTGGAATAACAGGATATTTACAAATTCCATTCATTATTTTATTCAGCAGCTATTTACTGGACACCATTCACTGTGTGAGACACTACAAATATAATGGAAGCAAAATTAGATATGGACCTTCCTCCAAGGTATCTTCAGTACCATGAGGAAAAATAACATCACAAACCAAATAAATATGAATTATAACTGTGGTTGGTCTCCAAGGTTGGTCTACAGTATTTTAAGAGAATATATCACAGAGGACTTGACTCAGTCCAGGAGGTAATTAATTCTCCTTCCATCCCTGAACCAGCACAATCTAATCTCAACACAGCAGCCAAAGTTATCCCTTTGTATCTGAAATCATGTCACTTCTTTGCTCAGTGTTGCTCTAATTGCACTCAGAATAAAAGCAAAACTTTTATTATGGCCCCTGGACCATTTCATCATCTTTTAGTCCCCTCTCCCTGACATTATCTCTACTCCTGAACTCACCCTGCATCTGCCTTACAGGCCACCTTGCTCACTTTCTTGGCATGTTTCTACCTGAGGGCCTTTTCATCAAGCTGGAATATTCTCATCCAGACATTTATGTGACTCGATCTTCTTCAAGTCTTTATCCATTGGCAATCAATGAAGTCTACCCTGATTATTCTAAACTGTACCCCTAGTATACCCACCCCCTTACCTTGCTTATTTCCACTCTACAGGTTTACCATATTATATAATTCTCATGTTAAATGCAAAATAAATTTATTTTTTACCTTTTATTGCTAGAACTTAACTTCCAGAAGGACACTGGCTTTATCTCTAGTGCCCAGTATGTTTGACACATAGTAGGTGTTCAAAAAAAGTTTGTTGTATGAATAATGACTTTGCTAAGGAATCAATGATTTAATTGAGATATACTGGTGAAGCACTTAACTCAAAATTTAAAGGGATTAGTCAGAATTCAGAAAAATAAAGATTGTATAAAAGGTCATAAATTTACTATATCTGGAGTTAGCAACATAAAAATGTTCATGAAATACAATTTATTCTCTTCCTCTGGTGTTATGATGGAAAAACAGCATGCATAAGATAAGTGATGCCATGGATGATTTCCCAATATTCTTACTTTGTTGTCTCCTGCCCTCTGCCATGCTATCCCAAAATCTTAGTTAAGACTTCAGAATTCTTTCTGCTCATTGATTAGTTGCACATTTCATTTCTTTGTTTCTTGTTCAGAATGAAATAAAAAAATTAAAAAAAGATGGAAGAGAGCTCTTCCCAGGTAAGGAAACACAGATAAAAACTGAACAATTATCTAGCAATATTACATGAACTATGCTTCAATAAAAATATAAAGCTGATGGGACTAATTTCATTACCGACAGCTACATAGTTAACTAATTTTGACATGAAAGAGTTTTAATTTGTGTTTAACTAATTTAACGCTGAATCAGATCACCCAACGTCTCATAGCCAAATTCTTATAATGTGTGCAGTCCGGTCTCGTCACGCATTGCAAATTCGAGGGTAAGGAAAGTGAATGCGCACTCACGCACACACACAGGCACACTCCACAAGCAGTCAGAATGATGCCTACCTAATGCCACTCTTGCAGCTGAAGCATCGTAATTAATCCAGAAGGAGACCCAGGAGAGGATAGTGATCAAGATAGATGGCATGTATGTTTGCAGGATAAAGTAACCAATGTTTCTCTTAAGCTTAAAGCTGAGGGACAACCTGGGATAGGAGCCTAGAAAGACAATTTTAAAATATCATCGTTATCAATCAGTATTTATAGGATACTTTTCTTTAAAGGCCCATAAACAGTTTGTATATCTTTCCTAAACTCAATTTTAGCTCCTGGTGAAGGGCACATTCTTCTGCAAAAGTGGTCTGAGAAAACAGGGCTTTTAATTAGCAGGACTTACTCAGTGTTAAATATATTCCACACTCATCAGTAATTGAAAGAATTCCAGCTCTTCCCTCCTCAGCCTTCTACACTGAATCAAAGGTTCTCATTCTCTGCAACTGTGATGACAAGACAATTTGACACAGTCCCTTTGTTCCCCCTTTAATTGTTTCTCAGCAAGTCCATCCTGTATATTTTTGTATATAAGAATAAGGCTGCAAACTCTGATTATAGGGAAAGAAATCTCTTCACAAGCCCCAGGATGCATTTTAAGGCGAGGATCAGTGGCGAGGCTGCAGTTAGTGCAGCAAATCCCTGAAATTTTGTGAAGGTTTTCATGTGTATGCAGTATTTTTTCTAATTTCATTGCTTCCATCAAAGTTTTAAAAGGATTCCTGACCCACCAAAAGGTGGAGAGTCACTTTTCCTGAGCAATGTTTGTGGGAGATATAATTAAGGATCAGATTCTTGAAGCTAGGTCTTTTGATGGTGGGGACCTGGGGAATTACATTTTAAATGAGGTATGTAACAGAATACAGTCTTATAACCTAAAAGAGTCACATTGATAAATAGTGTGTGTGTGTGTGTGTGTGCAGGGGGGATATTCTTACTAACTGAAAGCCTTGTCTAGCCCTCTTGGACTGAAGCAAGTATATTAATATTAAAGTAAAAATATTTTAAGTAGAAACTCATTTCCATAGTGTCTCAGGCGTTCAAAGAACCTCAAACCTAGGAAAAGTTTCTGTTGTTTTTTTTGCAAAGCTGGAGGCTATTTTGTATTCTTGCTTGAAGTAGTTTTCAGGGACAGGAAGTACCTGAGTCCTTAGCAGACAATTCAAAATCTACAGTTACTGTATTAGCTATTTCTGTGCTTGGGGAATTCATTTCAATAAGAAAAATATAAAGAGGGATATTCCTGTGGACTTATTATTTTTCTTTTAATGAGTATGGAGCAAATTACTGCATTCCTGGGCTTTTTTGTTAAAAATCTGTGCTGATGAAAACAAGTCTGACCTTAATACTGGAAGAATAAGAATGGTAAAGGTATCTGGATAATCTCAACATCTGGAAAAGATTTTAGCTCCAAAACAGTAGGTAAGGCTACGTAAAGAAAGTCCTACCCTTTGAGAAAAAGGTGAAGTCCTTCCACCCTACTGTGTTTAGAGAATTTCACTGTGGTCAGACTTGAGTGAACTATGACCTGGCTGTCCTCAGCATGTTTCAAAGAATTATGATAGTACGTGAGAGACATTTGCTATGCTGGTGGTGCCTTCTTGAAAGTAAATGGATGGGTTCCAAATGGGCTTGCTGGGGAACTGAGCATTTTCAGCAGATCTAAGTCTTCCAGAGTCCCCATCCTTCCCTGGGACCTGATCCTGATATAAGTGAACCCTTTGGGCAAAATATAATAAAGCCCCTTTTCTCTTAACTATTTGCCCTGATACAAACCTGTGGAAAAAACAACCTTCTTGGTGATAAGTTTATAATCTACAATAGAGAACTGTGGAAGTTCAATCTTGGTTACTCCTGTTACTGCGTTATCATCCCCACGCCAGTAAAACTCAATGTCATCAGTTGTATATCCATCTGTAAAAGGAAACACACAAACACATATACAGATACACAAAACAAAAGACAAACAAAATAGAAAAAAATAACTGTTTAGGAAATGAACTGTATAAACGATAATAGCTACAGCTAAAGGTTATTATGTGTTAGGTATCACGCCAAGCACCTTAAGTATATTACTATCTTTAATCCTCACAATAATCCCATTGGGGAAGTATAATTAGGCTCACATGAGGCAACAAAGGCTTAGAGAAATTAACAGCTTATATTAAGTCTTGTAACTAGGAAGTGGTATCATTGGGACTTGAACCTAGGTTTATCTGATTATGAATCTCATTCTCTCAAACAGCATCACATTATCACATAACCCTGGATTGTACTCTAAGAGAAGACAAAAGAAGAGAAAAATCATTTAAGTTATCAGTACAGCATTAAATGGTACTAAACCCTCCCCCTGCCAATACAAAATATCTGAATTACAAAATATTTGGATTTCAAGTTGGAAGAGAAGTGATTATGAAGAAGCGAGTCATTAATTTTTTAACATTCATAGACATGATCTCCAAATTTGATTTTGCAGCATATCTAACCCCCCAAAAAATGCCCTAAAAATTCAAAACAACATAATTTCCAGCAGTTTTAAGGAGTAAGTACAAATGTAGAGTGTACACCGCAAATGCACAGTGCATTTAGGGGGTCTGGCTCCATTCATCCAACAATTACTTATGAGCACCTACTATGCTTGTCAGTGCACTTGCTGGGGATAGGACTCTGCACAATAAAAACATGACCTCTGTTATAATGACCCTTTCAATCCATGGGGTAGAGTGGGACAAACACATGTATTCTAATTAGTAAGCACACATATAACTGCAGTGAATAAACACATATTATATTGCAAACAATGCTGTACAGGGAAGCAAGCAATGAAATCCAGAGAATAGCAGTATTTTACAAACTCACTCATCCCGCACAAATCCCCCCAAAAGCATTCGTTATATTTGTATATCACATTTATCTCTTCAAAGAACATTTGCACACAGATAGCTGAATCTTTACGAGACTAGGAGGCAGGCAGCACAGAGAGTCCCCCCCAATTTCAAAAGCAATAAAACAGATGAGAAAACTGCTTAAGTTTCTGTCTTTTGACATGTAACTAGTTAGCATAACACTGAGGATTTGAACATCAATTTTTTGATTCTTAGCTCTTGTGATTTCCAAAAACCACATTTCTTCCAAAGAGAGAAAGTCAAATCTCCAAAAAAGTGGAAGCAAATTATTTTTCAAGGAACTACAATACCCTCAATTTGAGAATCTATATCAACCATAGCATAGCTCAGGCACTGTCATAACTTTTCTAAAAATCTGAAGTCTTCTTTATTCAAAAGAGTAGCCATCTTTATCTGATAATAGATATAGAGTTTTTTGGAAGAGTTTTTGAGAACTTGAACTTGCAGTTCCCTAACAATAGGCTTTTGGATAATAGCTAATGATTTTCAAAAGAGTTACTTACTTGCAAACATCATAAATTGTAATAAAGATGGTGGAGTTTAAATAGATTATATACCACCAACATTTTTATTAGCATGATCTCATTCAGAGCCTTTGTTTTGTTAGAGAATGTCTTTCTTCATATAAAACTAGATTTAAAAGTAAATTACTCTTGGTTTTAAAGGAAACCCCAGGTATTAAGTGAATGACACAGCAAGCTGATTCTCAGATAAGAGCTCTCACTCCTTATTAATCTACTCCATTAATATTCGCTACCTAAACCTAAGAACTCAGGTGTCTGTCCCAAAGTATAACTGCTCTTTTTCTAAGATGGCAACTTTCTTAATGTGGCCATGGGAACTCTCATAGTCCAGAACTTCAACTCAAATTGAGTCCCATTTGTCACTGGTTATCTGTACACATCTCTCAGTTATGAAATTGTTTAGAGTCAATGACAACCTCACCTTTCATAAAGCAGTTTAAAATAACAAAAGAGGGTAAACTTACTCCTAGAATCAAGCTAGATATTTAGAAATGTATTGTAAAATTCAATCTGTATATAAACAAAAAAAGGTATTTATGAAACAAGGAGGCAATAGTTTTCTAGAATGCAGACATCTCTGGAAGAAGAGAACGAGGGAAAAGTCAACTCACTACTGCTAATAGAGGACTAAGTATAAACTAGTGAAGAGTGTGTTTCTGGTCCTCCAGCTTCCTTTCCTTAGTATTTAACTTCTTTTGTTCATCACTACAAATCTTGTAACAGAAGCTCTCTGTAGGCAGAAGCATGGGAATATCAATGGCATTTCAATACAGCTGTAGAGGAGATGCCTAATGGGTGTTTAATAGGTAGAAACATTATAATAAAATACAGACTTTTGTCAAAAAGCCAGATATTTAACACAGTGCTTGCTAGACAATACCTGGCAGAGAATAGGTACTTGGGATAAATTATTGAATTAATACAACAATTATTTAAAATACATGTGGATTTGGACAATGGTTGTTTATCCAGATGCTTGGCAATGTGAAGGTATTCATCATGTTAATATCTCTGTCTCTTGCTCCTAGCACAGTACTTGGCAAATAGTTGGCATTAAATAAATATCTTCTGGGTGAATTCAAAAAAATTCACCCAATGATAACATAACCCTTGAGAATAATCAAAAAATCCTTCATTATATATTTTTCCTTATGTATTAGTTGGGCAAGTTACCTAAACTCTCTGTCCTCCATGTCATCTGAAAATTAGGATAATAATAGTAATAGCTACTTCACAGAGCAGTTATGCCAGAAAAATAAGTTGTTCCCTGTAAAATACTTTAGAAAAGTAACTGGTAGATAGTGCTCAAAAAGGTTAGCTAATACTTTCTTTTTAAATAAGAATTATTTACCATTGCAACAAAAACAATAAACCACCTAGGAATAAACTTACCTAAGGAGACAAAAGACCTGTATGCAGAAAACTATAAAACACTGATGAAAGAAATTAATGATGATACAAATAGATGGAGAGATATACTATGTACTTGGACTGGAAGAATCAACATTGTGAAAATGACTCTACTACCCAAAGCAATCTACAGATTCAATGCAATCCCTATCAAATTACCAATGGCATTTTTTACAGAACTACAAAAAAAAAATCTTAAAATTTGAATGGAGACACAAAAGACCCCGAATAGCCAAAGCAATCTTGAGAAAGAAAAATGGAGCTAGAGGAATCAGGCTCCCAGACTACAGACTATACTACAAAGCTACAGTCATCAAGACAGTATGGTACTGGCACAAAAACAGAAATATAGATCAACGGAACAGGATAGAGAGCCCAGAGATAAACCCACACACATAACACCTTATCTTTGACACAGGAGGCAAGAATATACAATGGAGAAAGGACAGTCTCTTCAATAAGTGGTGCTGGGAAAACTGGACAGCTACATGTAAAAGAATGAAATTAGAACACTCCTAAATACCATACACAAAAATAAACTCAAAATGGATTAAAGATCTAAATGTAAGGCCAGACACTATAAAACTCTTAGAGGAAAACATAGGCAGAACACTCTATGTCATAAATAACAGCAAGATCCTTTCTGACCCACCTACTAGAGAAATGGAAATAAAAACAAAAATAAACAAATGGGACCTAATGAAACTTCAAAGCTTTTGCACAGCAAAGGAAACCATAAACAGGATGAAAAGACAACCCTTAGAATGGGAGAAAATATTTGCAAATAAAACAACTGACAAAGGATTAATCTCCAAAATTTACAAGCAGCTCATGCAGCTCAATAACAAAAAAACAAATAACCCAATCCAAAAATGGGCAGAAGATCTAAATAGACATTTGTCCAAAGAAGATAAACAGATTGCCAACAAACACATGAAAGAATGCTCAACAACATTAATCATTAGAGAAATGCAGATCAAAACTACAATGAGATATCATCTTACACCAGTCAGAACGGCAATCATCAAAAAATCTATAAGCAATAAATGCTAGAGAGGGTGTGGGGAAAAGGGAACCGTCTTGAATTGTTGGTAGTAATGTAAATTGATACAGCCACTATGAAGAATAGTATGGAGGTTCCTTAAAAAACTAAAAATAGAACTAGCATTCGACCCAGCAATCCCACTACTGGGCCTATACCCTGAGAAAACCATAATTCAAAAAGAGTCATGTACCACAATGTTCACTGCAGCTCTACTTACAATAGCCAGGACATGGAAGCAACCTAAGTGTCCATCGACAGAAGAATGGATAAAGAAGATGTGGCACACATATACAATGGAATATTACTCAGCCATAAAAAGAAACGAAATTGAGTTATTTGTAGTGAGGTGGATGGACCATAGCATCTCTCATACAGAGTGAAGTAAGTCAGAAAGAGAAAAATAAATACTGTATGCTAACACATATATATGGAATCTAAAAAAAAAAAAAAAAAAAAAAAGGTCATGAAGAACCTAGGGCTAGGATGGGAATAAAGACGCAGACCTACTAGAGAATGGAGTTGACCACATGGGGAGGGGGAAGGGTAAGCTGGGACAAAGTGAGAGACTGGGATGGGCATATATGCACTACCAAATGTAAAACCGATAGCTAGTGGAAAGCAGCTGCATAGCACAGGGAGATCAGCTTGGTGCTTTGTGACCACCTAGAGGGGTGGGATAGGGAGGGTGGGAGGGAGGGAGATGCAAGAGGGAAGAGATAAGGGGATATAAGTATATGTATAGCTGATTCACTTTGTTATAAAGCAGAAACTAATACACCATTGTAAAACAATTATATTCCAATAAAGATGTTTAAAAAAATCCTATGATAAACTGTAATGGAAAAGAATATATAAAAAAAGAATGTATATATATATATATATATGTATGTATGTATATGTGTGTGTGTGTGTGCGTGTGTGTAACTGAATCACTTTGCTGTATAGCAGGAACTAACATTGTAAATCAACTATACTTCAATAAAAAAAATTAAGAAAACAAACAAAACAAAACAAAAAGAATCTGCCTGCCTATGCTGGGCACACAGGTTCGATCCCTGGTCCGGGAAGATCCCACATGCTGTGGAGCAACTAAGCCCATGTGCCACAACTACTGAGCCTGTGCTCTAGAGCCCGTGAGCCACAACTACTGAAGCCGATGCATCTAGAATCTGTGCTCTGCAACAAGAGAAGCCGCTGCAATGAGAAGCCTGCGCACCCCAACAAAAAGTAGCTGAGTAGCCCCCACTTGCCACAACTAGAGAAAGCCACACACAGCAATGAAGACCCAACACAGCCAAAAATAAATAATTAATTAATTTAAAAAATAAATAAAATAAAAAATAGAGAAATGCAAATCAAAACTACAATGAGGTATCACCTCACACCAGCCAGAATGGTCATCATCAGAGAATCTACTAACAATAAATGCTGGAGAGGGTGTGGAGAAAAGGGAACCCTCTTGCACCATTCGTTGGAATGTAAATTGATACAGCCACTATAGAGTACAGTATGGAGGTTCCTTAAAAAACTAAAAATAGACCTACCATATGACCCAGCAATCTCACCACTAGGCATATACCCTGAGAAAACCATAATTCAAAAAGATGCGTGTATACCAATGTTCATTGCAGCACTATTCACAATAGCCAGGACATGGAAACAACCTAAATGTCCATCAACAGACGAATGGATAAAGAAGATGTGGTACATATATATAATGGAATATTACTCAGCCATAAAAAAATGAAGTGGGGTCATATGTTGAGATGTGGATGGACCTAGAGTCTGTCATACAGAGTGAAGTAAGTCAGAAAGGGAAAAACAAATATAGTATGTTAATGCATATACATGGAATCTAGAAAAATGGTACAGAGGAACCTTATTTGCAGTGCAGGAATAGAAAGGCAGACGTGGAGAACAGACGTGTGGACATGGGGAGGCGGAAGGGGAGGGTGGGATGAATTGGGAGATTAGGTTTGACATAAATACACAACCGTGTGTTAAACAGATAGCTAATGGGGACCTGCTGTACAGGGAGGTCAGCTGGGTGCTCTGTGATGGCCTAGTTGGGTGGGATGGGGGTGAGGGAGGGAAGTCCAAGAGGGAGGGGATATGTGTATGCATATGGCTGATTCAGTTCGCTGTGCAGCAGAAACTAACACAACATTGTAAAGCAATTATACTCCAAATTAAAAAAAAACACATTTGAAGTTTATTTTTATGCCTATGATTGTGGAATCTGACACAATGGAGCAGGATATTGTATATGCTCCTTGGTTACTGCTGGTTTTAAAAACCTCAGTCTTCTTGAATTCACTTTGGGTTAACCAAGGATAGAATGTTGCAAGTGGAAAGCAAGTATATGCTCTTGCATCATCAATTCCTGTAGATGAAAGACCAACAATCCATAACAGTGCCAGGGTGGTCAAGTTCAAAAGCCAGCTCAATATACTGTGTAGGATTAGCTGAAAGCAGACCTCGTTTTCTTCTTTGAATTTTCTCTCAAGGAATATTTAGTGGTCTCTCAATGTAATTAAAAAATAAAACATATGCAAATACATATGACCTGACTTTATATCTGTCATAATAATAATGAGTAAAAAATAATTAGATATCTTTTAAAAGGTATCAGGAGGAGATGCACTGAAGCTCCTCATTAATGTCTTGCAAAATAAATGCATCTTTTATATGTTATTCATGGGATTCCAGAAACTGAGCGATTAAATTATACTGTATTGTTATCATTAAAAACATAACCCACATCAATTCAATTGGCCTATGAATAAACCAAAACACAAATTTATTGGAATTTACCTGGAGGAATTAAAACTGCTTGAAATGTTACAAAACCCTGATCAGGAAGGATAAATATGTAAATTTATAAATCTGTATAAGACACAAATGATAGATATTGGTAAATACATGTACTATATGACATCTAAGGAGCAAAAATGCCATTTTAAAAACATTCACATAATAACTGAACAGATTCTCACAACTGTTATGTATCTTATTACATAACATGGCATTTAAACAAGTTTTTTTCTCACTTTAGTGATAGTTTACGTTTGTTATCTAAGTAAATGTTACATTTTAGAAGAATATTACTATGCAAAAAATATGAACCTGTAACAAGATATTAAACAGGGGAGGCCGATGAGAACATTTAGAAGTATTAACTGAATTATCAATGCTACCATATTTTTTCCTAGTGGAAAATTAAAGTGACTTATTATTCTCCTGTTACTTATTTACACTTTGCTCCTCAATTGGACTGTTAAATGTTCTCTGGTAGTTATCCATTTTCTGTCTCCCATTGTATCAACATAGCAATAGTAACATAGTATAACTGACCTTTAAACAACATGGTTTGAACTGCGTGGGCCCACTTATACAAGGATTTTTTTCAGTAGGAAATACTACAGTACTACACGATCCACGGTTGGTTGAATCCACGGATGTGGAATTGTGGATGCAGAAGAATGTGGGTATGGAGAGCTGACTATCAATTATAAGGGAATTTTCGACTGAGTTGATGGTTGGGCCCCTAACAGCTACATTGTTCAATGGTCAACTGTACTGCCATTTACAATAAGAACAAGAATGCAAACATTTTTTTCATGACAAACTCAGTGACCACGATTAGAAGCCTCCACAATCAGAATGGACTCCACTCCATGAAGAGGCCTGTATGTAAGTGCAAAGGTGCAAGACTGAGTACAGTCAATGCCCATTAAAGTTACAGGGATTTTTCAAGAGGGAGAGAGAGAAACTCACTTGTCAGCCCTGACTCTTTAAATTCAGCAATGAAAGTGTTCCAAAGACACTCTGAGTGATTGCTCTGACTCCTGAATTTTGTCTTATTCTTCACTCTGCTCTTTAAGATGGACTGCTAGACACAAGTGTTCTGCTCTCAAATCATTTCTAGGCCTCGAGCAGCCCCAAATAATTGGTCTAAGATGGGTCAGACTTGATTACCTAGTGGTATCCTAGTGAGGACACCATCAAGTCATGGCCCAGAATTCGTCCCACATCAAAGATAATCTATCTTTTTGTGCTATTACTGTTTTCAAATTCAAATTGTATGATGTAAGATAACAGGAAATTGATCATAATCAAGCAAATGTTAGATATTGTACCTTAAAGATCATTTCTTTATTTGGATTTCAATGCAAAACTTAGTATTTATTGTCTCTGGATGGGAGCAGGGTGAACTGGTAGCCCTTTCTGCCAGTTTAGCTCTGTGAAGTGTTTCTTATGATTTCTTGTGATTGGAGAGCTGAGGCAATTAAAATAATGGTCCAGTTAAGAGAAACCAACTGAAAAAAATAATACTAGGCAAAAAGAGCCACAACAACCATAACAGTAGCTATGGTTTACAAAGCCCTTCTGTGTCAGGCATTGCCTTAAGCTCTATATGGTTTTGTCTTGAAAGGAGAACTAGACTGGGTTATGGCTACCAGGATTCCTCTCCTCCACCCAACCCTGCTTTTTCCATATGCATGAGCCCTAAATCCTGAAGTAATATAGAAAAGTAAGAGAACTTTTAGCTAAAAAAAAAAAAAAAAAGGCCTGTGCTTCTCAAATTTAATATGCACAGAAATCACCTGGAAACCTTGTTAAAATGCAAACACTGATTAAGTAGGTAGAGCCTGAGATTCTGTATTTCTAATAACCTCCCATGTAGGAAGGATGCTGTTTGTCCACGTACCATCCTCTGGATAGCAAGTGATCAGGAGATTTTATAGAGCAAAAGTAATTTGCCTTGCCATGGGAGTCAGGAAAGGCATGTTTGGTATCTATCCTGACCCAGAGAAGAAGAATGTTTCTTCTGAATAAAGGTTTTATAGCTCCAAAATTAAAATATCTTCTCCCAGTTCTGCCTCTCTTATAAGGAACAAGAGGAGATGTTTCTGATGCTGCCAGTATCCAGGGGTCTGATTTTCTTTAATAATCTAAGACCTATGCTCACCAATAAAGCAATAATAGAAGAGAAAAGGGAGATGGGGCTACCTCTAAAAGTTTTCTGCAAATTTGTATTCATTCAAGTGTTATTTGAATATTTAATGATATTCGGACTAAGAAGATTCCACTCTAGCATCAGATGTCTGCATCTTTTATTTATTTTCCTCAATAGACTAGTCAACAACCTTTTAGGTTTCCCCCCTTCCTCTAATCTACACTAAACATGCTGCTATTATTACTTTGTTTACAAACAGGTTGATAATGCTACTTCCATGCCTTAAAAAAAAAATATGGAGAACTTTTTGATGGGCTTCTCAGTAGATTCAGAATTAAATGCAAATTCTTTGGTCAGGCATTCAAAACTCTATCTTGCAGCCTCAACTTCTGTTATACTTCTTCCTCTTTTAAAGCTTCTATCTTCTGCCCACAGTCTTTAGTAACCCTTTGACCTCTAGGCCTTGGTTCAAATTATTTAAGTTACTTGAAATAGTTTTACCTCTCACATCACATTTCTGTACACTTTCAGGCCTCGTCTCAGCTTTCACCTTTCCCAGGACACGTCTCGTCTTCCTTCAGTGGGGAGCCCCTTCTTTCCTACCCTGAGGTTTCCACAGCACTGTGCTGGAATCCCTGCTCATCAACCAGTTTTGCAATAGAGGATTTGTGAATGTGTTGGTCTCAGCCACTAGAAAATGCTGGAGGCTGAAGAACCATGTCTGATAACTTCTCTGTAGCCCCTCTCCTCCTTAATATAGGTAAGACCTTAATACAGGTCTTACCAAGGGTGGCACTTGTACAAGCTTGCTGAACTGAACTGTCAACATGCTACCCATTAGCTGTGGTTCATCAGATCCCTGCTCCCTTTGAGTGCAGTGAACAGATGCCATTTGCGGAATTGCAAGGTAGAAGAATTGCAAGCCTGAACATTATTTATGTCTTGGGATGTGTTATTCCCATGCACCAGGCTCAAAATCGTTAAAAAAGGCAGTGCTATTGGTACCACTCCATAAAAGGGAGCTACCAAGTTAAAGCAAAGGCCCTGTGTTGAAAAAAACTTCCTGACATTGCTGATTTCTTTGTTTAACATCTTTACTGGAGTATAATTGCTTTACAATGGTGTGTTAGTTTCTGCTGTATAACAAAATGAATCAGCTATACATATACAAATATCCCCATATCCCCTCCCTCTTGCGTCTCCCTCTTACCTTCCATATCCCACCCCCCTAGGTGGGCACAAAGCACCGAGCTGATCTCCCTGTGCTATGCAGCTGTTTCCAGCTAGCTATCTATTTTACATTTGGTAGTATATATATGCCCATGCCACTCTCTCACTTCGTCCCAGCTTACCCTTCTCCATCCCCGTGTCCTCAAGTCCATTCTCTATGTCTGCATCTTTATTCCTGTCCTATTCCTTTTTAGATTCCATATATATATATATATATGTGTTAGCTTAGGGTATTTGTTTCCTCCTTCTGACTTACTTCACTCTGTGTAACAGACTGTAGGTCTATCCATCTCACTTCAAATAACTCAATTTTTTTCTTTTTATATGTGTCACATCTTCTTTATCCATTCATCTATTGATGGACACTTCAGTTGCTTCCATGTCTTGGCTACTGTAAATAGAGTGGCAGTGAACATCGTTGGTACATGACTCTTTTTGAATTATGGTTTTCTCAGGGTATATGCCCAGTAGTGGGATTGCTGGGTCATACGGTAGCTCTGTTTTTAGTTTTTTAAGGAACCTCCATACTGTTTTCCTTAGTGGCTGTATCAATTGACATTCCCACCAACAGTGCAAGAGGGTTCCTTTTTCTCCACACCCTCTCCAGCATTTATTGTTTGTAGATTTTTTGATGATGACCATTCTAACTGGTGTGAGGTGATATACCTCATTGTAGTTTTGATCTGCATTTCTCTGATGATTAGTGATGTTGAGCATCCTTTGATGTGTTTGTTGGCAATCGGTATATCTTGTTTGGAGAAATGTCTATTTAGGCCTTCTGCCCATTTTTGGATTGGTTTGTTTGTTTTCTTGATATTAAACTGCATGAACTACTACTTGTAAATTTTGGAGATTAATCCTTTGTCAGTTGCTTCGTTTGCAAATATTTTCTCCCATTCTGAAGGTTGTCTTTTTCTATTGTTTATGGTTTCCTTTGCTGTGCAAAAGCTTTTAAGTTTCTTTAGGTCTGATTTGTTTATTTTTGTTTTTATTTCCCTTTCTCTAGGAGGTGAGTCAAAAAGGATCTTGCTGTGATTTATGTCATAGAGTGTTCTGCCTATGTTATGTTCTAAGAGTTTTATAGTGCCTGCCATTACATAGGTCTTTAATCTATTTTGAGTTTATTTTTGTGTATGGTGTTAGGGAGTGTTCTAATTTCATTCTTTTACATGTAGCTGTCCAGTATTCCCAGCACCACTTAATGAAGAGGCTCTCTTTTCTCCATTGTATATTCTTGCCTCCTTTATCAAAGATAAGGTGATCATATGTGCGTGGGTTTATCTCTGGGTTTTCTATCTGGTTCCATTGATCTATATTTGTTTTTGGGCCAGAACCATACTGTCTTGATGACTGGAGCTTTGTAGTATAGTCTTAACTGAGGGAGCCTGATTCCTCCAGCTCCATTTTTCTTTCTCAAGATTGCTTTGGCTATTTGGGGTCTTTTGTGCTTCCATACAAATTGCAAAATTTTTTGTTCTAGCTCTGTGAAAAATGCCACTGGTAGTTTCATAGGGATTGTGTTGAATATGTAGATTGTTTTGGGTAGTATAGTCATTTTTACAATATTGATTCTTCCAATCCAAGAAGATGGTATATCTCTCCATCTGTTTGTATCATCTTTCATTTCTTTCATCAGTGTCTTATAGTTTTCTGCATACAGGTCTTTTGTCTCCTTAGGTAGGTTTATTCCTAGGTATTTTATTCTTTTGGTTGCAATGGAGAATGGGAATGTTTCCTTAATTTTTCTTTCTGATCATTCGTTGTAAGTGTATAGGAATGCAAGGGATTTCTGTGCATTAATTTTGTATCCTGCTACTTTACTATATTCATTGATTAGCTCTAGTAAATTTCTGGTAGCATCCTAGGGTTCCCTATGTATAGTATCATGTTACCAGTAAACAGTGACAGATTTACTTCTTTTACGATTTGGATTCCTTTTATTTCTTTTTCTTCTCTGATTGCTGTGGCTAAAACTTCCAAAACTATGTTGAGTAATACTGGTGAGTGTGGGCAACCTTGTCTTGTTCCTGATCTTAGTGGAAATGGTTTCAGTTTTTCACCATTGAGAACGATGTTGGGTGTGGATTTGTCATATATGGCCTTTATTATGTTGAGGTAAGTTCCCTCTATGCCTACTTCCTGGAGGGTTTTTATCATAAATGTGTCAACACCCATTTTTTCAAAAGCTTTTCCTGCATCAATTATCATATGGTTTTTATCCTTCAATTTGTTAATATGGTATATCACATTGATTGATTTTCATATATTGAAGAATCCTTGCATTCCTGGGATAAACCCCACTTGATCATGGTGTATGCTCCTTTTAATGTGCTGTTGGATTCTGCTTGCTGGTATTTTGTTGAGGATTTTTGCATCTATGTTCATGAGTGATATTAGCCTGTGGTTTTCATTTTTTGTGACATCTTTGTCTTTTTTTGGTATCAGGGTGATGGTGGCCTCGTAGAACGAGTTTGGGAGTGTTCCTCTCTCTACTATATTTTGGAAGAGTTTGAGAAGGATAGGTGTTAGCTCTGCTCTAAATGTTTGATAGCATTCTCCTGTGAAGCATCTGCTCTTGAGCTTTTGTTTGTTGGAAGATTTTTAATCACAGTTTCAAATTCAGTACTTGTGATTGGTCCATTTATATGTTCTATTTCTTCCTGCTTCAGTCTTGGAAGGTTGTGCTTTTCTAAGAATTTGTCCATTTTTTCCAGGTTGTCCATTTTATTGGCATACAGTTGCTTGTAGTAATCTCTCATGACCCTTTGTATTTCTGCAGTGTCACTTCTCCTTTTTCATTCCTAATTTTTTTTTTTTTTTTTTTTTTGCGGTACGCGGGCCTCTCACTGTTGTGGCCTCTCCCGTTGAGGAGCACAGGCTCTGGACATGCAGGCTCAGCGGCCATGGCTCACGGGCCCAGCCTCTCCATGGCACGTGGGATCCTCCCGGACCGGGGCACGAACCCGTGTCCCCTGCATCAGCAGGCAGACTCTCAACCACTGTGCCACCAGGGAAGCCCTTCATTCCTAATTTTGTTGATTTGAGTCCTCACCCTCTTTCTCTTAATGAGTCTGGCTAATGGTTTATTCATTTTGTTTATCTTCTCAAAGAACCAGCTTTTAGTTTTGTTTTTTTTTTTTTTGCGATATATGGGCCTCTCACTGTTGTGGCCTCTCCCGTTGCGGAGCACAGGCTCCGCACGCTCAGGCCCAGCAGCCATGGCTCACGGGCCCAGCCGCTTCGCGGCATGTGGGATCCTCCCGGACCGGGGCACAAACCCGCGTCCCCTGCATTGGCAAGCAGACTCTCAACCACTGCGCCACCAGGGAAGCCCCAGCTTTTAGTTTTATTGATCTTTGCTACTGTTTTCTGTGTTTCTATTTTATTTATTTCTGCTCTGATCTTTATGATTTCTTTCCTTGTATGAACTTTGGGTTTTGTTTGTTCTTCTTGCTGTAGTTCCTTTAGGTGTAAGGTCAGGTTGATTATTTGAGATGTTTCTTGTTTCTTGAGGTAGGCTTGTATTGCTATCCATCTCCCTCTTAGAAATGCTTTTGCTGCATTCCATAGGTTGTGGGTCGTTTTGTTTTCATTGTCATTTGCTTCTACGTATTTTTTGATTTCCTCTTTGACTTATTCAGTGATCTTTTGGTTGTTTAGTAGTGTATTATTTAGCTTCCAAGTGTTTGTATTTTTTAGTTTTTTTTTTTCTGTAATTGATATCTAGTCTTATAGCATTGTGTTCGGAAAAGATATTTGCTACAATTTCAATTTTCTTAACTTTACCAAGGCTTGATTTGTGATCCATGTTATGATCTATCCTAGAGAATGATCCATGAGCACTTGAGAAGAAAATGTATTCTGTTGTTTTGGGATGGAATGTTCTATAAACATCAAGTAAGTCCGTCTTGTTTAATGTGTCATTTAAAGCTTGCTTTTCCTTATGTATTTTCATTTTGGATGATCTGTCCATTGGTGAGAGTGGGGTGTTAAAATTCCCTACTATGATTGTGTTACTGTCAATCTCCCCTTTTATGGCTGTTAGCATTTGCCTTATGTATTGAAGTGCTCCTATGTTTGGTGCATAAATATTTATAATTGTTATATTTTCTTCTTGGAATGATCCCTTGATCATTATGTAGTGTCCTTCTTTGTCTCTTATAATAGTCTTTATTTTAAACTCTATTTTTTCTGATATGATAATTGCTACTCTAGCCTTATTTTGATTTCCCTTTGCATGGAATATCTTTTTCCATCCCCTGACTTTCAGTCTGTATGTGTCCCTAGGTCTGAAGTAGGTCTCTTGTAGACAGCATATATACAGGTCTTGTGTTTGTATCCATTCAGCCAGTCTATGTCTTTTGGTTGGAGCATTTAATCCACTTACATTTAAGGTAGTTATTCACATGTATGTACCTATTACCATTTTCTTAATTGTTTTGGGTTTGTTATTGTAGGTCTTTTCCTTCTCTTGTGTTTCCTGCCTAGATAAGTTCTTTTAACATTTGTTGTAAAGCTGGTTTTGTGGTGCTGAATTCTCTTAGCTTTTGCTTGTCTGTAAAGGTTGTCTGTTGAATCTGAATGAGATCCTTCTGGGTTGACTAAGCTTGGTTGTAGGCTTTTCCCTTTCATCACTTTAACTATGTCTTGCCACTCCCTTCTGGCTTGCAGAATTTCTGCTGAAAGATCAGCTGTTAACCTTATGGGGATTCCCTTGTATATTATTGGTTGCTTTTCTCTTGCTGCATTTAATATTTTTTCTTTGTACTTAATTTTTGATAGTTTGGCTAATATGGGTCTTGGGCATGTTTCCTCTTGGATTCATCCCGTATGGGACTCTCTGCACTTCCTGGACTTGACTGACTATTTCCTTTCCCATATTAGGGAAGTTTTCAACTATAATCTCTTCAAATATTTTCTCAGTCCCTTTCTTTTTCTCTTCGTCTTCTGGGACCCCTATAATTCATATTATGGTGCACGTTTAATGTTGTTCCAGAGGTCTCTGAGACTGTCCTCAATTTTTTTCATTCATTTTTCTTTATTCTGCCCTGCGGTAGTTATTTCCATTATTTTATCTTCCAGGTCACTTATCTGTTCTTCTGCCTCAGTTATTCTGGTATTGATTCCTTCTAGAGAATTTTTCATTTCATTTATTGTGTTGTTCATCATTGTTTGTTTGCTCTTTAGCTCTTCTAGGCCCTTGTTTAACGTTTCTTGTATTTTCTGCATTCTGAGATTTGGATCATCTTTACTATCATTACTCTGAATTCTTTTTCGGGTGGACTACCTATTTCCTCTTCATTTGTTTGGTCTGGTGATTCTTTACCTTGCTCCTTTATCTGCTGTGTATTTCTCTGTTTTCTCATTTTGCTTAACTTACTGTGTTTTGCATCTCCTTTTTGCAGGCTGCAGGTTCGTAGTTCCTGTTGTTTTTGATGTCTGCCCCCAGTAGGTAAGGTTGGTTCAGTGCATTGTATTGGCTTCCTGGGGAAGGGGACTGTTCCTGTGTTCTGGTGGATATGGATGGATTTGTCTTTCTGGTAGGCAGGACCACATCTGGTGGTGTGTTTTGAGGTGTCTGTGAACTTAGTATGATTTTAGGCTGCCTCTCTGCTAATGGGTGGGGTTGTGTTCTTGTCTTGCTAGTTGTTTGGCATGGGGTGTCCAGCTCTGGAGCCTGCTGGTCGTTGAGTGGAACTATGTCTTAATGTTGAGATGGAGATCTCTGGGAGAGCTCTCACTGATTGATATTACGTGGGGCCAGGAAGTCTCTGGTGCACCAATGTCATGAACTGGGCTCTCCCACCTCAGAGGCTCAGACCTGACACCCGGCCGGACTACCAAAACCCTGTCAGCCACACGGCTCGATAACTCTACCAGTGCAGTTTTTGCTTTGATAATTCCTATCCACATGGAAAATGAGTTATGTCTGAAAGGATTCCACTGGAGGTGCCATTTGCACAAGTCACAGGTCTCAAGTGATACACTTTGGCAGGAATATCACGCAAGTGATGCTGTGTTCTTCCTACTGCATCATATCAGGGGTGCACAATTTCAGTGTGTTGCATTCCTTGTGATGTTAACTTTGTTTACTTGATTCATTTGATGAAGTGGTCTCTGCCAGATATCTTAGCACTCAGAATCTAAGATCCAGTTGCTAAGTGGGCTCCTTGCTTTGGGATGTTGCCACCCCCAGTCCCTCTCAGTGGTTAAACCTCAGATGATGGTGGCTTGGATGAGGGTGGCAGAGGTGGTAAGAAGTGGGGGATTCTGGGGAATTCCCTGACGGTCCAGTGGTTAAGACTCTGAGCTTTCAGTCCCAAGAGTGCAGGTTTGATCCCTGGTCAGGGAACTGGAGGCTCTTGGGAAGAACTTGCTTCTAAACTCATTCAGGTTGTTGGCAAAATATAGTTTCTTGTGGCTACGGCTCTGAGGTCCTGTTTCCTGGCTGCTCGGAGCTGGAAGCTCCTCTCTGTTCCTACAGACTGCCTGGACTCCTTTTCTTGTCTGCTGATTTTTAATATATACTGCCATTCTTCAGTGAAGAAAAATATCTTTGGATTGGCCATGGCCCTCTGGTAATGACTTTCACTGGGCTGATAGAGTTTGGAAACCAATTTGCCAAAATAGCCTCCAGAAGCAGCCAGTACCTATTGCTCAAATGGAATAATGTGCCCTGCTGAAAAGGGGGTATGGTCACATGGAAGAGTTTGTTAATTCAAGAGTGATAATGGAAGATGTTTAAATTAACAAGGCCAATTGAATGGCCTAGCAAGACATGCACAGCTCTGTAATAAAATGCCATCAACTGTTACACTAGCCCATCTGCTTTCTAATAAGGGGTGGAAGAGGAGGTGAAGCTCTAGTTTACTGAATTTAGAAGTGGTCAGAACCTCTCCACCTTAACCTATTCTTCCATGCATTGTCACTGTGATAGAAGGCCAGTTGAGGACTTGTACATTTAAGGATGTCAGGCAGGATGTGCCTGCAGAGGAATTTTTGGTCTAAAAGATTGGCTGACCTGTGATATGAACTGTTAGTATGTATCTTGACTAATAAGAAAAAAGTTAATACTGCCCTGAAACTCCAGATATGGGACACTTTCCTCTGTGCTTGCATAACCTCTTCTGTTAGTACTCAGTCTATTTAATTTAAATTATCTGTTAAGGAATCTATCTCCTATACTCAATTGCAGGTTCTTATTTAAACAGAGAGCATACATTTTTCAAACCTGTAACCATGGCTTGGAGTGGAAAGGTGGTAAATACCAGGTATTTAGTACATCTGTTGAGATGGAATAGAATTGTGTTCAGCAAGAGGCCTTATGTGAACAGCAGGAAGGAGGCCTTTGGGGCTGATGGCACACAAGCTCCTCGGGCAGACATATACCCATAAACATGGCATTGCTGTTTTGTTCACAGGAAGTCAGGAAGAATCCTCTGAGCTTATCTAATGTACAAGATTTTTAAAACCACTACTAGATGACATTTTAAAAGCATTTCCTGTGTGAAGCCAAGTGCTTCACAAGCATTATCTCATTTAATCCCATTTTACAGATGAAGGAGCTACAATTTAAAGAGGGTAAGTGACTTGCTCAAATGTCAGAAATGAGATTTTAACGAAATTCTCTTTATACTGGAGTCCAATTCCTATTACTGTATTTACCACCTCACAATATTATTAATGCCATTATTTTTAAATTATCCTAAAATACTATGGAAATGTCTGTAATTATTCCTCTCAGTGTATCCACACTCCTTTGCAATATAATGTTGTGGCTCTTTTCAAGAAGAGGTAAAATATCTCCCCATACCTTGAATCTGAGCTGCCCTTGCCACTTGTTTTAAATCAAAGAAGCAATGTTGAGCCAGTTCTGAGCTTGGGTTACTGGAGGGTTGGCAACTTCCCCTGGCTCTTTTGGAGTCCTGCCGTCTCCATGGGAACAGGACTTGGAGAACCCATGGAGGATGATGGACATGTGACCCTCTCACCCCATCACAGCATTCAGCACGTGAGAATCACACATACAGGCCTGAGCCTGGCTCAGAGTAGCAGAACCTCCCGGTTGACCTGTAGCCTCCTGAGCAATAATAAACAGTTTTTATTTTAGTAGATCAGGTTTTGGGGCAGACTGTTAAGTAGCAAAAGCTAATGGGGAACACTAGGTTACAGAGAAAACAGAAAAGCAAACATTTGTCTTTACAGAATGGAATCTATACTTGTATTTCTAGGTTAACATTCATACTCACAATTGGGCACTGCTTCAGAGAATCTCCAACTGGTTTTATGAATATTAGAGGCTGAGCTATATGGCATAACCCAAATCAGGAGATCTACCTAGATTCCTGTTCCAGTGTTGCAACATATGACCTGTACAATTTGGGCAGATCATATACTCTTTACAGCTCAGTTTCTAAAGCTGAAAAATAAAGTTGTTTTTTTCTAAAACAGCCAAGCTCAAATTTCTGATCTCAGAACTCCTTTATACTCTGAAAAATGACTGAGACCTCCCAAAAGCTTTTGTTTGTGTGGATCATGCCTGTTTATACTCACCATGTTACAAACTGAAACTGAAACATTTAAAAATAATTATTCCAACCACGAGATCACTGAGGAAATCAAAAGATACCTAGAAACAAATGATGATGAAAACACAACGACCCAAAACTTATGGGATGCAGCAAAAGCAGTTCTAGGAGGGAAGTTTACAGCAATACAAACCCACCTCAAGAAACAAGAAAAATCTTAAATAAACAACCTAATCTTACACGTAAAGCAATTAGAGAAAGAAGAACAAACAAACAGAAAAACCTCCAAAGTTAGGAGAAGGAAAGAAATCATAAAGATCAGATCAGAAATAAATGAAAAAGAAATGAAGAAACCAATAGCAATGATCAATAAAACTAAACGCTGGTTCTTTGAGAAGATAAACAAAATGGATAAGCCATTAGCCAGACTCATCAGGAAAAAATGGGAGAAGACTCAACAGAAATAGAAATGAAAAAGGAGAAGTAACAACTGACACCGCAGAAATACAAAGGATCATGAGAGACTACTACAAGTAACTATATGCCAATAAAATGGACAACCTGGAAGAAATGGACAAATTGTTAGAAAAGTACAACCTTCCAATCACAAGCACTGAAGTTGAAACTGTGATTAAAAATCTTCCAACAAACAAAAGCCCAGGGTCAGATGGCTTCACAGGTGAATTCTATCAAATATTTAGAGAAGAGCTAACACTTATCCTTCTCAAACTCTTCCAAAATATAGCAGAGGGAGGGAAACACCCAAACTCATTCTATGAGGCCACCATCACCCTGATACCAAAAACAGACAAAGATATCACACAAAAAAAGAAAATTACAGGCCAGTATCACTGATAAACATAGATGCAAAAAACCTCAAAAAAATACTAGCAAAGAGAATCCAACAGCACATTAAAAGGATCATACACCACTATCAAGTGGGGTTTATCCCAGGATTGTAAGGATTCTTCAGTATACACAAATCAATCAATGTGATACACCATATTAACAACTTGAAGGATAAAAACCATATGATAATCTCAATAGATGCAGAAAAAGTGTTTGAAAAAATTCAACACTCATTTATGATAAAAACTCTCCAGAAAGTGGGTATAGAGAGAAACTACCTCAGAAAAATAAAGACAATATATGACAGACTCACAGCCGACATCATTCTCAATGATGAAAAACTGAAAGCATTTCCTCTAAGATCAGGAACAAGACAAGGGTGCTCATTCCCACCACTATTGTTCAACATAGTTTTGGAGTTTTAGCCACAGCAATCAGAGAAGAAAAAGAAATAAAAGTAATCTAAATCAGTAAAGAAGTAAAACTGTCATTGTTTGCAGATGACATGATACTATACATAGAAAATCCTAAAGATGCCACCAAGAAACTACTAGAGCTAATCAATGAATTTGGTAAAGTAGCAGGATACAAAATTAATGCACAGAAATCTCTTGCATTCTTATACAGTAACAATGAAAATTCAGAAAGAGAAATTAAGGAAAACTCCCATTTACCACTGCAACAAAAAGAATAAAATACCTAGAAATAAACCTACCTAAGAAGGCAAAAGACCTGTATGCAGAAAACTATAAGATACTGATGAAAGAAATCAAAGACGATACAAACAGATGGAGAGATATACCATGTTCTTGGATTGGAAGAATCAAAATTGTGAAAATGACTCTACTACACAAAGCAATCTACAGATTCAATGCAATCCCTATCAAACTACCAATGGCATTTTTCACAGAACTAGAACAAAAAATTTAACAATTTGCATGGAAACACAAAAGACTCTGAATTGCCAAAGCAATCTTGAGAAAGAAAAACAGAGCTGGAGGAATCAGGCTCCCTGACTTCAGACTATACTACAAAGTTACAGAAATCAAGACAGTATGGTGCTACCACAAAAATAGAAATATAGATCAATGGAGCAGGATAGAAGGCCCAGAGATAAACCCATGCACATATGGTCACCTTATCTTTGATAAAGGAGGCAAGAATATACAATGGAGAAAAGACAGCTTCTTCAAATAAGTGGTGCTGGGAAACCTGGGCAGCTACATGTAAAAGAACAAAATTAGAACACTTCCTAACACCATACACAAAAATAAACTCAAAATGGATTAAAAACCTAAATGTAAGGCCAGACACTATAAAACTCTTAGAGGAAAACATAGGCAGAACACTCTATGACATAAATCACAGCAAGTTCCTTTTTGACCCACCTCCTAGAGTAATGGAAAAAAAAACAAAAACAAACAAATGGGGCCTAATGAAACTTAAAAGCTTTTGCACAGCAAAGGAAACCATAAACAAGAAGAAAAGGCAATCCTCAGAATGGGAGAAAATATTTGCAAATGAAGTAAATGACAAAGGATTAATCTCCAAATTATACAGCAGCTCAGGCAACTCAATATTAAAAAAACACACAACCTAATCCAGAAAATGGGTGGAAGACCTAAGTAGACATTTCTCCAAAGAAAACATACAGGTTGCCAACAAACACATGAAAAGATGCTCAACAGCACTAATTACAGGAGAAATGTAAATCAAAACTGAAATGAGGTATCAAATGACACTGGTCAGAATGGCCATCATCAAAAAATCTACAAACAATAAATGCTGGAGACGGTCTGGAGAAAAGGGAACCCTCTTTCACTGTTGGTGGGAATGTAGATTGATACTGCCACTATGGAGAACAGTATGGAGGTTCCTTAAAAAACTAAAAATAGAACTACCATATAACCCAGCAATCCCAGTACTGGGCATATATACTGAGAAAACCATAATTCAAAAAGAGTCATGTACCACAATGTTCAGAGGAGCTCTGTTTATGATAGCCAGGACATGGAAGCAACTTAAGTGTCCATTGACAGATGAATGGATAAGGAAGATGTGGCGCATATATATACAATGGAATATTACTCAGCCATAAAAAATGAAATTGAGTTATTTGTAGAGAGGTGGATGTACCTAGAGTCTGTCATACGGAGTGAAGTAAGTCAGAAAGAGAAAAACAAATACCGTATGCTAACGCATATATATGGAATCTAAAAAAATGGTACTGATGAACCTAGTGGCAGGGCAGGAATAAAGGCACAGATGTAGAGAATGGACTTGAAGACACAGCAGGGAAGGGGAAGCTGGGACAAAGTCAGAGAGTAGCATTGACATATATACAGTACCAAATGTAAAATGGCTGGCTAGTGGGAAGCTGCTGCATAGCACAGGGAGATCAGCTTAATAGTTTGTGACGACCTAGAGGGGTGGGATACAGAGGGTGAGAGGGAGGCTCAAGAGGGAGGGGATATGGGGATATATGTGTACATAAAGCTGATTCACTTTGTTGTACAGCAGAAACTAACAAAATATTATAAAGCAATTATACTCCAATAATGAAGGAAAAAATAATCTTCCAACAAACAAAAGTCCAGGACCAGATGGCTTCACAGGCGAATTTGATCAAAAATTTAGAGAACAGTTAACACCTACATATCTGAAATTCTTCCAAAAAATTGCAGAGGAAGGAACACTCCCAAACTCATTCTATGAGGCCACCATCATCCTGATACCAAAACAAGACAAAGATATCACAAAAAAAAGGAAATTAGAGGCCAATATCACTGATGAATACAAACGCAAAAATCCTCAACAAAATACTAGCAAAGGGATTCCAACAACACATTAAAAGAATCATACACCATGATCAAGTGGGACTTCTCCCAGGGATGCAAGGATTTTTCAATATCTGCAAATCAATCAGTGTGAAACACCACATTAACAAATTGAAGAATAAAAACCATCATGTCAATAGATGCAGAGAAAGCTCCTGACAAAATTCAACACCCTTTTATGATAAAAACTCTCCAGAAAGTGGGCACAGAGAGAACCTACCTCAACATAATAAAGGCAATATATGATAGATCCACAGCAAACATCATTCCCAATGGTGAAAAACTGAAAGCATTTCCTCTAAGATCAGGAAAAAGACAAAGATGTCCTCTCTTGCCACTATTATTCCACATTGTTTTGGAAGTCTTAACCACGGCAGTGAGAGAAGAAAATGAAATAAAAGGAATCCAAATTGTAAAAGAAGTAAAACTGTCACTGTTTCAGATGACATGATACTATACATAGAAAATCATAAAAATACCACCAAAAAACTACTAGAGCTTATCAATAAATTTGGTAACATTGCAGGATACAAAATTAATGCCCAGAAATATCTTGCATTCCTGTACACTAACTATGAAAGATCAGAAAGCGAAATCAAGGAAACAATCCCATTTACCATCGCATCAAAAAGGATAAGATACCTAGGAATAAACCTACCTAAGGAAACAAAAAAACTGTTTTTCAGAAAACCATAAGATACTGATGAAAGAAATCAAAGATGACACAAACAGATGGAGAGATATACCATGTTCTTGGATTGGAAGAATAAACATTGTGAAAATTACTGTACTAGCCAAAGTAATCTACAGATTCAATGCAATCCCTATCAAATTACCAATGGCATTTTTTACAGAATTAGAACAGAAAATTTTACAATTTGTATGGAAACACAGAAGACCACGAATAGCCAAAGCAATCTTGAGAAAGAAAAACGTAGCTGGAGGAATCAGGCTTCCTGACTTCAGACTATACTACAAAGCTACAATAATCAAAAAAGTTTGGTACTGGCACAAAAACAGAAATATACATTGGTGGAAAAGGATAGAAAGCCCTGAGATAAGCCCACTCACCTATGGTCACCTAATCTATGAGAAAGGAGGCAAAAATATACAATGGAGAAAAGACAGTCTCTGCAATAAGTGGTGATGGAAAAACTGGGCAGCTACATGTAAATGAATGAAATTAGAACACTCCCTTACACCATACACACACAAAAACCTCAAAATGGATTAAAGACCTAAATGTAAGGTTGGATACTATAAAACTCTTAGAGGAAAACATAAGCAGAACACACTTTGACATAAATTGCAGCAAGATCTTTTTTGCTCCACCACCTAGAGTAATGGAAATAAAAACAAAAATAAACAAATGGGACCTAATTAACTTAAAAGCTTTTGCACAGCAAAGCAAACCATAAACAAACTGAAAAGACAATCCTTAGAATGGTAGAAAATATTTGCAAACAAAGCAACTGAGAAGGAATTAATCTCCAAAATATATAAACAGCTCATGGAGCTCAATAGAAGAAAAAAAAGACAATAAAAAAATGGGGGGAAGATCTAAATAGATATTTCTCCAAAGTAGACATTCAGATGGCTAAGAGGCAGATGAAAAGACATTCAACATCACTAATTATTAGAGAAATGCAAATCAGAACTACAATGAGGTATCACCTCATACCATTCATAATGGCCATCATGAAAATATCTACAAACAATAAACGCTGGAGATGGTGTGGACAAAAGGGAACCCTCCTACACTGTTGGTGGGAATGTAAATTGGTACAGCCACTATAGGGAACAGTATGGAGGTTCCTCAAAAAACTAAAAATAGAGCTACCATATGATCCAGAAATCCCACTCCTGGGCATATATCCAGAGAAAACCATAATTCAAAAAGATATATACACCTCAATGTTCATTGAAGGCCTATTTACAATAGCCAGGACATGGGAGCAACCTAAATGTCCATCAACAGAGGAATGGATAAAGAAGATGTGGTACATATATACAATGGGATACTACTCAGCCATATAAAAGAACAAAATAATGCCATTTGCAGCAACATGGATGGACCTAGAGATTGTCATAGGAGTGAAGAAAGTCAGACACACAAAGAGAAATATCATATGATATCACTTATATGTGGAGTCTACATAGAGGGTACAAATGAATTTATCTACCAAACAGAAATAGTGTTACAGATGTAGAAAACAAACTTATGGCTATCATGGGGTAAGGAGGAGGGATAAATTGGGAGATTGGGATTGACATATACACAGTACTATATATAAAATAGATAACTAATAAGGACCTACTGTAGAGCACAGGGAACTCTACTTAATACTGTGTAATGGCCTATATGGGAAAAGAATCTAGAAAAGAGTGGATATATGTATATGTACAACTGATTATCTTTGCTCTACACCGGAAACTAATGTAACATTGTAAATCAACTATACTCCAATAAAAATTCTTTAAAAATTAAAAAAATAAAAATATTCCTCGATTTATTTAAAATAATAATAATGATCCTATTACATGTTAATATAAATAATATTATGAATAATAATGATACTTTACAAAACAGAAAGTATTATTGAGAAGAGTGGCACTGTTTTATATTTTTGTAAATCTCTTTAATGATTGGCTTAACAGAAGATAGCTGGATTCTCATATTTGCTTTTGCATTCAGTGGTTGTGATAATGTGTTTCATGTAGCCTCTGGAAAACATGACTGTACGTTTTGAAAGAATGAAAGTGAAGAAGGCAAATAAAGTCTTGGTATTATTATGAAGGGAGCTCTGACCTCAAGGACACTCCAAAGGGGTTTCAGTACGCCCACACTCTCGACCACACACTGTGAATCACTGTTTTAGAGGATCTCTAATCTGAAATTATGTTATTTAAGAAAAACTCCAAATAATTCATTTTAATGTAAGTTATTAAGAATTACCCCAAACCAGCAATTTTCTCTAGATAAGAAATAAAAATAATTTTCTCTTGAATAGCTAGGAATCTTGAAAGGTCATTTTTCTTCCTTAGACTAAGTTAAAAAATATATATATATATGTGAAATTATTAAAATTAAATGTAAATCATTTGCTTCTTCTTTGGCGAAGTGGAACCTGGGTATTTAAAAAAAGGAAACTAAAGCACTTGTATACAATGGAAGCTACTGTCCACCCAACCCAGTGAAATGTATATATACGTGAATAAAGTGAACTTCTGACTCTCACTGGCCTCTAAAAGCCTATGCAAATTAATTCATATAAATAAGACCCTGAAAGTGACTTCATTAGTGCAGGCTAAGGAGTTAACATTTGGGGCTTCTAACATGGAATAAAACATTTCCATCTTAAAAAAAAGAGTTATATAGAAAAACAGCTCAAGTAATGCCTAAAGCCTTGACCAATATTTATGTAAATCTGCTCTTTTCTAAACTATTGATTATATTCCTGGCTTGAGAAAAAAATTGTTCTCTAAATCGAATTTTTTTTTAATGTTGACACCAAAGATGAAATACATGACATGTGGAAGACACTGAAAACTAAATAATTATCAAGATATAACCCAAATTCAGCCAAGCTGAGTTCAGCATCCTTCAGTTTATATAGTTCTTTTTTTCCAAGATGAATACAGAATTAGCATGCTGTGGTGATTTTAAAGTTACGTCCACTCATTCTTTGATATTCCTACCCACAAATGGTGGAGCTTTAATTCCCCTCTCATGGAGTGTGTGCTAGATTTAGTGATGCACTTCTAGGATACAGAACACAGCAGAAGTGATGGGATGCCACTTTTGAGATTAGGTTATAAAGAGCCTGAGGTTTCTGTCTTAGATGTACTCTCTTTGTCTCTTCTCTGTCCCTCTCTTTCTTTCCTTTTCCTCTTCTTCAGACTCCTTGTTCCACCATGTCATGAACTGCCCTGTGAAGAGACCCACGTGGTGAGGAACTGAGGAGGCCTCCAGCCAACAGTCAGAGGAACTGAGGCCCTCAGTCCAACAGGAACATTGGGAGGAACCTGCCACAACTCTGTGAGTGAGCTTACAAGCAGGTCCTTGCCTAGCTGGGCCCTCAGATGAGACCACAGTCTTGAACAACAACTTGACCACAACCTCATGAGAAACCCTGAGCCAGAATCACCTAGCTAAGCCACTTGTGATTCCTGACTCTCAGAAACTATGATATAATAAATTGTTTTAAACTGCTAAGCTTTAGGGTAATTTGTTACCCAGAAATTAAAAAAAATAAACCTGCTATCTTGCAACTGCACATGGCCCAGTAGAACAAACAAATGTGTTTTCATTCAAATACTGTCTTTTTCCTACTATGTCTCTAAAGCCTAACTTCTCTAAAAAAGTGAATAATGCCACCTATATTTTCCATGTTGTTCTGAGAACTAGAGAAAATGCTTGCAAAGCAATTAGCATACTGATTTAATGTTACTTAATAAGGATAATGTTATTATCCTGATTACTGATATCAATAGTTAAAGCCAAGATTTTACTCTAATTTGAAAAGATATATGCTCCTTAATGTTTATAGCAGCATTATTTACAATAGCCAAGATATGGAAGCAACGTAAGTGTCCATCAACAGATGAATGGATAAAGGAGATGTGGCATGTATATATACATTACTCAGCCACAAGAAATAATGAAATTTTGCCTTTTGTAACAACATGGATGGACCTACAGGGTATTATACTTAGTGAAGTAAGTAAGATAGAGAAAGACAAATATTGCATGTTATCACTTATATGTGGAATCTAAAAAAGAAGCAAACAAATGAGTATAGCAAAACAGAAACAGACTCACAGATACAGAGAACAAACTGGTGGTTACCAGTGGGGAAAGGGGTGGGAGGATGGGCAAGATAAAGGAAAAGAATTAAGAGATACAAACTACTAGGTATAAAATAAATAAGATACAAGAATATTTTACATAGCACAGGGAATATAGCCAATTTTTATAATAACTTTAAATGGAGTATAATCTATAAAAATATCAAATCACTATGTTGTACACCTGAAACTAATATAACACTGTAAGTCAAATATACTTCAATTTAAAAAAAGTTTTTATTTTTTAATTTTACATAATTTAAAAATTAAGTTTCCAAATGTAACTTTTAGGTTCAATTCAAGTTAGAAAACAGTTGTTCATTGACTATGCAAAAGCTACTAAATACTCACTCTGAGGGATGCAGGTGGGTAAGTGGGTAAATCAAGTACTGTTTATTTTAAGTAAATAATAGGTACAATCTTTAATACATGATAGAGCAATATTCCTTCTCTTGGAGGGTCTGAACAGAGCAGCAAAGGAAGGAACTAATTTAATGGTTATTTGTCTCATATTACCAGTATCTGAGTTAAAACATTTGGTAGTCAAACAAGGGCTAACATTTTCAAATGCTTTAGGGGTCAAGCAAATTGGGTAATATTTAAGTCCTGAGGACAATGCTGAACTGGAGAGCATGCTCCCATATCTGAAACAATTCAAAGTCAAGAACTATCACCAGAAACAGTGACATTGTACTGGCCAAAACAAAACACACAAAAAAAACGTGTATTCTGGATAAATTTGTCACCTGAATCCAAGAGTTTCCATCTTAAAAATCACAGAAGCACATTTCCATACTTGTGGAGTAATCTGATGGGCACGGGTGCCATTACGTTGCTTTCCAAATTGGGTAAAGCCACTTTAGTTAGAAATGTGGAAATCCCTTCTTTCCACCATTTGTTATTAATAGACACAAGAGCTTTGTGCTTATCCTAACCTAATGGTAACTGGGTCAGTGATTTCAAACCAATAAATACCAAAAGTAAACATATTTTTCAAGATGGTGGGGGTATTTAAGTGATTTGTGAAAGCTGTTGCCAGCCTCCTAAATTGCAGCTCTAGCATTTGCACTTTGAATATTTATAATCTAGCTTGTCCAAGACAAGTTGTTTGAATGTCTGAAAAATAGCTAAGGCAATACCTTTGATTTGGCAGCAGGGTCCAATGTACATGGTGGCTTATACTAATCCTACTAGTGCAAATCAACTTTTTAATTATAATTTTTCTACATAGAATTTGGTTATTCTTCAGTATCCAACATTGAAGCAAACTCTCTACAAAGATTTAATAAAGCAAAACAAACAAACAAAAAACCAAGTTACTAAAACTTACTTAGTCCCCAAGGATGTGCAGTTGCAGATAAGAGGGCAATTTTCTGACTGGAGGAGAACTCAAATGATTTTCAAATTCAAGGGGCAGTTTTCTCCAAACCATATAATATTTATAGAACTGTGGTTTTATAGTACAAGTGGTTTCTGTGATGAGAGGGAAAAATACAGGACTAATATTACCAACACAGCAAATTGGTATTTAAAACAATAGCTCTAGGACTTACGGAGTACTTTACCTAAGGAGTGTCCTCAAATTTTAGTAAGTCAACACATCATATCCAGCACTTGTTAAATATGCCTATTCCTGGGTCCTTCCGACAGAGAGGCTAACTGTGTAGGCACATTAATAAATGTACCAGCTGATTCTGATGCATGGACCACACTTCCATGCATGGAGAGAACCTCTGCTCTAGAATTTGAAAAATCCCTTAAAAAATTCAAGAATGTCCTAGGACATATATATCTTTGTGTGTTCTTAGATGTGGGGTATCCAGGGGACTATGGGACTCTATAATCCTGGCATCAATATCTGAGACAATGGACCTCTCCTCTGGCTTAAGGCATCTATACCTGCAAATTTGTCACTTCATTCCATGTCCAAAATAAAACTCTAGATGTACTTTGGGCTCTACCTTCAAAATATATCCATCTAATTCCATTTCTCACTACTAATATAAGCCATGTCTACACCATTTCATGCTTGCAAAAACTGCCCTAGCTGCCTAACTGGTTTCCCAGCTTCAATTTGTATTCCCTTGCAATCTACAGTAGGCAGTGAGCTTTAAAAGAATAACTCTGACCATGTCACTCTGCTCAAAATCTTCCAATGGCTTCCCATTTTACTTTACAAATAAAACACACAAACCTCCTTACATGATGGAATCTGATCCTGCCTATCTCTCTGAAGTCATCTTTTACTCTTACTGTGTTCTTTTAGCCAAACTATACTGGCCTTCTCCTTGCTCTTTGAGCACCAGAAACTCATTCCTGTCTCGAAGTCTTAGCACTTGCCTCACACTACCTTCCCACAGATCTTCACACGGGTGTTCTTATTCCTCATCCAGGTTTCAGCCTCATTGACCTCCTCATAAGCCTGGCCTCCTTGTTTTATGCTGAGATGTCAACCTGATTCCTCATAACAGTAGCTCCTTACCTTTTTTTTTAACATCTTTATTGGAGTATAATTGCTTTACAATGGTGTGTTAGTTTCTGCTTTATAACAAAGTGAATCAGCTATACATATACATATATCCACATATCCCCTCCCTCTTGCGCCTCCCTCCCACCCTCCCTATCCCACCCCTCTAGGTGGTCACAAAGCACCGAGCTGATCTCCCTGTGCTATGCAGCTGCTTCCCACTAGCTATCTATTTTACATTTGGTAGTGTATATATGTCCATGCCAATCTCTCACTTCGTCCTAGCTTACCCTTCCCCCTCCCTGTGTCCTCAAGTCCATTCGCTACATCTGTGTCTTTGTTCCTGTCCTGGCCCTAGGTTCATCAGAAACTTTTTTTTTTTTTTTTTAGATTCCATATACATGAGATAGCATACAATATTTGTTTTTCTCTTTCTGACTTACTTCACTCTGTATGACAGACTCTAGGTCCATCCACCTCACTACAAATAACTCAGTTTTGCTTCTTTTTATGGCTGAGTAATATTCTATTGTATATATGTGCCACATCTTTATCCATTCATCTGTCGATGGACACTTAGGTTGCTTCCGTTACCTGGCTATTGTAAATAGTGCTGCAATGAACATTGTGGTACATGTCTCTTTTTGAATTATGGTTTTCTCCTACATTTTTACCTTGTTTAATTTCTTTATAAATGATCATTCACAAATGAGGTTCTCTATTTGTTTATTCCATTGTCTGTCTGTACAATTTAATGTACATTCCTATAGGGCAGGAATGTGGGAATGTGTCTATTTTGTTCACTGAGGTATATGAAACACCTAGGATATTGCTTGGTACATGGTAGGTGCTAAATAAATGTTTTTGAATTAATAAGTAAACCCTGTTGATTAACATCTAAATAATCGATATCATTGGTCTCATCACCTGCATATGTTGAAAAATAAAACAAACCACCCACCCGGGCCAAAAACATCTTCACTGGGTATGAAGTTTAAAATCTATCAGATTAATAACTGACTTTTTAAAAGTATTGGAGACAAACCACATCAAACATACATAAATACACAGACAGGAAGACATCCTGATGGTTCTTTATTTAGATGTGAGCTTTGCTACTTTGTAATAGGTACAAGAGTGTGTGGAGGATTATTTAGCATTCATACTACAAGGAAGAGATACTCTCAGTTCATGCTTTATACAATGGTAATACTTTCATAAAGAGTCTTATTTATGTCACAAAACTGTTTTACCTAAAAATAGACTTCTATTATTCATTTGTTGACAGTTTAGTTCTCATTCCTTATTTTGTTGTCAGTCTCAAGTTTCTCCAACATAACAAGGCATCATGGTAGATACATGGTTTTAACAAATAAAAGAAGCAAGGATGAGGTAAATAAAATTTAAAACCAGAGTTTAGAGCCAAACATAAATAGGATCAGATGAAGGAAAAGGAAGATTGATGTTTTGCTACATTTTTAAATTTTGCAAACCTACTCAAATTTAAGCAAGTAGATTACTGAATAGGTTAACTGGACACCATATTTTAAGATTTGTTGTAACAAAGAACCATCAGAATACTTTAATTTTTTTTAGGTAGCAATGTGATCTAGGAGACCCTGTATGATCTAAATCTGTCTTCTATCTATTTTTACAATTTATGCTAGAGATACAGCATATTAAAGAGGATGACAATAGTGGATAAATTTAGGGTTCTCTACCCACCCAAAGCCAACCTCAGTGGGAACTGCTTTCCTCCACAGCCCCTGCTGAACCTGGACTGTACCCCCTTCTCAGCCATGGCTGATTATACTTGGTTAGATGTTTTGGCTGGATCAATCATATTCCTTTGCTAAGAATCTGAAATCCAAATATTGAGAGATTAAGTCAGTATATTTATCAGTGGAATATGAAAAGGTCACGATTTAGAAAGGGAGTGGAGAATAGAAACAAAGAGACCGTAACTGGCTATAAGGAAATATAGGAAGTCAATATGTAGAGATAGAACAATGAATTATAGATATGATGGGAAAAGGTATATGAGACTCCAGAGAAAACCAGAGAGAGGCATGGACAGAGAGGTACTCTGGTTCCTAAAAGCCTAGTTTAGGTCTCCAGTTCCCAAAGAATCCTGGACATCCTTGGAATCCTGGATTTTCTGAAATAATCTTAGACAGCCTTTATGGGGATGTCTCTGAGATTGCTTATTGTGTTCTCATTCAATACATATGTATTGAATGCTTACTATGTGCAGGAATGGTTCTCAGGATTTATGTCACATTGGTTAATAAAAAGATTTAAAAAAAACACCTGCCCTCACTGAGAATACATTCCGGGGTGGGGTGGGGAGGACAGACAATAAATAGTAGGCATAACAAACAGGTGAATTATATACTATGATAGAACGTAATATGATTTATATGTACTATAGACAAATAGAGTAAGGTGAGATTTTTATGTGCTATAGACAAATAAAGTAGAGTAAGGTGAGAAGTATGTGGAGTCTTGGAAGGGCACTTAGGTTGCAATTTTAAATAGGATGGTCAGTGAGGCTTCATTGGAAAGCTGACATATGAGCAAAGACTCAAAAGTGATGAAAGACTTAGCCATCAGCTTCCCTATGAAGCCGAAGAGCACTTTGGGTAGAGAGAACAAACAGTGCAAAGGACAAAAGCTGCAAGATGTTTGATGTACTGGAAGAACAATGAGACACCCAATGTGGCTGGAACAGAATGAGCAAGGTGAATGAACAGGAGATGAGGTCAGAGAGGCACTGGGGAAGGGGGGCATATAATATGGAATCATGGAGGCTACTGTTTGGAATTTGGTTTCTACTCTGAGTGAGGGCTTTGAGCAGAGAAATGACAAGATCTTACATGTGTATTAAGAGAATTATTCTAGCTTTTATGTTGAGAATGATTTATATAGGAGTCAGTAAAGTTTAAAGAAGGGAAACCAGTCAGAAGACTCTTGCAGTAGTCCAACTAAGAGATAATGGCATCTTACAGTGCAGTGGATGCAAAAGAGGTGGTGAGAAATGAGGGAATTTAAGATATATTTTGAAGTCTCAGATAAAAGGATTTCATGTAGGATGTGAAAGAAAGAAAGTAGACAATTATACCCCAAGTTTCTGCCCTGAGCAAATGGAAGGATGAAGTTGGCATTAAATGAGTTGGGAAAGGCTGCATGCATTATAGGTTTTGGAGAGAAGGAGTTCAGCTTTGGACATGCAATTGTATACATACAGTCTTATGTCTGGGAGAGCAGTCTGGATTGGAGATAAATATTTGGGTGCAATCAGCATATTGGTGATATTTAAAACCATGAAACTTTATGAGATAGCCTAGAAGTGAATGAAGATTGGGAAGAAATCCAAGAACAGACTCCTGGTGTGCTCCTGTATTAAGAATTCACCTTGAAGAGAAAGAAACTGCAAAGGAGACTGAGAAAAAATTAGAAGTGAGGTAAGAAAGAAACCTACAGAGAGTGTGGTCAATGAAATCAAAGGAGGAAAATGTACAGAGGAGAAGGGAATAATCAACAGTGTCAAGTGATCCTGCTGTAACAGGTCACACAAGATGAAAATCAAAGAGTGTCCATTTGAGTTAGCAATGTGAAGGTCATTGTCAAGCATGACAAATGCAGTTTGGGTGGCATGGTGGAAGAGAAAGGCAGACTTGAATGGCTTTATGATAAACTGAGAGAATTAGTGACTAAAGAAATTTTGCTACAAAAGGGACAAAAGAAGTGGCATGGGAGCTAGCAGGGTTCATTGGGTAGAAGAAAGATTTTTTTGGTCAGAAATAACAATGGCATGCTTCTAATATTGATGGGCATAATCAGCAGAGAACTAAAAATGGATGAAGTAGGAAAGAGAACACAAATTGCTGGAGTCATCCCCTTGAGTGGGCAAGATGAAGGAATTATATTTAGATAGAAGCATGACAACAGCAGGGGTAAAGTAGATGTGTGGGTGTGAATGTTGGGAGGTGGGTAGGTGTAGTGGGCATATTCTATGTTCTCCTATGATGATTCAGTTCTCTTAGTGAGGTGGGAAGGAAGATCATTAGCTGAGAGTGGTAATGGGGGAGGAGGTGTTAGGAATGTAAGAAGAAGTGAAGAAGGCAAGAAGAAGAAAGGGTTATTGAATGGACCAGGCAGGTATAATATTATCCAGCAGCATTAACGGTTTACTTGAAGCTTGTGGTCACGAATTTAAATGTAGACCAGTCATTGTGTCTTTTACCTGAGCTAGTTTAAGTGAGCTGTTTCTTTGTATCCAAAAAGCCTTGACCAGAATATAAAATTACATGGAAAACAGTTTTGCCTCCTGGGAAATCTGTAGGTGGCAACTTTTTATTTTGATGTTTTAATCATGAAAATCTAGGACACCATTATATGTCACTGTCTTTTTTTACATTGGAAGGGGGAAAAAACCCTAACTCATCTTAGCCCACCTAAGCAGACTTAATCCAAATTGTTAAGGATTCACAAGTTAGATGTACAGGAAAAAAATATATGCATTCAAAACTCAAGAAGACAATTTTTGAAATATTTGCTATTTTGCCTGACCTGTATCATTTCTCCAGTCCTTCACTATTATGCAGCACTGACAATATATAGTTTTAGGACCTCTGCATAACAACATTGATAAAGTTCTATAAACTTCAAATTTGTTTCTTTGTTTTAAATAGCACTGTAGCTAATTTTGAAATGAAATACCTTTCAAGAACACAAAATTGCATCTTGCTATAGAATGAATGTTTATGCCACCCCCCCATTCGTATGTTGAAACTTAATCCCTAATGTGATGGTATTGGGAGACCAAGCCTTTGAGAGATGATTAGGTCATAAAGGTGAAGCCCTTATGAATGGGTTAGTGACCTTAAAAGAAACCCCAGAGAGCTCCCTCACCTCTTCCACTATGTGAGGGCACAGCAAGAAGATGGCCGTCTATTAACCAGGAAGTGGGCTCTCACCAGACATTGAATCTGATGGCACCTTCAACTTGGACTTCCATTCCCCAGATCCACGAGAAATAAATGTCTGCTGTTTATAAGCCACGCAGTCTGTGGTATTCTGCTATAGCAGCTCAAAGGATTAAGACACATCCTACACACACACACACACGCATACACACACACAGAGTTTCTGAAGACACATGATTTCTCTCAGGGCATAAAGGTGGTAGGAAGATAGATATGTTTTTACTAGAATATTGATGATGATAATAAATGATAATAATAGTCTATGGAAACTTTGCCATATGTCAAACATTATGAATGCTTTAAATTACTTCTTAATATTCACAATAATCCTATGAATGGATTATTTCTATTCCCATTTTGGTTTATAAGCTATTACAAACATTGACAATATGGATCTTCATTATGGTAGAAAAGAGATACAGATGAAAGAACAATGAGGTAAGCAATTCTTTAAGAAATCATGCTGTATTTTATTTTAAAAACATTTAAAAGAACATATATTTTCAGGCTCTGCCCACTGAAAAGCCCTCAGAAGTGACCCACCCTGTAGCAGTGAGTACCTTTGTTGCCTAGACTGTAATCTCTAATTATCATTTCCCACTAAAAAGAACTAAGGTTACTTAAAAAATGGCTGATTCCCAGTCTGTAGCAGGAAATGTACAAGATGAGCCTATATTATATTAGAAAGTAAGGAAGGAATGGAAGAATACTAGGATATATCAAAAAAGCTTAGGTGTCAACTAAAAGGTTCCTACTGGCAAAAAATAATGGGATGATTTGAACATCAGCAAAGATGGTATCTGCAATGGATTGAAATACCATGAGCTGTTTACACACACACACACACACACACACACACACACACACACACTCACACAGAGGCCATTTAGTGGTCAACACTGGAGGGAACCAAGGCATTATTTTGAAAACTGGTAAATAAAAAGGAAGAAGCAGGCATTTATTCTGCTTTTTCTGTTCTCAAGGTAATCAAACAGTTGATATAAAGGGACTGCTTTTCTAAAGAAATATACCAGCTAATTAATTAAGATAGAACAATGGAATAAGAATATGACCACTGTGCAAGTTTTAGTGATATATTGAATCTAGGCTGCTGTCACAGAAAGAGAGTCAACCAAATGTTATACATCTCCTAATGCAAAGACAATTCTCACTATGAAGTATTTTGCCAAAACAAACAAACAAATAAAACCAATAAACTGAATCTGATTAAGTCTTTAGATCTAATTTTAAAAACTATGGGAAATAGAAAAAAGATAAGAGATAAGAACATGTTAAAAGATATCACAATAATGAGATCAGAAATCTTTCAGACTGTGGAAAACTCTAAAGGAAAATGTGACTCAGTTTTTTTTTAACATAAAGATTATAAGAAAGAAATGAGGAGGCAATGAATTATAGATTAAAAATTAGTTAAGAGACTGAAATGGGTACAATTGTATGGACTTCATTTGGATCTAGATTTGAACCAATTTTTAACAAAAAGAGATAATTAAGTATATTTGAATGCTGAATTTCTGAGGATACCAAAATTACTGCAAATTGTTAAGTGTAATAATGGTATTTATTTATGTTTTAAAAATGGTCCTTATATTTTGGTGTTACAACTGAAACACTTATTGATACAATTATGCAATGTCTGTGATTTGATCCAGGGTGAGAGTATGATAACCATATAGGTTAAATAAAACTGTTGAAGCTACGTAGTAGGTACATGAGACTTCATTATAAAATAATCTCTGTTTTTCTATATGGCTGAAATTTTCTATTATAAAAGAAGAGAGAGAGAAATAAAAGACAAACAGAATTTGACTTTCTTTCCCCTGGGCATAACACTAGTGGACAACAGAGTAGGGATTTAAGCCCAGGTCCATGACTTCTTTGTCTACTTGTTCTTTTTTGTTTGACTTTAAGCTACATCTTGATATTTCTGCAGCATATGAAGCATTTAGGTTATAAAGCAATCTTCTTTCTTTATATAGAAAAGCCATACAAATAAGACAGGATGGAATATTAGGAAGAGTCAGGTTCTTAGACACAGGGACAGCTGCTATGTTTTCTGAATAACCAGAGAGGCTAGTACTGCTATAGTCATAATGTAATTTTAACCAAAGAACATTCTAAAACAAGCAGAATTTAAAGATTAGTTTTGTTTATAAATTTAATAAGTTGAAGGAGAAACATTATAGTGTTTTAGTAAAATTCATTTTTTCTCTGCTTCACATTTTACTGAGATTACTCAAGTGATAAAAATAACATTAAATATATATATAATGAATTAAACATTTATTTTTTAAGTGCATAATACTGGAATAACATTTATCTAGTTATATTGTTTATTCTACAGCCCATACTACTTCAATTTTCATGTATGTATACTGAGTGGGAAATACACAAAGACATGATTCTTTTATGATTATATGCATATATATAAATCTACATAGGAAAATATGTGTATGTATATATATAATTGAATTAGTTAGTAATCATTTTATTTTAAATTCTAAAATTTTCCTCAAAGTTTATGTGTTAAAATAAAATAATCTGAACATTGTGATAACTAAATAGGAAGACTATGTAACACAAACTTTTGGTTTATTTTCTTCTTTGGTTTGTTCACCATATTATCTCAATTGCCTGGAACAATGCCTGACATGTAGTAGATACTTGATAAAAACAGCATGAATGGTGCTGAATTCTTTATGCTAAAGTTCAAAATGATGACTTTCCAGATAGTGTATAAGTAGAATGATCATGTAAATATAACACTTTAGATATAGAGCAATCTTAAAATTTATCTACTCCATCAACCTGTTTCACATTTGGTTATACCTTACAATATACATATAGATATACTTGCAGAATACCTTAAGATGAGAAATAGAAAAATGATTCTTAACACAGCTTTGCCTCAAATATCTAAATTAGATACTGCTAGCTGACTGACAATAAGGCCACTATCTTCTTATCCTAAAGAGAAAAAATCTAACAATTTAGTTTTTAAGTGTTTCTTCTTTTAATACAATTCTCAAGTTTGAGAGTAAATGTGTGACAAATCTACAAGAAGTACAATTCTAGTCACTATAATTATGATATTACACTAAGCCGGATTTCTTGCAAATTCATTTAAAATTATTGAATAATTTTAATATTATACTATAGGATAAAGTGACTTGCCCAGAAGATCCATTCAATAAACGCTTTTTAAAATGCTTTAAGAAAGCCTTTCTGGGTTTTATTAAAAGATGCCACCACTACCACCATGTTTTAATAACCTAAAGGAATTTTTTGACAATCAAGCATTTTTAATGTACATCAAATAACCCTATTGGAAAAATAATATTATCATCACAGTTTCATAGAAGTACAGAGAGGTTAAGGTATCTGCTACTAATATTGCTACTAATCAATTAGTTAGTAGCAGAGCCAGTATTCTATCCTTTGCCTATGTATCTCCAAGGTGTGTGTGTGTGTGTGTGTGTGTGTGTGTGTTTGTTGTTGTTATTCACTATGTTTTGGAGTTTCTCTTATGAATTGCTTTGTTCAAGTAGAATGCACATGAGCCTCTGAGACAGCAGTGTAGTAAAGATGTTGAGAATTAATGATGTTATTTCATTTTTATTCCTGTTGCAAAGCGGGATTTGTGAATGACTCTTCTTTCTGTCTCTGGAATCTGATACTAGGGACATTCCTTAGTGCTGTAGCTATGCTTAGGTGGGCTTTTTGCCTGTACCTAACAGGTATTAGGTACTTCAGGTGTCCACCGAGCTGGCATTAAAAGTTCTCAACTCATCTAGGATGAGTTATGTAAAGTCAGCTAAATTGGCACTTTTGTCAGGGAGCATTTTGTTCTGCCCAATTCCCCAGAGACTCAATGTTATAAAAAAGTAACCTAAATTCTAAAGAATACAATAAACCATTTTGAAAGGAAATGACAGTCATAGAAAGGGAATCTCTTTCAAAACTGCATCTAAAATGAAAAGTATGGCTGGCACAGCTAGCTCCAAGGCAGAATGCTGCTGATGAAGCAATGACCAAAGAACATCTATTATCTCTCCATCATCTAAGGGTTTCTGTGTTTCCATTGCTCTTAGCTATGAAATTGGCAAGTGATTGTTCTCCACATTTAGATGCTTGAATCTCATTCAAGTAAATGTGCACAAAGGACTATAAATTTAGAACAAATCATTTGACATTATCTGAACAAAATCAGCAGAGATCTAATTTAACCAAAGAAAAATTTCTACCCAAATGCCAGTAATTTGGGTACCTTGAGAACAGAATAAAATTCACCACTGTCCCACTTAGCTTATGTTAAGTGCTCAGTTAGTTCTGAACTGAAAGGATGTATGCATTCATGGACACATGAATGAATGAACGGTGCTCCATTTTTAATAGAAAAATCAGGGCACAGTTACCAGGATGAACTGGTCATTATCTACTCTGTTGTTGATAAAGATATCCAAAATATTGTTTGAAGAGAAATTATCCTTTTATAAATTCAGATATTGCTCTAAGATTGTTCCAAGTTCTTGGTTAGGAATCTCTTGATGTCAATATTCCATATTCAGTTCTCCATTCTTTGAATTTCTTTACCTCATGATTTAGCATTTTTATAAATTATTTCAAATTGTAACCATGAGAGAAATTTTCTGTATACAATTTTAAAAACACATTAAAATGCTATAACTGAATTCAAACACATGGGCTTGTTGGGAAGACTTAATGAGATAATCTATATGAAAATGCTCCGCATGAGGCTTGGCACACATTAAGAGCTCAGTCAATGTTAGATATTATTATTTTTGTTGTTGAAAATTCAAATAAAATGTTAAAGATAAACAATCACATATTTTGAGTTTGCTAAAATATTATGAATTAGCATTTTTTTGTCTCCAAAAACAATGACTAGTGATTATCATCTTTTTTTAGTCCATTCCAATTTGTACATTGGAATTTCTGGTTTATTTTTCATATTTACCTCATTTCTCCCCCCTCCCCCGACATTTGCTACTAACAGCACAATTAATATGCACATATGCATTTAGTATAGCTTGTGTCTTTCTCATATGCATTTTATAAAGCTTAATTTTTCCTTATCTTCAAAACACCCCAGGAAATGTCACTTTGAGTGTCAGAAAATGTTACAACATGTTTCAAAGTTCAGTGGGAATCACATATACATCCAAAGACCAAGTTTAGCTTCAAAACATTAACACCAGGAAACAGTCAACAGAATGTCACAGCATTAAATGTCTCCTCCAAAGATAAGGAGGCATTTTAATGAGAAATTTTCAAGTTTCATCTGGAATGAAACTTCATAATCTGTCTATAGTCAGGCCATTCAGCAAAGATTCAGTTCACTGTACACAGCATACCTGATGCAGAAATCCCAAATCTGTCATCTAACATGCATGAGTAAGTCTAAGCTGCCTGCAAAATTGTGCTTTAACTTTAAAACCTCATTTCACACAAATATTCAGTTTAATTTACGATCCAGTTCGCACATGGACACCCCTCCCCAACCATTTCCATCTCCTAAACTATAGAAAAGATAAAGTCCAGAGGAAAAAAAGTATATTTGGAAAGGGAGGAAAAATTAGAGCTCTCTCAACTAAAGACAAATATTTCCACAAAGTACTAATGCTCTGCTGGGATTAACTGCTAAAAAATCTATTACAGTGACAGTAAATGGCCAATTATAGGTCAGTGATTTAATTAGAGGCCTCTATGTCACTGTGTTGGGTATTATAAGTCAAGGGATGGAAGACAAATGCAGCAAATGTCTATGGTACCCATAGTATCTGCCTTTACAGAATTAGTGAAGTGAAATTTTTTTAGACTAGGATTTGGGAAACAAGTATATTACTTGGATTCAACTACTGATCAAGCCTGTGGCTTTAGACAAGACACAGTCTCTCTTAGATACCCCTTCCTGATAAACAAAGGGGAGATCATAATACTTGTCACAACTCACAAGGCTACTGCAAATATTCAATGAGAAAATGCATGTGAAATAGAAAAGAATTAACATCACAATGTCTTACACACAGTAAATAAAACGAGTTGTATTTTAAATGAATAGATGGCCAGGATGCAGAGAAAGTAGTCAGCCCTATAATCTCCCAAACCCTTTTCCACTACTGAGATTTCTGCTACCTGAACTGCTTTTGTTTTAAATTTCACTGATATTTTTTCTAACTATATTGGATTTTCTACTCATCCCAAATTTCCCAATCTATCAGTCCGAGTTTTTCTTTCCTAAACCAGGACTAACTATAAAGTTAATTTTCAATACTATATCATAGCCAGTGTCCAAAAGGCACCCCACAGAGCTAATCAGTGAACTACCTAAATGCAATAATGACCATATCACCTCTCTACTTGAAAGCTTTCGATGGGCTTGAAACCCTTATTGAACAAATCTGTTTTAAAATCAAAATTCTGATTTGTTATTGTAAGCCATGAAAATTGTATTAAGTTCTTGAGCAACAAGGTATAATATAAGGAGGGTTTTAGAAAGTTTTATCTAGCAATGTTTTAGAGATTACAACGGAAGGCAGAAAAATCTAAAAACTGGGAGCTGTAGGGTCAGAAGCTGCCAACCACGGATGTCAGGTCTGGCTTGGCTTACAGACATTACTTATTACGAACACTTGAAAATTGGGAGGTTTCTAATTTCTCTTGGAAAAAAAAAGACTATCTGGAAATAATCTACTGGAGTTGAGTAGAATGCCTGTTGCATACTCTTCCCACCTGGTCCAATTAACTTATTTAAACATCCCACCTAGTTTGGGGTGGGGACATTTTTCAGTTCTAGTCTAAGAAGCTCCTGTGGTCCAAATAAGACATGATAAAGGCTTAGACTAGAGAAGCATTTGTGGAGTTGAACAGGGAAGAAGCTAACAGATATTGTGATGGAGCACTTGTAGAACCTGTTAGAGATGAAGTGGAAAGAGTAAGGCATATTTTAGTTAATTATGTCTTTTTTCAATTTTCTAGATTGATAAGCTACTGTTTATTTCATCTCTTCCTAGGGTAAAATTTTCACATTTAAAAATATGTTTGAAAGTATAGTGTAGTATCCTGTATACCAACTTTTACATTTATAAAAGAATCAGTGTCCACAGATCTTATTTCTTTTAAAAAAGAGAAGCTAGAAATCAACTGAATTATAAGTGCTCACAACTAAGTAATGCCTATGGGTCCCACTGGACCTGAAGGTCTACCTTTGGCAACTTCTAACCCTGGGGAATGCTTGCCTTCCTATTTCTTTAGGTTTTATTATTAGGACAACTTGCTTAGCAATTCTGATAAAGTTCCCAGTTTCTCTTGTGTGGCTGTGAATAGATTAGCATGCCCAAATCTATGCTGCAAAATAGATTTCTTGAAGAGAAAATGGCAGCTCCTGCTGAGAGACTAGTGGATTGTTCTCAATTAAGGAGTTTAAAAGCAACATTCTTTCCTAAAAATAATACTTAAAGAGCAGTTCTATTTTTAAATCATGTAGCTAAGAATATACGTTAAAATATGCATATATACTGCAGATTTCTCACACACGAGTGAATACCTCCCCTTCTTTTGTAAATATAAAATGTCTACAAGACAGAATTTAACTTTTCCTTTAAACTAGAAAGAACAAATGACTTAGTCTGATCATTTAAATAACATGCAAGGAAAATCTAATTTATGAAGGGGGAAAATGAGAGTCTCTTCATCTCTCTCTCTCTTAGGGAGACAGAGACAGAGAGGTACAGAAGAGAGGGAGTGAGAGAGACACAGAGATAGGAAAGAAGGAAGGAAGGTAGGAAGGAAGGAAGGATGAAGGACAGAATGGAATGGAAACTGTAATCTTTGACATGGAGGAGTTAAATTTATCAAGATGGCCTTAGAGAGCTAAAAAAAATAGGGAGGACAATATCAAACTAAAAAACAAAACACAACACTTTTGTGCAGCAAAGAAAACCATCACCAAAATAGAAAGAGAACCTATGGAGTAGGAGAAAATATTTGCAAATCATATGTGATAAGAAGTTAATATTCAAAATACATAAAGAACCTATACAACCCAATAACAAAGAAATAAACAATCTGATTAAAAATTGGCAGAAGAATTGAATGGACATTTTTCCAGAGAACACACACAAATGGCCAACAGGTACATGAAAAGATGCTCAATATCACTAATCATGAGGAAAACACAAATCAAAACCACAATGAGATACCATCTCACACCTGTTACAATGGCTGCCATGAAAAAGAAAAGAGATAACAAGTGTTGGTGAGGATATGGAGAAAAGGGAACCCCTGTGTACTGTTTGTAGGAATGTAAATTACTGCAACCACTATTAAAAACAGTATGCAGGGTCCTCAAAAAATTAAACAATAGAACTACCATATGACCCAGTAATTGCATTTCCAGATGGAGATACCTATATATTTATATATATGAAATGAAATCACTATTTTGAAGAGAGAGCTATACCCCTGGGTTTATGACAGCATTATTTACAATAGCCAAGATAGGAAAGCAGCCTAAGTGCCCAATGATGATTGAATGGGTAAAGAAAATCTAGTATATACACACATAATGGAATATTGTTCAGCCATAAAAAATGAAATCATGTCATTTGTGACAACATAGATGGACCATGAGGGCACTATGTTAAGTGAAATAAGTTAGATAAAGACAAACACTACATGATCTCACTTATATGAGGAATCTAAAACAACTGAACTCATAGAAACAGAGAACAGATTGGTGGTTGCTAGAAATGGGTGGTGGATGGTGGGGGAAAATGGGTTAAGAGGGCCAAAAGGTACGAACTTCCAATTATAATTCCTGGGGATGCAATGTATAGCATGGTGGCTATAGTTAACAATTCTGTATTGTATATTTGAAAGTTGCAAAGAGAGTAGATCTTAAAAGTACTCAGTACACAAAAAATGTGTAACCATGAGGGGTGATGGATGTTAACTACATTTATTATGGTAATCATTTTGTAATATATTCATATACCAAATCATTGTTTTATACCTTAAACTAATACAATGTTAATGTCAACTGTATCTGTATAAAACTGGTGAAAAAGAAAGCAGGGAGCTGATATACTTGGGGGAAAAAGTTTCTCCTTGTCCTTGGAAATGGATTTGCCAAGATACATACAGAATTTTCATTACAGGTTGGCTATCTTCTCCAACAACTAGAATTCAACCATGTTAATACTGATCTGAAAACTTTAAAGCAATATTCTTTAGTACATTTGCTTATCTTCTTATTTGTATTTCTTCAGAGTTTAATATTAAATGGTGGCTTTTTTTTTTTTTTTTTGCGGTATGCGGGCCTCTCACTGTTGTGGCCTCTCCCGTTGCGGAACACAGGCTCCGGATGCGCAGGTTCAGCGGCCATGACTCACGGGCCAAGCCGCTCCGCGGCATGCGGGATCCTCCCGGACCGGGGCACGAACCCGTGCCCCCTGCATCGGCAGGCGGACGTTCAACCACTGCGCCATCAGGGAAGCCCGGTGGCTTTCTTATATGCAACTAATTTGAGAAGGTAATTAGTGGTGTCGAAGAAGTTTCTCTAACTTGTTACTTCGAACCTTTTCTTTTGTAATAAATAAAGCTATTTCTGCTTGCTAGTCTCCTCCTTCCAGCCCGTTGAAGACCAACCTGTGTCTAGAATCTCCTGGTAAGTTTTTATCTATCATCTCAGTGATAGCTAAAGCTTAGTGTAATGAAGTCCTCAGCAGGGCTAAAAATCATAAGGCTAGTTATAAAGAAAAAACAAAGGTGAGACGTACTTTAGTAGTATATGGCTTTGGAATATATGATTTTCAAGAAGATGTTTCTTTTTCAAAAATGAAGAGGAAAAAAGTTCCAAATTGTAATCAGGAAAACTGAATGATTTATACTATAAAGGAGAAATACAGTAAGTGAGAGCAAGTGTCATTTGGTCTCTTACCCTTTCATGAAAGGTAGGCGTAGCTCAGTCTATCAATCACAATGCGGATAAATCTGAACTTACCTCTAGTTTTAAGATATCTAGCTTGTGTGGAAGTGGAGTTGAAAATAACTGTAGGAGAATATGTGACTTTGGGGTCGCCTATCTAGAAAGAGAAATGTGAACAGATCTACCATATCCAGTTAGCAAAATGTGCCAGGGACTTTGCAGCCAAACTCTGTAAATCTGTCATTTTGCCTAGAGGAAACTGTATTCTATAACTTCCCATCAGCGGTGGATCATCCAAAAAAATCTGTTCTCCCTTCTTCTCCAGCATTCAATTTGGCATTTTGGCAAGACGACACACTCAGCATCTTCCAGGCAAGGAATTAAATCTTCTGTTACTTGTAAATAAAGTAACAATTTAGTAGTCCATACACTTAAGGATCCTTCTTCCAAGGAGGTGGCATTGAAACTGAAGTCATTAGGCAGCAGTCACCTTTATTACTCCCTGGAAAATCTAACTTGGAAGACTTGACATGTGATCATTAAAGATGTCCCCTTGGTGATTAGGTTGGTGGAAGAACCATTAATGTGAACAAGAAACACCAGCCTTCAGCTTTTAAGAAATACTTTGCTATGGATTTCCTAGAGTGCATGAAAGAATATTCCTAGCCTGTTCTCGGAAAAATCATGGAGCAGTATGTTGCTATTATTTAAGAGTTCTGAGGTTGGTATTCCTACACTTTTACTCACCTCTCCCTTTTTTTAGCTCTGACAGCTGCTCAGACTGGGTACCAAGGGTGTGCTAAGCCTTATTCTTATCCCCATCCCTCTCTCTGACAAAAATCAATTTCCAGAATAGAAAAGAGTGAATATTATTATTAGTAGACAATTCTTCCCTTCTTAGCCATGGCATAGGCAGAAACTGTCTTGGAAGTACACTTTCAGAATGACCTCAACATTAAAAGACAAGGTAAAAATAATGACCATTCATTTAGATATATATATATATATATATATATATATATATTTTTTTTTTTTTTTTTTTTTTTTTTGCTGTACGCGGGCCTCTCACTGCTGTGGCCTCTCCCATTGCGGAGCACAGGCTCCGGACACACAGGCTCCGCGGCCATGGCTCGCGGGCCCAGCCGCTCCGCGGCATGTGGGATCTTCCGGGATAGGGGCACGAACCCGTGTCCCCTGCATCGGCAGGCGGACTCTCAACCACTGCGCCACCAGGGAAGCCCTAGATATATATTTAAATATAGACAATTGTCTTGTAATAATAATATCTACACAACTGTATCTATCCATTTATCATCCATCCATTTACCATATCTATTTATCATGTCTCTTTTCTATTCATCTATTTTGGGCTATTTCTAAGTCTCTAAAATATGTATCTAAAGAGAAGACAAGGCACAGTATCATCTCTTTTAACAGCCTTTAATGGATCCTGTGTACTAGAAACTTTAAAAGTTCATTGGTTTGAATTTCTTTGAAAAGAGAACATTGATGGGATGATGGAAAATAGAACCACAATCAACCTAAGCATCAGAGCCTTATTCCAGAGCTGATTGTTAGGGACAAGGGTAAGATGAGAAGGTTTTGTTTTGTTTTGTTTTGTTTGTTGATAAGTTTTGTAATAGATATTAAATGGGAAGAACTTTACGTATCAATGTTAAAAGTCTAAGGATGGGAACAGGTCCCCAAAGTCCTATTGTTGGACCCAAAGGAGAGCCATAAAAATGTTCTGTAATGAGATGAATTCAATGATTACCTATCAAATCAAATTCCTTCTTATGTGTTGAATTTTTGTTATTGCCATTTTACCCAGAGGTGACAAACAGATCAAATCAGGCCTGCAGTGTGTTGTTTTGAACCACCCTCAGTGTTCAAAAAAATTTGTTTAAATTACTTGCCAAACATTTTGTGTCTTAATCTTACATAACGGAATTTGCAAGTTCTCTTTAAAAAATGAGAGAATGTAGCTCCACTGGGATTATCTTCCTGCACAGGATGGTCCTACATGCCAAAGCCACCTGCAGCTGATGCTGCCTGCCCTCTTTTGAAGGGAAGGGAATGTACTCTTCTAGTTCTCCATAGCCCCCATCAACCCCTCTACCCTTCTGTTGTATGCATGGTCTGCTTTGTTTATTTTCTTTACCTCTCTAACTTCCACAGGCATTTGAGATTATGGCCCCTATTTTGGGTCATTTCTAAAATATGTCCTTAATATTGGGAGACACACTCATTTAGATGTGCCCTAAGAGTCAGAATAACCTAACGTCCACTAAGGGATGATAATCTTCATGGCTCCCTCTTTTTGTATGTTTCTCTTCATTATAAGAAAAACATTCATGTACCTGCCTTCCTTCTAACAACATCATTTAGATAATATTCATAATAATAAAAACACTTAATATCTATTGAATGCTTACTCTGTTCCATATACTGAAGCTTTTGCAAGATTCGTTCATTCATTTAAAATTCACATCAGTTCTAGTTGGTTATGTAATCCCTGATTTACAGATGAGGCTATTAAAGGACCAGTTATGGAAGCAGTGGTAGAGTTGGGATCCACACCCGGGCAGTGTGGCTCCAGAGCCTGTCCTCCGTTCTGCTATTCTGCATGCACTCAGCTCTACTACACTAAAATCACTGGAACAGGGTTCCTCCACTCAGGGAATGAGCAGCTTCTGGCCTCTTTAGGAAGAAAGCACTAACATATAACACTTATTTATGGGGAAAGTCAAAACCATGAAGTGCTGGGGCATCTGTATTCCAAACTCACACACTTGCTGTTCTCTACGTGGATGCCTATATTCTTTTTCCTTCTTGGAAATTCCAAAGCAGATTGGAATTCCATATGAAAATGTGGATACATAAAGACATCCCTTGGGCATCCAAGTGCAATAACTATGGGTAAATAATCATTAAAAAAAAAAGACCTAAGTAATGGTCCCTTCTCAACTCAAACAAAAGAGAGGTATCAGTCACAGACACACAAGTTCTGCCTTTCTGGGCTAAATGTCCCCACAGATTCCCACCAAGTCTGTGACTTAAAGAAGCACTTCAAATAGACAACACATTTTAGTACACTCATAAAATTAAGAAAAAACCAAAACAACAAATAATACATCTGACAGCACTGGTATCTGTATTAATTCTGGAACTGCTTCACTCCTTTGGGGCTGGTGCCCAAGGAGACCCTCATTTGAAAAACTCACCTTTCACTCACTGTTCCATTGAGAGAATATATTGTATCAGCCATTGTTTATTAACCCTTTCTACTTTCACGGCGCAGTATTTCTCTGTCTCTCTCTCTTGACAATAAACCATCTTTGGAAAAGATTCCTATGAATTAGAAATATCCAGGACTGTCCTGAAGGATGGGATGCTCAAGTCTTCTGATTCCTTCTCACCTACTTATTATCACCTCTAGATTCCATGCCTGTCAGGGCTTTGCTGCCTCTAACTGTGTTTATTCTACAGTTCCCCCTTCACTCGGGCCCATCTCATTACTAAGCGGTTTCCAAATCTTTCAGATCCTAACAACGCCTTCATTCTCTGAACACCCACAGTACTTCAAATATGTGCCACTGACTTGACTTCCTTCTTTTCTTTTTCACGTTGCCACCTCTAGCTCAGTTTTCTCTTCTGAGCTCTAACTTCTTGTATCCAAATGACTCATTGACATTTCACCTAGACTTCAATGTCTACAGGCACCTCAACCCTAACCTCTTCAAAATGGGAATCTTGATTTCTATAACAAAACTCTTCCTCACATAGATGCCCCCCACTTCAGTAAATGAAACCTCCATTCCTCCAACTGCCAAGTCATCCTTGGACTCCTCACTTCTCTGCAGCTACCCACTGAACCCATCAGCATATGCTACTGGTATTTCCTTCTAAATATACCTAAGATCCTAACTTTTTTCACAAATGCTACCCTGTCCAAGCTATCAAATCCCTTATCTGAACTATGAGCAAGAGCCTTCAAACGGTTTCCACAGGACCTTTGTACTTACTTTACTTTCTTCCTAGAAATGATCTTTTTTCAATATACCCATGGCTCCATCCCTAACTTCCTTGAGGTCTCCATTCAAATATCACTTATTGGAATGGCCTGCCATGATAATAATATTATAAACTAGCAATCTTTTCTTTCTCACTCTCTAATCTATCCTGGTACCTTACATTATGATCTTCATGGTGCATATTACCAGCACCCATGTTATATATTTATTGGTTTACTGTATGTTTCCTCCAGTGGAACTTAATCTCTTCAAGGGCAAGAGATTAACAACTTTTTTTTTTTTAACGGCTTATATCCAGTGCTGAGGATAGTGCTTGGCACAGTGAACACTTAGAGATTTGTTGACTTGGTAAATGAATGAATACTCCTGGTGGACAAAAAAGCTTGTTTTATATGTTTTACTATGTCTTACAGTATCTAGCTCAGTCAAAACATAAAAAGGAGATTTAGAAACGGATTATTTGCTTCTTACATCTTTCATTATTCAGGAAGCCATCTGAGTGCATGAGCTGAGCTAGTTCTCAGACACGAGCATAAATCATAGCCCACAGTAAGTATTCAATAGCTATTATCAAACAATGATTTCAAAACACAAAGCAGGAAGAGATCAAATTTAAATCTTTAGGAGAGAGGTTACAAATTGTTGGCCAGGGGACTAAATATTATAATAGACAAGTGTTGCTTAAAAATAATTTCATAACAAAATTTGGGTACCTAGTTTCCCTTGAAAAATCAGATCTAGCAACAGGGGTTTAGTGTCTCCTTCTGGAAGCCATCACCTGGAGGTGAAGAGTGGCTCCTTGCTTTAGAAAGGGTATGTGACAGAGTCCCTGCATTTCCTGCTTCACTCATGGATGTTTTCTACCTGATCCCCATTGTGACTTGACTTTGTGATTCTGCATTTGCATAAATAACAGTCCCCATCATTCCACGACTAACAACTGGCAAGGATAAAAGTGAGGGGTTTTGAGTCAAACGGACTTGGTTTCCAGCATCAGCTGCATCACTTCTATCTGTGGGGCTAGGAAAACTTTTAACTGAATTCTTTAAATCTCAGCTTTCTTATATGTTAAACAGGGGCAACACAATGACACTGTAAGGCTTAAATACGATAATGTCCTTAAATATCCTGGCATTTTAAAATACTCAATAAGTGTTAGCTATAATATCAATAATAATGTTTTGGATGATTATTCTTGACCAACCAGAAAAAAAAGTCGTACTATTTTTTGTCTTATAATTAGAAAATACAGTCGTTATTTTAGGTTGTATCATTGACCATATCATTGGTACCTTAATCTGTTGCTGCTTCTACTTAATACATAGTCAAGCTGAAATATCACGTTGGATAAGAGATAAAAATGTGCATCTTGGCTTCCCTGGTGGCGCAGTGGTTGAGAGTCCGCCTGCTGATGCAGGGGACACGGGTTTGTGCCCCAGTCTGGGAAGATCCCACATGCCATGGAACGGCTAGGCCCGTGAGCCATGGCCGCTGAGCCTGTGCATCTGGAGCCTGTGCTCCACAAAGGGAGAGGCCACAACAGTGAGAGGCCCACGTACTGCAAAAAAAAAAAGTGTGCATCTTGACCTTTTTTTTTTTCTTTTTTACTACTTCCTTCACCAAAACCACAGGATTTATTTAGCCATTTAGTCCTGTATTTACCATTTAAAATTTTAATAAATTAAAAAAATCTGAAATCATTTATTAGGTATCACAAAGATATAGTCTCAAACTTCTTGAAAGCAGAAATACAAAATAAAAGTGAGGGTGAAGCCTCTTTGGGATATGAGTGATGATTTCATGGACAGAGCATTAATTAACCTTAGTTTATGCTAATAATAGAAATGATAGTAATGGAGCCAACTTTCCCTATATGCAAATGACTGAATTAAAATCAGACATGGGGTCAAGAGAATTCTAGGAGAGAGATGAATTTAAACTTCATAAGCACCTGACATGGCTAATAAGGTCCGATATAGGTAAATGTGGTAAATCAAGCTTGAGTTGTGAAAAGATGAGAAAGAATGCCTCTTTCCTAAGTTGTAAGTAGTTGAGAACCAGAATAAAAGAAGATAATCAAGAGTTACTTAGGGGTAGAGGTTGCAGAAATCCTTAAACTCTTGGTCTCATCTGCTATTTATGTAAGGATATTTATAGTATTGTTGGGTTTTACAGAGAATTAACCAATGGAAAACAAATTTATAACTAAATGTAATTTATCTGTGGTAAAACAATACTTCCTGCCTTAACATTAACCAATATCAAGGACATTATCAGCATCTTGAATGTTCATAAGAAACAATATAAACTGCTCTATACCCCATTTCCTGTAATACATTTTAATTACCGCTGTAATCATGGTCAATCCCATTGCAGGTGCAAGGCAAATGAGTTATGTGACAAAAGTAGGGGGGTGACATTTGGGAAAATATTTACTGCACATTTCAAAATGTTTAAAAAGGCAGCCTTGTACTATATATTAAAGAGACTTTATGTAAGAAAACTGTAAATGAGGAGAGAGGGAAAGAAGATAAAACAGAGAAAGAGGAATAAAAAGTAGGGGTAGAACATAGGGCAGCTAAGTCAAGTTTTTAAAATATACTTGTCCCAGTGATAATATTTAAATCTTTACCTAAAATAAAGGACATTTAAACTATTCTGCTCCATATCTGAAACATAGCATTTTTTTCATTGTCAAGTCACAATTGTCAAGCTTTGAAGTTTTAGTAAATAATCTTAAAAAGAATGAATACAGGCAATGGAGTATAATCTATAAAACTTTTGAATTACTATGCTGTACACCAGAAACTAATATAATTGTAAGTGAACTATACCTCAATTAAAAAAAGAAAAAAATGAATATGGGCATAAACATCACTTTTTGAAGTTTGAGTGTCTAAACAGTCAGTGTGTATGTATGCGGGTTGACACAAATGGAGTTTTAGTAGCCCACTAGCATTATGGAAAACCCCAAGAGAGGACCAGTGCCTCTACATCTCAGATTTGCTTTCTAAGGGTATTAATCATGGCTCATCTCCAGGAATTAGTCATAAGTCTCTGAAGTAAGCTTTGCATTTTTACAGAGAAGGGTTACTGAGGGAGAAATATAACATATGATAGCATTACTGAGAGATTAAACCCACATCACTGAGAAAAGTATATTTTCAGCAACAAATGCAGTTGAAATCATTATACCTGACAAGAATTCTTCTGCTATTTAGCTATCTGAAGTCTTTATAAAAAACACTAAACAAAGTTGCTATTGCCCTCTAAAGAGAAAGGAACAAGAATTGTTTTAGGCTACAAGTTCTTTGATGTCAAGGGCTACTTTAAGCTGGAAAGCAATTTATACAAAGGACTGGCTAAGTTATGTGTGGCCTAGGAGCCCGGAGAGCTCAATACTCATTTTTCTCATTATAGAAAGCCCTTATAAATTTATAAACCAGTTATTTCATATGTAAAACTTACTTTCCTATATAAAATACAGAGAACGGCTACATTTGCAGATCAGCTCACAAAATCCTTTTTAACTCATAATTTGTCTGAATATAGTATTTTATTTACTGTTAAATCTTTAACCAGCATGTAAAATGCTATTTATACTGGATATCCAGTTGGAATTTCCCTCTTGGGATTCCAGTTTCAAATTTTCTACTCTCCATTTCTTTGAGAACTTTGGGGTCTGTGAAGCTAAATATTTAAGAGAACAGGCTTACTAGCTTTATAGCTTTGCAAAATTTATTTAACATTTTGGAAGCTGTATTTTATCATCTGTGTATTGAAAGAATAACCATAGCCAATAGGTGGTTGCTGTGTAGCTTAAGTAAGCTATATTATGCATCTTAGTGGCACATAGTAAATATTCAATGAAAGTTGTTAGTACTAATCATGAAAGTAAAAATATTCAGTCTTAAATATACTGAAATATGAACTTCCTGAGGAAGTCATTATTTCCACATCAATCTTAATTTCCTACAATACCTGTAATTAAATCAATTCCCAATGAACCTACTCTAGTCCTCAAAACAAGCTAATGGCAAGACATATTTGGATTAAGGTCATATGATTTTTTTTTATAGTTCTGAGGGCAAACATATGTTTTTACCAACTGTACCACTTATGGCTTTAAGTTCACAGCAATCAGGTGATGTTTTTACTCTGATGCACAAGTGAAAAAGCACTTAGGAGAATTGCTGAGACTGAATAAAAGGTATTTCCCTAAGTGAGTTCTATTTTGCTAAAAATAAAATTTGATATAAGTAGATTATAATTACTCTGGTTTGAAAGGTGCAGCTATTATTGGTAAAATATCACAAAACCGTAAGTCTTAATAACAATATGTAGTACATTTGAAAAACATGTAGTTAAATTTTGAAGCAAAATTGGGAGCTATTATAACAGAATCAATTATAGATTAATTCAAGTCAGAGTACTTGATGGAATTCTGAACATGAGGTGCATAGGGGTCCACCCACACAGGTCACAGGAGAGCTAGTTGAACTGTCTCATTTTAAAGATAAGGTACTCTAGAGAAGTGGCTTTCTAGTCATCCAACTAGACTAGAAATGTGATTTCCTCATCCTCACCACTCTTCATTAAACCATCCTCTCTTACTTTCTGGTTTAAAGTTCTTAGAATTCATTGATGAGCTCTAGTAGTTTTCTGGTAGCATCTTTAAAATTTTCTATGTATAGTATCACGTCATCTGCAAATAGTGACAGCTCTACTTCTTTTCCAATTTGGATTCCTTTTATTTCTTTTTCTTCTCTGATTGCTGTTGCTAGGACTTCCAAAACTATGTTGAATAAAAGTAGCGAGAGTAGACATTCTTGTCTTGTTCCTGATCTTAGAGGAAATGCTTTTAGCTTTCCACCATTGAGTATGATGTTAGCTGTGGGTTTGTCATATATGGCCATTATTACGTTGAGGTAGGTTTCCTTTATACCCACTTTCTGGAGAGTTTTTATCATAAATGGATGTTGAATTTTACTGAAAACTTTTCTGTATCTATTGGAATGATCACATGGTTTTTATTCTTCATTTTGTTAATGTGCTGTATCACACTGATTGACTTGCAGATATTGAAAGATCCTTAAATCCCTGGGATAAATCCCACTTGATCATGGTGTGTGATCCTTCTAATGTATTGTTGGATTCAGATTGCTAGTACTTTGTTGAGGATTTTTGCGTCTATGTTCATCAGTGATACTGCACATGGAAGCAACCTAAATGTCCATCGACAGATGAATGGGTAGAAGATGTGATACACACACACACACACACACAGGAATATTACTCAGCCATAAAAAAGAATGAAATAATGCCATTTGCAGCAACATGGAGATTATCATACTAAGTAAAGTAAGCCAGACAGAGAAAGAAAAATACCATATGATATCACTTATATGTGGAATCTGAAAGAAAATGATACAAATGAACTTATATACAAAACAGAAATAGACCCACAGACATAAAAAACAAACTTATGGTTACCAAAGGAGAAAGGAGGGAGGAATAAATTAGGAGTTTGGGATTAACATATACACACTATTTTATATAAAATAGATAACCCACAAGACCTAGTGTATAGCACAGGGAACTGTACTCAATATTCTGTAATAACCTATAAGGGAAAAGAATCTGGAAAAGAATATATATATATAGTGTTAGATAGTGTTAGATAGTGTTATATATATATATATATATATATATATATATATATATATATATACACACTGTTTTGTATATAAGTTCATTTGTATCATATACATATATATATATATATATATATATATATATATATATATATATATATATATATAACTGAATCACTTTGCTGTACACCTGAAACTAACACAACATTGTAAATCAACTGTACTTCATTTTAAAAATTAAATTAAATTAAGAAAATAAAAATGAAGTACTCAGAAATGGCATTAATTATCATTTTGAATGACACCGTTTTTAATGAAACAGGTACCTGGACCTCTCTACGCACCTATCCTAAGTTAGGTGTTGGGAATACAGAGAATGACTAAAACAGAAAGGTGAGTACAGTTGTCTAAGCAATATAAACACATGTTGAAGCTAAACACCAACAAAACTAAAAGACCAACAACACAGGCTTTGATATTCCTTTCCACACTGTGGAACTTATAAGAAGTTTCAAGCACACTTCCTTAATATTCCAAAAATAATCACGACTGCAGGGTTGTGTATGTGTGTTTGAATTTCCTGAGTTTTAAGGGTTTGCCTTGATTTTTTTCTGAGACATATGCTTGTATTTATAAACATTTCAAATATTTACGCAAAAGAAAAAAATCACATGGCAATTACAAAGGAATATACCTATGAGATAATTTCTTTTTTTTTTTTTTAGTTTATTTATTTATTTTTTTGGCTCCGTTGGGTCTTTCTTGCTGTACACGGGCTTTCTCTAATTGTGGCGAGCGGGGGCTACTCTTCGTTGTGATGTATGGGTTGCTCATGTGGTGGCTTCTCTTGTTACGGAGCACAGGCTCTAGGAACACGGGCTTCAGTAGTTGTGGCACATGGGCTCAGTCGCTGTGGCTCACGGGTTCCACAGCACAGGCTTAGAGTTGTGGTGCATGGGCTTAGCTGCTCCGTGGCATGTGGAATCTTCCTGGATCAGGGATCGAACCCGTGTCCCTGCATTGGCAGGTGGATTCTTAACCACTGTGTCACCAGGGAAGTCCCCCTATTAAGATATTTTAAGTAACACATTTTCACATTTCATTCTATTCCTATGACAATTGTTTTCCCTTTCCAGGTGCTAAAGTATTCTGGATGATGAATCAACACTCTGGCCATAGAGCAGACTTTCATGAATTATTCCTAGTATCCATTAAAATAAGACTTCATGGCCCACTACTTCCAATTATCTCCTCTCCTGGACTTAAGTTACACCATTAGTGCTTCATTCCTCTGGTTAAAATGAAGCTTAGGGTTTAACATATGTTAAATTGTAAATGTGACTCTTGTGAGGGGTAACCTTTGAAACCATTGTCTGTGTTCCTGCCACAGTATGAAAGTGCTGAATGCATTTTTTCTAGAGAACAAACATGAAAAAGTACTGAAAAAAGCCTGAAGGAGGAAAGCAGTAGGGTACAAGAAGAGAGGCAAAGGACAAAACTACAGTAATAGATAAATACTGAGAGCTCAATACTTGCCAACTTTATAGTGTTCATCTCATTTAATTACCTTATAAATGACTTTTCTATCTGTCCCTGTTTTTTGTTTTTTGTTTTTTATTTTTTTGGCTTGGGGACCTACCTCTATAGAATCTGATTCATTAAGTTTGAGTCCAGAAGTCTATATTTTAAACAAATAATGCAGGTCAGTCTGATGCAAGTGGTCCAAGGACCACACATAATCAAACATGTCCTCTGAAATAGTCTTTTATTATTGGAATCAGGTCTGCCTTATTCCACAACTCTATAATGAAAAAATTTCCTTCCACAAAATTTTACCTCTTCAGGAATTTCATTTACATTTGAGTGTATGAAATGTCACCTGGGCATAGAAAACAACTTTATTATTTTATGAAAAGCCAGATCGCCTTTGCCGTAGCTTATCAAAATTCTGGACTTTATACATTCCTTTCTCTTTCATTTCTCAATGCCATGCTCAAATGTTCTATACGCCTCTATTTAGATGCCAAGTGTACCAGCTTTTTTTTTTTTTGCTTTATAAGAAATTTAATAAGTTATACATATACATATGTTCCCATATCCCCTCCCTTTTGCGTCTCCCGCCCACCCTCCCTATCCCACCCCTCCAGGCGGTCACAAAGCACCGAGCTGATCTCCCTGTGCTATGCGGCTGCTTCCCACTAGCTATCTACCTTACGTTTGGTAGTGTTTATATGTCCATGCTGCTCTTTCGCTTTGTCACAGCTTACCCTTCCCCCTCCCCATATCCTCAAGTCCATTCTCAAGTAGGTCTGTGTCTTTATTCCTGTCTTACCCCTATGTTCTTCATGACATTTTTTTCTTAAATTCCATATATATGTGTCAGCATAGAGTATTTGTCTTTCTCTTTCTGACTTACTTCACTCTGTATGACAGACTCTAGGTCCATCCACCTCATTATAAATAGCTCAATTTCATTTCTTTTTATGGCTGAGTAATATTCCATTGTATATATGTGCCACATCTTCTTTACCCATTCATCCGATGATGGACACTTAGGTTGTTTCCATCTCCGGGTTATTGTAAATAGGGCTGCTATGAATATTTTGGTACATGTCTCTTTTTGAATTATGGTTTTCTCAGGGTATATGCCCAGTAGTGGGATTGCTGGGTCATATGGTAGTTCTATTTGTAGTTTTTTAAGGAACCTCCATACCGTTCTCCATAGCAGCTGTACCAATTCACATTCCCACCAGCAGTGCAAGAGTGTTCCTTTTTTTCCACACCCTCTCCAGCATTTATTGTTTGTAGATTTTTTGATGATGGCCATTCTGACTGGTGTGAGATGATATCTCATTGTAGTTTTGATTTGCAATTCTCTAATGAGTAAAGATGTTGAGCATCCTTTCTTGTGTTTGTTGGCAGTCTGTATATCTTCTGTGGAGAAATGTCTATTTAGGTCTTCTGCCGATTTTTGGATTGAGTTGTTTGTTTTTTTGTTATTGAGCTGCTTATAAATTTTGGAGATTAATCCTTTGTCAGTAGCTTCATTTACAAATATTTTCTCCCATTCTGAGGGTTGTCTTTTGGTCTTGTTTATGGTTTACTTTGCTGTGCAAAAGCTTTTAAGTTTCATTAGGTCCCATGTGTTTATTTTTCTCTTTATTTCCATTTCTCTAGGAGGTGGGTCAAAAAGGATCTTGCTGTGATTTATGTCATAGAGTGTTCTGCCTATGTTTTCCTCTAAGAGTTTGATAGTGTCTGGCCTTACATTTAGGTCTTTAATCCATTTTGAGCTTATTTTTGTGTATGGTGTTAGGGAGTGATCTAATCTCATACTTTTACATGTCCCTATCCAGTTTTCCCAGCACCACTTATTGAAGAGACTGTCCTTTCTCCACTGTACATTCCTGCCTCCTTTATCAAAGATAAGGTGACCATATGTCCGTGGGTTTATCTCTGGGCTTTCTATCCTGTTCCATTGATCTATCTTTCTGTTTTTGTGCCAGTACCATACTGTCTTGATTACTGTAGCTTTGTAGTATAGTCTGAAGTCAGGGAGCCTGATCCCTCCAACTCCATTTTTTGTTCTCAAGATTGCTTTGGCTATTCGGGGTCTTTTGTGTTTCCATACAAATTGTGAAATTTTTTGCTCTAGTTCTGTGAAAAATGCCAGGGGTAGTTTGATAGGGATTGCATTGAATCTGTAGATTGCTTTGGGTAGTAGAGTCATTTTCACAGTGTTGATTCTTCCAAGCCAGGAACATGGTATATCTCTCCATCTATTTGTATCATCTTTAATTTCTTTCATCAGTGTCTTATAATTTTCTGCATACAGGTCTTTTGTCTCCTTAGGTAGGTTTATTCCTAGATATTTTATTCTTTTTGTTGCAATGGTAAATGGGAGTGTTTCCTTGATTTCACTTTCAGATTTTTCATCATTAGTATATAGGAATGCCAGAGATTTCTGTGCATTAATTTTGTATCCTGCAACATTACCAAATTCATTGATTAGCTCTAGTAGCTTTCTGGTAGCATCTTTAGGACTCTCTATATATAGTATCATGTCATCTGCAAACAGTGACAGCTTTACTTCTTCTTTTCCGATTTGGATTCCTTTTATTTCCTTTTCTTCTCTGATTGCTGTGGCTAAAACTTCCAAAACTAGGTTGAATAAGGGTGGTGAGAGTGGGCAACCTTGTCTTGTTCCTGATCTTAGTGGAAATGGTTTCAGTTTTTCACCATTGAGGACGATGCTGGCTGTGGGTTTGTCATATATGGCCTTTATTATGTTGAGGAAAGTTCCCTCTATGCCTACTTTATGCAGGGTTTTTATCTTAAATGGGTGTTGAATTTTGTCAAAAGCTTTCTCTGCATCTATTGAGATGATCATATGGTTTTTCTCCTTCAATTTGTTAATATGGTGTATCACGTTGATTGATTTGCGTATATTGAAGAATCCTTGCATTCCTGGAATAAACCCCACTTGATCATGGTGTATGATCCTTTTAATGTGCTGTTGGATTCTGTTTGCTAGTATTTTGTTGAGGATTTTTGCATCTACGTTCATCAGTGATATTGGCCTGTAGTTTTCTTTCTTTGTGACATCCTTGTCTGGTTTTGGTATCAAGGTGATGGTGGCCTCGTAGAATGAGTTTGGGAGTGTTCCTCCCTCTGCTATATTTTGGAAGAGTTTGAGAAGGATAGGTGTTAGCTCTTCTCTAAATGCTTGATAGAATTCACCTGTGAAGCCATCTGGTCCTGGGCTTTTGTTTGTTGGAAGATTTTTTATCACAGTTTCAATTTCAGTGCTTGTGATTGGTCTATTCATATTTTGTATTTCTTCCTGAGTCAGTCTTGGCAGGTTGTGCATTTCTAAGAATTTGTCCATTTCTTCCAGGTTGTCCATTTTATTGGCATAGAGTTGCTTATAGTAATCTCTCATGATCTTTTGTATTTCTGCAGTGTCAGTTGTTACTTCTCCTTTTTCATTTCTAATTCTATTGATTTGAGTCTTCTCCCTTCTTTTCTTGATGAGTCTGGCTAATGGTTTATCAATTTTGTTTATCTTCTCAAAGAACCAGCTTTTAGTTTTATTGATCTTAGCTACCATTTCCTTCATTTCTTTTTCATTTATTTCTGATCTGACTTTTATGATTTCTTTCCTTCTGCTAACTTTGGGATGTTTTTGTTCTTCTTTCTCTAATTGCTTTAGGTGCAAGGTTAGGTTGTTTATTCGAGATGTTTCCTGTTTCTTAAGGTAGGATTGTATTGCTACAAACTTCCCTCTTAGAACTGCTTTTGCTGCATCCCATAGGTTTTGGGTCGTCGTGTCTCCATTGGCATTTGTTTCTAGGTATTTTTTAATTTCCCCTTTGATTTCTTCAGTGATCCCTTTGTTATTTAGTAGTGTATTGTTTAGCCTCCATGTGTTTGTATTTTTTACAGCTCTTTTCCTGTAATTGATATCTAGTCTTATAGCATTGTGGTCGGAAAAGATACTTGATACAATTTCAATTTTCTTAAATTTACCAAGGCTTGATTTGTGACCCAAGATATGATCTATCCTGGAGAATGTTCCATGAGCACTTGAGGAAAATGTGTATTCTGTTGTTTTTGGATGGAATGTCCTATAAATATCAATTAAGTCCATCTTGTTTAATGTATCATTTAAAGCTTGTGTTTCCTTATTTATTTTCATTTTGGATGATCTGTCCATTGGTGAAAGTGGGGTGTTAAAGTCCCCTACTATGATTGTGTTACTGTTGATTTCTCATTTTATGGCTGTTAGTATTTTCCTTATGTATTGAGGTGCTCCTATGTTGAGTGCATAAATATTTACAATTGTTATATCTTCTTCTTGGATCGATCCCTTGATCATTATGTAGTGTCCTTCTTTGTCTCTTCTAGTAGTCTTTATTTTAAAGTCTATTTTGTCTGATATGAGAATTGCTACTCCAGCTTTCTTTTGGTTTCCATTTGCATGGAATATCTTTTTCCATCCCCTTACTTTCAGTCTGTATGTGTCTCTAGGTCTGAAGTGGGTCTCTTGTAGACAGCATATAGATGGGTCTTGTTTTTGTATGCATTCAGCCAATCTGTGTCTTTTGGTGGGAGCATTTAGTCCATTTACATTTAAGGTAATTATCGATATGTATGTTCCTATTCCCATTTTCTTAATGGTTTTGGGTTTGTTATTGTAGGTCTTTTCCTTCTGTTGTGTTTCTTGCCTAGAGAAGTTCCTTTAGCATTTGTTGTAAAGCTGGTTTGGTGGTGCTGAACTCTCTCAGCTTTTGCTTGTCTGTAAACGTTTTAATTTCTCCATCAAATCTGAATGAGATCCTTGCTGGGTAGAGTAATCTTGGTTGCAGGTTTTTCTTCTTCATCACTTTAATTATGTCCTGCCACTCCCTTCTGGCTTGTAGAGTTTCTGCTGAGAGATCAGCTGTTATCCTGATGGGGATTCCCTTGTGTGTTATTTTTTGTTTTTGCCTTGCTGCTTTTAATATGATTTCTTTGTGTTTAATTTTTGACAGTTTGATTAATATGTGTCTTGGCGTATTTCTCCTTGGATTTATTCTGTATGGGACTCTCTGTGCCTCCTGGACTTGATTAACTATTTCCTTTCCCATATTAGGGAAGTTTTCAACTATAATCTCTTCAAATATTTTCTCAGTCCCTTTCTTTTTCTCTTCTTCTTCTGGAACCCCTATAATTCGAATGTTGGTGCGTTTAATGTTGTCCCAGAGGTCTCTGAGACTGTCCTCTGTTCTTTTGTACCAGCTTTTTATCAGTTGTGTTCACAAGTAACAACTTCTAACTTTGGGAGATGAGAATAGAACTGCACTGCACCTCTTGTGTGGAGTTACCTTCCTGTGCAAAATCTCAGGAGCAATGCTGAGTCACTAACATTTCTGTTTAGGATATGAAGTGCTCTTGTGAGAAAGGAATCTGACTTTTGAAAATTAGGAAATAAAGAGTGTCTAGAGGTGAGTTCAGTCAAGCTTTAAGTAATGCAGAAACTTTTGACAACACAGTGCTATTAGCGTGAAGGTGAATACATATCACCGGAAACCAGAATGTGAGATGGTAGAATGAGGTGGAAATAAAATGGCTGTATGGGTATAACACGATGTGACAAGAGATCAATTGTTCTCAAGACTGTACAAGGGGAAAAAGAAGTGGGCATTACTGAATGTGAGGGTGAGTAACAGGGGGTCAAGGAAAGATATAAAAATGTCATTGGCTCAGAAATAAACAGGTCTTTACCTGACTTCATAGGTGCTATTACAAAATATCAGAACAGGAGAAGATGTTGAAAGACAGATTCTTGTACCCAAGTGGCAGATTTAGGGGGACCTTCAACCTTCCTTGTACATATTCTTATTTCCTTTTTAATCTTTTTCAGTAGAAGAAATGTGAACTTTGGAACCAGGCAGTGCTGGGTTTTCAAAACCCAGCATTAGCATCTACCAAGCTGAGGGACCTTGGGCAAATCATTTGAACTTTCAGATCCCCAGTTTCCACAGCTGTAAACTGGAGATCACAATGTCTATTGTTGAGACTACTATCAATGTGCCAACCACTGAGTATAGCTCTTTGGATTAGAATCAAGAAAATAGTTTAAATAACAGTCATATTCCCATCACCCAGCTTTAAGCACCATCACTTCATGGCCAGCTGTATTTATCTGTTCCTATACTGTTCAATACAGTAGCTACTTGCCACTTTTTAATTAATTAAAGTAACATAAAAAGTTCAGTTCCTCAGGTGCACTAGGCACACATTTCAAGGGCTCAACAGCTACATGTGGCCAGTGAATACTGTATGAAACAGTGAAGCTCTACCAAACAGTTGAATATTTCCATCATCACAGAACTTTTTATTGGGCAGTGCTAACCTATATTCAATCTTCTTCCCCACCACAGAATATTCTGAATCTATCAAATATCATGTCATCTAAACATAACACCAATATATTAGCCTTGTGTTATAATAACATACATTTTAATAATATATAATAACAATAATACTAATATTTACTAACATCAGATATGCAGTAATTGTTAAAACTTCCCCATTTATCATAAAGTTTCTTAAACTGGGGTACATGGGGAGCCTTCAAGGGCTCAGCAAAAGCTCTTAGGTTTTTTGCAAAAAATCTGTTAAAGGATACACATGCATTTTTCTGGGGAGATAATTTATGGTGGTTCTCAAATTCTGATAAAGGTCAATTTCTCTGAATTCAAGAATCATTTCCTTCGAAAGATGTGTGGTCAAGTAGATAATTAAAGAGGTGGAATAGTTTAATTGCAAAGGCAACAGTTTATAAATGTGGAATAAAAAATATATTATTAAAGACATCTTTGTTTTACATACCTTATTATCTTTAACTTGTTAGAATGTAGATGGGTGTCTGGAGTTTTCATTTGTTATGTGTTTAATTGGCGGAGGTCATGGAGTGAAGTGGAACATGCTTCTCAGTTTGTCTTTTGGTATAATTAGGTTAAGACTTCTTAGAAAAGTGAAGCGTTTGCCCCAGCTTCTCTAGTGGTAACTGTAAGTGTTCACTTCGTTCATTTATCCATTCATTCATCCAACACCTATTTATTAATAGCACTGGCCATGTGCCAGGAACATAAGTTCACAGTGTTGATGTGGATAAGAGATGATCTCAGCTCTTAATGAACTCTCTCCTGGAATATAACTTTGGCTCTTGAGACTGCATTACTGAGGATAATTGTGGCAAAGTCCAGGGACAAGGTGAGAGAAGAGAGTTTTCTTAATTCAACAACAAATATTTATACAATTAGTATTATACGGCAGGACCTGTACTAGGTGAGCCACACAGATGCAGTCTTTTTCTACAGAGATTATATCCTCCCTTGCATCCCACCCAACAACCCAATTCTAAGAGCTGGGGGGAGAATCGCCCCTTGTTGTACAGTATTTAGGGTGGTAAGAAAGGGAAGGTGGGAGTATATAGTCTTACATTTGCTATGACTCATCTTCTTTCATCCTCTGAATTGTTCTCCTAACTTTCTACTCTTAAAATGGTAGCAGACCTGTTGCCCCTTCACACAGACAGCCCAGACACCCATGAAGTCAACTGTAGAATGAGCAAACCCCAAGTGCAGCTGGTGTCTGTTGAGCATTCCTAACCTTTTCCAGAAAGTTACAGGACTCTGATTTCCTGCTTTTTCCTAAGTTAAGAGACCCCATCACAAAAGCTGGGATGAGTATTCCCAAGTATCTGCTAAGTATATCTGTATATCCACACACTGCACATACTCCTAACTGAATTCTAGCACATCAATCATTTTTGAAGTCTCCACTGCAAAGTCTTTCATGAATATTTCTCTGTAAACACTTTTTCCAGCAAACTTCTCTCCTCATTTATTTCTCAGGAGTGGCGACGCACAGAGGCCTTCTCATTTGGAAAATTCTTTATGGAACAAACAGAAACAGTCTTGGTTATTGATGCTTAAAATGGTCACTTTACATTTTCCTTAGTATTTCAAGGTCTTTCTTTTTTTCTTTTTAGTGTGGGGAAAAATGGTTCTGGGTGGCAAAATGGGAGACAGAGAAATTGATCTTAGCTTGTTAGCATTCAGTAGTTTAAGAATCCCTACACATACAAAATCTGAAAGCAAAATTCTTTTACTAAGTCCACAAATATTAACTGATTTGTGCCATGCTCTGTGCTAACTGCTGGATACTGAATATTGAGTGACATAAACATGGTCCCTGTTCTAGTGGAGAATACACTTTACAGGGGAAACAGACATTGAACAAATGAATAACAATGAATACATAACTACACACTTCAAGAAGAGCTATGGAATAGGAAAATATATCTGGTACCAAAAAAACCTTAATAATAAGGGGGCTTAGCTAATTTGATTGGTAAAAACTTTTTTCTAAAAAAATGATAGTTAAGCTGTGTGAATAAGACTTAGCCAGGAGAAGCTGGGAGATTGGCTATGGAAATACAATTCCCACCCAGGAAGAGGAAAAGACATCTGTGAAAACAATAAGGAGGAAAGAAGTTGGCTAGTTTGCAAAGCAGCAGAGAAAATGGAAGAATATGTGGCAACTAGAGGGGCTTTTTTCAATTTGAAATGTCCCTTCTATCAAATATGGGATAAGCTGGGAGTACACTTCTGTTTTACGTACGTTTTTTTCCCCAAAGAAAATTAGTTTTCTCTCTTGTGTATACTTAGCTCTTCAATATTATGTTCCAATAAAAGGCAGGGAATTAATAAGACAGAGGATGAGTCCAAAAGAGACTGTGGGGAAAACCCATTTTAAATTTTATGTCCATTGCTGCAATGATACTGCTGCCGGTAGGTTTTAAAAGTGTGGGTGTGTTTTCAACCTGCTATTCCCATGTGGTCTTTCCTGTGATTGGGAGGGAGAGAGTGGAATTATCACCCTAGAAAGATCCAAATATCTGCATTCTGTTGTAGGGTCTGGCACTACCTTTTTTGTGTGAACTTTGGCAACTCATTTAAAGATTATATGCCTCAGTTCTCCTGACTATAAAACCAGGATTAAAAAAAAAGTTAGCCTTGGGGAATTTAGGAGAAGACTGGGATAATTAAATGTTATGAAAATTGTGAAATTATCTTAGAAAAATATGAAGTGCTATACAAATGTTCCCTGTCATTTTTTCAGAGAGGAGTTGTTAGGAGGGGTATGGCTGTATGTACAGTGGCTATGTACTTGGGCTCTGGAATCAAAGTGCCAGTGTCCAAATTGCCACCCTTCACTGTACCTGTGCCAACTTAGGTAGTAATTTACCTTGTTACACTTCTATCTCTTTACCCAGAAAATCAGAAAAATAACAGTCCTTAGTTGATACACTTATTATGAGCCTCATGTAAGATAAATCAACTAAAGCATATAGAACAGTACCTGTCCCATCATTAACTTTTAATAACTGTTACCTACTGTACGTGTGTGTGCATGTATGTGTGCATGTGTGTGTGCGTGCATGTGTGTGTGTGTGTGTGTGTGTGTGTGTGTGTGGGGTGGGATGTAATTTGTAGAAATACATATTCAGAAGCTGAGTGAATCCCTGGATGTCTTGGATATTTCTTGAGCACTTCCAACTCAAGTTGTTTCTTCTGTTCTTCTTTCATGTACAAATTATTCTGCTAAAATGACCACTGCTAAAATGACCGCTAGACAAATTTGTGGTTTGATGCAGTGCACTCACATAATCATCATCTTCACCCATCTGAAGTCTACACTTAACCTAAGTGGCCCTCATTGATCTATTTAAGCCTGTGATCTCTGCCAACATTTTAAATAGTGAAATGATTTCCCCCTTTGAATCTCCCAGCCTAAAGGACCTTATTGTCATTTAGTACCACAGGAACGGCTTAAATAAATTTTAATATTATTCAACTATCTCTACATTAAAGACAGTCCAGAAACTAAAATATGAAATTAGCTTGACACCTCAGTACACTACACTCTTGCTAAATTTACACTGCAACTCCTTCCATTTCTTTGATTGAGTGTACGTAGGCCTATTCGTTATACATCCTGGAAGGCTGACTGGCATTTAAAATTCTGCCAAAGGACTTAACAAGCTAAGCTTGTTATGGAAATACTGGGTTATACCAATATTTTGGAAAATATGTGATTATATAGAAAATTAAAAATATTTTTATTACCTTGGGGTAGCAAAATATCATAAGAAAAACACAACACCTAAAGGTAAGAAAGCAAAAAACCAGCTGACTAGACCACATAAAAAAATGCAACTTCTCTATAATGAAATTTACCATAAACCAAGAGAAAAGATATATGATGAACTGAGAGAGTCATTATAAATATGAGACAAAGGGTTAATCTTCCCAGAATAAAAAAGAATGAAATATTTTAAAAAGAAGAAACATTAGCATGATATTGGCCAAAAACTGACAGAAGAAAAATATCAATGTCTGATAAGTATGTGAAGAGATGCTGAAATTCACTAGTGGTCAGGGAAAATGCAGGTTAATTAGAGAAAACAGTCTCTACCAATCAGACTGGCAAAAATTCTTTAAAATATTGATAAAATATACAGTGAGTTTATGATTTATACAATCCTTTAGAAGGCAATATGGAGGTCTCTAGGAATACTGTATTTTCAGTGGAGATACACTATTCAACCAATAATTTCAGTTTTCTTAACCTAATATCCTAAGGAATACAAGAGAGTGAAAAGATAGGTGGATGGTGCTTTTCATTGCCTCCACTGTATTGAGAGTGAAAACTTGCAGAAAACCTAAAGGTTCATCAACAGGATAAACAATTCATGGCACATCCATATAATTCAATACTATGTAAGTGTTGAAAAAGGTGAGTGATATCTATTAGTATTGACATTGAAGGAGTCCATGACATATATAGTACTGGGAGTGTGGTTACAGAACAGTTCTGCATAGGTAAAAGTTCTAAAGGTGGGTACAGAATCTGTTAACTCTGGTTGTCCCTGGAGGGTAGGAGGAAAGAATGAAGAGATTTTATATTTTACTTTTTATATTCATATATCATAATCAAATACAAATGTGATGTTTTATAATTAAAATAAATGAAATGTCCATTTTCTAATCCAGTGTCAGGCAGTCACTGGGCCTGTCACACTCTCTCAGTCTTTGGCCTTGTGAATTTCTGAATGTGCATATTTGCAGACTGGTCTTCCTAATGATGTACATTAATTAGGTTGAAGTTGTTGGTATAAGAGGTTTGTTCATCCCCACTGGGTGCTTTCTGTGTCCTGGCAGTTTTTCACCCAAGTCAGGTGAAGTACCAACACCACCAAACCTCTCTTGGGGAACCGAGATGTCGTACTCACTCAAGCATTCCCCAGCCTGACATCTAGTTCATTCTGCTGAGAATGTATTCTTTCAGGTTATCAGAGTAACCTAAAACTTTTCTAAGATTTATGGGTCAAAATTTTAATTTTTTGTCAAATCCAGTCCTGTGAAGGATTTTATAGGATCAAAGAGCATGTGTATTATCATCATTGGTGTATATTAGCTCAGTGGAGAGTGCAGAGTATCTATACCACACAGAATCCGCCTACCACCTGATGCCCCATCTTTTATATCAAACATTTTTCTTTAGGAAAGAACTATATAGCTAACACTTGACACTTAAACCTAGGAAGTTGCAAATCAAATGTAATATTGTATAAGAAACTCTTAGTTTAAATAAACATTAAGACATCCAGAGGTTTTTAAATGTCATGCTTCTAAAAAATGAACCAGACATGATTAAATTGGCATACATTAATATATAAATCCTAACAGCTTTAAGTATTTAATTTCAATAAAACCTTATATAACTGGCAATAAAGCCAATAGCAAGTTTTGAAAGACAAGGTCCAAAACATAAGTTGCTTAGTACACAGACAATAGAACTATGATTTGGGATCTCAAAGTAGAACATGTATTTTTCAATTTAAAATTGGTCCTAGTCCACTAGGAGCAAACTTGCTGGCCACAATGCTAAGAAACCACGGGAGGATTTGAGATAGTGGGAAATTGTGTTTCAACACATATTCTTAAGTCATTTTATTACGTGCACAAAATATCTATAGATGTCACATAAATGAGTTGCCTTCCCCTTGATTCCAACTTGTAAAACATATTTCAGAAAAATTCAGCAAAAAAGATTTTCAAAACAACATTTATCAACAATGTCAATAGAAAAGGACTTTAAAAATTAGTCTGTCAATATGTTAAAAGTAACCATTTAAAGACGCATTATTCCACAAACTTATTATTTATAGCCTATCTACATTTTTCAAACTGGGAGGTATAATTTGCTTGTGATTCTGAGTTTTTATCATACAAACCACATTTTTGTTTGCACAAAAGTTGTCTTATGGAAATTAGTAATAATCTTGATTAATTTTAACTCTCACAGATAGATAACATGACATATATTGGCCATTACGCACTTCATTATTCTTGTGCCATGCAGTATCCGCCATAAAATCAGATGGTATCTTAGATTTTTAAAAAATATTTTTACTGCCGAATGAATAGCATAAATTTTAATGTATCATCAAATCTTTAGCCATCCTTAAACTCCAATTTGTCTTCAATGGCAACATGTTGATTAATCAAAAAATATACTATTTTTGCCTTATTTTTTGGTAAAAATGGACATAAAATTATGTATAATACCCACATGGTGTACTATAGGCCTTAGATAATTTCTCCCTTAAAATCATATGTGCAGAATAAATAGAAAGCTTTATTTTCACCAATCCCTAACTCATTTTTTTTCAGAATCACACAGTATCAAGGAGGAAGAGACTTATAACCCAGATGTTCTAGCTCTGATTCTGTCATTAACCAGATCAATGACCTTGAAAATATTGATTATTTATCTGTAAAACTGAATTGTTGAGCTAGACAACATGTAGCTCTCAGTCCAGTGCACTTTGTTCTAACAATGGGAACAGTGCCAGAATTTGATGCGTCCAAGTTAATGCTTAAACTATTAGAGGTTACAGTTTAATAATTTGTAGTCATTCAGATCATCCAATTTAGCAAGATGCACGATGTCAACACTGTAGATAAATAAACTTCTAAGATATACTCCTTCTACTGACTCATGTTAAAAGTGTGCAAAAAATCTAGACTTTAATATATTCTTTGTGCTAAAGAAAAGAAATTTCACTAACTAATGAGATTTGCTTTGAAAGCATGATTCTTCATAGATCTCAAATTCTGTATTTCATTCATCGGTAGGTAAGTAGGTAGGTAGATAGATAGTAGATAAATTTTAGGTACATGGATACACACACACAGGCACATATATAAAATGTGTGCATGTGTGTGTGGAGAAAGAGAGAGAAAGAGAGATGAGAGAGGGGGAGAGAGAGGGAGAGGAAGAAGAAGGAGACGATGGAGTTGGAAAAGAAGGGGGGGAGGAAGGGGAGTGGAGGAAGAAGAAGAAGAGAAGACTGTGACTGGGACAAGAAGGAATTGTTTTAGAGTGTGTTTTAACCAATATTGATGAAAGGAATCTTCATAGATGGTTTCATCAATATAATATTAGTATCTGGGATAACTCAATTAAAAACCTCTGGAATAGCTCTCGATTACAATATTTTATATGAGCCACTCTCAGAGAAGGAGGACAAATTACAGAGGATCTAAATTTCTATTGCTTAATGAATAAATAATATGGACTCTGGAGTCAGAAAGATATAGGTTTAAGGATACATTCCACAGGCATTACAAGTTGTGCTACTGGGAACTTCATGAAACTTTTCGTGAGCTTAAATTTCCTCTGCTCCAAGATAAGAATGGTGGTGATGATGATGGTGATGATGATGATGTCATCATCTAATTCATGGGGTTGTTTTGACAATAAAATTAGGCAACATATATAAAGCACAGTGCCTGGCACATATTACTTGGTACTATTCTCCTTTGAAGAAAGTTTACTGTGAAATAAATTTTCATATGATAAACTGACCACAAATGTGTAAACTAATAAACAATGAGTCCAGTTTGACCATATTGGCCTTTACCTGTTTAAATGGAAATATCTCAGTATAGTCTGGTTCTTCCCCACCTTGGAGTCAGCTCTGCTGGGTTTTGTATACTTTCTTAAGGAAGTAAATTAAATATTTGAGTGGATCAGTCTAATCATGAGAAAATATAGATAAACCCTAGTTGAGGGATTTTCTAAATATCAGTACTCGTCCAAAATGACAAGGTCATGAAACAAAAAGAAAGATTCAGAAACTGTCACGTTAGAAGAGATGATCAAAGCATGATGACTAAATGCCACATCTGGATTTGTTCCTCAAACAGAAAAAGGAGATTAGTGGAAAAAGTGGTGAAATCTTAAAAAAGACTAGTTTGGTCAATCACATTTTAACAATCCTAACTTCTTCATTTTTATAAATGCATCATGTTTTGAAAAATGTTAACATGAGGCGAAGTTGGGTAAAAAACCTGAGGGAAGTCTCTGTGTTATCTTTGCAGCTTTTCTGTAAATCTAAAGTTATGAGAGAGTGGCATGGACTTATATACACTACCAAACGTAAAATAAATAGTTAGTGGGAAGGAGCCACATAGCACGGGGAGATCAGCTCAGTGCTTTGTGACCACCTAGAGGGGTGGGATAGGGAGGGTGGGAGGGAGATGCAAGAGGGAGGAGATATGGGGATATATGTGTATGTATAGTTGATTCACTTTGTTATAAAGCAGGAAAAAAAATTAAAGTTATTTCCAAATACAAAAAGCAAAAAAAAAAAAATGTTAGGGTGGAAACTGAGGGCTAACACCTCCCATAAATGACCAAGCCCTTGCATATCTCTATTTCCTCCAATCCTTTACATACAGGCTTCTCCCATAACAGAAGGCTCTCAGCACTGTCCTGAACTCACCTATGTTCTTACGTCCACACCAGGCCTCCAAGGAAAACGTTTGAGAATATTATACCCACATTTAACCATGTGCAACTTCTCAGGTTTCAAATAAGTGTCAAAAATAGAAAATTTATGGTTCAGGGACCATCAGTGTTGTTAGCCAGAATTCATTCCAGCTAAGTTCGAAGAATACAACATATTTTTATCACTCTAATAAATTAATCAGCAATGACAGTTTTGTGGCAATTAGGTTATATAAACTTCTTACCACAAAGACCCATCATTAGGTTATATTTTTAAACTTCCATATGTCACCTCAAGTTAGGCAGAAAGAAACAGGCAATGCAATGTTTATGACAGATTTTCTTAAATTCACCACTTTTACCATTTCTCCTGACATTTTGTTGAAATTTTAATACTCTACACTTTGTCATTTGACAGGTTTGCTTCAACTAACTTAGTTAAGCAGGAGCGTATGTTATAAAATGGCAAACCATGCCCTCTTTTTTTTTTTTTTTTTTTGGTGAGAACAGTGGGTCAATTTAACAAGACAGGTTTTTAAAAATCTGTGATATCAAAGAAGCATTCGTAGGGTAGACTTTTGCAAAACAACTTTCATTTAGTTTCTTTAATTATTGAGGTATTCTCCCGGGGTGCAGTGGTGGGAATAAGAGTAGGTCAAATGTGAAATAGTTTCACAGGAGAGAAAAAGACCTTGTTCTATTTAAAATGTAAATTCTGAATTTTTACATGGCATAGAAAACTTAACTTCATAGCCCACAAAGAATATACAATATTAGCATTAGGAATCATGCCCAGGGAGAAAATTGGGACAACACATCAGGAAAAGTCTCTTCCCCTCGTTTTATATATGCAAGATCTAAGTAAATATGTTTCAATTATTTCTCCAGTTAGAGAGATAACAGGTACTGACCCACAGAACTTGGCTGCAGATATCCACAAAATGTAATGGAAAATTCTGCTCCTCCAGAGACTAAAAGGCAGGAAACAATAGAGAATGGATCACCAAACCAAGAGACTCAGCATTCACTGATGGTTCATTAGTTGTCTCTAAGAAGGGGCTGAATCACGTTAGGAGGCACCTCCTGGCCAAGACTTGTGCTATCAGTGCAGCAGCTCAAGATTACTGCAGAGGGATTGAGAGCAGGACTGGTGACATAATTCGTGGGGTACAAAATTAAAATGAGGGGTCCCTTCCTCAAAAATTATTAAGAATTTCAGGACAGTGACATCATGTGCCCATGATGTGAACCTGATAGAGATTTTAACTTGGAAGGCAGCCAGAGATGTGCTCATCTCCAGTTCTGTCACTTACTCAGACAAATGACATATTCACCTGGAACCATGACAAAAGGTCCAGATGACAGTATTTATGATTCTCCTCTCCTCTCCATACAGAAATGATCAGACATCCAAGTAAACAAGAATAATCATAATATTTTGAACTAAGAGAACATCTAGTGACTATCTGGTCTAACTCTTCCACTCCCTGAAGAACTTAATTGATTTCTAGCACTAGTCAATGGCTCCAACTTAGGTCTCCTGACCCCAAATACAGTACTCTTTCAGTAACATCGTGGTGCAAGAGTCATTGTTAATGGCTCAGGCTTTCAAACCAAATATCCTGAACCCATATTCTGACTCCACTACTCTGTGAAACTTTGGACAAATTGCTTAACTTCTCTGTGCCTCAGTTTTCTTATCTGAAAATGGGTATACTAACAGTACTTCCCAGGATTAATTACTTCATATAAAAATTCAAAACACTGTCATACAGAGAATGTTTAATAAATGTTAGCTATTAATATTTCACACTTCACTTCTAAAAACACCTTTTTTTGGAAACTCTATGGTTAATCATACTGATTGGCACATGAAATAAAAGCTAAATTAGAGAGCTAAGTGGATCTCCAGCTAGATGAATAATTTTTTAATACAAATTTATATTAATGAGTTGATGTGTATATGACAGGGCTACCCTTGTGCATTATTCAAACTTTTTACTAACAGTTTAGATTAAAATGTGTGTGATATGGTTAATATGGTATACAATTTGTTAATGGAACAATTCTGGAAGAGAGCTTTTTTTGTTTGTTTTATTTTTGAAAATCAGGATGCAGAAATTACTGACAGACGGAAAGAATAAACAAGATAAAATTTCACAAGGAGACCTGACTTTTTTAATTTAAAAAAATGTGAAAGATATGTGACTGTAAAGTTGACTGAAAGCTCCATGTGAAATCACAAGGCACTGTGATTTTCCAGAAATTAACTACAATTTTAAGTGGCATTAATAGGGTATCCAATGAAAGAAAGGGTGAAAAGAGGTCAAATTTTAGTGTCAGCTAATAGTGGAGCCAAAAGTAACGGCACAGGTCTAAAGTTTCTCAATACATTCCTTTTTAAAAGTCTTTAAAAATGTAAAAAGCATTTTCAACAGGTATGCCATGCAAAAAAGCCATGGGCTGGAGTTGGCCCAGAGGTCATTGTGTGCCAACCTCTGGTTTAAATATTTTCATCCAATTAAACAGCAGAATTTTTCAAAACATATAAAAAGTAAGGTCCTATACTGTGAGATGTATGAGAGACAGACTTTAAATATAAGGGCAAAGGTACACTGGAAATAAGTGGATAGAAAGACTTATCAGGTAAAAAGCAAGCATGATAATGCTTCTAACATCAAACAAACTACACTTTGAGACAAAGAATATTACCAGAGATAAAAGGCAATCTCTCCTAATAACAAAAGGGAAAATTCATCAGGAAGACATAACAATTATCAAGATGTATGTCACAAATACTGTTAACCATCTTGTTGTAACTGTCATATCTAGAACAGTACATCCTTCAGGTACAGAACACACATTCTCTTAAAATGCACACAGCATATTTACCCGAGATAGACAAGCTTCCATAAATTTTAAAAGGATAGAAATTATAAAAAATATATTTTCTGACAACAGCAGGATTTAATTAGAAAGTACTAATAATACTCTCTAGGAAAACTTCAACTAATCAGAAGTAAAACCGCACAATTTCAAAGAATTCATAAGACAAAGATGAAATCATAAGAAAAATGAGAAACTATGTATTTTGAAAAGAATGACCATAAAAATACATTAACATTTTAGGAAAGCAAGTAAAGCAGAGTTTAGAGAGAAGCTTGTATCTTTAATTTTCATATCAGAATAGAAGAAAGACTTTAATCAGTGGGCCTAAGTTTCATCTAAAAAAATCTAGAAAAAGATGGGTAAAGTAAATATAAATGAAGTATAGGAAGAAAGTAATAAAGACCATAAATGAAATACAAAACAGACAGATAGTAGAGAAAACTAACAGAGGAAAAAGACTTTTTTTTAAAGAAATACTAACAAAATTGACAAACCTCTAACAAAACTGATCGACGAAAGAAAGAACACAAATTACCAATATCAAAAATGGAAAAGGGGTTATCACTACAGATGGTATGGACATTAAAAGGATAATCAGAGAATATGATGAACAACGTTATGCCAAAATTCAACATCTGTGAAGAAATAGAACCATTTATTGAGAAATGTAACTTACCAAAAATGACACAAGAAGAAAGAGAAAATCTGTTTAGCCCTATATCTATTAAGACATTAAATTTATCAAAAACTTCCCCAAAGGAAAATTCCAGACCCGGATAGCTTCACTTGTGAATTCTATCAAACATTCAAGGAAGAAAAAAACACCAAGCTTATACAAACATTTTCAGAAAATGGAGAATGGGAGCCATCATCCTCAGTCATTTTTGAAGCCAGCGTAACTCTAATACCAAATCCTGACAAAGACATTTCCAAAAATGCAAAATTATAGTTCAGTATCCCTTATGGAGCAAAATTCTTTAACAAAATATTAGAATATCACAATCAATAACATAAAAATGACAATGCATCATGATCAGGTAATATTTATCCCACGAGTGCAAGATTAGCTTATTGTTCAAATCAATTAATATAATCCACAAAATAACATAATGAAGAAAAAAAACCCATATGATCACCCACTAAAGAGCTACTTATTCTTCACTTTTAATAAGACTGAGAAGGAGGCACCTGATAGCTGGAACTCAATTTCCTTACGAAAGGATATCCTTTAAAATCTGAGAGTTTCTAGCTTAATGAAACACACTACTCCCATTTTTCCTTCCTCTTATTTATTACATAATTTGAGGAGGTAGTGATGGCCGAAGTTTGAGGGTAAAACAGAACAGATTTCCCTGAATGTAGCAAGCAATAAACAAACATGGTTTGGACTGGCTGACCTTATTCGTGTAACCATTCATCTAGCCATCCACCCCACCCATCCGTTATTCAACAAATACTTCTGGGTTTTGCAATACTTTGTACTCAGCACTTTGGACGTCTGATTAAAACAATAAGTAAACACAATGCTCACCTCACGGAGTTTACAGTCAATAAAGAAAGGCAGACATTGATTATAAAATAATACAAATAAATACCACAATTGCAACAACTGCTATGAAGAAGTGGGACAGGTGCTTTGAGAGAGGGAAATTAGAGAAGGATATACTAAGAAATGAATTTTAACTTTAGGTTTGAAGCATGACTAGGAGTTAGCTAAACAAGGAAGGGAGGAAAAGTACTCTAGGCAAAGAGAACAGCAAGTAAAAAGTTCTTGAGGCTATTCAAAAATGGTACAGGCACACGGACTGCCTTCTCTAGAGCTTAGGTAAAGCATGGTTAGGCTGAGGGGCCAAGACTGCTCACTCCTCCTCACACCTGTTCTATCTTGCAGTCATCAAGAGGTAATTCTCACCAACTCATTATGATTTGTGAGAATATAACAATTACTAATACTGATACATCTTTCGGGGAACTTATGAAAGTCCAGGAAAGAAAGTCAAAGAGGAGCTTTTATTGTTTGATCTCCTCTTCCTGCATTCCATAGTCAAAAGAAGAGAAAAAAACAAAACAAAACCTTAATTTCTTTAAGTGGACATTTCAGACAAAAGTTTTTCTATGTAGCATATTGTGCTTCAGAAATTGTTCTCAGATATTTTTGGTTTTAGAGTTATAGACCCCCATAATGGTTTTTTAAAAAAGATTAAAATGTTAGAAATTAGGTCTAGAAAAGTAAGACCACACTGAGTCTATGTAAATTCCATCCACTCCTCCTGGTGTAGGAATCGAATCCTGGCCCATTGGGATTTTAATATGTTAGGGCAGAGTGATTAGAGGGACTGAAGATTTCTCATTGCTTTAGGAGTGTCATTTATCTCGTATTTGTCAAAAGAGAATTGGGTAGATTATCTGTTTTTTTCTTTTTTTATTATTATTTTTTCCTTTCTGGAAAACCTGATTAAACGTTCTCACTGTCTCATATTTCTCAAAAGAGAGAAATGGTTAAAATGAGAATTACAACACCCCTTTTGCTTATCATAAATCCTTTCGTTGGCTCTTCAACACCTTTTTTTTTTTTTTTACATAATTTCTTCCAATTTGTTTCATGGTTTCCCAAGCCCACTAAGGTATCAGTAAGTATGTGTTTAACTGAATATCAGTTACAGTTTGAAGTTGTGTTCTTAAACCTGTATTGTTTTTATTAACTAAATGAATAAGCACCACCAGCATGGTTAAATTACCAGACTCTGCAATTAGACTTTTGGGATTAAATGAATTCTAATCTCACCACTTCTGGATGTATGTTTTAAATTCTTTAGCCCTCAGTTTCCCCATCTGTAAAATGGGAATAACAATGTACCTACCCAAGTAACTGCTGGGAGGATTAAATAAGATTATCAATGTATAATAAGGTTTAGCTAAAAGAATCCATACAAAATGACATTCCAAGTAGCAGCTGTTATTTAGTATTACACTGCATATACTTCTTCAAATCTTAAAAGGGTCTTTTTGTTAAACTTTAAGGAACATTTTGCTAATGTATCTTCACAACCAGAAAACTGTAGCCACTTAACAAGACCTTTATTTACTTAAAGCACTAAGAAGAGAATAGGGAATTGGAAAGACATATACAAGTAATGACTTTTTTGCATACATAAGTAATTTGTAATACCCTATGTCTTCTGCTCATATATTAAGTGATTCTGATACAATTACAATTCAAAACAGCCACAATTATTCAACTCAATGCCAGCTCATCCTTAATGTATTTTTTCTCATTTCCACCAACCTTTATTATTTGGCTATAAATTTGATTAAGTTTGGACTCAAGCAACACTTTATGTCAGAGGTTTATGTACAAACAAAATGCTTCAGAACATATATCCATAATAAATATTTATTTCTAAAGGTGGTTAAAAAAGCATTTGAAATCAATTAATCTAACAATGAGTGGCTTGCTTTTAGTGAGAAATAAATCTTTTTAGAAATCTTCTGTTTATCAGAAGAAAATTAGAGAAGCAAAGTGACTAGGAATGGTTTAAGAGATTCTTGATATATTTATGGATATTATGATAGAAAGATACACTTAACCAACAGAATATAAACACTTCCCTTAATTACAGGGACTGAAAGGCATTAGAACTTTCTACCTTAAAATAGCTTAACTTAATGCCCAGTTCCATCACTAGTGTTCATTTGACTTCAGCATCATCTTTCTTATATTTTTAAAGCAGATACAGCTGCGTGGTTATGCTTATTGAGAGTTAGGTCCCTGGGGATGGACTATCTGGGACTGAATCCTGATTCCATGCCTCAGTGTGTGACCTTTGCTTAATCTCTTACTCTTATAAGGTTGGCATAATAAAATAAGACAATGAATGTAAGGCACTTAGCACTTAGTAAGTGCTCAACAAATTTTATCTATCTATCTATCAAAAATTGCCACAGGACAATTCACACAAAGTCTCTAATACTTTCATTTAAGTAGCCTGAAATCACTTGCCAAATGGCTTGGGAGCAAGGAGGGTGATAAATCCCAACAGAGGGGTGTATACATTAGGGAATTCCTAAGTCCACTACTTTGTTTTGGGAAGATCTGGACCTAGAGTAAACTTTGGTTAAATAAATGAATTAAATTAGTGAAGAATCTCCTGACTTCCTGTCATCTGGAAAGCAATCTAGGAGATAAAAGATAACACAGACATAACCCTTGCTTCAAGAAGCATAGCAATCAAGGTTCTTAGATGCAAGCAATAGAAACTGACTTGGGTTAAATTAAATAGAAAGGCATTTATTAAACTGATAATGAACAGCTTATAGAAGACCAGAGACCCAAGTATGGAAGCTATGCAGTCAAGAAAAATATCAAAAATTATATAGCAGAACTTGTTTAGTGAAGTTATCATTGCCAGCCCCATGGGCAGAGGTAGTGCAGTTCTCATTGTGGACACCTTTGACATGTGTCCTTGAGTACCTCTTCCCATCCACTGCCAAGGCTCCTCCTTTTATTTAGGGTGGACTTTTCCACAGTCACTGGTTCTTACTGCATGGTTTCCAATTCAAAGTCATATAATTGGTAGTGTCTTGGTCTTGCAAGAAGGTGGCTTCTAGTTGCAAGGGAAACTAGAGAATGAGTTTCTGGCTTTTTTAGCTTTTGTTATGGGAGGTGGGTTCTGTCTCATAATGTAGAGGATTTTTCAAACATAGTATTCATACATATACATATATTTATTCCTTTTAAGATTCTTTTCCCATTTAGGTTATTACAGAACACTGAGCAGAGTTCCCTGTGCTACATAGCAGGTCCTTGTTGGTTATCTATTTTAAATAGAGCAGTGTGTACATGTCAATCCCAAACTCCTATCTTCTTCAAGCAGACATTCACGTGCTAACCTGTGTGGCCTTTGTAAGTTACACAACTTCCCCAAGACATCATATCTTCATTTGTAAAGAGGAAATAACATTAGTAGCTGCCACATGCGAGATTTAGGTGACATCATGTCTGTATAGACACAATGCCATATCTGGCACAAAGTAAGCATTTAATAAATGGTAGTTACTATTACAGATGATGGTGATCATGATGACAATAAACATAATAAGCATGGTAGCAGCTACAGTGGAAATGGCTCAGGGATAGACGGTAGGCTCTGGGGGCCATCACAAAGAGAGAGGTATTTGGTTTGCAGTACTGAAAGCCTACTGAAAGGAACATATCTTCAAGTGCTAACATAGGAAGCCAGGTTCAGGATATGAGAACAGTCAGTCTGAGTTGGATTCACTGGGCTGCAACTATCAAACAAATACAAAATGAGTCTTCTGGAAATGCTTCAGGGAAGGTCTTTGGGTGTATTTATGCCTCTGGCTTCTTAGGTTCACATCAGGTTTCACAAAGTGCTCTCTAGCCTTCACTAAAAATGCTAAGAAAGCCACAAATGTGGCATTTTCACTTAACCAGGATCAAGTATAAAATGAGGTCCAGCCAAGAAGAGACGGTTTTTGTAGGATGACAGCAGTGTTGGCACCTCTCCTGAGCCTAAAGGAAAACCTAGTGAACAAGTTTGTATCCCCTCCCACTATCTTCCCTCCAGGAGATTTGCCATAGAAAAACGTTTAATATACAACATGCACTAAAACTGTATTTTTGGCTCTAATGGGCAATTTCGAAGCAAGAAATAAATGAGCATTAGAACCATCAAAGAAGGTGGCCATGACTCTCAGAAAGGTAAATATTATACAGTGTGAGTTTTTGAGCAGAGCCTTATCCAACACTCAGGGTCCTGAGGGACTTAGGAATCATTTAGTTTTTAAGAAAATGATTCACCTTTACAAACCCATAACGCCAATCAGTTTTCTTATAATTGCTCCTTGCTGTTCGTTGAGCTTCAAGCTGAGCTTGGGCCAGCACATTCCTAAACTTCACAGCTGTGCTTACCATGTGGTCAGAGGGGTGAGCAGCTCTTGGGCTCTGGGCTCATTTAATTACCAAGTCAGCTCAATACAGGTGAGGGATGGCAGCCAGTGTGTTCAATTGACGGGGGTTTCACATATTATTTATACTGATGTCTTTTCAATGTTACAGAGCAAAAATCCAATAAAGCATTGTGTCTACTGATAAAATATTTCTCCCCAAATTCTCTGTATTTAAAACTCTAAATTCCAAAGGTACCTGTTGATTCATGTGGAAGTCTTGATCACTGCCAGCGTAATATAGATAGTCTATCCACACTCTACCCTTTAGGCCAGCAGGTACTATGTAAACATACCCACTTAATAAACTGCTTCACTTTGTACACCATGGCAGAAACAGCCTAATGGTGTGTTCAGGAAAATGAACCAAGCAGGGAGATTTTCACCAGTGAGATTGGCAGATACTAATTTGATAACACTGAATTTTGCTTCTTTGGGGCTTGCCCACTTAGGAATAATAAAATAATGGATTCCTTTGCAATTAAGAAAAGGAATTTCTTATACCTCTTCAATTCTAATGTGCTTGATGTTCCTTTTATATTTCAGCATTTTGGAAGTCAGGATATATCTACCAAGAGATGAGTACATTCAATGTGGAATTTTATTATTCTTATTAATGTAATGGTGAATCTTACAACTGATGGTATTTAAGAGAAGAAAATAGTCATGTGCCAGATATTGACATCTTATAAAATAGATATCCTGCATTGCTGTCATACTTGCTCAAAGGCTGACCTACAGTGTATACAATAATTCTAATGCTCCTTAAGTTTTAAGTTCTTTTCTCTTTTAGTCCATTCATTTTACATTAGAAAAAATTCCATATAACCTGTAAGCTGCACAAGATGTCACCACGAATGTAAACCAAGTGTGAAGAAAACTCTCATCCTGAAAGTTGAAATGCATACATTTCCTATAAAACTATATCAAAAAACTTTAAATTTTATATTTTCTATGTTGTAGCTATTCAACTTCTATGGATTTGTTTGTATATTAGTGTTATCAGACTTTTCTGAGATGGTGGAAATGTTCTGTATATTTTCACTGTCTAATGTGGCATAAACATATGGCTACTGAGCACATGTTACATGCCTGGACTGACTGTAGACTGAATTTTTAGTTTAATTTTAATTGATTTACACTTAACATTGAGAGCCGTATATCTATACACACGCATATATAATAATAATTGCATTTAACAATATAGCTTTGATCGTACACAAATTATAACATTATTAAAAAAGCAAATAGTAGAATTACATTCTACAATAGAGAACAGATTAAATAAATTATGGTCCAGCTATATAAGCAATACTAGACACTACAAATTATAAGAGAATATTTCAGAAAATAAGGTATTTGTGATATGCTTTTAAATTTTAAAAATGAGGTTGAAAATTGTATAGGCAGTTAAAAATTACATATGTGTACGAAAAAGGAGAGTTCCAGTTTAAGATGACATATATACCTTTCCCGTCTTACTTGAATCTCATAAATAACTGTAAAAGGAAGGAAGAGTTAAAATCCATAATAGCCCTACAAAATAAGAAAGTATGCCATCAATACGCCAGTAATTTTGAAAAATGTACAGAAGTTTGGATGTAGTGAGGTTACACAGATAAAGAAAACCAAGTGGAGAAAGAAGTTTTACATGGGAGCATGCAAAGGAGGGAGCCCATCTCCTCACTAGCATACTAGAGCCATGACTTCACAGTGTGGTCCTCAAACCTGCAGCATTAGTGTGACCAAGGCATTGTGAGAAGTGCAAATTCTAAGGCCTCATCCCAGACTCACTAATTTAGAAACCCCAGGGATGGGACCCAACACTCTGTGTTTTAACAAGCCCTCCAGGAGGTTCTCATGCCACTTAAGTCTGAGAACCAGGCCCCTAGAGCACGCTTTCTCAACTTTGGCTGTTCATTGTCATCACTCTGGGAGCTTTTAAAATTACTGATTCAGTAGGTCTGTGGTGTGGCCCATTCATTTGGACTTTTAAAAACTTCTCAGGTGATTTCATGTGCAGCAAAGGTGAGAACCTATGTACTGGAGAATTTGCAAACTCAGTTAGGAAACCCAGAGTGGGAACCACATGGAACCACTAGACCAGTCTTCATCTTTCTCCTACAACTGGCTCTGGTGACTGCACTCAAGATAATGTTGGAAGAAGGCTCCCTACACAAAGTGGGGACTGCCTGGATTCCGAGTTTAGATACTGGGCTGAAGAGAGGACCAGAACAGAGCCCCAGATAGCCATCGGCACCTCTATAAATGGAGGGGAAAAAAGCTAGGTGGTAGTAGCATCAGTTCCTTCCAGGAGTGAAAGAGTGAAATAATCTAAAGTGCTTAAGCCTCAGATGAGTCTTGGTTACCTGTGAAAGGTCCTAGCATACTGTACGAAAGAGAGAAATTGTCTTTACCATGTAGCACAGGGAACTCGGCTCAATATTCTGTAACAACCTAACTGGGAAAAGAATTTGAAAAAGAATAAATACATGTATATGTATAACTGAATCACTTTGTTGTACACCTGAAACTAACACAACATTGTTAATAAACTATACTCCAATATAAAATAAAAAGCTAAAAAACAAAGAGAGAGGTTGTCTGATCAGCATGCCCAGTTCTCCTCTTGCCCCGGACTTCTCAGCGAAGAAGCTGGCTATGCAAACAATCATATAACAGTGCTGGGGAAACTCACATGAGGTCAGAAAACCTCTCTCAGTAACCTGAGCTGATCAAACTACCTGTTTATTTACAAATATAAATAGACTACCAAGATCAGCAGATGTATAAGGGAAACCATCAGCATGAAAAAGAAAGATCAAGATAAACAAACATAAATCATCACAAAAGGAAATAGATGAAGAAAGCAGAAGCAAACTTGTAAAACAGCTTAAACTGATATTTAAATTAAAAAGAACATTCCAAAAGAGAACAAATGACTATGGAAAACTAGTAGTCAAAGCGTAAGGAAGAGGTCCTATAAATTGAAAACATGATTGCCAAAATATAATATTCACTAGTAATAATTTCTTTAGAATAAAAGAAATATTACAAAGTTGAGAGAAAAATATCTAAGAATTTTAGTTCAGAGCCACGAGGGATCCAAGATCAACCTACTGGGATCCCAGGAGGAAAAAAATAGAGACTACAGAAAGAGAAAACGAAAAATGTAAAAAAAATTTCTTTTTACTCTGGGGGAAACAAACTGTAGAGTTCACTATTTTCATTTTTCATACTCAACATCAAGATGCACCCTTTAGTGTAGAGAAAAGGGAACCCTCCTACATGGTTGGTGGGAACGTAAATTGGTGTAGCCACTATGGAAAACAGTTTGGACGGTCCAAAAAAACTAAAAATAGAGTTGCCATATGATCCAGCTATCCCAGTCCTGGTCATATAACTGGAAAAAAACTATAATTCAAAAGGATACACGCACCCCTATGTTCATAGCAGCACTATTTACAATAGCTAGGACATGGATACAATCTAAATGTGTATGGACACATGAATGGATAAAGAAGATGTGGTACATATATATAATGGAATATTACTCAGCCATAAAGAAGAATGAAATAATGCCATTTGCAGCAATATATGTGGACCTAGAGATTATCATACTGAATGAAGTAAGTCAGACAGAGAAAGACAAATACCATAGGATATCACCACTTATATGTGGAATCTAAAATATAACACAAATGAACTTATGTATGAAACAGAAACAGATTCACAGAGAGAACAGACCTGTGGTTGCCAAGGGGGGAGGGGTGGAGGAGGGATGGATTTGGAGTTCCGGATTTGCAGAGGCAAACTATTATACATAGAATGGATAAACAACAAGGTCCTACTGTATAGTATGGGGAGCTATATTCAATATCCTGTAATAAACCATAATGGAAAAGAATATGAAAAAGAATATATATATATATATACGTGTAACTGAATCACTTTGCTACAGAGCAGAAATTAATACAACACTGTAAATCAACTATACTTCAATAAAATAAATTTGAAAAAAGGTGCACCCTGGATATCCAAGTCACTACTCTACTTTCTAACGGTGGAAGAATTGAAAGGGCGGAAGTCAAAGTCCAGAGATACATGAAGGTCACAAATAATATCTGCGTGAGGTGCCAGATATTCTAAACACACATCCCGGTACTTGTCTATGGTCACATGGGACTAATAATTGTTAAACGAAGATCACACCTAACAAGATATCTCCACACCGCAAGGAATGGAAGACAAACCTCCTACTTCCACAGTACTAGATCAACTTCAAGAAAATATCAAAACAGGTCAGTGGCTCGATGTGTATACCATGACACCATGGAGCATTTGCAATGCATTTGCTTTCCCCTTGATAAATAATTATGTCAAAGCCTCACCTGAATGTCACAAGAATATTTTTCTTATTTGAAATAATATGAGGATCACCTGAAATATCTGGTAGCTTCATCATTTACCACCACCTCCCCACAGACACAGACACATGCACACATACATTTTCTTCTGTTCTGGTACTTCTTAAAGCATTAAGGAGACTAATCAAAAACCTCAAGGGGGTTCTAAAATTATTTAGAAAGATGGGAAAACATGGGGGCCTTAGACTGATTCCTCACAGATGCAACTGTAAAATGTATTCCTGTGAGGAAAACCTAAGAAAAGGAAGATTGCCAGCAACATGGCAACAGACTATCAGCAAAACACACACACCATGCTACTTAAAATCTTAGCAGGGATATGATTTTCATATTTCCTAAATAGCACTGCTCCCAGAGGTATATGCATATGGGAGCTGCATCTTCACATAAACCAGTGATTTCCTAAATGTCTTTTAACTAAAGTCCTACATATTTTTGTTGATGCCAAGTAAACATCAACCCAGAGCTCCCTAGAAATTATATAATCCCACCACTTGCCCAATGCAAGAATTCCTTCTTTCCTAGAAAATGGTTTTACAGCACACAGCAACCTACTGGATTTTTTTTAACCAGCTGCAACTGCTACGAACTTTTCTTTCTTTCCTTCTTTTTTTTTAATATATTCCAGTAAAAAATTGCCTTTTGGCGTCTTTTACCATTAATCTAGTTTTGCCCTTAGGGCAGACATAGTGTGCTCTTTTAAGAGGAAAGTCTGTAGTGATTTGAAAATAGCTATCCTGTTTAAATACTGCCACCCTCCCTCTCCTAGCTTCCCTTCCTCAAGGGAAATATGTCCCTCATCTACTTTCTTCTACTGGTTCTTCATAATCCGTGGTTTATGTGTCACTCATATTTTAGTTTTCTGATCGCTAAATATCCCTTTTAAAAATGTTGTGCCTCTAACTGAGCACAATATTCCAGGTATAATTTAATAATGATAATAATCATGCTATAATGAGAACAGCTGCTACTGATGGAAATATCAGTACCAAGCATTGTACAAAGATCTCTGTCTTGATTATCTCATTACCTACAAGGTATCAAAATATTGTACAGATGAGAAACCACAGCTTGAAGAAGCTAAGTGACCTGTTTTGTGAGCTGGAGGAACCCATGCCAGACGGCATCTGTATTCAATGCATGTCTTCTCATCCACCATCCCCCATAAGCTTAAAACCCTATCTCATCACCACTTCCTCTGTGAAAGGTATTTTTAACCTACTGACATACTATAAAATGTCACTAATTTTCACTTTGGGAGTGGATAAACACAATGCTCTCTTTTTGTTTTCTAAGTTCTTAAAATTCTGTATGTATATCTACTGAAATATTGACCAGCACATAGCATAACCTGGATCCAAAATATTCGCCCTCCGTACATGCAGAGAAAACCATAATCCAAAAGGATACATGCATCCCAATGTTCACTGCAGCACTACTTACAATAGCCAAGATATGGAAGCAACCTAAATGTCCAAAGACAGAGGAGTGGATAAAGAAGATATGGTACATATATACAATGGAATATTACTCAGCCATAAAAAAGAATGAAATAATATCATTTGCAGTAACATGGATGGACCTAGAGACTATCATACTAAGTGAACTATGTCAGACAGAAAGACAAATATCATATGATATCAGTCATATGTGGAATCTATTTTTTTAAAAGATACAAATGAACTTATTTACAAAACAGACTTACAGATATTGAAAACAAACTTATGGTTACCAGAGGGGAAACATGGGGGCCAGGGATAAATCAGGAGCTTGGGATGAACATACACACACTATTATATATAAGATAGATAACCAACAAAGACCTACCATATAGCACAGGGAACTCTACTCAATATTCTGTGATAACCTATATGAGAAAAGAATCTAAAAATGAATGAATATCTCTATAACTGAATCACTTTGCTGTACACCTGAAACTAACATAGTGCTGTAAATCAACTATATTCCAATAAAATTAAAATATTAAAAAAATAATAAAAGGATCAAAACCAGCTTAAAATAATACATTCACCCTGTGCCATAGTAAATTTGGATTCACTATCCAAGCTGCTTAAATGTATCCATCTACATTGACTTCTTTAATAAGAGTTATTTAGAATGAATCAGTTGAAAAGAAGAGTTTTTATTCCAACAATATCCTAATAGGAAGATGTTTTTATATGATATTCAATTGGAATTTAATAAGATGACAACAAGCACATTTATATTTTCTGCTTCCTAAAGCATGGTGAATATCGCTAGGAAGAAGAGATGCCTGTTCCAACACCCTCACAGGGACCTTTTCATATTTGACCACAGAGGCTTTAGATGTTGAGCAGGTGATGACTGTCTTCTCTGGACCTGCTTAAATGTTAACAAAACCATAAATGGATTATATTTAAAAATGAACTATCCTTTCACTTCATCTAAGTACAGATGTCGAAGAACTATTAAATCTCCCTCTTTGGACTTTGAAGCTAATTACTAATTCTTTTCCTTTTGGAAGAAGTAAAAGAAATTAATTTGTACTTTATACTGTAGGCACAGCTGGCTGAGACAATCTATGAGGAAGTAGATAGCCCTACAGACAATGAAATTTGCTTGGAAAATAAAATCAAGGGCCAGATGAAGATCTACAAAGGTTGACAAGAGCAATGCTGTGCTTTGGGTCTCCTCTTGGCTGGATTTACTAGATCTCAAAATTAGGGAAGATCTGTGGCAGTGTGGGACTTTTTATATATAATAATCAAAAATTAATGTTATAAAAATAATTATTAATTACTGAAGTTACTGTTTATTTAGATGTCTACCATGTACCAAGCAAAGTGCTACATTCTTTATCTATATTAGGTTTTTAATCCTCATAAGAACTTCAGGTGGTAGATATTATTATCCCCATTTTATCTGTGAGGAAACCAAGGCTCAGCTAAGTAGGGTGACATTCTCCATGTCATTCTGGTAGTCAGTGACTATGAGAGGCCAGCAAGAACTGGTTTCTGATGCTGTCACAAAGGGCAGTAGTAGAATTTTTTTTTAAGAGCCTAAAAGGAGATTCCTGACTGGCTGTCTTGGTAAACACTTGGCATAGTCCTATGAAGCTGTCTATGAAAAAGCTGCTGAGAAATTTCTACACTCTCTAATTCACTGTGGATCACACTAAGGCTGAGATTGACCAAACAATCAACACTCCTCAGAAACAGAGCACTGATCTTATTCTCTGGGATGCTGACACTGTCCAGTCCAAATCACCCAGAGACAGGCTGAAATAAAAACACACAAATGAGAAAAAAAGGAACCTTTGCATTTTGGTAATGTGAGCAGACTGTCAATGGATCCAGTTGAGAAGATTCCATAGTTCCTTTCAGACAAGCAGCTCACATGTCCCAATTGGAGGACTTGGATATGGGGATGAAGACTGTATAAGACAGCCTTACCCTTCTGAGGAGGGCCGAGGGACCATGTAGCTGATACTGGTATTGAAAAGCTGAACTAGCTCAGCATACAACAGAGGAAACCCCTAACTATTCCCCTTTTAAAGATATGTAATACTCCCCTCACCCTTTTTCCAGTACTTTTCATTCCCGAATGAAACATACTAAGTGGCCTTGTAGTATAATGGAATGTTGTGTCTCTGTAACATAATTTGAACTCTATATATTTTTAAAAAGAGATAAGTCTTTGACTTGTCCTAATACTCTTAAATTATATTTGGCAGCATCATACGTTCCAAAGCATCAGCACACCTGGGACAATTTATTGTTTCTTTATTAGAATTCATCTTATTCCTAAACAGCAAAGTTCAAAAGAACTTTATTTATATAGGCTAGCTTGTAACTTTGTCATCATTTGGCGCTTTTAGGGTGGCATTTCCCTAGAAATATAGGTGAGTATTCCAGTATACCTTTTCCAAACTGACTGAAAGATTTAGAGAAACATACAGACATATACATATAAATTATGTGGATAAAGTATGATGTAGCTGACCACACAGGTAACAGAAGCATGTAGGTATAAAGTAAGGAGAACTAGCTCTAAGTGAAAAGAATGGAAGTACCTGGAGGTGGATTTCTCCTTTTTATTTTGGCAATTAGGTTTCATTGCCTACATGGTGGTAAATATTATCAGGTCCCCATTTAGTTCAGCAAATCCCATTAATTCTACAGAGCTTCTCCATCCCTCTAAATTTAAGAAAAGTTATAAAGTAAGCATAGTCCATACTGGCCTTCTAGATTCCTCAGCACTTTATTTCAAGGCTTGCTCTAATCTTCCTTTAAGATCTTAAAGAACTAAATATTTCATCTTGGTAGTACTTTTCACTAATGCAATTTTTATATTCATATATGTGTTATTTAAATAATATCTATCTTCCTCATTATAATAAAGGAGGGCAGAGATACTGTCTTTTTTTGTTCACCATTATGTCTCTAGAGTTTATTACAATACCTGGTATATAATTAGTGCTCAATTAATATTTAATGAATAAATAAATTCTTGAATGAATGAAAGCATGAATGAATTAACAATAAACTCAATCCTAATATTCTCCTACTCTAAGCTTCCCAGAATCAAGTTATATTATCCTGGAATGGAACCAATATATTAATTGTTGATATGGAGACAAGATGATAGTGATTTAGTAATGCAACTATTAGGCTCATTTGCATTTGAGAGAGGTAGCAAGGGAAATAAAGAGGGGAAGGAGGGAAGAGAAGAAGGAAGTAAGGAGAAGGGGGGAGGGGAGAGGGAGCAGGAGAATGGATGAATGCCTAGAGTTTGTTTAACAGAAAGAAATGATAAATAAGGTGAAATGTCAGGCATCAACTTCAAAGCTAGTTGTTTAAGGGATAGGATCCTAAATTTATTTCAATATAATTAGTTAACTATGTACTTATAATAATATCACATATGTTACTAATATAACACCATGTTTTATTCTCTATAACAATGATTCACTGTCTGACTAAATACGAATAAACTCCAATTTTTCATAAGGATAGGCTATTTGTTCAATTTTTAGAATACAGACCTTCTGGTTAATCTGGTCCCTACAAAATCAGGGGCTTTACTAAGATAAATCAGTTAACAATTACCACATCAGTATAGAGAAATTGTGCCAATCAGTAGCTGCATAATCTTGGGCAAATCACTTTACTTCTTTGAGTCTGTTTCTCCAGCTGTAAAGACAGAAATATTAATACCTACCTTATAGATTTTAAACTAAAATGCCCACAGGAGACAAAGAAGGTCATTATATAATGATAAAGGGGTCAATTTATCAAGATATAACAATTGTAAATATATATGCAACATTAGAGCACCTTAATATATAAAGCAAATACTAATAGAACTAAAAGGAGAAATAAACAGGAATACAATAATAGTTGGGGACTTTAATACTCCACTCTTAACAATGGTTAGAGCACCCAGACCAAGAATCAATAAGGAAACAGTAGATTTGAACAATGCTGTAGAACAAATGGACCTAAGAGACATATAGAACATTCCACCTGACAGCAACAGAATATACATTCTTCTCAAGCATGCACAGAACATTTTCTAGTATATATTATACGCTAGGTCACAAAACAAGTCTCAAAAAATTCAAGAAGATAGAAATTATATCAAGTATCTTTTCCTGCCACAATGGTATGAAACTGGAAATCAATAACAGGAGGAAAGCTGGAAAATGCACACATATGTGAAATAAAACAACATAATCCTGAACAATCAATGGATAAAAGAATAAATCAAAAGTGAAAAAAAAATTTTTGAGACAAATGAAACAGAAACACAATGTAACAAAACTTATGGAATGCAACAAAAACTGTTCCAAGGGGCTTCCCTGGTGGCGCAGTGGTTGAGAGTCTGCCTGCCGATGCAGGGGACACAGGTTCGTGCCCTGGTCCGGGTAGATCCCACATACCGCGGAGCGGCTGGGCCCGTGAGCCATGGTCACTGAGCCTGCGCATCCGGAGCCTGTGCTCCGCAACGGGAGAGGCCACAACAGTGAGAGGCCTGTGTACCGCAAAAAAAAAAAAAAAAAAAAAAAAAACGGTTCCAAGAGGAATGTTCATAGCTGTAAACTCATGTATCAAGAAAAACATAAAGTTCTCAAATAAACAACCTAACATACCTTGAGGAACTAGGAAAAGAAGAAAAAACTAGGCCCAAAATTGGCAGAAAGAGGAAATTATAAAGATTAGATCAGAAATAAATAAAATAGAAAACAGGATACCAATGAAAATAGAACAATCATAGAAGATCAAGGAGATTAAGAGTTGGGTATTTGAAAAGATAAACAAAACTGACGAACCTTTAGCTAGACTAAACAAGAAAATGAAGGGCACAAATAAACAGAATTATTAATGGAAGAGGAGACATTCCATTCCAGCTGATACCACAGAAATACAAAGGGTCATGAGACTACTAGGAACAGTTGTACGCCAATAAAGTAATCTAGAAGAAATGGATAAATTACTAGAAACATACAATTTACTAATACTGAGTCATGAAGAAAAAGAAAATATGAACAAACCAATTACAAGTAAGAGATAAGTAAAAAGATTTAATCAGTAATGAAAAACTTCCCAACAAAGAAAAGACCAGAACCAAATGTTTTCACTGGTGAATTTTACCAAGCATTCAAAGAAGAATTAATGCCAATTATTCTTAAACTATTCAAAAAAATTAAAGAGAAAGGAATGCTCCCAAACTCACTTTACAAGGCCAGGATTACCCTGACACCAAAGTCAGATTAAGATACTGCAAGAAAAGAAAACTACAGGCTAATATCCTTGATACATATAGATGCAAAAATCCTCAACAAAATACTAACAAACCAAATTCAACAGCACACTGGAAAAATCATACACCATGAGCAAGTGGGATTCAGCTCTGGGATGCAAGGATGATTCAGCATATGCGAATCAAAACGAAAGGTAAAAATAATACAATTAACTCAATAGATGCAGAAAAAGCATTAAAAAAATCAACACTTTTTCCTGATAAAAATCCTTGACAAATTAGGTTAGAAGGAATGTACCTCAATATAATAAAGGCCATTGTATAACAAGCCCACAGCTCATATCATACTCAATGATGAGAGGCTGAAAGCTTTTCCTCTCAGATCAGAAATAGGGGGTCCACCCACAACTCCTATTCAACACAGTACTAAAAGTCCTAGCCATAGAAATCAAGCAAGAATAAAAGAAATAAAAGAGATCCAAATTAGAAAGAAAGAAGTAAAACTGTCTCTGTTGGCAGGTGATATGATCTTGCATATAGAAAACCCTAAAGACTGCCAAAAAGCTTCTAGAACAAACTAATTCAATAAAGTTGCAGTATACAAAATTAACATACAAAAATCAGTTGTAATTTTATACACTAACAATAAACTATCTGAAAATGAAATCAAGAAAACAATCCTCTTCACAGGAGCATCAAAAACAATACAATACTTAGAGATAAGGAATGCTTGATCAAGGAGGTTAAAGATCTGTACAATGAAATCTATAAAACATTGATGAAAGAAACTAAAGAAGATTCAAATAAATGGAAAGATATCCCATGTTCATGAATCAGAAGAATTAATATTGTTAAAATATCCACCACCCAAAGCCATCTATAGATTCAATGCAATACTTACCAAGATTCCAATGGCAGTTTTTACAGAAATGGAACAAACAATCATAAAATTTGTATGGAACAAAAGATTCTGAATAGCCAAAGCAATCTGAAACAAGAATAATAAAGCTGGAGGTATCACACTCCTGATTTTAAACTATCCTACAAAACTATAGTAACCAAAACAGTATGGGTCTGTCATAAAAACAGACACATAGACCAATGAAGCAGAACTGAGAGTCCAGAAATAAACCCTCACATATATGGCCAACTAATATTTGACAAGGGAGTCAAGAATGCTCAATGGAGAAATGATAGTCTCATTCCATGAATGGTGTTGGGAAAACTGGATAACCACATGCAAAAGAATTTGCATCAGGGAAATGCAAATCAGAACCACAATGAACAACCACCTCACACTTGTTAGAATGGCTATCATAAAAAAGACAAGAGATAAGTGCTTGCTAGCTAGGATGTGAAAAACAGGGAATCTTGTACAGTGATGATAAGAATGTAAATTAGTATAGTCACTATGGAAAACAGTATGGAAGTTTCTCAAAAATTAAAACCAGAACTACCATATGATCCAGCAATCCTGCTTCTGGGTACATATCCAAAAGAAATTAAATCACTAGCGCTAAGAAGTTCCTGTACAACCATGTTCATTGCAACATTCTTTTTGTTTTTAAACTTTTTATTTTATATTGGAGTATAGCCAATGAACAAAGTTGTGACAGCTTCAGGTGCATAGCAAAGTGACTCAGCCATACATATACATGTATCCATTCTCCCCCAAACTCCCCTCCCATCCAGGCTGCCACATGACATTGAGCAGAGTTCCCTGTGCTATACAGTAGGCCCTGGTTTGTTATCCATTTTGAATATAGCAGTGTGTACATGTCCATCCCAAACTCCCTAACTATCCCTTCCTCCCACCCTTCTGCCCGGTAATCATAAGTTCGTTCTCTAAGTCTATGAGTCTGTTTCTGTTTTGTAAATAAGTTCATTTGTATCATTTTTTTTTTAGATTCCATATATAATGGCTATCATACAGTATTTCTCTTTCTCTGTCTGACTTACTTCACTCAGTATGACAATCTCTAAGTCTGTCCATGTTGCTGCAAATGGCATTATTTCATTCTTTTTAATGGCTGAGTTATATTCCATTGTATACATGTACCACATCTTCTTTATCCATTCCTCTGTCGATGGACATTTAGGATGCTTCCATGTCTTGGCTACTGTAAACAGTGCTGCAATGAACACCGGGGTGAGTGCATCCTTTCAGACCATGTTTTCCTCCAGATACATGCCCAGAAGTAGGATTGCAGGGTCATATAGTAGCTCTATTTTTAGTTTTTTAAGGAAATTCCATACTGTTCTCCATAGTGGCTGTATCAATTTACATTCCCACCAACAGTGTAGGAAGGCTCCCTTCTCTCCACACCCTCTCCAGCATTTATTATTTAGAGATTTTTTCATGATAGCTGTTTTGACTGGTGCGAGGTGATATCTCATTGTAGTTTTGACTTGCATTTCTCTAATAATTAGTGATATTAAACATCTTTTCATGTGCCTCTTGCCCATCTATCTGTATGTCTTGTTTGGAGAAATGTCTATTCAGGTTTTCTGCACATTTTTTGATTGGGTTGTTTGTTCTGATGATATTAAGCCTCATGAGCTATTTTCTCCCAATCTGTGGGTTGTCTTTTTATTTTCTTTATGGTTGCCTTTGATGTTCAAAAACTTTTGAGTTTAATTAGGTCTCATTTGTTTATTTTTGTTTTTATTTCCATTATTTTGGGAGATGGATTGAAAAAGATATTGCTGCGATTTATGTCAGAGAGTGTTCTGCCTATGTTTTCCTCTAGGAGTTTTATAGTGTCCAGTCTCACATTTAGGTCTTTAATCTATTTTGAGCTTATTTTTGTGTAAAAGAGTGATCTAATTTCATTTTTTTACATGTAGCTGTCCAGTTCTTCCCACACCATTTGTTGAAGAGACTGTCTTTCCACCATTGTGTAGTCTTGCTTCCTTTGTTGTAGATTAACTGATGCAGCATTCTTTATAATAGCCAAGACGTAGAGGCAACCTAAGTGTCTGTTGATGGATGAATGGATAAAGAAGATGTGATACACACACACACACACACACACACAGAGAATGGAATATTATTCTTCTATAAAAAGGAAATCCTGCCACTTGTGACAACATGGATGAACCATGAGGGCATTAGGTTAAGTGAAATAAGTCAGAGAGAGGAAGACCAGTTCTGTATGATCTTACTTATATGTGGAATCTAAAAAAATACTGAACTCATAGAAACAGTTAAAGGGTACAAACTTTCATTCATAAGGTGAATAAGATCTGAGTATCTAATCTACAGAATGGTGACTATAGTTAACAATACTGTACAATATACTTAAAGTTTCTAATAGAGTAAATCTTAGAAATTCTTAACATACACATACACACACACACACACACACAGGTAAATATATGAAGTGATGAAAGTGTTAACTAACCATATTGTGGTAATCATTTTGCAATACATACACATAACAAATCATCACACTGTACACCTTAAACTCACACAATGACATATGTCAATTATATCTCAGAAAAGCTGGAAAAATCTATATTGTTTACCAGGGTAACTGTGAACTGAAATGAGATATGTAAAAGCTCCTTTGTAAAACTTAAACTTTCTAAAAGTCTAAAGAGTTATCATGTTTTTTTTAATTAATTAATTTATTTTTGGTTACGTTGGGTCTTCATTGCTGTGCGAGGGCTTTCTCTAGTTGTGATGAGCGGGGGCTGCTCTTCGTTGCTGTGCACGGGCTTCTCATTGAGGTGGCTTCTCTTGTTGCAGAGCATGGGCTCTAGGCATGTGGGCTTCAGTAGTTGTGGCATGCGGGTTTCAGTAGTTGTGGCACATGGGCTTAGTTGCCCCGCGGCATGTGGGATCTTCCAGACCAGGGCTCGAACCTGTGTCTCCTGCATTGGCAGGTGGATTCTTAACCACTGCGTCACCAGGGAAGTCCAGGAGTTATCATGTTAATTTTTAAATATTCATGTCAAAAAGAATATTCATGTCAGAATTATACTTTAATTACATGGAACACTTGGATGCTGCCTGTGTCCTTAGGCATCATCGGTTCTTCAAAATAAGAAGGCCTTGTTTACTACTATGAGGGTTGTGAAAGGCGCAAGTGACATAACATCAGTGCAAGTGCTTTAACCATGTACAATTATGATTATTTAAAATTCCAGTCAAATTCTACCACAAAAAAATGCTCTTACCACAAAAATTCATTAGTAGGACACAGCAACATACTTTTTTCAAAATATCCTTACATCAACGATTTGAAACAACCAAAGAATTTGAACTTTGAAGAACATTATTCTCTAAACTGTGTCATGAGTTACATAAATGCAAAGTTATCCGAGAGATATCTACATAAAAACAATCATCAAAATCCCTTGGACCAATTTCATTAAATAGTTCTTTATGGCAAAGATCTAATGTGAAAATAATGATGATTTGGAAATACAAGTATGCAATCAGGTTCTTCAAAAAGTGCATATAAATTTAATTATCCCCCGAAACTATTTTTTGAAATGGGCAAAAATACCAGCAACATGTCATAAATGCAGTATTTCTGCTCAGAGCAGTGATTTAGAGTTCCATGGCTCGCCAAGGCTAGAGTTCCTCCCAAAGACTGAGAGTATCCACAAAGCAGTCAAGCTAGTCATTATCTAGAATGCTGGTTATAAAATCATCAGCTTCCAATTGTTTGATAGGATTAAATAGGAAAACACTGCAAAGAATTGAGAGAGAAAAAGGATTTGAAATCCTACTCCACCTCAAAGGACCTCTCTGTGTGACCTCTGAAAGGAAATGGGTTATGAAATAGATGCTTTAGCCCAGTCAACAGGGTAGGTGACTGAATCGTCAAGAAGGATGCTGAAACTGTGGCCTAGAAAAGCACCAACATTGTAAAACAGGTCAGCACAGGAAAGAGAATAAAAAAATACATACACCAATTTTGCTCATCATATGCCCTTCAGCAAGAATATAAAATAAATTTGAAACAATGAAAATAGTCCCTCAAAATAAAAAACATTCCACCAATCCACACTCTATGAATGTTTTAACTAATGCAGAGGCCACTTTTACTCTGAAATGAATTGCAGAGATAACATTTGTGAAAGGCAAAGGCAATAAGGACATCCCGTGTTATGCTGCTATCTCCACCTATTTTTCCAAGCCTGTTGCAGCTATTTGCACCAATTCCATATAATAAAGTCCCAAAATAGCCCTTGGTCTCCTTCCAGACTCTTAGTATCTTCCTTTTATTGCTAGATTACTGCTTCCCTACACATCCCTCCCAGGGACTTAGGGATGACACTAAGAGGGTGGCCGCATGACTGAGGGAAGACACTGTGAGCACCTCCCTCCACCAAATTTGGCACACTAGCACAACCTTTGCAGGACTTGTGGTCTGGATGTGAACCAGGGTAGGAGACCTTTGCCCAAGGAGAACCTTAAAGCCAAGTTCAGTCAAACTGGATTGTCAGAAAAACTTACAGCTTTCAATTTCCAAGGTGCAGTTTTGTTCATCCAGTGGGTACCGCCTCAGGTCCATCATGCAGGCAGCTGTGGTTGTGATTCTAGAAGAGAAATATCAATGATACATGCTGTTAGCTGGTCCATGACTGAGCTGGAAAAATTAAATCTAAGTCTCAAAGAAGACAGCACTGGGCCTATAGGAGACTGATTTAGCATAAACTCTAACAAAAAGAAAAAGAGTGCTACAACTTTGGATAACCATTTTCCTTGATGAGCCTCATGATGCTTTGTAAATTAAACAGAGTGGACTAAATCAGTATTCTCCCAAGATGTGGTCCATTACCTACGTGGTACCCAAATCACCTGGGAACGTTTGTTAAACAGGCAGTTCCCATCCTCCAGAAGGTCTTGGGGGTGGGATGAGGCCATCCCAGGACTCTAGTTTACAAGCATCAAAGGTGATTGAGAAAACCAACATGGATATTACTCTTGCACTCACACTTGTTTTCTCCTCCCCTTCTCAAGACCCTAAAGTCAAACCTTCCAACAATCTTGGCTTTGGTCCATCATTTTTGACCTTTCTATACATAGTGTGGTGCTTTGCAAGTGTATTAGTATAACACACAATATGCCTTTCATCTGTCACCTGATTTGCTCTGTCCTGAATAATCTGATATTCTCAAGGCCTGTTGGAGAGCTTCCTCCTATCGGTTGGCAGAGTTATTTATTTAGGACACACTGTACCTTTATTAATTTATCAGGGACAAATGAATATGTCTCTTTAATGTCTTTATATTTCTCTGTCACCATTTTTCACTAATCTCACTTTTCACTAAATGAAGGCCTGCTAGAAAGAGCCAAAAAACATACAGCCCTAAATGGTTTATCAATTTGGTTTCTGATCAATAAGGCAGCACAATGTTATGAAAAAGCAGAAGTTTTAAAACACAACAGATATAGGTTTGGATTCTAATTCTGCCTCACTAACTGTGATTCACATCCAGATGGTTAATATCTCCTAACCAACCTTAGTTTCTTTGTCTGTAAAAAGGGGGCCTTCTTAACAACAACAGTAATGATAGCTTAACAGAGTTTCTGTATGAACTAATAGAATAATTTATGTAAAGAATATAAAAGAGTCCCTACACATAATAGGCCCTTCATATCTGCTGGAAAAAACTAAGAGGAGGGGCTTCCCTGGTGGCGCAGTGGTTGAGAGTCCACCTGCCGATGCAGGGGACACGGGGTCGTGCCCCGGTCCGGGAAGATTCCACATGCTGCGGAGCGGCTGGACCCATGAGCCATGGCCGCTGAGCCTGCGCGTCTGGAGCCTGTGCTCCGCAAAGGGAGAGGCCACAATAGTGAGAGGCCCACGTACCACAAAAAAAAAAAAAAAAACTAAGAGGAGAAACTGATGTTAAATTTGACCAGCTTTGGCTTACTCTGCTCCTAGAGGTACTATACTGTGTGTTGGAAACAGAGAAATAAGATGCAGATCCAGCTTGGGAGAAACAATCCATAGTTAGACCTTTTTCATTAGAAGGTCTTGGGCAGAGCTTAGACAAGTAGTCCAGGTGGACTGAATCTCGGAAATTCCTTAGTTAGGTGTGAGAGTCCTACTCCTCAGTTGTAGGATGGAAATACCTAAATGTCTTAATGTAAGTAGTTCATGCCTCTTTAGTTTGATTACTTCTTCATTAAGGCTTGTGCTCTGTTAATTTTTGTTTTCCTCTTTAGGGATAAGTGAGCATCCTAGGGGTGATGTTCATCCTGGGTTCCTTGCTCTCGGTCACCAGGAGATGGCTACTCTGCCTCAACTCCTTTCCACCTCCACTGCCTTCCTCAGTGTCTATGGTCCCACTGCCTCACTTCCATGTTACTATAGTATCTTGGTCTCCTAGCCTCTCCATTTGCCTCCCTACTAACTATAATTCATACAACAGTCAGATGTTTTAAAACCATAGATCAGATTTTATCCCTCCTCTTTAAAATTTTCAGTGGCTCTTCCAAAAACTCCAGTCTTGGCTATGGCTTATTGTGCCCTGAATAATCTCACCCTTCTCTCCCAATATTTTCTCATACCAAGTCCTCACTCACTATTTCCAGCCTTCACATTTGTTCTCTCTGCCTAGAACATGTGTCCCCCCCGATACTCACAGAGCTTTTTTTTCCGATCCTTTAGCTCAAAAATCAACTTCTCTGAAAGGCCTTTCCTAAGCAGCCCACCCAAAGTGGCTGCCTTAACTAATGCTCCATCTTAGCTGTTTATTTCCTTCAAGGAATTACTACAATCTGAAATTATCTTGCTTATTTCTTTTCTTGTAATAACTATTTTTCCCAGTAAAATTTAAGCTGTTTAAAGACACAGACTTTTTTCTATTTACTGTAAGGGAATCAAAAAGTATCTGTTGAAAGGATAAATACATGAATTATACAGAGTCAAGCAGTTGGTTTTGCTGTGCGTAAATCTTTTATTTGGAGGATTATTTTATTGCATCATTTCTCTTTTTTTAAACTTACAATGTGTCTTAGGTTTTCGGGATTCTTTTTGTATTTTTAACAGTAAGTAAATTTTAATCCACTTAATTAGCATTACATAACTAGTACCAGCGTTTATCTTAGTATCGAACTGATTGTTTTTCCTTTCAGTGGGACTGATCAAATACCTATATTTTATAAATTCTAAAAATTATATAAAAATTAACATTCACATTTACTCAGTGTTAAAAAAAGACAATTTATTTTGGCTATGTGATACTTGGCTAAATTTTTCACTGGTCCACTGATTTTTTTCAAAGTGTAGATCCAACCTGAATTACCACTAACATACAGGAAACTGAATTGTGTAGAAGAGAAGTATTCAAAGGAAATATAATTAGGTGCATAGTAGGCATACCAAATTCTCATGCCATTTATGAAAAATAGCAGACGCAATCTCCATCTTGAGACACTAGAGAAAATCAACTTCATTTGATAGAATGAACACAAAAGACATGAAAGGTACAAGAGCATACATACTATAAAAAAGGAGAGCTATAAATAGATGACTGACTGTGTAAGTGAGGTGAAATTTGCAATTGCTACTACAGGTTGTAGTTTACACTTTCTGCTGATGCATATTCATGGCAACTAACATCTGTGAACACTAGTACTGTGAGCAAGAAAAATAAATTGACTAATTCTATTGCAGAAGCAATTGAGTTTCTACTCATGTTTTAAAAATGAAGTATTATGAAAGTGTTTTTCTCACATCAACAACATTCATATTCACACCAATGTTTTACTGTTTTTAATGCTATAGTATACTTTGTAAAACTAAAAAATATATAAAAATGTTTTCTAGTAGATGTTTATAAGCATTTGTATCTCCTGTTGGATTAAAACAGAAACTGTAGCCAAAATAATCCATTTGGAATCCTGATCATACAAACCAGGATGAGTGACCTGAGATAAGTCACTTACATTTCTCCTGAAACCCTGAACTAAAAACTTGCCATCCTGCTTTGTTGTGAGATGATAAAAATAGAAAAAAACTGTAACATTTAATATTCTGCATCTTTTGTTTTTACTCACTGCTAATGAGTAAATACAGTGATAACTCATTTAGCCAGTGGTTACTTGGTAGTGTGCATATGTATATGTTTGTATACATGAAGAAATGTAGAATACCCACAAACTTATTTTATAAGCAAAGCAGAGCCATAATATATGATATATAAATATTCAAAAGAGTCATCATGCCATACGTATATACGAAATTCTTATTAACAACTTTTAAGACAAAGTACTGATGTATAACAAATCTGCATATTTTCTAGGTGTTTTGTGAGATCAGGAACAATTTTTGCCTTATTTCTATCTCAAAAACCTTGCCAGGTGTTGGCATATGTCAATAACCCAAGATTAAGATAATAAAAATAATAATAACAACAACATAAAACAAACAAAGACAGCCATGGTCAAAAGTATTCCCAAACTGAGGATTTTGAAGTAATTCTCTAGATTAAGTGACTGATTTAATTTATATAAAAAATTCTCAAGCAAATTTAAAAGTCAAAATCATCCTTACAGAAGAAGCTACCCTGAAGTGAATCTTACTCAGAAAAGCTCAACAATCAACATCAAAATCTATTCTCGGGGACTTTCAGATTTGTAACAGGGTTGTTTCTCTAAGAATAAGTCAATAAAACAAACATACTTAAAGGGTTTTCATGAACATGCCTTTCTGAATCCTGATAAAGATCCTTAATGGGCCTTAAATTACACAACATCACTCCTAGGAGTCTTTGAAGTGAAGCTAGTAACTCATTAGGCAGGCACCCTGATTAAGTTTCAAGACCATTGTGAAATATATGAAGACAGTTCTGTTTTCAATCAAAGGAAACAGTCAAGGATACCCACAAAATTTACCTCATTTATCTGTAGCAAATCTTCCATAGTTAAAAGTGGAAATGCATCTTCTTTGGGGCTGAATACTGTGGCATGAAGAGACCCACCTTTGGGGAATGCTGATTATTCTGACTGGGCTAAGAGATTTTTAGATAATTTTTTATTCCTCAGCCATTGGGCACTGTCATCCAAAAATGATTTATGTCATAAAATACCGACATAGTGCAAGAAAACTAAATATGTAAAATAAAATAAGAGTCACTAAAGGCATGCATAAAACCAAGAAATACAACAACTATGCCAGCATTTCATATCAAAGCCATAATAGATATTTTATGGGGTCATTACCTGAGATTTACTGATACTACTACAGCATTCCAAGTTTGAATATGACCAAAGACAGTTATTAAGTAATAATAAATGCCTCTGCCACTCAGCCAATAGGATATAACTCAGAATCATCAATGTGACACACTTGGGGTCTTTCAGCAGATTCTTCAAGAGGGACTTCAGAAGCTAGAATACATGGTTAAACATGTGCCTTAACATGTGAAACCTTGTTAGGATTTCAACCAGAGATTAACGAAAAGTGACTCTGGACTTTTACTTTGTTTGATTTCTTTATCTAGACAACCATCCAGCTATTCCACACAAAAAAATTTGTTTTCAGCATCTTTGTATATTTTTTAAGAAAGTCAGCTGCTTTATCCTCAACTATATTCAAAACATATTGTTCTAATTCACCACACGTTTTTCCTTTGTTCAAAATGTACATTTACCTAAAAGCACAACTTATTCTAATTACAAGGAATAAAGGAACCCCCTGGTATTAGTATGCAGGATTAATAGAGAAAAATTAGGATGTTAAAAAAAGGTCAGTTATCAAAAAATACATTGATACATATTTTGTGAGCTGTAAAACAAACATTAAAGACTTCAGCTCTGGGGGAAAATTCCAATTACTGAATTTAAGCATTAGAGGATGAACTGAAATTTCAAAAAGTTCTAAAGAGCTCATCTGAGTTATTTCCCACAAAGGTATTTAAATTTTTTGTTTTAATACCTCCAAGAAGACTTGACATTATTTTGTATCTTACAACTATTTTAGCTGGGAAACTAATTTCTCACATATATCCGCTCTTGTGATATGCTCTTGCTTTTTGTAGAGTAGATAGAACATCTACTGTACGGTTTAGGTGACTTCACCTCTGGCAAGCTCGATAATAATAAACATAACTCAAATTAATTGACCACTTACTATATTCCAGACACAATCTAGTGTTACTGAAATGTATCAGCTCATTTAACATGAGGAGTGTCCTATTACTATTCCCATTTTACAGATAGGAAAACTGAGGGAGGGCAGACAGAAGAAGTGAGAAGAACTACAATCCTGCAGCCTGTGGAATGAAAACCACATTCACAGAAAGACAGACAAAAGGAAAAGGCAGAGGACTATGCACAACATGAAGGAACAAGATAAAAACCCATAAAAACACCTAAAGAAGTGGAGATAGGCAATCTTCTAGAAAAAGAAGTCAGAATAATGATAGTGAAGATGATCCAGGACCTCGGAAAAAGAATGGAGGCAAAGATCAAGAAGATGAAAGAAATGTTTAACAAAGACCTAGAAGAATTAAAGAACAAACACCTAGAAGAATTAAAGAACAAACACCTAGAAGAATTAAAGAACAAACAAACAGAGATGAACAGTACAATAACTGAAATGAAAACCACACTAGAAGGAATCAATAGCAGAATAACTGAGGCAGAAGAACGGATAAGTGACTGGGAAGACAGAATGGTGGAATTCACTGCCACGGAGGAGTGAATAAAGAATAAAGAAAAAAGAAAGAAAAGAAATGAAGACAGCCTAAGAGAGCACTGGGACATTAAACATACCAACATTCGCATTATACAGGTCCCAGAAGGAGAAGAGAGAGAGAAAGGACCCAAAAATATTTTTGAAGAGATTATAGTGAAAAACTTCCCTAACATGGGAAAGGAAATATCCACCCAAGTCCAGGAAGCACACAGAGTCCCAGGCAGGATAAACCCAAGAGAAATATGCCAAGACACATAGTAATCAAATTGACAAAAATTAAAACCAAGAAAAATTATTGAAAGCAGCAAGGGAAAAAAGACAGATAACATACAAGGGAACTCCCACAAGGTTAACAGCTGATTTCTCAGCAGAAACTCTAGAAGCCAGAATGGAGTGGCATGATACACTTAAAGTGATGAAAGGGAAGAACCTACAACCAATATTACTCTACCCAGCACAGATCTCACTCAAATTCCATGGAGAAATCAAAAGCTTTACAGACAAGCAAAAGCTAAGAGAATTCAGCACCACCAAACCAGCTCTACAACAAACGCTAAAGGAACTTCTCTAAGTGGGAAACACAAGACAAGAAAAGGACCTACAAAAACAAACACAAAACAATTAAGAAAATGGTAATGGAAACATACATATTGATAATTACTGTAAATGTCAAAGGATTAAATGCTCCAACCAAAAGACACAGGCTTGCGGACCAGATACAAAAACAAGACCCATATATATGCTGTCTACAAGAGACCAACTTCAGACCTAGGGACACATACAGACTGAAAGTGAGGGGATGGAAAAGGATATTCCATGCAAATGGAAATCAGAAGAAAGCTGGAGTAGAGTAGCCATACTCATATCAGATGAAATAGACTTTAAAATAAAGAATGTTACAAGAGACAAGGAAGGACACTACATAATGACCAAGGGATCAATCCAAGAAGAAGATATAACAATTACAAATATATATGCACCCAACATAGGAGCACCTCAATACATAAGGCAACTGCTAACAGCTCTAAAAGAGGAAATCGACAGTAACACAATAATAGTGGGGGACTTTAACACTTCACTTACACCAAAGGACAGATCATCCGAACAGAAAATTAATAAGGAAACACAAGCTTTAAATGACACAATAGACGAGATAGATTTAATTGATAGTTATAGGACATTCCATCCCAAAACAGCAGATTACACTTTCTTCTCAAGTGTGCATGGAACATTCTCCAGGATAGATCACATCTTGGGTCATAAATCAAGTATCAGTAAATTTAAGAAAATTGAAATCATATCAAGCATCTTTTCAGACCACAATGCTATGAGATTAGAAATGAATTACAGGGGAAAAAAACGTAAAAACCACAAACACATGGAGGCTAAACAATACGTTACTAAATAACCAAGAGATCACTAAAGAAATTAAAGAGAAAATTTTAAAAATACCTAGAGCCAAATGACAATGAAAACACGACAACCCAAAACCTATGGGATACAGCAAATGGCAGTTTTAAGAGGGAAGTTTATACCAATACAATGCTACCTTAACAAACAATGAATATCTCAAATAAACAATCTAACCTTACACCTAAAGAAATTAGAGAAAGAAGAACAAACAAAACCCAAAGTTAGCAGAAGGAAAGAAATCATACAGATCAGAGCAGAAATAAATGAAATAGAAACAAAGAAAACAATAGCAAAGATCAATAAAACTAAAGGCTGGTTCTTTGAGAAGATAAACAAAATTGATAAACCATTAGCCAGACTCATCAAGAAAAAGAGGAAGAGGACTCAAATCAATAAAATTAGAAATGAAAAAGAAGTTACAACAGACACTGCAGAACTACAAAGCATCCTAAGAGACTACGACAAGCAACTCTATGCCAATAAAATGGACAACCTGGAAGAAATGGACAAATTCTTAGAAAGGTATAACCTTCCAAGACTGAACCACGAAGAAACAGAAAATATAAACAGACCAATCACAAGTAATGAAATTGAAACTGTGATTAAAAATCTTCCAATAGGGGCTTCCCTGGTGGCGCAGTGGTTGAGAGTCCGCCTGCCGATGCAGGGGACACGAGTTCGTGCCCCCATCCGGGAATATCCCACATGCCACGGAGTGGCTGGGCCCGTGAGCCATGGCCGCTGAGCCTGCGTGTCTGGAGCCTGTGCTCTGCGACGGGAGAGGCCACAGCAGTGAGAGGCCCGTGTACCGCCAAAAAAAAAAAAAAAAAAAAAATCTTCCAATAAACAAAAGTGCAGGACAAGACGGCTTCACAGGTGAATTCTATCAAACATTTAGAGAAGAGTAACACCCATCTTTCTCAAACTCTTGCAAAAAATTTCAGAGGAAGGAACACTCCCAAACTCATTCTATGAGGCCACCATCACCCTGATACCAAAACCAGACAAAGATACTTCAAAAAAAAAGAAAATTAGAGACCAATAGCACTGATGAATATAGATTGAAAAATCCTCAACAAAATGCTAGCAAACAGAATCCAACAATACATTAAAAGGATCATACACCATGATCAAGTGGGATTTATCCCAGAGATGCAAGGATTCTTCACTATATGCAAATCAATGTGATACACCATATTAACAAACTGAAGAATAAAAACCATATGATCATCTCAATAGACGCAGAGAAAGCTTTTGACAAAATTCAACACCCATTGATGATAAAAACTCTCCAGAAAGTGGGCACAGAGGGAACCTACTTCAACATAATAAAGGCCATATAGGACAAACACACAGCAAACATCATTCTCAATGATGAAAAACTGAAAGCATTTCCTCTAAGATCAGGAGGAAGACAAGGATGTCCACTCTCACCACTATTATTCAACATAGTCCTGGAAGTCCTAGTCATGGCAATCAGAGAAGAAAAAAAAATAAAAGGAATACAAATTGGAAAAGAAGAAGTAAAACTGTCACTGTCTGCAGATGACACGATACCATACATAGCGAATCCTAAAGATGCCACCAGAAAACTACTAGAGCTAATCAATGAATTTGGTAAAGTTGCTGGATACAAAATTAATGCACAGAAATCTCTTGCATTCCTCTACAGTAATGATGAAGAATCTGAAAGATAAATTAAGGAAACACTCACATTTACCATTGCAACAAAAAGAATAAAATATCTAGGAATAAACTTACCTAGGGAGACAAAAGACCTTTATGCAGAAAAGTATAAGACACTGATGAAAGAAATGAAAGATGATACCAACAAATGGAGAGATATACCATGTTCTTGGATTGGAAGAATCAATATTGTGAAAATGACTGTACTACCCAAAGCAATCCACAGATTCAATGCAATCCCTATTAAATTACCAATGCATTTTTTACAGAACTAGAACAAATCATCTTAAAATTTGTATGGAGACACAAAAGACCCCGAAGAGCCAAAGCAGTCTTGAGGGAAAAAAATGGAGCTGGAGGAATCAGATTCCCTGACTTCAGACGATACTACAAAGCTACAGTAATCAAGAAAATATGGTACTGGCACAAAAACAGAAATATGGATCAATGAACAGGATAGAAAGCCCAGAGGTAAACTCACACACCTATGGTCAACTAATTTATGAGAAAGGAGGCAAAGATATACAATGGAGAAAAGACAGTCTCTTCAATAAATGGTGCTGGGAAAACTGGACAGCTGCATGTAAAAGAATGAAATTAGAATACTCCCTAACACCATACACAAAAATAAACTTAAAATGGATTACAGACCTAAATGTAAGACCAGGCACTATAAAACTCTTGGAGGAAAACATAGGAAGAGCAGTCTTTGACATAAATCACAGCAAGGTCTTTTTTGATCCACCTTCCAGAGTAATGGAAATAAAAACAAAGATAAACAATTGGGACCTAATGAAACTTCAAAGCTTTTGCACAGCAAAGAAAACCATAAACAAGATGTAAAGACAACCCTCAGTATGGGAGAAAATATTTGCAAATGAATCATCAGACAAAGGATTAATCTCTAAAATTTACAAGCAGCTCATGAAGCTCAATATCAAAAAAACAAACAACCCAATCCCAAAATGGGCAGAAGACCTAAATAGACATTTCACCAAAGAAGACAAACAGATGGCCAAGAGGCACATGAAAAGATGCTCAACATCACTAATTATTAGAGAAATGCAAATCAAAACTTCAATGAAGTTATCACCTCACACCTCACAGTCAGAATGGCCATCATCAGAAAATCTACAAACAACAAATGCTGGAGACGGTGTGGAGAAAAGGGAACCCTCTTGCACTGTTGATGGGAATGTAAATTGATACAGCCACTATGGAGAACAGTATGGAGGTTCCTTAAAGAACTAAAAATAGAATTACCATATGACTCAGCAATCCCACTACTGGGCATATACCCAGAGAAAACCATAATTTAAAAGACACATGCACCCCAATGTTCTTTGCAGCACTATTTACAATAGCCAGGTCATGAAAGCAACCTAGATGCCCATCGACAGACAAATGAATAAAGAAGTTGTGGTACATACATGCAATGGAATATTACTCAGCCATATAAAGGAACAAAACTGGGTCATTTGTAGAGACGTGGATGCATCTAGAGACTGTCATACAGAATGAAGTAAGTCAGAAAGAGGAAAACAAATATTGTATATTAACCTATATATGTGGAACCTAGAAAATGGTACAGATGAACTGGTTTGCAGAGCAGAAACTGAGACACAGATGCAGAGAACAAATGTATGGACACCAAGGGGGGAAAGTGGCGGGTGGTGGGGGTGGTCGTGTGATGAACTGGGTGATTGCGATTGACATGTATACACGATGTGTATTAAATGAATGACTAATAAGAAAAAAAATTAATAAATTCACATTTAAAAATAAATAAATAAATAAATGCTGGAGAGGGTGTGGAGAAAACGGAACCCTCTTGCACTGTTGATAGGAATATAATTGATACAGCCACTATGGAGAACAGTATGGAGGTTCCTGAAAAAACTAAAAATACAACCCAGCAATCCCACTACTGGGCATATACCCTGAGAAAACCATAATTCAAAAAGAGTCATGTACCACAATGTTCATTGCAGCTCTGTGTACAATAGCCAGGACATGGAAGCAACCTAAGTGTCCATTGACAGATGAATGGATGAAGAAGATGTGGCACATATATACAATGGAATATTACTCAGTCATAAAAAGAAACGAAATTTAGTTATTTGTAGTGAGGTGGATGGACCGTAGTGTCTGTCATACAGAGTAAAGTAAGTCGGAAAGAGAAAAATATCCTATATTAACGCATATATGTGGAATCTAGAAAAATCATACAGATGAACCGGTTTGCAGGGAAGAAATAGAGACACAGATGTAGAGAACAAACGTATGGACACCAAGGGGGGAAAGCAGAGGCGGGGGGTGGAGGTGGGATGAATTGGGAGACTGGGATTGACATGTATACACTTATATGTATAAAATAGATAACTAGTAATATCCTGACATAAAAAAATAAATAAAATAGAATTCAAGAAAAAAATTTGAAAAAGAAAACTGAGGCACAGATGGGTACAGTGATTTTCTCCAAAAGTCACAGAGGGAGTGGTGGACTTGAGATTTAAATCGAGGATGGTTGTCTCCAGAGCCCAGGTACTTAACTACCAGGCTATCACTAACTAGCTAGTTGACCTTGATGAAGTCATTTAGCTTCTCTGGAGGACTGGCCGATTTCTTATATCCCAAATGAGCTTGGAAATTCTATAATGCTATGTAAATACATTACATGTTCAGTGACCCTGTATATTTTGTAATTTTGTTTTACCCACACATTCAAATGCTGTATTTCACAGCTGTTCATTCGGTTTTAGTCAATTATGTAGATTAGCCCACCCCAGACAAGCAAATACAGGCCTTTCCCCTAGGAGTCCCACTTAATATTCTCTCCTGATCAAAGGTCTCCCTCAGCATTTTTCTTCCAGCATATGCTCTTGATTTACCTCCACAGAAGCCTTCTGTTTAATGAAAATCTCCAATACTCATGCAAAACTGTTTTTAAAAACTCTTTACAAGTCTTCATGTAGAGTCACGTGGGCTACTATGCTCAACTTTGTAATCACCAAAAACAGTAAGATTGCTAGCAATCATGCTCCCATTTGATAAATCGTGCCTTTCAGATTAGAGCTATTTGTACTCTTCTGCAGCTGTTTGGCTTTCTGTGAGTCCTCGCTTTTCTGGAATCTTATTCTCTGTAAAGATACCCTGCTCATTAAAGGAGACACAGGTTTCTACTACAAACTCAGGGATTATCATGAATGACATTTCCTTCAGTAACACGCCTATGGAATCCAAACAGCAGTATCTAACATAATCTCATTTTGTAAGCATATAAATCCTAATCGAACAACCTATGAATAGATACAGGCATACCAATTTGTAGTCAGTCCCTTGTTTACCAAGATTCCCCACATTACATTCCTGGTGGTCTCATCCACATATCCTATGCTTATCTCACAATGAGAATATCCTCTCTTCTTTCTAGGTTGTATCTTAAAGGGAGCCTGACCCTGAGAAAAAGCAATCTATTTTTTTTTCTACTTTTGGACTCACACCCTAACAACTGAAATCTGGCTTCAGATCACTGTAAGAGATTTAATTCTACCAGAGCCACTTACCAACTGGACAGATATATTGCCAGGACTCTAATTATTTCAACAGGGTGTTTTTGGTTTTTTTTGGGGGGGGTTTGTTTTCACACTTTAAAACAATGTTTAGATATGTCAGATACTTTTCGTTGCATTCGATATTTAAAATATTTTATTTTGATTTATGATGCATCAGAGACATACCATTTCAGAATAAGTTCATCAACTTTATTCCAGTCCTTTAATTTTCTTTTTTTTTTTTTAACAAAAGCAGTGGCTCAGAGACACTGACTTCTAGCTGGTCAGTGACTGACTGAGGTGACATCCTCAGCTGGATCTGCTGTCACTTCTGCATCCAGTCCAGTATTAATTTAAAATGTAAACCCCACGTGCTGGAGGTCTTCCTTTGTCTCTCCAGCTCCACCCTCCATCCTTAATGGCCAGACTAGACTGCATCGACTTAAAAACCACCACCCTGGTTCTCTGGCTTCAGGTTGGATTTGGCCAACAGGGAGCAGACCAGGAGTCTGGGAGAGGGGGAGAGTGAGAGATCAGGGGAAGTGTACCCCAGGCCCCATACAGAGGAACTTGTATACAGGTCCCCTGACCATTCCCTCTTCTCCAAGTCTGGGATGCGAGGGAGCAGATGGTAACCTGCTGATCCTATCTCTGAGAGGGAGGGGGCGCTGTTCCTTCTCTTTGTAAATCACCCTTTTATTACATTCATCTCAAATTATCCCATTTTCACTATGCCATCTGTTTCCTGTTGGGCCCCTGACTGATAGAATATATTATAGAAATGTATTTAAAATCTGAAGTTTCTCTAGCTAGGCTGTCCAAAAAATTCGAAGCATTCCATTTCTGGGTGTTTTGTCTTGGGATTTTAGGGATGAGAGGATGAAGTTTCCTTCCACCTTAAATGAACTGCCTCCTTCCTATGATTCCAGTCTCAGTTCTCTGTAGCCCACCCAAAAAGCGTTCTCCCTCCACCTTAGCTAAAGCAGCCTGTCGTCCCCTACCATGGGTCACTGTCTCATCTCATTTTATTTCCTTCATAATACTTATCACTATCTTAATTTAGTCTGTGTATGCACTGGCTTATTCATCATTCTCTGTCTCCCTAGTAGACTGAGTCTACATTAAGTTGGGTTTCTACGAAGCAGACACTGAAGGATGCTCACCAGGGGTCACCACCTGTGAAAGGAAGGGAGAAGAAGCAGGACTGGACAAAGGAAGATGCTGATGCAGTATGCTGGCCCGAAAACACAGAAGTTCTGCTGGGAGTACTGCCACCAGAGTCACTCACATGAGACTGAAATGACCTTTAAACCACCCCCGTCCTCTACCATCACTACACACACACACCTTCCTTGAGTGGCTTGCATCTCATGTCTGAGGAGAAGATACAATGAATTAAAAGGTCACCGGGAAACATGGTCTGAGGTTGATCCAGGCCTCGACATGCCCTCACACATACATATTTTCCCTGCAGTGCATGGTTGCAACTGGGATAACCTGAATTACTGCTGCTGTAAATTTGTAAACACAAAACATAAATTACTCAGAGTTGCCTCCTGTCACATACTGGCAACTCAGGTTGTACTTCCGACTCTAATAAAAGCCACCAACAGTGCCGTCACAGACTTATCTGCCACTCTGATCTCTAATGGCAAAAGATGTCCACCTCAATGGCATTTTTGTTATTTAAGTCTTTTACATAAAACAGGCAGCAAATATGTGGGAAAATGTTTCACATCATTAGAAACCACACATTGTGTTAAAAACTTATACAGTGCTCTATGTCAATTATATCTCAGTGGAAATGGAAGAAAAAAATTAAAAATAAATAAAAAGCATAATACAAAATAAAAAAGTGAGAACAATATAAATTAAACCATGAGGATTATTACCTATGTAATCAGCAAAAAATTAAAGACATTATAATATTCAGTGCTACAGATGCTGCAGGGAAACAGACCCTCTCACACATGCTGCCAGTAGAATTATAAATCAGAACACTTTCAGGATGGTATTGTAATAGAGAAGAATGGCCAGCATAGTGTTTGGTGATCTTCTGTAAGACTGGGATACACAGGGGCACAGAGGTCAAGAACAGAGGCCTTGGCAATGAGTAGTCCTGGGCCCACATCTTGACTCTGCCTGTTGCTGTGTGACCCTGAGCCGACACATAAAGAGAAGCTGCTATACTAAAAGGTCCTTTTGAATGCTGGACAATTATTTCTTCAGAATTCTATGGAAGCATGACCCTAAGCATCTCACCAAAAAGCAATGACTTTCTTCTGACTTGTAAAAATCATCTCATTTCTTCAGAAGCTTTTAGCTACTTAGGATGAAGTTTTGAAGTGGGGGGCAGGGGGTGCCTGTGGATCACAGAGCCCCTTATAGGTGAAGACTAATTAAAACAAAAAAATTAGAAGCTAATAGAAACGATATATTTGAAAAGTTACCCCTAAAACACATCTGTAATACAGGGTAGTTTGAAAAAACAAGAAGAAAAGAAAAAACAAATTGCCTTGGACCCAAATGATGATGCACTAAATAGGAACCTTAACAGAGTAAATAAAGAACTGAAGCAGAATAAAGTGAATCATTTAAAAAAACCTGGGGCTCATTTTAAAGAAAACTTTCAAAGAAACAGAAAAGCCTCACAAAAAAAGATTATACACACATATGTTGAAAATGACAGGGCTTCCCTGGTGGCGCAGTGGTTGAGAGTCCGCCTGCCAACGCAGGGGACACGGGTTCGTGCCCTGGTCCGGGAGGATCCCACATGCCGCGGAGCGGTTGGGCCCGTGAGCCATGGCCACTGAGCCTGCGCGTCCGGAGCCTGTGCTCCACAACGGGAGAGGCCACAACAGTGAGAGGCCCGCGTACCGCAAAAAAAAAGAAAAGAAAATGACAGACAATTTACAATACAGGTCACTAAAATATTACAGCACATCACAAAAAGGTAAAAATGAAGACAAGCACATCCAATTCCTGGATGAAAATTGAAAATAGAAGATATCATAAGGAAAAGGTGTGTAACAGTCTTTCTATATGGATAATTTCATTTCCTCCAACCTGGGAGATGGGAACAGGGTTGGAAGAATAAGAAGATGGACAGCCAAGTTAAAGAATGGCTACTCTGTCAATACTTTCCCCAGCTTGCCTAGTCTCTCTGTCTCTCTGTTAGTTTCTCTCTCTAGAAAAAAAGTATGGAAAAATGGCTTCATAATTCAATAAAATGTTACTGAGTATTAAACCCTGAAAATTAATTGTTTAACAAATAGCTGAGTGAGCTCTGCTGTTCCAGCTGGAGAAGAGAACAGACTGATAGATGTAATAAGAGCCTCTATTTTTACAGAGAGCTCAAGGGAGAGATGATCTGCTGTTCACATGGTCCAAACAGGAAGCTATGGTCATAAATTCTAACATGAAGGACATGGAGGATTTAGGTTAAATAGAAAGATGACTTGGCTGATAGTGAAGGCTATAAAATCATGAAATGGCTCCCCGGGGTGGATGGTAGATTTCCCTTTCTGGAAATGATGTGTAAAGAAGAGGATCATCTGTCAGGATGATGGAGGGGGGCCTAAGCACGGTATCAGGATGGTCTGGGTGACAGTCTGCATTTTCTGGTTCACTAAAGCAGCCTCTATAATTTCCAGCAACTAAAGCAAATGTCTAAATCCCTTACAGCCTGGGCACACCTTTGCTAATTTGGCTTGTAATGGATTTTAGCTTAATAAAACAGACAATAACTTGAGGAGTTGCTAAATGTAATTAAATAACTGAAGAGGTGTAATACAACCTATAAACATTAAAGTATTTCAACACACAATGACAACCAGGTCCAGGTAAAGATGTATTTCTGTCAGGTAATTACTAACAGAATTGTTTAGGACGCAGAGGACTGGGATGCAACATTAAACGTTGGTTATCACTTTCATGTTTAGCATTCACATTAGTTAAGGCGTTTGTGGTGGTGTAACACCATAATGTCACTAATGAGTAATTATGTCTAGAGCAATTACTTTTTAAGTGATTAAGATGCATTGTATTGCTGTGACCCAACTGACTTTATATTTGCTTTCTCAATAGCTTCCTTGTCTTCCCTACCACCCCCCTTCCTGAAGCATATTAGACTGTCTTTTTCTCACAGGAAAAGAATAGACTAATAATTACCAAATGCATACTGTTCCTGAGAGAAATACAATGCAACAAGCTAATGTCTGCTAATTCTTAAGCTACCATTAATGAGTTGAAGAGAGTATCAGGATTTTGAGTTGGATAATATATACATTTAAAACCTAAAATTTACAAGTTTGTCATCATTTGGTCAATGAGTGAGAGAAAGGTATTAAGCCTCTGAATTGTAATATACCTGAATGATAATAAAGGTGTTGAACAATATTAATTTATCCACAGAGAGCTTACATTCTGCATGGTGTTTACTAAGCCCCATAGAAGATATTTAATAAAATTATTAAGATACAGTCTTCGGCCTTAAGAACCTTAAAATCAAAGCCCAGATACAAGCTAAACTGATGTAGGAAGACATTAGCTTTGTCATCCTGGATCGCAACTAAAGCAAAGGCCTTAATCTCTTTGAGCCTCTTTGAGCCTCAATACTATTTTTTTAAATAAATTTATTTATTTATTTATTTATTCATTCATTCATTCATTTATTTATTTATGGCTGCATTGGGTCTTCATTGCTGTGCATGGGCTTTTCTCTAGTTGCGGCGAGCAGGGGCTACTCTTCATTGTGGTGCACGGCCTTCTCATTGCAGTGGCTTCTCTTGTTGCAGAGCACAGGCTCTAGGCACGTGGGCTTCAGTAGTTGTGGCTCGTGGGCTCTAGAGCACAGGCTCAGTAGTTATGGTCCATGGGCTTAGCTGCTCCACGGCATGTGGGATCTTCCCGGACCAGGACTCTAACCTGTGTCCCCTGCATTGGCAGGAGGATTCTTAACCACTGTACCACCAGGGAAGTCCCAAGCCTCAATACTATTAATAGCATAACAACAATATGAGCAACTACCACTTAGAATGGATGTAAGGACTTAATGCATAGAAATTGTTTATCATGGCTTAAACATTCTTACAAACTTTAGCTCTAAATATAAAAAATAATTATATATTTATTTATATTTATTATGATTAGTCATATGTGTTAAGTATGAATAATTTGTGTCATAAGATCTCTGATAGTGGACATAATTGGAAGCTGAAGGAGTCACTGCAGAGGAAATGAGCTATTGGCTAGGTGATGAAGGATGGGCAAGATTTTGCTAGATCTAGTGTAAGGGAGGGTTTTCCATCCAGCACCGAACAGTGTGAGCACATGCCCAGAGCCAAGGACATATGAGTAAAATGGCTACAGAAACTTGAGTGGTAAGAAAATTTGTTGAGATTTGTTGAGACCTGGTGAAAGGCTGATGAAGGCAAACAGTGGTTGACCTTAAGCCCAGGTCACCTAGTTTATATTTTATCTATTGAAAACCGCAGAGCACAGTATGACATAATATGAAACAAAGTGCTAATATTATAATTTACTTAAATCTGATTGATGAGTCAAAAACTCAGATGCCCAGAGGGTCAGGCTTATGGCCTCCGTACTGTAAGGAGTAGACTCTACCTAAGACAACAGGGAATGGTGGGAATCAGGGTCAAATGGAAAAAACATACTCTGTCAGAACAAGGAAAAAACATACTCTGTCAGAACAAGGTACCAATGTCTCAGCTTCAGTTACTTGTTGCCATGTGGGTAATAAGGCCCAGTGTTTCCGACCTTCAGATTTTTAAAATGATAACTAGGAAATATAAATATTAAAATGAAATGTGCGGGCCTCCCTGGTGGCGCAGTGGTTGAGAGTCCGCCTGCCGATGCAGGGGATGCGGGTTCGTGCCCCGGTCTGGGAGGATCCCATATGCCGCGGAGCGGCTGGGCCCATGAGCCATGGCCGCTGGGCCTGCGCGTCCGGAGCCTGTGCTCCGCAACGGGAGAGGCCACAACAGTGAGAGGCCCGCATACCGCAAAAAGAAAAAAAAAAAAAAATGAAATGTGCTTAATTTTTAAAAGTACCATGTTAGTCAACGAAAATACTTGTATGAATTGGGTATGTCCTGAGGGCTGATGGTAGGCAGCCCTTGATATCATGTGATTTTATAAATGAGGAAAGCAAGTCTCTGAGACATGGAGTGATTCACTATAATTGACACAGAGAGTGAGTTACATGCAGTGCTGGGATCTGAACCAACGGAAACTTTATCCAAGATTAAACTAGAACTCACTGGAGGTTAAGGCTTTATTCCAGTTAGTGTGGAACAGGGTGAGCAGGTGCCCAGAGCCAGGACAGCTGTGAGGTTTCAGTGCAACCTTCATTTCACTAATAGATGTCTTCACATTTCAGATTATTTTTCATTACACCCTCAAAGGAAACAGTTTAGCAGATGAACACAAGTCAAAATAAAATTTTTAAAAAAACAAGTGTGAGTGTGGGTTTTCTTTTCTTGGTTTCAGTGCAGTAGAGAGGAAAGAACATGTCCTGGGGAGTCACGCAGCCATTTAGACCTGGGTGCAGACACCGCTGTTCACCATTTCCTAGGTATGCCGCTTGAGGAGGTCATTCTGCTTGCTTTTAAAATGAAAATAACGATGTCTAGCATATAGAGTTTCTGGAGGATAACATGGAATTGTATAACTTGATGACATGCTATCACATACAAGGAAGAGTGATAATGTCTTGAAACTTCGTTTTAAACACTGATTGAAGCAAGTCAGGAGAGAACGATTTAACAATTAGGAACGGATGTTCTGATATGAGCATTTCCAGTCAACTTCCCTGGGAAGCATAAGTTCAAACTCAGCAATAGTAATAACCAATTAAATTATTAATATACTATTCTACCATTCACATAATATAGGTCAGTGAAAATTTCAGACCATGGTAAAGCAGAAATAAGTAAGGACGAGTTAGATATGGTATTGTTATTAAGATTAATTGCTTTTATGATGCACTACAGGATAGAAGAATTGTGAGTTAAAGTCAGTTTTCACAGTGTGAGGAAATGAGTTACTGAAAATTTTCAAGAAAATTAATGAGTTGAAGAAATAAGCAAGATTTTTAACAGAACAGGAGAGTTCTCCTGGATTTACAACTGTGACTTCGAAATACACAAAATTAACATTTTTGGAAAAGAGGTGGGATAGTATTTGGAACCAGTCTTGGATTCACATCTGGACCTGGCATTTCTAGCTCTGCAACCCTGTGGGTGTTATTAATTCTTCTCTCAGTTTCCTTTTCTGTAACATGTGGATAAAAATGTCTGTTTTAAAGCAGTGCTGATGGGAAATCAAATAAAATGATGTCCATGAAGCATTTAGAGCAAATCACTTGCACATCCTCAGTGTTCAGTATATGGTACCTGTTCTTACCATCGCTGTTATAATCTCTTTTAAGATTCTGAATGAGGTCAAGAGGAAAACGGTGAAATATTTTGAATGAGATCAAAGGAAAAAAGGAAGCAATTAAAAATAATATTGCAAAAAATATTGCAATTAATGCTTTGGACACATGGATGGTATGATGGCTTTTTATATTAAAAGTAACATAATTTATGTCAAGTCTAGAACAACAAATTCATATTTACACCTTCCTCTTACATAATGTTGGGAATGCTCCATCAAATAGTAGCTTCCATGACAACAGGGGACACATAAGTATACGTTTTGGGTCTCTCATAACAATTAGTAAAATATCCTGCAAAAACTATGCAGGCAAACCACTTAACAATGTAAAGCAGTTTCCAGATTTCCTCTGTACAGCCTTTATACTTCTTTCTCTAATAATGGGGCTTTTAAGAGATGCAAAGGAATGAGACAGGTAACACGTCCATCCTCAGATTCATTTGAAAATAAATACCTAAGATTAGTCATTTCCTAAGGTGAATGTCCAATCAATTTTCTCAATTCTGGAAAACACTATTTTATGTTTAAAGCATAATTAGTGTAATATTTGAAATATGTAGCTATTGAACTGGTACCATTTATAAGACTGGTGTTCATTAATTATGAAATATTTAATAAAAATTTGGGGATTGCTCTATCTGTCTGAAGAACTGGACCATGTTATATATAGAATACGTTATATTAGAATAACACTTTGTAGGGGCCAAACTATCAGATTGGTCAGCACATGGCTTTGAAAATGTGAGTCTGAATGCCTTTAAGAAGGATGTGCATTTTCCAGTTTCTCTAAGTGCCCATCCTTCCCTATGACACCTTTCCAGGTTCTCTTCATTTAGTAGTCTGCCCAGCCCCAATGGATATCTGAGTTTGTGACCCTGGCTCGCAGATACTTGATCTGCCGCATAGCAGATACCAGTAGTCCAAAAGCAGAATCATTACAAGCTTTCAAATATATTTGTCCAATCAGCACTCTTTTTCATATGAACATAAGAGTTTATTGGAATTAGATGAACACAATTTATACTGAAGAACTTATTCCATCTTTGAGAGAAATAACTCTTCTGTAAGTCAAATTGATGGATTTATGAGTTATTGGGGCAATGAACAATCAAATAAGGTAAACAGCAGTGCCTTCAAGAGATCTCAGAGAGATGGTGTACAGACCATCTCTGTAAGAGGATGCAAACTTTTAAACTCTTTATTGAAATATAACCTTTGAAAACTGTTTCATTGAAATATATGTCCATAAAAGTGTTCAATTTATAAGTATATAGCTTGATGAATTTGGTGGGGTACCATACTTGAGTAATAGCACCCAGAAGGTATGGATTATTTCCAGCATCCAGAAGCCCTCCTCAAGGCCCTTCCAGTAGCTGCCCCTCCCCAAGGTATCCAATTTCCCTACTTCTCTCACCTTAGATAGTTTTCCTGCAATAGAACTTCATATGAAAGGAATCACAGTGTGCTCTATTTTGTGGTTGGCTTTTTGAACTCAACATTACTTCTGAGATTTATGCTTATACTTTAGGGGGATGAGAGTAGCAAAATCATCTGATATTATGTGCCAAGGGCTCTGACAAGATGTGCTCACAGGGATTCACTGTATGCTTTTCTATATATGTGGGGTAATTTGAAAGGAAAATGCACAGTAGAAGCTGGAAAATAAGAAATATATACATATAAGCTATAACAAGTATCACGCATTAAGAAGTTCTTTAAGAAAAAAATATCAAATGTTTCCCCATCCATGGATATATATATAAAGAAAAGAGTGAGGTGTAGCACCCAAAGTGTTGAAGGAAAAATCAATGTTACTAATTTATATGGACTTTCCAGTAATTCTTTGACAAATGTCACCTTTGGCCACAAAAGAAGCAGTAAAGAATTATGCTCACTATTATTTTTCCTAATTGCCCTCTTCACATCAGTTTCTGATTATTTACCAACTAAACATTTCTCGACTTTATTAAAATTATTCCTAAGAATACTTTACTGGTATATTTATCAATTATTTCCTATCAGAAGAGCCTTATAGGATGTTCCTCTGCCAATATTCAAATATTGTAAAAAGTATTTATAAAGCAATAATATATTTATCTTCCTATATGCTTAAAAAAAAAGTATCACTGATGTATCAGTCCTTTATGAAAAATGGTTACATTTCCTAGAAAAGGTTATAGATTTCTTTGAAACATATGTAAAATCTCTGTTCTAATGCTTGACATTTATTAATTTTGATGAAAATATTACTGAACTGTCTCAACCATCTCTTCCTGGATATTTAAATTGGAATATATGATATTTCATAAGAAAGAGCTCTGATGCAAGAATTTACTAAATATTAGGGCAAAGTATTGTGGATTTAGGCAGCAAGCATACCCAGATTTCCTACTGAACTGAGAAAATTTTAATATTATACTGTAAAAATGCTTATATATATTATTATATCAACTGATACTTTGTAACAAATATTTCAGAAGATGTTTCAATGCAATGATAAATGCTCTTTGTAGTCAAGTCCTAAAAATTCAAAGATTTTAAATTATTTTCCAAGTCATAAAAGGATGAGTAAATGCACATTTGATCACACACTCCCTGATTAAAATTCTTAATGGCTTCCTTTCCTCTAAAGATGAAGTCCAAACCCCCAAATATTACCAACAAAAGGCTCTTCTTTCCTCTCCAACTCATACCTCACTTTCATAGCTCGCTCCCTCATGGTCCATACTTTAGCCATTCTGAAATTCTTTTACTTACCTTTCTTCCTTTACTTTTTCCTAAACGTGCTGTTCCCTCTACCTGGCATCTCCTTCCCTCTGTTCTTCTCCATACTCTTTACATGGTTAACTGTAAGTTTTCCCTCAGGTCTCATTTTACACATTACTGCCCCTCTCTTTCCCACCCCCAACACACACACACACGCACACGCACACACATGCACACACGCACACACACACACCCCAAGTTGACTACTTGGAAAACTTTTTTTTTTTACACTTCTTCATCTGATAGGAACCAAGTGCCTCAGGTAGCTATGCATAATGAAAGCAGATAAGATATCATAACCACTTTACAAAGGCAAAAGTGGCCCAGTGAAATAAGATGACTTTGCAGGAAGGAATTAGAAATCAGGTTATCAGCTCATCAAATTCAGAGCAGGGCAGTGTTCGCTCCATATTGCCTCTCTGGTTTGATCAACAAATATGTCCCATTCCCTAACTGAATCACAGGTCAGTTTACTATTAGCATTAAAGTGCACAGTTACAGAGATGCTGTGCATTAAGAACCTCAGAATGTTCATACGCTTCATATCAAGTCTAGTTATTCTTAAAGAATGTTTCCCTTTTCTTAAAAACTGCACTCTCCTTTCCTTATGAAAAGCACACAAACTTATTTTGGAAAATCTACAAATCAGGAGAGAATTTTAGTCAGGGGATTGCATGATCAAATCTAATATAGAAAATTATAATTAAAAAATGGAAAATCAACATAAAAGATGTAAAGAGAGCATTAAAATAGTAAAAAGTTGAAACACACCTAAATATTCCAAAGTAAAATGTTGGCAACATACAGAGTTACCCACAAATATGACAGATTATGTAGTCTTAAAAATCATATTGTAGAAAAATGAAAGAATATTCATCATATAATATTAAGTGAATGAAGCAAATTATAAAATGGACATACAAAATAATCACAATTTTCTGTGGAAAAAAATATTCAAAGAATACAGAAGGAAACTTTACCTAACTTATTAATGATGGGTATCTTCAAAGGAAATTTTTTTTTTAATATTTGATGTTTAATTCCTTACTTTCCAAGTTTTCTGTGACTAACATGTATTATTTAGGTATTCAGAAAACAAACCCTTACTCTTATTAAAAGAAAGGAAGGGAGGGAAGGGAGAGAGAGATGACACTTTTTGAATAAATCCATAGAAGATGGTGGGCAGATGACTCAATTGTTTTAAACCTCCAGTGTCTCATCATTTTACAGACACATAACTTCACAACAATACCAACAATTATGCTGTAAACTCTATCAGCCTACATGGCCTATAGATATGGCAGATATGGAACAGTGATGTTCTAAATAGAATAATCTATGAGCAAAATTTCTTATCTAGAAGATATGTGGCTTATATTGAAATTTATGGGATTTTTTTCTGTAATGTAGGAGCTATAGCTAAGAAAACAAATCATTCACACTTATGTAGCTTCAAGTATGAAGACTAATTTTTTGTCAATTATAATGTCATGTTTTTACAGAAAGGGAAAAACACAATACAGAAAGAGTCAAATAGACTTGGATCAATATTCAGCTCCACAGTTACCACAGATTTTAGGCACATTATTTAACCTCTCTGAGCTCCACTTTCCTCTTGTGTAAAAATATCTACCTCCTGGAGTTAAAGCATGTAAAGCATTTAGTATTAGTGTGCCTGGCACAAAATAACTATTTAATAAATGTGAATTAAAAAGAACTATTGGGCTTCCCTGGTGGCGCAGTGGTTGAGAGTCCGCCTGCCAATGCAGGGGACGCGGGTTCGTGCCCTGGTCCGGGAGGATCCCGCATGCCGCGGAGCGGCTGGGCCCGTGAGCCATGGCCGCTGAGCCTGCGCGTCCGGAGCCTGTGCTCCGCAACGGGAGAGGCCACAACAGTGAGAGGCCCGCGTACCGCAAAAAAAAAAAAAAAAAAAGAACTATTAAGTAAGCAAATGAATGAACAGAAAAACGAAACATGAAAATAAATAAAATACCATGAGCAAAAGTAGATGCTTTGCATTTATAATGACACATCCAATCCTGTGCAGAATCTTCTACCACCAGAACACTGAGGCAGCCCTTTTGGTGGCCAATGGCCACATGAAAAGCTTAATGGAAACTAAACCTTGCTATTTGCCATGGGGTATTTTAACCAACAATACCAGACATCTCCTCCCATCAGAACAGAGAGAAAAGAACGTGCACACCCATTCCCAGTGCTGAGCAATCTGCCTGCAGAACACGCAGGGCACCACTGTCCTGGGGACCTTTGGATTCCATGGGTGGCAGCCACTCAGTGACACTACCTGAGTCAGACTGCAAAGAATTCCTGGCCACTGACACTCATCTGTTCTTCCCCGCCATTGCATTCCCTTTTTATTTCTCTCTCTCTCTCTCTCTCTCTCTTTTTTTTTTTTTTTTTTTTTTTGCATCTTGGAGTCCCCTCTAGCCCTGTGACATGTTTCACCATCTGTTCATGCAGATGGTGCCATCCAGAGAAGTCAAAAAGTTTGGTGTCCCCAAATCCCTCTTGATTCAGTCAGTTCTCTTTATCACAGAGCAGTGGGGAAAACAAATGAGAAACTGGAAACCACATTTCAAAGCACAGAAAGGTCACAGCTCATATAAGGAATACATTCATGTTCAGTATCTGGTTTGAAGTGAATGCTGTCTACATAGGTAAGCCCTTACCCTGACATTCTTCTGAACAAAACTGTGTCTGCAACAGCTGATTGCACCGAATACAGAGTCAAACACTACCGGCCCTTCTCCCCATTGTCCACCAGGTCAGCAACTACAGCAAATAATCTATCGTAAATGTGGCTCTATGTATAATGTACCCACTCTTTTCTATCCATGCTTTTAGAAACTGAAAACTTGCAAGAACAAAATAAAGAAATTAAAGAAGGTTGTCACTGAATGATAGTAATTTGGTTTTACACAACTTAAAAATACTACACAAGATGCAGTTGAACCAAGCATCCCACTTATGATGGAAATAAACCCAGAAGCCTGATGATCAATAGAAAAGAACAAAATCACAAAGAAAGTAAAAGTAATAGAAAAATAGCCTCTTCCTTATCTAAGATGCTTGAGAGTTTTGCAATAAAATAAACACTAAGACTAAAACCTATCTATTGACACAGACTAAATTTAGCCTCCTAGGTGGTTTCAGAATCAAGTTTCCCCAAAGAGGAATGTCTGATAATCCATATTATTTGGAACTTGGTGACTCAGAGTAGGACACTGTTTATATTACACTGAGGATTCAGAAGTTCATTCTCACTCTGTGTTGATTTCCCCCTCTGTTCTTTCATTCCATATCCCTGCCCAGCCCCTGGCCACCCATGCAGTGAATACAGATTTTTTTTCCTCCTTGAGAGTAACTCCACCTACCATCAAACAAGGACCAGATCCATGGTTCGTCTCATCCCTTTATCAGGAGATGTAGAGATGGAGTAATTTAACAAGGCTCCATGAATTAACCTTTATTGACCAACATTAGTGTAGAAATGAAATACACAATTCATTCAACTACTAAGAACAAAGAAGGAGCCCATTGGGGTAGAGGCAGTGTTTCTCATTATCACACTATGAGCATTTTTTATATGGGCACAAGGTTGACCACTGTGTTTCTTATATCTAACTTCCCTAAAGAAAAATCAACCCATGATTCCAGGAAAATGGGCTAAAATACTTATGATTTGGGAAAAATATTGTTTTGAGCCAATGTAAGTGCTTCTTTTCCCCTCACAGTAATCAACCTTCATTCCCCCCACTGCCTGCCCTATGTTCTGTCACACAAATACAGAAAACACACATGTGTATATGCTGTGTATATGCACACACGCATACATACACACATACATTTTGAAGTTCAAACAAGATAGTCCAAATAACACAGAGATATTCTCTATACTAAGCAAAGAATATGATGTCTCTGCTCTGCCATCAATGAGAATCCATACACATTTTTATTCATAAAATATTTGATGACCCTAAATAGAACTTCCTTCTTGAACTCAACAGTGACAAATTTTCTGAGGCGTGTACCTAAAAAGAGCTAGCTCTCATTAGAAAGTGTTTTCTCATTGATTCATTCTGTGGTGGAAGGCTAATATGGGTCACCTGAATTCCACTTTGATACAATTCTCTCCACCTTCACATCTCTGTACGTCTTTCAAAAAACCATACTGATTGCAAATGACAAGGTAACATAACAAAACACCAGGTACCAATGGAAATTTCTACAAAATCAACTAATAGATGTATTTAAGTCACAATTTGGGAAGATGAATTCATGACAATTGCTGATCCTGTTTTTATTTTCAAAATGCCTTCTTATCAGCTGTTCAACTGGCATCACCCCAAGCACCGTCTCACCTTCTCACTAAGATAGAGAAATGCACATGGTATCTACTAGGGAGGAGAGTCAGATTTGTTTTTCTCCTCATCAAAACCTAATGACCTTTGATAATTGGGTATCAAATGCTATTGATTTGATTTGATGCTTCTTTTTCTACTCAGTATGCAAATCCATTGTTTAATAATGTTAGATATGATTTTGCATGAGTGCCTGAATAGAGATAGAATAATAAATCAATTTGAGATAAACACTTAAGAGAGCACAGATCCCATTCAACTGATAAACTGAGTCAGGTAGTTGGATTGATAACATAGGAGATACTGTGAAGAAATTGTAATTGCTAATTCATTTACACATACATTTATTCAACAATTTTTTTCATTGACTCTTCTGAGACAGGCACTATTCAAGAGGCTGAAATACAGTTGGGAATAAAACTGAGGTCCCTGCTCTCATGGAGCTTATATATTAGTGGAGTGAGGCCAACAAAAATAGTAAACAAAGGAATAATGCATCTAGTTATAAAGAACATAAAATGCAGTAATGTGAAAGAGAAGAAACAAAGTTCTGAGTAAAGCGGTGTTACTTAAGCTTTCTTCCTGTGAGCACATGAGTTTGTTCTGCCCTTAGGACCATTTTGCTTCTGTCCTTTACAACTGGAACTCTCATTCCTCAGATCACTGCTGTCAATCTTCATAAATAACACCTCAGCTCAGGTGTCACCTCCTAAAATAGGACTCCACCTTACTCTTCTAGCTACTTTTTATCCAATCTTTCATTCTGTTTTTCTTCATAGAATTCATCACAATTTGCTGCCCTCATTTATCATTAAACATCCTTTTTCATGGTGGCTTGTATGTTTCCTTCTCTAAGTACAAGCTTCTGGAGGTAGAGTCTATATCTGGCTTATTCACTCCTGCAACACCCATCCCCCACCTAGAGCAACAAGAGATGCTCACTCACTAGTTGACTGGATAGATAGAGGGGTAAATGAGTTAAATGTCCAGCAATTCACTTCACTACAATGGCTTTGTTTCATTAAACATGTATTAGAACTACTAGTATTTTCTCAGGCTTCCTTTTGGAACACTACACCAATGTTCTAATATTAGGTAGTCAAAATGAAAAACTGCATTCAGCTATTAGCCTTATGAAAATTCTGAGTATGTTATGTCTGCTCTGCTACCTCCCAGCCCAGGCACTGGGTCATTCCTCCACATTAAACCTGTTAAAGCACTAAGGGCATGGGCTTTGAAGTCAAACAGGCTTGAATTCTATTCCCAGCTTTGATACTTACACTTGTACTGCTTTGAACAAGTTACTGAATTTGTCTAAGGCTCAGTTTCCTCTTAAAAGATAGAAGGATATCAGTATCTACCAGATTGGATTATTTGGGGATTAGGAGATGCAATGTATGCACAGTACTTGATACACAGTATGTACCCAATTAATTTTGACTATTATGATTATTTTGGTAACTACAGTAATAAACTACAACAACAATTACTTAATAGGTACCTACTGTGTGCCAGCTACTTTACATGGGTTATATTATTTAATTTTGACCATATTCCTGCAAGATAAATGATATTATAATTTTCAGTTTAAAGTTAGGTAACTTTTTAAAAAGCCACAAAGCCTGTAAGAACCAACTCCAGAACTTGGCTCTTACCTACCATCCTATCCTACCTCTTCCATCTCCCTATTATGTATATTCTTCTCCTACTAACCTCCAAGTTTTGAGTCTCAAGTTTTGAATGTCTCATTTGTCTTTGTGTATCCCCGAAACCTGGCACAGTGTTGGTACATAATAAGGATTTACCACCACCATTCCTTCTTGCCAAATATCATCCCACACGAATCAGGATGGGAAACAGCAGAAGAGGCCAACATTAGATACATGTAGAAATCTTAATAACAGCAATTAATCTTTACAAACAACTTATATGTGCCAAACACTTTACGAAAATCTTTACAAGTATTTGTCTGCTTAATCACCCCAGTAATTCTATAAGGTGGGTACTATAAAGCCCTATATTCCTGATGAGGGAGCTGAAGCTCAGAAAGATGGAGCACAGCTAGTTAGAGACAGAGGAAGGCCTTGCAACAAGGCGGTCAGATTCCAAACCCAGGCTCCAAACATGCCAGAAGAAGTTGGTCTCTCTCCTGGTCTTTTCAGTATTTTCCCTTAGTTGTCAGTGTACTACAGCTGCTAAAATATAACGTCCTAATTATATTCTCTATTATTGCTACTGAGAACAATCCAACATGGAATTGGAATCTTCCTCCAAGGATTTATGACCATTTAGCATTTTGGTACCTTTTATTCTGTCCATACGAGTGCAGATAATGAGCTACTTCTCAGAAGTAAAATAGCTTGAGCATTTCATAATATGGTGACTGTGATTTGAGTCATTAACCTATTACAGTGGTCTGGCTTGCTTTATTTGTGACCTCCAGAATAAAGAGGTAGGAATGGGCTAGAAATCCTCCCTTACCACCCATTTAGTAAATCAAGTAATTAAACTTTTACCAAAAGTCTTTTAACCAAAAAAATATGGAGGTGATTTCCAGAGGTTGGGTAATGTTTTATCTCCTTCCTTTCTTTTTCTGCCCGTGGAGAATAAGGCTGACGTGAATATCTGTGAAACAAATATTTTTCACTTGTTCCAGAAAATAAATATAGATTTTCTTCCGTGTACTCTGGAGTCTTCTGCCAGTAGACAAAGACACCACTTGTCTGAAATTTAGAGGTGTGTCTAATGGCTCAGTACTCTTTCTGCTTTCCCTTCCAGTATGAGAGTATTGATGCTAGAGTTAGAGTCAAGGGTCTCACTGAGAGAGTATTTTAAATCTGGGACACGAAGGTGTACAGGTTACTTGGGTCATTCCTTCCTAGATTAACAAGTAAGAATTAACCTTCTTCAATCCAGCAGGAAAGCTTGTGGACTGGGTGACTTGCAGGCAGCCTTCAGAGTCTCTGCAAACCACAGCAGCCATGTGTCTCCTCAATGCACTAGGGTTTTACATCTCTGGCTAACTAAATTGAGACTTAATCAAATCTTACAGTGGTTGCTTTTCCCTAGTCTGTAACCTTCTTGAAACTCCACAATATGGATGTACAATTCTGAAATAGAAGAGATTTTCAAAATCCCTATACACCAAGTTACAAACTGTAGTGCATGCTGCTTTTCCTTGAACTTGGGTATTCAGAAAATTGAAACAAAAATAACTCTCTGCATCTAAACAGTTGCAAAGTAGAGATCCATTCAAGAATAAAGGATGAAAGGAGGAGTGATGATATTAGTTATACCTGAGGAACATACTCTATGTCCTATATGTATGGGAATAGCAATGTCAAAAACAATGCACAAGTCCCTATTGTGGAGTCCTATTCAAGACTGAGAGTCATACCCATCTATTTAAGAATGATGCCCACAAAAATCTCTCTAGAGGGGAGATGAATGACTCTTAGAAGTTCCTTTCAGGAGCCTTGGGAATTTAGGCTCTCCATTCTTCATCTTCCATCAGTGTTTTCAGTACCGGCTTTTTCCAAGAGTCTTTTGTATCCATCTACCTGGACAGAGACAGTGTTCTCTCAGTCTCTGGGAAGGTGACTGAGATCATAGGCTTTGAGTTCAACACTAAGCCTGGAAACTCACTAGAAAGTTACTTACTTTCCCAAAGCCTGAGTTTCCTCAACTATAAAATGGCACTGATGGTAGCCTGCTTCACAGGATTGTTTAATATAAATAATTCAGGGCTTGACATACAGAAGGTACTCAATAGAAAAAGGAACCCTCCTACACTACTGATAGGAATGTAAATTGGTGCAGCCGCTATGGAAAACAGTATAGACATTCCTCAAAAACCTAAAACTGGAGCTTCTATATGATCCAGCAATACCACTCATGGGCATATATATCCAGAGAGAACTGTAATTCAAAAAGATACATGCACCCCTATGTTCATAGCAGCACTATTCACAATAGCCAGGTCATGGAAGCAACCTAAATGTCCATCGACAGATGAATGGATACAGAAGATGTGGTATACATATATATACATACATATATATATATATATATATAAAATGGAATATATAAATAATGGAATCATTCATTAAAAAGAATGAAATAATGTCATTTGCAGAAACATGGATGGACCTAGAGATTATCATATTAAGTGAAGTAAATCAGAAAGAGAAACACAACTACCATATGATATCACTTATATGTGGAATCTAAAATATGACACACATGAACTTATGTATGAAACAGAAACAGACTCACAGACATAGAGAACACACTTGTGGTTGCCAAGATTCGGGGGCAGGGACAGGGAGGGATGGATTGGGAGTTTGGGATTAGCAAATGCAAACTATTATATATGGAATGGATAAACAACAAGGTTCTACTGTATAGCATAGGGAACTATATCTAATACCCTGTAATAAACCATAATGGAAAGGAATATGAAAAAGAATATATATATATGTATATATGTATATATCACTTTGCTATAAAGCAGAAATTAACACAACATTGAAATCAAATATACTTCATTAAAATAAATTTTTAAAAGTAAGTAAATTTGCATGATGAACAACAAAAAAGTACTCAATAAATTTTACTACTACCACCACTACTACCACTACTTCAACTATCTCAGCTAAATAAGTATTCATTCATATATATTTGTTTTGAACAGGTCTTTGTGTAATTAAAACTCTATCATGAGTAAAGTCATTACAAAGACTATCTGGTCTAACCCTATATTTTGCCTACTTGCTAATAAGCAAGTTGCCAGTGAAAGCTGCCAACAAAATTCACTGATTTCATGAAATCAGGGTGGAACAAAAGATGTACAAAATGTGATTAGAGAAAACTTTATCTTTAAACTAATCGTGAGGATAATAGGCATGGTTTCAAGTTTGATTTAATGGAGTCATTTCTGTTTTCTTTATTTTTAATATAAAGCAAACAGAAAAAAATGTTGCAGGTGTATGTGTGTGTGTGTGTGTGTGTGTGTATATATAATATGCATATACACACAAATACAAATCTATAAATGAATACATATGCATATTTATACCTATAAATGGGGACATATACATATACACAAACAAGCACATATACAACAGCAACAGTTTTAATCATCCACTAGAAAATAGTTTTCTTAAAATAAAATAAAACAAGACAAAACAAAATAAATATCTGGCTTCTCTCCATGCTGCCAGTACTCTCGTGACCCAGAGGGTTTGTTCCTAGTGAAATCGGGACCATGCTAGTGCTACTTCTGAATGCACTTATGTATAGCCATGCTGTATACAGATACATCCGCAAGCCAATGAATGGCGTGTTCTCAGGGGTTTCAGGTCTTCTCCTCTTTGCAGACAAGGTCCACTTCGATGACACCCTGTACTCATTCTTTGGGTCTGCAAATACAAGATCCATATCTTTATTGGGAACGCAGCTCGTGTCTTTCCTGCTGTGAAACCCCTGGAGTCTCTGACCACTCATCTTTCATATCTTTGGTTTCAGTTCTGCCACATTCAGCTCTCATTGGACTGAAATCAATGGACATGAAGACAACTAGGGTAGCAAAGGAGACTCACTGATTACAAGAATGTGATGAGTCAGTAATATTTGAGAAAAAGAAGTCAGGCAGATTTTCTTTTCCTCTTTAAATGTTGTTATCTAAAAACCCAGCAAAAATATTGCAACCAAAAGAGCCCTGGACTACACCTAATGGTGTCATTCTGATTCTGCTATTTCCAGTTTGGATTTGACTTATTCACTGAGGTTAGTCAGACCATGATGACGGCAAGTAACCAAATGACTCCAGCAGCAGGAACAATAATAAGCCCTGGATTAGGAGTCAGGAGGTTGGGATCCCGCTCTGTGCTTTGCCATCAACTGTCTGTGTGAATTTAGGCACAATCACTTCCCTCTCCGAGCTTCCCTCTTCTTTTCTGTGATAATGAAGAAGGTGAACTTGAAGATGACAGAAATTACTTCTAAATACATTCACTTTTCATCTAAAGAATTTTATTTTATAGTGAAAAATAATGGGCAAGAAATTTCTTTTAACAATTAATTACAGGGACTTCCCTGGTGGCGCAGTGGTTAAGAATCCGCCTGCCAATGCAGGAGACACGGGTTCGAGCCATGGTCCGGGAAGATCCCACATGCTGCAGAGCAACTAAGCCCGTGTGCCACAACTACTAAGCCTGCGCTCTAGAGCCCAGGAGTTAAAACTACTGAAGCCTGAGCGCCTAGAGCCCGTGCTCCACAACAAGAGAGAAGTCACCGCAATGCGAAGCCCGCCCACTGCAACGAAGAGTAGCCCCCGCTTGCCACAAGTAGAGAAAAGCCCACGCGCAGCAACGAAGACTCAACGCAGCCAAAAAAAGAAAAAAATAATTACAGCTCTTTAAGGAGGATGTATGTGTCTCTTCCCACGGAGGTGGAGGTAGCATGAAGGTGTTTTTTCCTGTTTAGAAGACTGAGAATCTAGAGCACAGGGTCTCACACTCTGGCCAGAAGAACTGATATTCTTAATAAAATCTCTGTTGTTCTGCTTGACAAAATGCATTCACTCCATATCTCTATGAAAATGAATTAAACCAATTAGGAAATCCAAGTAAAAAATTGATATATTAATTTTTAATAGACTACATTTCAGTGTGAGATGGCTACTCAGTTATTCACTTGCCTCATACCCTGTGGTAAAGCTTTAGGAGTAGAGGAAGAAGATACAATTAATAAACCTTGCCTGTCTAAATTCATCACAGGCTAACGTTATCCTTTGCCATTTTCCCAATGACAGAACATACATAGCGGGTGGTGGCTGAATTGCCTTCTGCTTCCTGCTGAATCTTTCTTCAAGATTGTGAACCTTTAATCAGAAGTGACATGTTTCTGACCCAATGTTACATATAGGAGGTGTACAGACATATGAAATCAAGGGCTGCCCCCTCACACCAAAAGACAAACAGCTATTTTTAGATGGGTCAACTACTACCAGAAGAGTAAGAAAGTCACACCTTCCATAAGAACTGTCCTAATAATCAGCATCAGTACATCTGCTGAGCCATTTATTTAACTGATGACACCAAAAGTTACAACAGCACAAATACAAGATTACAAATTGTGTTGCAAAAAGCTTTGCCTGTTTGTCACTAAAATACTAAGTAAATTTGAAATAGTAGTCCTGCATTTTATAGCAATAACTACATATTTCACCTTATGTCAAAGCCATAAACCATATCCTATATTGGATAAAGGAATATACCCCAAATATGTCTTATAATGGTTAAATAATGATGGTGAGCAGAGTTTTATTGATATGGCAAACATGTTTATGGTGCACTCATCGTTAAAGAAAAAAATAAGATCAGAAAATTGTATGTATAATGTGAATCTGTTTTATGACAAATTACCTATATGCTTTTTTACTAGAAAAATATCTGGAAGAGTATAAAGCAAGATGCAGGTATGATTAAGTCTGGGTGATAGGATTAAGGGTAGCTATATTTTCATAACTTAACTGTATTTTCTAAATGTTTAATAATAATTATGTAACATCTCATAAGAGGAAATGGGTTTTGTTTTCATGTTTTTGTTGAACAATTTAGTAACGTGCTAAAATACTTATGATATAATGTTAATGACTTAGCATATTCAGTCCAATTGGGATTCACATTCTAATTTTCATAAAAAAATATACATTTTTACATTCACAAAAGGGTGCCATCAGTTGACAATTCAGGTTTTCTTATATACCTGAATGCACTGGTTTTGTTTTTGCCTTCTTAATTAATCAGAAGATTTTTTTCAAGAAGATAACTACAATTGCTAAAGCACTGCAATATCACATTAAATACTGCTGTATGCATAATAAGGTGGAAGTCCTAGATCAGCAAAATCACAGGTATTGAGATTTTGGGAGTGATAATAAAATTTAGAAATAATTTAAGTGAATAATTATAAGAACTACTAAATGTAAGATTAGAATGCAGCTCTCCTAATTCTCTGATCAGTGTAGTTATCACTAGCTTTCTGAAATCTAATAAATATCTCCTATTTTAAGTAAATAACAGTCTAAATTATACCTATGTAACATTCTTTATGATGCCATGTCAACACCAGATTAAACCTGATTTTTATTGGCTAGTGCTTTAGTTGAATTCATCAGCAGAAATCCTGTACTTTCTATGACATTTTTCCTTGAAGTGTTCTGAAAATAATTTGATTGGGCCAATTTTATTTTGGAATAAAATACAGATAATCTGTTTGGAATATGTGCTTTATAAATTGCTAGGAATTCTTCTGCCTAGTCAATGAGAAGTCTGTTGTCACCACTGCTACAGCTGGGTTCATCCCAAGAAAATATTCTTCCCTACCTCCAGTTATATCTCCTAACAGAAATATCTAAATAGTATCGTAAAAGAAAGCAGGTATTTTATTTTATGATCACATTGGTATAACTGAGTTATCAACTAGCCAAGAGTGAAGGTAAGAATCTATATTTAAGGATTTTATTGCTCTTTAACCACAAACTATAAACTTAGACTTGAAAAACAACATTATTCATCACTTTTCTTAATTATTCCTGCAGATCTTTAAACAAGGTTGAGAAAACAGATGCATGATAAGACGTGATGAGAATAAGAGGAAAGGCCTGGTTTAAGAGAAACTATATAATGCTTGATTAAATGAAAATTACTGAGTGCATGCTACAAATGAGGTACTGGGTTTGGGGCTACAGGGCAGCTTCTAAAGGCTGTCATGGCCACTTGGGTCTCAAGCCACGCATCTAGTTTCCTTCCTCTTCATCTCAGCCTGCCAGTGCAATGGCTGGAGATAATTGGCTCCACTGCAGGTTTCAATCCTCTTAGTATTTTAGTAGTCCCCTTTTTCACTTTAGACATGCCTGACCTAGACCTTTCCCATTCTCTTCAACAGACTTGCTCACTCGTGCTCCTCTTGTCCTTTTTGTTCTAGACAAAGGAGTATCTTTACAGAATCATGAAAAGATACCTGGGGTAAAATTCTACAATATAAAATCACTGCCTTGATATCTAAACCTTTCTCTGTTCCAGCCTTCTGTTTATTTATCAAATATCCTCAGCATCCATCTATTTATCAAATATTAAGTAACACTGCACACTTACTATCTACCAATTACTATGCTACTCGAAATACATAATTTCACTTCCCAGTCTGATGTCAGATTATAAAAATTTTTACATTCACTGATCTCATTTGATTCAGAAGATGATTGGGTTGTTAAAATGACATTGTCTAATTTATCTCCCCCCCTTTTTATATATGAGGAAATTAAAACCTGAAGAAGATGCTTAAGGTTCAACAAGAGGTCAGTGACAAAAGTCCAAATGAAAATACAAGTTCCATTATCATAATACTTTGTTAAGGAAGTTGGTTGCATTGCCCAATTGTGTCCATTCATCTCTTTGCACAGCATCAGAACTCTATCCTTCTAAAATGATTATCAACCTGAAAAGTAATGGAATAACTGAGAGTAAGCTGCTAATCCATGTTTTTGGCAATGGGGAAACAAAAACCCAATCAGAATGAAAACTGTTAAAACCTAGCCTATAACAGCAATAACTAAAACATTTCCCATATTTCTAAATCTCAATCTCCATTTTCTGAACTTCCCAAGTTCATTTTCTGAACTACCTTAATGCAAGTTTGTCAATTAGCTGAGCACTATCCTTAAAACTCATGCTATCCAAACACACTGTTTCAGCATGAGTGGACTCAGAGCTCCTGCTATACAGTCAAAAGCAATGGGTACATCCTTGCAGGAGGATGATTTCACAAGGAGGTTATCCGAGCTTTAAGTGTAGAGCTATGAGCATTCCTCCCTGGGTTATGGCTTAGCCTGGTTGTCTGTGGTCATGGATCCCACCCATTAAGTATGCATCCTCTGAGATGAGATGACCTCGTTTTCAGACACAGCTACTAAAAGCACATGTCACATACAGGCAATTCTCTACCTCTAAGAGATCAGAAATACCATTCTTTGGCTTCAGACTTTTAAATCTTGAGTGCTATTTCTTAGATAATAGAACCAGAGATTCCTAGGCCATTTTTTCTTTTCCAAATTTTATCATGGAAATTTTCAAACATACAGAGAAGTTGAAAGAAGAGCATGACAAACACCTATGTACCCACCATGAAATTCAACAAGCATTAATATTTTGCATACTACTTTATCTTTAATATGTTTTAATACCTAAAAATTTCACTAAGAAAACTCTACAAAAGAGGCTTACTCAGATTCTCTGAATGACTTCCCCTCCAGCCCCCTCATCCCTGCCAATCTTTGTGCATCTCAACGGAAGAAGCATTTAAGTCCTTAAAGGATTTTGCCTTGAACATGCATGACATTCGGCCCAGAGGACTTGTTCTACCTAATTTATTGGTCAGTGCCTTATATTTAAAGTCTTCCTTGAACCAGCTTTCTATGTCTAGGTCTTCATGATCGCCTTTCAATTCTCCTTATTCTGACTGATGAACCTTGCCCTTACCAACTTCTTTGCAATGATCTTGTCTGTGCCCCAGGATTCCACACAGCAAAAATCATCCCTTAGTAAACTGGGAATGGTGTGACTCTCAGAACCTAAAGATGCATCTTCCAAAGATGACTCAGGACTGCTGTTCTCTAGGGCTTTATTCTATCAATCAAGAACAAAGTCTGTATCTATGGATCTAATGCAAGCTGTTTCCATATCACTTTTCTTCACCTTCTTTTTTTCCCTTGCATGCTCTCAGGTGATTTCTACTATTCTTTATTTCCATCTGCCAGTACCTAAGGAGTAGGACAGAATGATAATGAAGAGCAACATCTTTGTATTCAAACTATTATACTTTCCGGTGCCGTAGCTGTGTAACTTGGTACACAAGTTCTTTAATTTCTTCATGTAAGACAGAAAAACAAACCAACCAACCAATAGCGCCCAGTTTGTAGGAATAAAGTCAATTTTAAATGAGATAATATAAGCAATGCTCTGGCACAGTGACACGTACAGGCTAAGTCCTTTAATGCGTACTAACTACTAATATTAATACTATTACCATTCTAAATGCTGTTTGAATGCAGTCACTATTGAACATAGAAACAAGATAAATTTCTTAGCAGACTATCAGTAACAGAGAATGACTGGGGTAGGAGAGTGGGTAAGTAGGAGAAGGAACTAAGTAGGTCTGAATCAATCCAACAGCAGCAATTTTAATTGAATTCCTTTTACTTTTTATTGCAAATGAAACTTCTTCTGTTGAAAAGGAATATCTGGCCTGCACTAAACTTCATCTGTGAAATAAACTGTTCTATTTATCAGTAAAAACTGGAATGGGATATTTACAAATTTCCTGAAAAACCTCTTATCAATTTCAAACTCAGGATTAACTACACAACTGAGAGGACAATCACAATCCATGAGTCTTCTTCTTTGTCCAGGAGTGTTAATTTTATGCACGTTAGATGTGTTCAGGAGCCTGCATATTTTGCCGTTAGCCCTTATTGGAAGTGGGGCTGAGAGGGTGATGATTTACAGTAATAGTGTCCAGTTGGTCTTAATGACAAGAATGAACAGCCACCACCTTTTTCTGTCTGATTATTGGCTTAATGATTAGAAGCCATATTTATCATCTATATTGGCCCTCTCTTGTCCCTCTCAAAGACATTTGATTGTTGATTTTTTCCCACCCATCCAACTTTGCATAGGTACTTTCAGAATTCATTGACAATCTTTACTGAGTTTATTTACAGTGTACGTGCTTTGTCAGTGCTAGGTATAACAAAGAGAACACAACTGGCTCTCTGCTCTAAATGTGGGTATCACCAAAAAAAGGAAAACACAATGTAACGTCTACATGATTGCTGTGAAGATTTGATGGGCAAAATGTATCCAGCACTGGGTCTGATGCTTAGCCAAAACTTGCTACTTCCCAGGCCTCTCTCAGCTCATTCCCTGCCAAATGAGTAACTTATTATTTCTGTGCTTCTCTCTGCCTTCTTCAGGATTCTGACTTCTTTCTGTGCTTAACTCTTAAAATGTGTGAACTACAACCTCTTTGCATTCCTCCACTGCCCATGTGGTCACCATCTCATCAAGGTCTTTGTGATACCATATTTTCATTGCAGCCACTATGGAACATAGACACAAGCAATAAATTGTAGTGGATTCCAAGCAATAAGTTTAGCACAATGTATCTACTAAGATAATTCTTTCCATAAATACTTTCAAATTCCACCACTTTGGTGGAGTCTTTGCAGACACTGTCAGTCAACTTATTTTATCTTTCCACTATTTCTCTTTTTCCCTAAGGCCTGTGAGCAGTGCCTGTATCCAATTCATCTCTTTACTTCCAATGGCTGACACAGCATACAAACATGCTCTCTCTTGGCCTCAGTCCCTCCCTCCACTGACAAACAAATGCCATTTTCTCTACAAACAGGATAAACAAACAAAGAAGCTGGCTTATAAGGATCTAAGACAATGCACTAGTCAGGAACGATGAACACAGCAGATAATGAAAATTAGATATAACAGATAAGAAAAGTGTGGGAGTGAGAGGCAACCTAGGGTAATGGTTAAGAGCTCTGGCTCTGAACTTAGAACATGACTCAGGTCCCATCTTCACTGCTTACTTTCTCTGCGATCTTAGACAAGTTACACCAGCCTTCATTTGAAATAAAGATCATAACATTTTTAACTTATGAGGTTGTTATAAGTTATTATAACTGTAATAATACATGGAGTGTACTCACTAATGTCTGACCCCTAACAAGTGTTCAATAAATGAATAATAATATTATCATTATTATGATAAAGTCACCACATGTTTATGTAAAACAGAATATATCAGAGACAACTGAACATTTCAGAATAGAGAGTCTTCCCCAATAATGCAGAGGAATTCTTTATATTGCAATGTTTTCAGAGTAAGACAGATATCTTTTTTCTTCATCTTTTTTCCAGGGAACCATCTAATACAAAATAAACTTTAAAAGAAGAAACTGTCATATTTCACAATTCATCCTCCAAAGAGCAGAGCATCACAATTCTTCTCTGATAGAAAGGTACATTTAATAGTGTAAATTCATTATTAATAAACCCGAGATGATGGCTTTATTTATTTGCAAGTCTGCTTGCTCCTTGGAGGTAAGAGGGCAAAAAAAGCCTTCCTGTTCTCAGAGGACCAGACCCAGTTCATAGAGCTCAGGAACAATTTATGAAACAGAATATCTGCCACATTCAAACAAGTATTTGGCACTCATCATTTTTTTCCACTTTAAAGACACCCTGTGTCTAAGCTATTTTGATATTGTTTATCCCTACTCCTTAAAGAAAGCAGCTTTAGGATCAGCAGCTGATATTGGAAGATAATTCAGAAAAACTTAGGCTTAGCTGGGATAAGTCCCTTTGTAAACATGGAACACTGAGCTCTCAGATGTCTATTGACTAGGAGCTTTAACTGCTTATCAGCAGAATTAAAGGAGGACTAAGGAAAACAGCACAGTATGCCCCTCCAAAAAAGAACAGTAACTACGGTGTTCAGGAAGAGTTCAATTTTGAAATGGACGCTACAGACCTGAGGCCGTAAAGGACCGTTCCATCTGGATGCAGGCGGATCATGCGGTTCTTGACAGTCACTCCGTGCACAAACGACTTCTTATCGTTCAGGAAGTAAGTATCGGGCACCCAGAGCTGGTCTGCCACTCTATTGTCCAGAGTCAAGTTTAAAGGTATTACATTATAGGACAGCCTCTTATCTCTCCAAGCTTGCTGGAAGTACATTGTCAAGGTATAATCCTGTGAAATTGAGAAGATAAAAGAAAAAAAATGGTTATTTTGTACATAAATGGACTTGGGAGACAGGCAAACGCTTCAGTATTCACAAGAAAATATACACAACCAAATACCAAAAACATGTATTATTCACATATAGGCAAATATTAATTTACTAAACCCATTCTTACTGAGCCCGTACTATGTGTCGGGCACCACAGTATATACAGCAGTGAAGAGAGCATATCCTTGTGAAATTTATCACACATTATTCAGGAAGAAAGATGGTAAGAAATAATTATTTAATAATTAATTTGTCTTAAAGTGCGGTACCCAGGATTGTTTTAGGTGGAACATAAATACAATTGTAAAAAGTGGTTAATTTATTACAGCAGTAATTATAAGAGATTATAATGAGAATCTCAATCTGTCTGATCAAAGTGAGTTTCCTAGTGGAGGTGACATTTATACTGAGACTAATGTAGCTTCCCCCCTATCTAAAAAATATTAGCTCAGTTAGTATTTCATGAGAATTTTGGGGATTCTGGATCATCAGGCTAGGCTCTTTTGTTTTGAGAAACTGTGCGTTGTTATAAAGTGAGCACTGGTCTTGGAGTCACAGGCTCCAGCATTTTCCAGCTATTTCTAGGAGTAAATTTACATAACTTCTTTTCACTTCAGTTCCTTAACTATAAATGGGCTTTTAATATATCCCTGATCTATCAGAAGATTATTATGACAATTAAATATATAACTCAAATGCAGTCTGTAAACTACAAAAAGCTATAAATTATGAATAAAGTATTTACATACATATTGTGACATGTTTTCTCCATTAGACACCTATGGGTACAATGTAATTGCTCTTTCACCCTCATTTGAATGACTAAATGAAGGACCAAATATTCATTTGAAAAGGATAATTACCATTCTATTTTAATATCAGTTCACAATGCCCTACTTGAGGGCTTTAAAAAAAAAAGAAAACTAGAATTATGTATTAATCACCTCTGCAACCTGAGAGCCAGCACAGTCCTAGGGCACAAATAACGAATGAATGGATATCCAATATGGTATGCCTATTGGATTTCTGCACATACCTGCCTACTTTTGTGGATAAAATACACACTTCAATCTCTGTGAAGTCCCTGAGTTTTTCCAACCCTTGCTGAGATTTATACATCTTAATTTGGCTATGCAATTTTAAAATATGACTTGCAAGGTATTACCTGCTAAAAACATTAAATAGCTTCATAGGAAAAGTATAATCCTCCAGCAAAAAATTTAAATATTTTCCCTGGTTTCACAAATATACAAATTTTTATCTCATTCAGAAGTCAGTGTAGAGCTGACTTCTGAATGAGAAGCACAGAATCAAACTTCTATTCTAACAGAAGAATATTAATAGCCTAAAGGTATATCAAAACATTGTAGGTGAAATTTACTTGAGTGGATTACTTTAGTCAGTGCTCTGGACTGCTCCAGCACACTCTGCTTTATTAAAGAATTAGTCTGAGGATCTCTAGCATAGCATCCTGATTTATAATAAAAGCTAACTTGAAGACTTACGAATTCTATAACTAGAGAACAGAAAATGGATCAGATACGTTTTTTACATGTCTCTATGTTGCAAACGGCCTAAAAACTTGGCCATAAATAAAATAGGCAATTTATATTGTGCTTGAGAGAACACACTTAGTGATTTCTGATTCTTGGAGATAAAATGGAAAATTCAGTTATTATCTTTATTAGAAGATGAAGCTACATAAGCCCTCTTAAGAGTTAGGGGAGATAACACAGTTTGGAAGGTGCTGGAGCTTATCAGTCAGCTGAGATGTGTTTGGACACAGGAAATTGTATTTTCTTTGGGGCTAAGTAAATGGTAATATTGTGAGATCCAGAGTCATATGCTAACTCCTGTTATTTGTCAGCAAGGCAGTGCCTGCTAAGAAGTGCCCCCAGACAGATCCTGGTGATTCTGCTAACTGTCGCATCAGTTTTCATTCCTTTTATTTTTAAATGACACATCATGACACTGTCAAGAAAGGAAGAGGTTCCTGAATCGAAAAAATGTTACTGGACATAAAAGGAAACAATGGTTCTGTGTTCTACCCTCTCTCCCAGACCCTCATGCCCCCAGGATAAATGCTTTGAACTTTTATGTAGAAAACATCTTTTACACCCATCTAACAAGCCTGACTTCAGGAAGCTGCATCACCGTTGGTTTATTCAAACTGAATAACAGCAAGTAAACCAGTTCTGGGTGCTCCACAATCCATGGCATCACCATGCAAGAAGCAGTTAGATAATCAAAACTAAAACCAATTGACTTTCAATGCTGAGGAAGATGGAGTAAGCCTACTTACTACAGGCTCTCTCTCCTGCTAATCACAACCAACCATCCTGGAAAGAATAAAAAAGCCACCATCTAAGGACTGTGCAAAGTGAAAACTAATAGGCAGATGGGTAGAGATCAAAATGTGAAGAAAACCCATTACAACAGTGAGCTTCTTATTTATTTTTTCTGCCTCTTTTATCTTCTTAAAGTAACACACACTCACACAAACACAGCCAAAAGCAAAAATAAATGGAGAGATATACCAAGTTCCTGGATTTGAAAAGTGAGTATTGTTAAGATGTCGATTCTCCTCAAATTGATCTGCAGATAAAATTTAAAAATTTAATCCCAATCAATATCCAAGCAGGATTTTTGTAGATATGAACAAGCTGATCCTAAAGTTTATATGGCAAGCAAAGGAATGAGAATAAACAAAACAATTTAGAAAGGAAAGAACAAAACTGGAGGATTCACACTACCTAATTTCAAGACTCACTCGGAAACTACATTAAGACAATATGATAGTGTAGTATTGATAGAAACATAGATCAACAAAACAGTAGAATCTAAAAATAAACCCACACAAATATGCTCAAAGATTTCTGACAAAGGTAGAAAGGTAGTAGATTTGAGAAAGCATAATATTTTCAGCAAATAGTGTGAATCAACTGGAGCGTGCAAATGTAAATAAATAAGCAAACAAGTAAGCAAGATAGATGTCTAAGTTAGTGTGAGATCCACATATTCACTATTGTATATGTGAAATTTGTAAATGTGACACTCCCACATCCCAAAGGTAGGTGGTCTCCAAACTTTAAAATTGTACATAAGTAAATATGTTGAACAAGGCCCCCAAAATAAAACAAAACAACAACACAACTGACCATTTCAAGTGCTGATGATGATGCAGAGCAACTAAAACTCTTACACATTGCAGGTGGGAATACAAATAATCAGCCACTTGGAAAACAGCTGGACAATCTCTTACAGAGTTAACATACATTTGACATACAACCTAGCAATCCCACTCCTGTGTGCAAATGTTCAGAGCAGCTCTTGATACATGCAACATCATCAATGATTTTCAAAGAAAGTTAAGTCAAAGAAGGCAGATTCAAAAGAATACACATTATATGATTCCATTTATGTGAAATTTTGGAAAACGTAAAACTATAGGAACAAAGAACAGATGAGTGCTTCTCTGTTATTTGAGGTGCTGGAGAGGTTGACTACAAAAGGACAGCATGAGGAATGATTTTGGGTAGCAGAACTGCTCTGCATCTAAACTGTAGTGGTGGTTACACGACTCTAGGCATTAGTTAACTCATAGGACTATACACCAAAATGAGTGCATTTTTCTGTATGTAAATTTAAAAAACATATTTAAAAACTGCTTAAACAAAACAAACAAACAAAAAACCCCATGATCTCTAAGGTCAGACACACCCAGGTTCTTACCCCAGTACTTTCATGGCCATCTGTCATAACCTCGGTTGAGGTACATGAGTCTGTTTCCAACTCAAAAGAAGAAACTGAGGCTAATTAAATTAGGAATTGGGGAAAACAAGAGCTGCTTTGACACCTGGAGGGGGGTGGAGTACAGCGATGCTACAAAATAAGTCATCTCCATGCATACCAGGGGACACATGGCCCCATCAGGATGCACTAATAAGATTACCACTAAATGGTTATAGTTTCACAATTCCCCATGTGTACAATGAAGCAGTTGGACTACGTAGTTTCCAACTCCACCCCTAGGAATAAAACAATTCCATTCTAAGAAATGCTTTGCCACCCCTGTGTTCAAATGCATCTCGCCATTTCAAAATCTTCTAAACATCTAAAGTACTTTCATAATTGTTTCTTGCTGTCTTTGTAATTCATTCCCAATTCCAAGATTCAAACTCTTCCTGTTTCTTTGGTTTAGTGTTCTACAAAATATATGGTATGAAATAATTTGTGTATGTGTTTATTATCTTTTTTAACTCTATTATTTTGTGAACTTCCTATTCTTTTTTTTTTTTTTTTTTTTTTTTTGCGGTACGCGGGCCTCTCACTGTTGTGGCCTCTCCCACTGCAGAGCACAGGCTCCGGATGCGCAGGCTCAACGGCCATGGCTCACAGGCCTAGCCGCCCTGCGGCATGTGGGATCTTCCCGGACCGGGGCAGGAACCCGTGTCCCCTGCACCGGCAGGTGGACTCTCAACCACTGCGCCACCAGGGAAGCCCTGAACTTCCTATTCTTGCTCTACGAACATTTTTCTGTTTACCTCCTGTTACTGTATATTTGATAGGTGGATATCAATCTACATAAAACATTTTATTATTTTGCTGTTTCCTTTTAAAGTTATTCTTATAGTTTAACTTTATAGTTTAAAACAAAAAAATATCAGTAGTTCAGAGGGCTTCCGTATACTTTTCACACAGCCTCCTCTAAGATTAACATTTTGCATAATTATAGAACAATATCAAACTAGGATATTAACATTAATATAATACTATTTACTAGACTACAGACCTTATTAGAATATCACCCGTTTATTCACTAATGTTCTTTTTCTGTTCCAGGATCCAGTCCCAAGATCCCACCATGTATTTAGTTTTTCTGTTCCTTAGCATCCATCAATCTGTGAGAGTTCCTCAGTCTTTCCTTGTCTTTGATGATGTAATGCTTTCGAAGAGTACTGGTCAGTTATCTTGTTGAATGTCTCTCAATTTGAGTTTGTCTGATGTGTTCACGATGAGACTGAGTTTATACAATTTTGGCCAGAATATCACCAAAGAAACACTGTATCCATCATATAACGGGTATATGATGTCAATATGTCTTATTATTGGTGAGGATATTAATCTTGAACAGTTGGTTAATGTAGTATCTGCCCCATTTCTCCACTGTGAAGTTACTATTTTCCTTTGTAATTGATAGATATCTTGGGGTAGGTACTTTAGAACTATGAAAGCAATAAGGTTATTAGGCTGACTTCTATAATCACTGTGTTTTGGGGTTTTGCATACTTTCCAAATTTCTATTTATCTTCTTTCAACTCAACCTGAATCGACATATTCAGTCAGTTGACAATGCTTAACTATTAATAAGACAAACCAAAAGAAGTAAATACCAACATAAGCCATTTAAGGTGTTTTACCGTCAAATAATGGGAAATACCTTCTTGAGGCTCATTCTCTCCACCTACTCCTTTCACAGATTAGTGGCATCATTCTGGCCACAGCACGTGCCTGCTTCCAGTATAGACTTTCACTCTGGATGGTGCAGCATCTTACCCTGGTCTCAAGCCTGCCAGTTGCACTTGGGTGGTGTATATTCCCACCTCGACTTGCTTCAGATTTCTCCTACCTTCATTTATGTCTATGGTTTTCCATATGCTTTTTCTTCTCTGGAGACCATTTCCAAGCTTTCCTTTTTTTTTTTTTTTTTTGCAATGCATGTTTATGTATATGGGAACAATTATAAATGTAATTATGTCATTTTCCCTAACTTTGTGTTTTTTTTCCTATTTCTCTGTTTGGGGAGAAGATGGTGGTGTAGGGGATTGGGTTCACAGGTATTTGGTCTGCCATCTGAGGACATAAAGACGCCTAACAGTTACTTTTTTAATGATCAGGGTTTTTACGGTTTATTTTCATCACTGATAATGTGTGGGTTGTTTAATTTGCTTTACCTATTGCAACTACATCTTCTAAGCTTTGAAAATTGCTGCGGCTGTCCTAGAATCTTGAGCTTTGGTGATTAATCTTGTTTCGTGGTCTTCCAGGTAACAATTTTGTCTCCAAAATTAGATATGTTCAGAGAAATATCTTCTCTCTCTGCTCAGGATTTATAATTTTGAAAGAAAATTTAAAAATTTAGCTTCATCTTATTATCCCTTGTTGAAATAACAACTGAGTCTAATATACTATCATGTGTTACTTTCCTTTAACTTATGCTAGATTGATTCTGAGCTAAGAATCTGAGCTTCTGGCTTTTGTAAGATAGGGCTAATGTATTTAAGGAAGTAAAACCTGTGATTATAGGATTATATTATAGAAACTGTGAGTGCAAGTTTAATTTAAACAAAATTCAAGTTTTGTGTGAATAAAACTCCATGACAGTTTGTTCAAATAGCACATTCATAGCTTTTACTATCATTCTTTGCATAGCCTTTTAATTTGGGGCATGTTTAGAAAAGTCTTTCATTATTTTTGTTTGGCTTTTCCACTTTTAAAAAAGGTGACACAAGAGTATTGAATTCCAAAGGTTAGGATGCCAAATTATTTCCCTAATTTAAAACTTCTGTTTTTACTCCCTCATGGGAGAAAAGACATTACATCTGATGAGGAAATTATCACCTAAATAAACACCATAGTAAGACAGAGTAAGCACATTCATAGTAATTACACAGTAAGCATATTCTCAACATCATAAGCTGTTACCCCCTTGAAAGCAAAGATTGTCCCTTATTCCTGTGTATATGACCAATACTGTGCATACTTTCTGGTAAATGGTAACAACTACCATTACCTGTGAAATGGTATAAATTTCCTTGCAAATACTTGGGAGTATGTACAGAGGTCTCTAATCTGTGCATACCCTTTGCTCTGATATTTACATTCCAAAGGATATTTGTAGAAAATAATTAAGCAGTACAGTCTGACAGCTTTATCTCCAAATATTACAACTCTCTTACTTCTGTTTCCAATGCTAATAACCTAGTCTCAAACACCATTACTTGTTAAGTGATTATAATGCCACTGTTACTCAGTGGGGACTGCTACTGTCTCCTTGCTTCTGACCCTTTTCCTCTCGTGGTGGTAGGAACGAAAAACAGATCACACGTCTACCTTGGTTAATTATCACCCAAAGGCTTTTCATTGCATTCAGAGTAAAACACAAACTTATGACTTTGGCCTTTAAGTTCCTATATGACCTGGACTCTGCACACCTCTTTGATCTTACCTACTACCTGTGCTCTTCCCTCACCTCACCTCACTAAGACTAACCACGCTAGCTTTTCTTCTCTTTTACAAATATTACAAGCTTTTTCAGCCTTAACTTTGTCCTAACTAGTGACTAACTGGAAAAACTATGTCCCCAAGTGTGGTTGGCTCTTTCTTGGGACTCAGAGCTCAACTAAAATGTCAAATCTATTCAGTGGGACCGTCCCTGACCATCTTACTCCCAACCCCATCGAACCTTATCACATCCCCCGTTTTTATTATGTTTATAGCATTTATCACTTTTTCAACTAATCATAATCATTTATTGGTTTACTTTTTTATTTTTCATTTCTCTCAACTAGAAGGTAAGTTCCATGAAAATATAAAGCTTTCCTAAACTTGTTCATCACTGTAACTCCATGCTTAAAAGAGAGCTTAACACGTACTAGCAATAAAAATCTATATATTGAAAAATGTGAAAGAATAAATGTAAGACAATGTACATTTATTCCCCTAAAATATGTACTACTATATTAGTAATAAAATCAAAATTAGTAAAGACCTAAATGTTCATCAGCATGAAACTGAGTAAATAAAACATAGTACTAATATATAGTGTAATATATGCAGGAATTAAAATAACATTGTAAAATATTTATTGACATGAATAGGTATTCTCAACATACTATTAATATATTACTATATATTATTATTTTTAAAGAATACTGAAAAACAATAAGCACAACGTGATTCCATTTCAGAAACATACAGGTATATATTGGGGAAATGTGTCTAATAGCAAACATAAATATTAACAGTGATATCTCTTTATGGCAAGATAAGTGATTTTCAATTGTTTTTGTTTTGTTCTATATATTTTTGTTTTATAAATATAAATTATTTATGCAACAAAAATTATATAACCAATTCCTTGTTGAATTAAATTATAAAAATAGAACCTAGCATTACGAATATGTCTTCACTCTCTGCATATTTTAGAGCTCAGCATGAAGAAAAAGGAAATATACTCATAGTCACAAATAAATGAGAAAACCTAAGCCTTTCAGCTTGTTATTAACAAAGCACACATCTCCTTTGTATTGACCAAAGGATATTGCCTAGAATCACATAAGAAGTAAGAGCTTTAAGTGGCCACTATTCTTTCTTTTGAAAGTTCACATTTAAGCCATCACTGAGAAGCAAAAATCCATCCCTATTTTTCTTTCTAACCACCAAAGATGAGATCCCAGAATCTTCCTTTGGCACTAACTTCAGTCTTCTTCAATCTGTTAGGAAATTTCACTTTATTTCTAATGTAAAGCCTTCATATCTGTTTCTTATTTAATACTCAGTGGAGATGAACACACACACACCTGTTCACTCTAGTTTTAGCTTTAATAGCATCCTCTACACTGCACTGGAAGTTCAAGTCCACAGATTCTTCTACAAAAGCGTTCAAGGAGATGCCACCATTTGTATAGTCCCAGCTCCTTACAAGGCTTTTCCCAGTCTTTTCTAGTCACTTCACCTCTTGCTATCTGTTTCCTTATCCACAGTGAATGAACTGAGATAGAGTGAGGATCCCTGTTTAAGGGTGTCAGGTGTTCCAGGATTCTGTCACTCCATTTAACTTCAACTAATCATCTTCCTGAAACTTTTGCTTGAACTGAATTTTTCTGCATTCCAACAGACAATCTTTTACTTTCCATTCTGCTTATTATTCTTCCCCATGCCCCTCCTTTGCTGCTTACCCCAATCATACCCATCCTCTCAGCATTCATGAGCACCCTTACTACTTCTCCCCATCACAGTCCATGTTCATCCTCTGACTCCTTTAATGTGGTGGTCTGTAGCATCCTAAGCATTGTTGAATTGAACTGCTACCTCTTATAATGTTATTTAGAGGAGACAGGAAATCTCCCAACTAAACTGCACTGTTTTCTCTGAAGTCAGAAACCATGCCGTCATCTCTTTACAAGTGATCCAAGCATCTTGTCTTTAACACAATTGATCCTTCATGAATATTTATTCATGGGCACAATAAAGCTTCTTCTCACTTCTTCACTCTTCCTGCATGGGTTTCAAATTTTGATTCTTTAAACCTCTTTACTAATCACTATTCCTGAATCCCCCTAGAGATTTGTTCTCTCCACCCACTGGCATTTGAGAATGAGTTTTCATTCTATCCTTTTTCCACGTTTCAAACACCCTCAGAGCTACTGTTGTTCTTTCAGTTTTTCATAGCTTCTCTAGTTCTACTAGAAAAGTCCCCAGGGCTGGGGATGAGGATTTCTGAAGGACACAATTTATCTGTCCAAAGCAAAAAGAACTCAGAGAGAAGTGTGAATATTCCCACAAAGCCTAGCTCTTTAAAATGTTTTCCGTCTTCCACATCTCAGCCCACAAATTGCTGATCCAATTATAGGTCATGGTAATATTTCCACATTCTCAACCTCATAAACTAGAATGTAATGGAGTAAAACTCAGCTCCCCCTTAATAGAAGCCATCACACCAGATGTTCAGTTGCAATATTTTGGAAGAAGCACATGGTAGCAGCTCTAATTGCTAGAGACACATTTAGGACACGAGAGCTGCACCAAAGACCACCCATAAGGGAAATCCAAGATTGGAAGTGATTGATTATTTTCTTGTATGTGAAACTACAACACACATGGTCAATGCAATAAGCTTTCCCACTATTTTTGTTTAGCTCATTTTGTATTTTATTACAGATTCACCTTCTCAGTTATAATGGGACTCAATCTAAGGATGGCTAAAAAATCAAGCAAGTATAACTCGTTATATCTGTCTCTTATATTAATACATAATACCCTCATCAGGGGACTCAGTTCACCCTGAGATAATCAACATTAAACATACACTTTGGGGTTTCCCTGGTGGCGCAGTGGTTGAGAGTCCGCCTGCCGATGCAGGGGATACGGGTTCGTGCCCCGGTCCGGGAGGATCCCGCATGCTGCGGAGCGGCTGGGCCCGTAAGCCATGGCCGCTGAGCCTGCGCGTCCAGAGCCTATGCTCTGCAACGGGAGAGGCCGCAACAGTGAGAGGCCCGCGTACCTCAAAAAAAAAAAAAAATACACTTTGTATGTATGATTTGTTTTCTCATTTTGTGCTTTTAAATTACTCTATAACTTTATCTCAAAGAGTTATTGCTTTAGAGAATTTTGCATTCTAATTAGCCTGTCCCTTATATATACCTTATATCTACCTAACCTTGGCCCTGGGCTAAACCTTTTTACATGTATTATCTCATTAATCATCACAACAGCTCTGTAAATTATGCACTAGTTCTCTAGGTACTAGCTGCTGTGAGACCTTCATGCTGCTTACCCTCCCTGAGACATCCTGCTCTGTAAAACAATGGAAATAATAGTTCCCAGTAATAAGTAAATTTACCCAAGGAAAGTAATTAGCAGAATGCCTGGCTCATAATAAGTGCTCTACAAACATTTGCCGTTATGATGCTCATTATTCTCATTACTGCCATTTTCCAGGTGACACATCTGAAACAGAGAGGTCAGTGACTTTCTTATGTCATTCAGTCAATAATTTTCTAGGTGTTGATTTGTCCAGGGGGCTCTCTGGTGATGGAGCCCATGTTCTTAGTACTGTATTGAGCTGCCTCTGGAACACTCACCTCCTTGTCAGTTTCGATTGACTCATCATTTCCCAACATTGCATTTATTCTCCTTTACCCCCTCCAAAAAGAGGGAGAAAACATACCTCGACCTAACTTTCTATCTACACAGCCATATTTACAGCAACAAAAAAAACTAGAACAATTTTGGGCATACGTAAATTACAATATTTCTTGGTTGGTGGGGTGAATGTTGATTTTGAGAACTCTCTGGGATTTGATACTGAAGTTGTGCATACAGGCACATGCATGTGTTCCGGAGTACACATAAAGAGACCCAATTTTACACAAAAGGTATTTATATCAACCCACTTTGATCTCGCAGAATGATGAAAACATCTCTGGTTTTTGCAGGGTGTATATACCTTACTACTGAGAAGTCCAAAGTAACCAGAGGGACTGTAGGGTAGTATGTGTAGTAATGTACTTATTCAGACGTAATTCAATTGGAATAATATTTCTAGCCAACTAAAACATGTTCATCCTAAGCTGAGTATTTCATACCCACTTCAGGAGGTTTGTTCAACAGAATGGTGGCAATGATTACTTAACTCTTAAATTAAGCTGCAAGAAATTCCATTTTTTTTTGAGTTGAAAAATGTTTGAATTTTGACAGTTTTATATGGTTCAACCCAAATATATGGTAGCTGGTATAAGACTAAAATTATTAAATTTATTTGTCTAAAATTAGTAATTTTAGGTTCTAAATAATTTGCAACATACACTCATACATCCTATTTTTGAAGAAAAAGCTTATGATTTTTATAATTGCATTTTTTAATGGTTCTGAAATTTGTGTTCAGAATAAAACTGATATAAACCATTAAAAATGCAATTATAAAAATACTAAGGTTTTTGTTTTTCAAAATTAGTATGTGTGAGCATTCCCTTTTCATTTTTTTGTCTTATCTTAGTGATTCCTAAAAAAAGCTACATTTATAGGAAAACTTAATACTAAAAGAAAATTACATTACTGTATAGCAGACACTACCCTAGAGTCCTTAATAAATTTTTGTCTCTTTCCCTTCCTACACTCACTCAAATTAATCGTTTTCACATCTGTTAATAACTACATGATGCAATCAATTGTACCTCTAAAAATCCTTTTTATTAGGAATTAATGTTATGCCCTTATGCCCACCATTATAAGAGTGATCTTCTTAGGATGTATCTAGTTTTAATATCTCTGAGATCTGGGTGCGACTAACTAAAAGTTGGCTAGTGAAAAAAGTTGGCTATGTTTGTTTTCTGCTATGGATTCAGAGAAGGCAAAGTGTCAAGGCACCAGTGGAGGGAGTCCGAGGGGGCAATGGAAAGAACACTGAATTGGAAAGTAGGAGACATGATTGAGGGCTTCCTCCATTACTTATTATCTGATGGTCTCAGAGAAGGAGCTTAACCTCTCTACATTTCAGTTTTTGCTTCTGTGAAATGGGATTACCAATACTGTACCTGAGAAGCATGTACCTTGTAACTTTACCCCAAGACACACATCAAACATGATATGTAAAAGCTCTCATTAATGTCTATATGTGGGAAGCAGCATAGCCTAATGTTTAGGCAGAAGGTTTCTGGATTCCAGAGGGTTGGTTGAAATTCCAGCTCCACCACTTACTTCGTGTATAATCCTTGGCACATATTTTAATATCCCAAAGCTTGGGTCTCCTCAACTGTAAAATAATGATTACCTCATTGGCTGCTGGCAGAAATAAATGAAATAATATAAATCCAAACCCTGATGATCATAGCACTCAATAAGTAGGCAGTGTATACCATTAAAGCATTAATTTAAGAGTGTTGATTTTTATTAATTGTTCATGAAAAAGTTAAAGAAAAAGCCAACAGGAAAAATGATTGCATTTGCTAACTTTGCTGAAAAGATAAAAATTTACTATTATTCCCCAGTTTACAACCAAATGAATGAAAACTGTTATAAGTAAACAAAATGGTACAAAATTATATCGGGGCTCTCCCAAGAAGGAAAAGCCCAGGACCTGATGGATTCACTGATGAAGAAAGAATTTAAAGAAGAATTAACACTAATCCACCCCAAAATCTTCCAAATAATTGAAAAGGAAGGAACCTGATACCTGATACTAAAACCAGGGGGATTTATTCCTGGAATGCAAGAATGGTTCAACATAAGAAAATTAATCAATGCAATATAACACATATAACACATTACCAAATGAGGGGGAAAAGCCATGTGATTATTTCAATTGATATAAAAAAAGCATTATATAAAATTCAATACTTTTTCATGATAAAAACACACAACAAACTAGGAATAGAAGGAAACTACCTCAGTATAATAAAGGCCATATATGACAAGCCCACAGCTAACATTCTATTCAATGGTCAAAGCCTGATAGCTTTTTCTCTAAGATCAGGCACAAGACAAGAATGCCCACTTTTACTACTCTTATTCAACACAGTACTGGAAATCCTAGCCAGAAGAATTAGGCAGGAAAAAGAAATAAAAAGCATCCAAATTGGAAAGGAAGAAGTAAAATTATCTCTGTTCACAGAAAACATGATGTTATATGTAGAAAATCCTAAAGATTCCAAACACACACAAACACAATAACTGTTAGAATAAATGAATTCAGCAAAGTTTCAGGATACAAGATCAAGACTCAAAAATCAGTTGTGTCTCTATACACTAACAACAGGCAATCCAAAAAAGAAATTAAAAAAAAAACTCAGTTTACAATAGCATCAAAAAGAATAAATTATTTAGGAACAAACAAAGGAGGCAAAAGACCTGTACTCTGAAAACTACAAAATGTTGTTGAAAGAAATTAAAGAAGTCACAAAAAATTTGGAAGACATCCTATGTTCATGGTTTGGAATGCTTAATATCATTAAGTTACCTACAGTATTAATGCAATCCCGATCAAAACCCAAACAGTGTCTTTTGTAGAAATAGAAAAATCCATCCTAAAATTCACAAGGAATCTCAAGGGATCCTGAATAGCCAAAATAACCTTGAAAAAGTAGGACCAAGCAGATGGCCTCACACCTCCTAATTTAAAAATGTGTTACAAAGCTTCAGCAACCTGAACAGTGTGGTACTGGCATAAAGACAGATACACAGACCAACGGAATAGAATGGAAAGTCGAGAAATAAACCCTTGTATATATGGAAAATTATCTTTAACAGGAGTCCCAAGACCACTCAATGGGAAAGATATAGTAGTCTCTTCAACAAACTATGCTAGAAAAAGTGGAGATCCACATGCAAAAGAATGAACTTGGACCCTTATCTTACACATATACCAAAAGTAACTCAAAATGTATTAAAGACCTAAATGTAAGACATAAAAATGAAGACAATACAGGGAAAAGCTTCACAATATGGATTGGCCAATGATTTCTTGGAAATGAGATCAAAAGCATTGGCAACAGAAGCAAAAATATACAAATGGGACTATAGCAAACCTAAAATGCTTTGTGCGTCAAAGGACACAGTCACTAGAGTGAAAATACAACTTATGGAATGAGAGAAAATATTTGCAGATCATATATCTGACAAGGAGTTAATATACAGAATATATAAAGAATTCCTACAACTCAGCAATAAATAAATAAATAACCAGACTGAAAAATGGGCAAAGGACTTAAATCGACATTTCTCCAAACATGACATACAAAAGGCCAATAAGCATATAACAAGATTCGAAACACCACTAATCATTAGAGAATGCTAATCAAAACCACAATAGATATCACCTAATATCCATTAGAATGTCAAAGGAAGGAAGGAAGGAAGGAAGAAAGAGAAAGAAAGAAAGAAAGAAAGAAGAAAGAAAGAAAGAAAGAAAGAAAGAAAGAAAGAAAGAAAGAAAAGGAGAAAGAAAGGAGGGGGAGAGAGGGAGGAAGGGAGGGAGGAAGGAAGGAAGGAAGGAAGAAAGAATAAAAAAGAAAGAAAGAAAAAGAAAAGGGAGGAGGGAGGGAGGGGAAAAAAGAAAGGAAGAAAATAACAAGTGTTGATGAGGATGCAGAGAAATTAGAACTCTTCCACATTGTTGGTGTGAACGCAAAATGAAGGAACTGCTATGAAAAACAATATAGTGGTTCGTCGAAACATTAAAAATAGAATGACTATATGATCCAGCAATCTCACTTCTGGGTATATATAGACAAAAGAATTGAAAGCAGGATCTCTAAGAGATATTTGCACACTCATTTTCATAACAACATTATTCACAATAGTCAAGAGGTGGTAGCGACCCAAATGTTCATTAGCAGGAGAGTGGTTAAACAAAATGTTGCATAAACAATGGATTAGTTTTCAGCTTTAAGAGGGAAGAAAATTCGGGCACATGCTACAACATAGATGATGCTTGAGGCCGTTATGCTAAGTAAAGTCACCTAATCACAAACAGATTCTGCTCATGTGAGATATCTAAAATAGTCAAATAGTCCATTGAGACAGAGAATAGAATGGTATTTACTAGGGGCTGGGAGGAGAAGGAAAGGTAGAGTTGTTTAATGGGTACAGAGTTTCAGTTTTGCAAGATGAAAAGTGTCCTGGAGATTAGGGGCATAACAATACGAAAATACTTATTGCTACTGAACTGTACACTTAAAAAAGTATATTAGGGAAACTTAATTAACTAAGGTATTGTGTGTGGAAAATGAAGAATCATTTTGCAGAGAAATGATCACTTGCTTTATAATTTTGGATTTCTACATATTTATTTAGTAAACCTTCTCATTTATTTTTTTCACATCTTTATTGGAGTATAATTGCTTTACAATGGTGTGTTAGTTTCTGCTGTACAACAAAGTGAATCAGCTATATGTATACATACATCATCATATCCCCTCCCTCTTGAGCCTCCCCCCCATCCCTGTCCCAGCTCTCTAGGTGGTCACAAAGCATCGAGTAGATCTCCCTGTGCTATGCAGCTGCTTCACTAGCCATCCATTTTACATTTGGTAGTGTAGATATGTCAAAGTTACTCTCTCACTTTGTCCCAGCTTCCCTTTCCCCCCACCCCGTGTCCTCAAGTCCGGTCTCTACATCTGTGTCTTTATTCCTGCCCTGCCACTAGGTTCATCAGTAGCATTTTTCTAGATTCCATATATATGCGTTAGCATATGTATTTGTTTTTCTCTTTCTGACTTACTTCACTAACATGAGATGTTATAAAACATAAGAAAAGTTAGAACTATTCTTTGTCTCTCCTTTTGCACAGATGCACTAAGTAAAGAACTCAATATCACAAAGTCTCTGTTGCTAGAGGGTACAGAGAGATTGGTTTCAACAAGTTAATCAGGAAAATCACATATATGTATATAATCGCCAAGGAAAACTGCATATATGACTAACTGACATGACACCATTGTTATTTTTAAAAACTCACCTTGAATAACAGATTACTTACACATCACCATTCTATTTTCAAACCAAATTCGTTGAGTGATCACTGCTGTAAATTTTGACTTTTTCCAGATGTGGTACCTCTGATGGTGGTCTCAAAAATGATCTTTGAAATGAGTGCTATTGAGTTTTAAGAATCCATTTTCTGTCTATGGCACTCTGGTCAGTGGTGCACAGTATTATTAAGTACATCAAAATGAAATTATTTACAAGATGCTTCTTGTGTTTTTTGATCCCCATGAAGTTTGCAACAATGGATCATTAATCTGCTATTTACAGAAGAACAACTTTGCAACAGATATCAAGGATCAGGGAATAGACTAACAAATATCTCACATAGATTTCAATAAGCATTTGTTATGGTTGACTATAACACATACTACATCACATTATGTGTCCTTCTTTCAACCCAATTTGTCTTATGCATACTTGAAAGGGGTAGAGCTCATCCTCTCTTATTTGACTATTTTTTTCCCTTCAATCTAAGAAGTGATTTTTATAGGAAAAGTGAAAAGTATGAGGAAACTGACACAGAGAGACGGGAAGTGCTAAGTAGAGCCTTTTCAATACTTTAGACGCTTATTTTTGTTCTACTCAGCATGGGATAGGCTCATTCTCTCTGAAGCAGCATCCTCTGGAGAGATCTGACAGTATTAACAAAAAAGGACATTTTTAAAGTAAGTACAGATCACTGCTTTCATACTTTTGACAAGCTTGTAGAAACTGAGAAGGCCAGTACGCCGACCCAGGCTGGAGCAAAGAGAATGTGCTTAGCCGAGGCTTCCAAGAGAATACCTGATGTCTGAGATGAAACAGAAATGCCTATGATCACTTTTGGAAGCAAAGCCAATTTTTAAAAAAATCTGAGATGAAAGTGACATTGGGCACAGAGCTTTACCACTGCCTCTGTCTGCATCAGATATTCTTAATATCCACTGAATGCACCAACAGTCTGGCATTTCTGGGGCTGCAGTGGAATCCCCTTCCTTTGTGAGTATAATCACCCACCACATAGCTGCCTTCTGTGAGTGTAGAGTCAGTACTTGACAAGTCTTTTTAAACTGTAGGCCCTGACACCCCCACTAGTCTTGGCCATGCATGATGTACAGGCACACCTCTCAGGAGCCTTGAAAAATGGTGTTTATTGGTTTTTATTATTATAAAACTGATTATAGAAAATTTGGACACTATATAATGTGATGAAGAAATTTTCATATGATGAAGAAAATTTAAATAGCTCAAAATATCACTATCCAGAGTAACCATGAACACATTAGACCTTTTAGGCAATATTTTCAAGGCAGTGCTCTTAGTATTACAAAGGTAGGATCTTATCCTACATGGGCGCACACACACACACTTCTTTTTTTTTTCACTATTTTATTTAGTTATTTATTAATTTTACCATCTTTATTGGAGTATAATTGCTTTACAATGGTGTGTTAGTTTCTGCCGTTTAACAAAGTGAATCAGCTATGCGTATACATATATCCCCATATCCCCTCCCTCTTGCGTCTCTCTCCCACCCTCCCTATCCCACCCCTCTAGGTGGTCACAAAGACCAGAGCTGATCTCCCTGTGCTATGCGGCTGCTTCCCACTGGCTATCTGTTTTACATTTGGTAGTGTATGTATGTCCATGCCACTCTCTCACTTCATCCCAGCTTACCCTTCCCCCACCCCGTGTCCTCAAGTCCATTCTCTATGTCAAACACACTTCTTAATCCTTGTATTTTAAAAAGCCAAGCCTGAGACTATTCTTCCCAGCCCTCCCCACCCCTTCTCTCCTCATCTTTTTGAGGCCATCAAATGCAAGCCTGTATAGCATGTCACTTTTAGACCACAGTGGCCCTCTCTCTTCTCTTTCCTGACCCTGGGGAATGACAGAGCCCCAAAATAGAAAGAAACCAAGTCTCTGAGTGACAGCATAAATGAAAGCTTCCTGTTAAAAAGGGAACAACTTGGGCTTCCCTGGTGGCGCAGTGGTTGAGAGTCCGCCTGCAGATGCAGGGGACACGGGTTCGTGCCCCGGTCCGGGAAGATCCCACATGCCGCGGAGCGGCTAGACGCGTGAGCCATGGCCACTGAGCCTGCACGTCCGGAGCCTGTGCTCCGCAACGGGAGAGGTCACAACAGTGAGAGGCCAGCGTACCGCAAAAAAAAAAAAAGGGAACAACTTCACTGGTTTGGTCAATGAGTGAGAAATGAACCTCTACTGTGTTACGTCACAGAAACTTGGAGGTTGATTATAGAAGCTGGTGTTAGCCTAATGCTGCAGAGATGAATAAATTCGCCAGATGTTTACCTATTAAATTCATAGGTCATGACAGAACCGGAGTTTCAATGACTGGATTACCAACTTCCTGTGCAGCCTCCAACAAGAGGAGGCCTGCAGTCTCCTCTGCAAACTGGACAGAATGATGCCCATCTTGCAAGACTATTGTTAAGAATGAAAGAGCACGTGTAAGTGTGTCTGTGCCCGGTACAAAGTCAGTGTTCCGTATTGACGGTTATTATTTAAACAAGCAGATTAAACAAATGATAACTGTTCTTAAAAGGATGCCTATTGTTTTTCCTGTATCAAACGAAAAAATAGATATTTTCATTTTCTTATTACTTAGTATATCATGCTGCACCTACTTCTCAAGAGGACTTGAGTTGACCAAGTCAAAAACACGTCTGCCAGGAACCAGTGTTGAAGCAAATTAGATATAATAGAAGTGTTAAACGTGGTCAACTTTGGACCATTAGTACCCTTCTTAAAATTTATAAAGTGCTACTGGTATTCATTAAGAAATGCATAAACGTTTACAGTGTGATGGGGAATGTAATAATGCTTCTCATTTTAGTATATTTAAAATGATGGGAAAACATTCTGTCACTAAGCTAAAGGGTTATCAATTGGGGTTTTTAAATCAACAATAAATTTATACTTCCAGTCTTGCCTAACAGGAGATACATGACAGAGGAAAAACAAATATGAAACAGCATATACTTACATAATTATGTAAATATACACCTCTTTAGGCAACAAATGTGTTTAACTGAATACTTGGTTACCTATCATGTATTAAGTGCTAATGCCAAGTATAATATACAGGCCCATTTTTCAAATACAGTATTTCATGTACTAAATCTAGTTTCCCCCGAAAACACAGACAAAGGCAATGAGGGGAACAGAATCACATATTAAATATGGTCATACTAGTGAAGAAGCCTACTGGCAGAGTCATAGTGAGGATAAGAGTAAATGTACATAAAAGCTTTGGCACAGAACAGGAGTAAGTCTCCTTCTAATAACGACACTGACTTATTTCTGAAGGTAAAAGAAACTGCCATAGATATACCAGGGTCCTATGGGAAACTGAGTTACTCTACAGCAAAAGAAATGTCTGACTTCACCAACATGAATATATAAATGACAATTAAAAATATGTGATGCACTCTTATACATGGCGCAAATATCATTTAGAATAGGCCTGTTCTCTGCATCTTTTTTTTCTGTGAAAGAAATATATCTTACCTCACTGAAAGCCAAAGCACGTTAATAATGTACAATTAATTCCATCCCCAAACCTGGTATGGACCATGGTTAGCTTTAATCCATTCAAGGAACTTTAATGATAAAAATGTGGTACTAGTCTTAGTTGTACATTTTGACCCCATGCATTTTGAGGACAGAGCTGTCCACGTGCTTTCAGTGCCTAATTCCGAACTGAAAATCAACAGTCTGAAACTAGAATGACTTAGACATTCATCTTTCCCAGACTCCAGGGTAAATGATCCAAAAGGCAGCAATGGTCCTGAATCCCCAAGTCATTACAGGGAGTCCAATTTTCGGAACTGGGAGACTCTTTGGAGTCGTCTTCTAAACTTACTAAGAGGAAAATGAAATCCTGAAACTTGTAATTCTTCCCGTGACCATATAACCACTTAAGGGATGGGTGGAGACAGATCCCAAGGTACTGCACCATGCTATCTTGTACTCTCTCCCCATTCTCAGCTTCATCATGAATAGTAAGCTTTGCTGCTTTCAAACCTTCTCTTTCAACATTAAAATACCTTCTGAGGATGTGAGCAGGAAGGTGGCAAATGAAACATGTCCTTCACAAAGTGTGCATTTGTGCCTGGGTTTCAGAGATTTAGAAAATGAAACTATATGCTTTCTACAAAAAAAAAGACCTGCCAAAACTCTTCAGCTACATCTATCCATGTATTGTTCCTGTCTTCTTTTGGTTCCACATAGCAGGGTTCGTTGCTGATTGAAAGACAGAATTTTAGATGACTTTACAGCAAGATAGTTACTGTGACAGTTTTCAAAGTCCAACACCATTTCTTCTCACTTTAATTCTTCTTTCTCAAGCGTGGCTCAGGGGCTGTCTCATGGCAGAAAGCAGAATCTTTACTGTATGTTAATACTGAAGCTGCCTTCTCTATACAAATTAAGTCGATCTTTGGGCCCCTGACAAGTCTATCTAGATCACAGTAACCTTCCCCTCTATAGTGTTGAACCAAATCCTATCCTTAAAAATAGGTGGTGCCCCAGAGGCATAGGCATGATCATATTACTTCTTTTAAAGCACATACTTTATAGATTTGTATGTGATAAACATTCAAAGATACCTCCTTTGGCATACAAGTCCTTTGATGAAATATGCCCTATTGAACACAGAAGTTCGAGAAGATTATTTTGAGTTGCATATTTTGCTCCATATTTAATTGCCACTTACAAAGGCTGAAAAGTAGACAGCAACCATTCTGTTTGACTTTAGAATCTCTAGACTTTTGTAGAATATTTCCTACTTGACTGTGCTAGGAATTTTCACATATACCATCAGCCTAGCCAAAATGTATTCTACTCAACAATAGTTCCACTAAGATGTTTCTCAAGAAAAGTGTGCCATGGTCAAATGTATTAGGAAAAATCACCTGCACCCCCCTCGGCCACTCCCTCACAGGGTGAGGCAGGGATTCCAGTGTTGGGAGCCCAGTTAGAAGAAGTGATACATTTCCTCACTGCCCTCCTGTTCTCTTTGTGAACAACATGCGTTTTCCAAGAAGTTAAGTGAAACTAAGGACCCAGTTGGTGGCCACTGAACAGAGTGAAGAGGGAACAGAAAGTGCACAGTCTCTAAACTGGAAAATAATTTAATGTGGTTGAGGACCTGAAAGATGTCCAGTGTAGCTGAAGTACAGTGAACTGGAGGGACTAAGGGGTCAGCAGAGGCCATGATATATATATATATTTTCCTTTTTCTCTTTTTATGAGTGTGTATGTGTATGCTTCTTTGTGTGATTCTGTCTGTATAGTTTTGCTTTTACTATTTGTCCTAGGGTTCTGTCTCTCCATTTTTATTTTTGTTTTTTTAGTATAGTTCTTAGCACTTGTTATAATTGGTGGATTTGTTTTTTGGTTTAGTCGCTCGCTTCTTTCTTATTTTTTTTAAAGTACTTTTTGTTTTTAATAATACTTTTTTATTCTTTATTTTCATAACTTTATTTCTTTTCTTTCTTTCTTTCTTTCTTTCTCCCTTTTCTTCTGAGTCGTGTGGCTGACAGGGTCTTGGTGCTCTGGCTGGGTGTCAGGCCTGTGCCTTTGAGGTGGGAAAGCCGACTTCTGGACACTGGTTCCTCAGAGACCTCCCGGCTCCACATAATATCAAATGACAAAAGCTCTTCCAGAGATCTCCATCTCAACGCTTAGATACAGCTCCACTCAACGACCAGTAGCTACAGTGCTGGACACCCTATGCCAAACAACTAGCAACACAGGAACACAACCACACCCATTAGCAGAAAGGCTGTGTAAAACAATAATAAGATCACAGACATCAAAAAACACAATACCGGATGCAGTCCTGCCCACCTAAAGACAAGATCCAGCCTCACCCGCCAGAACACTGGCAACAGTGCCCTCCACCAGGAAGCCTACACAACCAACTGAACCAAGCTTAGCCACTGGAGGCAGACACCAAAAACAACAAGAACTACGAACCTGCAGCCTGTGAAAAGGAGACCCCAAACACAGTAAGTTAAGCAAAATGAGAAGACAGAGAAACACACAGTAGACAAAGGAGCAAGACAAAAACCAACCAGAACAAACAAATGAAGAGGAAATAGGCAGTTTACCTGAAAAAGAATTCAGAGTAATCATAGTAAAGATGATCCAAAATTTTGGAAATACAATGCAGAAAAAACAAAAAATGTTTAACAAGGACCTAGAAGAACTAAAGAGCAAACAAACAATGATGAACAACACAATAAATGAAATTAAAAATTCTCTAGAAGGAATCAATAGCAGAATAACTGAGGCAGAAGAACAGAGAAGTGAGCTGGAAGAAAAAATAGTGGAAATAACTACTGGAGAGCAGAAAAAAGAAAAAAGAATGAAAAGAATTGAGGACAGTCTCAGAGACCTCTGAGACAACATTAAACACACCAACATTTGAATGATAGGGGTCCCAAAAGAAGAGGAGAAAAAGAAAGGGACTGAGAATATATTTGAAAAGATTACAGTTGAAATTTCCTTAATGTGGGAAAGGAAATAATCAAGTCCACGAAGCACAGAGAGTCCCATACAGGGGAAACATGCCAAGACACATATTAATCAAACTATCAAAAATTAAATACAAAGAAAAAATATCAAAAGCAAGAAGGGAAAAACAACAAATAACATACAAAGGAGTCCCCATAAGGTTAACAACTTATCTTTCAGCAGAAACTCTGCAAGCCAGAAGGGACTGGCAGGACATATTTAAAGGGATGAAAGGGAAAAATCTACAACCAAGATTATTCTACCCAGCAAGGATCTCATTCATATTCGATGGAGAAATTAAAATCTTTAAAGACAACCAAAAGCTAAGAGAAGTCAGCACCACCAAACCAGCTTTACAACAACTGCTAAAGGAATTTCTCTAGGCAGGAAAAACAGGATAAGGAAAAGACCTAAAAAACCAAACGCAAAACAGTTAAGAAAATGGTCATAGGAACATACATATCGATAATTACCTTAAATGTAAACAGATTAAATGCTCCATCCAAAAGATATAGACTGGCTGAATGGATACAAAAACAAAACCTGTATAATATGCTGCCTACAAAAGACCCACTTCAGACCTAGGGACACATACAGACTGAAAGTGAGGGGATTGAAAAAGATATTCCGTGCAAATGGAAATCAAAAGAAAGCTGGAGTAGAGATTCTCATATCAGACAAAATAGACCTTAGAATAAAGAGTATTACAAGAGACAACGAAGGACAATACATAATGATCAAGGGATCAATCCAAGAAGAAGATATAACAATTGTAAATATTTATGCACCCAACATAGGAGCACCTCAATACATAAGGCAAACACTAACAGCCATAAAAGGGGAAATCAACAGTAACACAATCATAGCAGGGGATGTTAACACCCCACTTTCACCAATGGAAAGATCATCCACAATGAAAATAAATAAGAAAACACAAGCTTTAATGATACATTAAACAAGATGGACTTAATTGATATTTATAGAACATTCCATCCAAAAACAACAGAATACACATTCTTCTCAAGTGCTCATGGAACATTCTCCAGGACACATGATATTTTGGGTCACAAATCAAGCCTTGGTAAATTTAAGAAAATTGAAATCATATCAAGTATCTTTTCCAACCACAACACTATGAGACTAGATATCAATTACAGGAAAAAATCTGTTAAAAAAAAAAAAACACATGGAGGCTAAACAATACACTACTAAATAACCAAGAGTTTACTAAAGAAATCAAAGAGGAAATCAAAAAATACCTAGAAACAAATGACAGTGAAAACACGATGACCCAAAACCTATGGGATGCAGCAAAAGAAGTTCTAAGAGGGAATTTTAGAGCAATAAAATCCTACCTCAAGAAAAAAGAAACATCTCAAATAAACAATTGAACCATACACCTAAAGCAATTAGAGAAAGAACAACAAAAAATCCCCAAAGTTAGCAGAAGGAAAGAAATCATAAAGATCAGATCAGAAATAAATGAAAAAGAAATGATGGGAATAGCAAAGCTCAATAAAACTAAAAGCTGGTTCTTTGAGAAGATAAACAAAATTGATAAACCATTGGACAGACTCATCAGGAAAAAAAGGGAGAAGACAAATCAATAGAATTAGAAATGAAAAAGGAGAAGTAACAACTGAAACTGCAGAAATACAAAGCATCATGAGAGATTACTACAAGCAACTATATGCCAAAAAAATGGACAACCTGGAAGAAATGGACAAATTCTTTTAGAGAAGCACAACTTTCCGAGACCGAACTAGGAAGAAATAGAAAATATAAACAGACCAATCACAAGCACTGAAATTGAGACTGTGATTAAATATCTTCCACAAACAAAAGCCCAGGACCAGATGGCTTCACAGGTGAATTCTATCTTCTATCTCTAAAAAGCATTTAGAGAAGAGCTAACACCTATCCTCTCAAACTCTTCCAAAGTATATCAGAGGGAGGAACACTCCCAAATTCATTCTACGAGGCCATCATCATCCTGACACCAAAACCAGACAAAGATGTCACAAAGAAAGAAAACTGCAGGCCAATATCACTGATGAACATAGATGCAAAAATCCTCAACAAAATGCTAGCACACAGAATACAACAGCACATTAAAAGGATCATACACCATGATCAAGTGGGGTTTATCCCAGGAATGCAAAGATTCTTCAATATATGCAAATCAATCAATTAGATAAACCATATTAACAAACTGAAGGAGAAAAACTATATGATCATCTCAATAGATGCAGAAAAAGCTCTTGACAAAATTTAACCCCCATTTATGATAAAAAACCCTCCAGAAAGTAGGCATAGAGGGAACTTACCTCAACGTAATAAAGACCACATATGACAAATGCACAGCCAACCTCATTCCCAATGGTGTAAAACAGAAACCATTTCCACTAAGATCAGGAAAACGAAAAGGTTGTCCACTCTCACCACTATTATTCAACATAGTTTTGGAAGTTTAAGCTACAGCAATCAGAGAACAGAAAGAAATAAAAGGAATCCAAATCGGAAAAGAAAAAGTAAAACTGTCACTGTTTGCAGATGACATGATACTATAAATAGAGAATCCTAAAGATGCTACCAGAAAACTACTAGAGCTAATCAATGAATTTGGTAAAGTAAAAAAATACAAAATTATTGCACAGAAATCTCTTGCATTCCTATACACTAATGATGAAAAATCTGAAAGTGAAATTAAGGAAACACTCCCATTTACCACGGCAACAAAAAGAATAAAATACCTAGGAATAAACCTACCTAAGGAGACAAAACACCTGTATGCAGAAAACTATAAGACACTGATGAAAGAAATTAAAGATGATACAAATAGATGGAGAGATAAACCATGTTCTTGGATGGGAAGAATCAACATTGTGAAAATGACTCTACTACCCAAAGCAATCTACAGATTCAATGCAATCCCTATCAAACTACCAATGGCATTTTTCATAGAACTAGAACAAAACATTTCACAATTTGTATGGAAACACAAAAGACCCTTAATAGCCAAAGCAACCTTGAGAAAGGAAAATGGAGCTGGAGGAATCAGGCTGCCAGACTTCCCCTTATACTACAAAGCTACAGTACTCAACAGTATGGTAGTGGCACAAAAACAGAACTATAGATCAATGGAACAGGACAGAAAGCCCAGAGACAAACCTATGCACATATGTCACCTTATCTTTGATAAAAGAGGTGAGAATATACAATGGAGAAAAGACAGCCTCTTCGATAAGTGGTGCTGGGAAAACTGGACAGCTACATGTAAAACAATGAAATTAGAACACTCCCTAACACCATACACAAAAATAAACTCAAAATGGATTAAAGATCTAAATGTAAGGCCAGACACTATCAAACTCTTAGAGGAAAACATAGGCAGAACACTCTATGACATAAATCACAGCAAGATCCTTTTTGACCCACCTCCTAGAGAAATGGAAATAGAAACAAAAATAAACAAATGGGACCTAATGAAACTTCAAAGCTTTTGCACAGCAAAGGAAACCATAAACAAGATGAAAAGGTAACCCTCAGAATGGGAGAAAATATTTGCAAATGAAGCAACTGACAAGGGATTAATCTCCAAAATATACAAGCAGCTCATGCAGGCTCAATATCAAAGAAACAAAGAACACAATCCAGAAATGCGCAGAAGACCTAAATAGACATTTCTCCAAAGGAGATATACAGATTGCCAACAAACACATGAAAGGATGTTCAACATCACTCATCATTAGAATAATGCAAATCAAAACTACAATGAGATAACCCCCTACACCGGTCAGAATGGCCATCATCAAAAAGTCTACAAACAATGAATGCTGGAGAAGGTGTGGAGAAAAGGGAACACTCTTGCACTGTTGGTGGGAATATAAACTGATACAGCCACCATGGAGAACAGTATGGAGGTTCCTTAAAAAACTAAAAATAGAGTTACCATATGACCCAGAAATCCCACTACTGGGCATATACCCTGAGAAAACCATAATTCAAAAAGTCATGTACCACAAAGTTCATTACAACACTATTTACAATAGCCAGGATATGGAAGCAACACATGTCCATTGACAGATGAATGGATAAAGAAGATGTGGCACATATATACAATGGAATATTACCCAGCCATAAAAGGAAATGAAATTGAGTTATTGGTAGTGAGGTGGATGGACCTAGAGTCTGTCATACAGAGTGAAGTAAGTCAGAAAGAGATAAACAAATACTGTATGCTAACATATATATATGGAATCTAGGGGGAAAAAAAGGTTCTGAAGAACCTCGGGGCAGGACAGGAATAAAGATGCAGATGTAGAGAGTGGACTTGAGGACAGGGGGATTGGGAAGGGTAAGCTGGGAAGAAGTGAGAGAGTGGCATGGACATATATACACTACCAAATGTAAAATAGGTAGCTAGTGGGAAGCAGCTGCATAGCACAGGAAGATCAGCTCAGTGCTTTGTGACCACCTAGAGGGGTAGGATAGGGAGGGTGGGAGAGAGATGCAAGAGGAAGGAGATATGGGGATATATGTATATGTATAGCTGATTCACTTTGTGATAAAGCAGAAACTAACACACAACTGTAAAGCAATTATACTCCAATAAAGATGTTAAAAAAATGTATTAGGAAAACTCTATATATATTCCATGTTTTTTTTTCCTTAGAGATTTACCATGCATATTAGTTTATTAATAGCTCTGAGAAATCCTATAGTAAAGAAACTTATTAACCTTGTTTAATCCAGAATCTTTCAAACTCATTGACCATGTAATGAATAGGAGCTAGTATTGATAGAATTAGACTTCTGCAAACTCACTAAGAAATGATCACGCATTACAGGAAGCACCATTCCTCATTCTTCCCCAATTTACATGTAATGTTTTTGTATTATTTTAAAAAGACCTCTCGATTTTTATTTCCTACTTAGCCTGCAAGCTATATCAAGACAAGACTCCCCTCTCTCGCTTACTGCTATATTCCCAGGGCTGAACAGTTGACCTAACACAGTTATGTCTCCAAAATAATTCTGAATGAGCAAATTGACAGATTCCATTATTAAAAAATTATGATACAGCCAAGAAAACAAAAACAAAAAAACAAAACAGTAGGTCAAATATTCTATAAGATTACTGTCTCATCTCTTTATTGAGTCAGTATTTTAAGAAAAAGGGATTGGAGTGGATTAAAATAGATTTAAGATGAATAACTCTCAGATGCATGCTGTAATCCTGGATTCAGAATTCAGCTTTAGAAAAGCCCACTGTTAAGGAAAACTTGGTAAAGAATTTTAACATGGTACATTATAGGAGCAAACTTATTGAAATAGAAAGGTAGTTGCTAGTTTAAAATGTAGCATAAAATACATATATTTATGAGTTAGACTAAAAAAATCTGGATGAAAATACAGTAAGGTTTTAAAAGTGGTAGGATTATTATGATTTTATTTTGTTATCCCAACATCTTTCTTTAATGAAAGAATCCTTTCTCCCAAATCCCTGACAGATGGTAACCCAACTTTTGCTTGGATATGTCCAGTAACAAAAATCTCTCCCTGGCAAGGCTGGATTTGCACTTTTGGATGGTGACAATTATAAGAAATATGCTTACCTAGTATTTTCACCCACAGATATACTAAATCTGATTCTTCCTTTAAAAATGTAGCTGATATGTGGCTTGAGAACTTTGTCACAAACTACACCTCAGAGGCAAAGGAAATGACCAAAAATAAGCAGAACTTAATTTCATTGAAGCATGTTCCATGTCCACTTGGTTATCACTATGCCCATCATATTTGATCGAGTCCTCGAATTTCTGCCTGGATAGTTTCCTTACAACTACTACTGGATTAAAAACATTAGCCCAAAATATGTCTACTGAGATATATTTATCTCCTGAAGACATCTACATTTATATAGCATTAATTCTTGAATTAAAAAGAAGTCATCAACTTGTGTTCTTTCCTCTCCTATATGAACTCCCTTACTAAATCTCCCTTCTCTGCCATGCCCTAGATCCTCCGTCATATGGCTAACTATAACTGGACACTTATCTACTGAGGAATGGCCCGCCTTTCAAAGTACAATAGAGAAGCAGAGATGAGTCATGGAGGAGAAAAGTACCTGCCTGGGAGAAGGACCTCCAAAGGAATCAGCTCCTGGTCCATAAAATCCTTCTTCTACTCCATTTCTACCCTAAGGAAACTTTTCAAAAATGAGGTTCATTGTTTTTACTGTTCATTTTTTTTTTTTTTTTTTTTTTTTTTTTTTTTTTTTTTTTTTTTGCGGTAGGCGGGCCTCTCACTGTTGTGGCCTCTCCCCTTGCAGAGCACAGGCTCCGGATGCGCAGGCTCAGCAGCCATGGCTCACGGGCCCAGCCGCTCTGCGGCATGTGGGATCTTCCCAGACCGGGGCACGAACCCGTGTCCCCTGCATCGGCAGGCGGACTCTCAACCACTGCGCCACCAGGGAAGCCCTACTGTTCATTTTATAGAAACACTAGCCTAAGTATAAAACTAAATATCTAAAAGGACATCCAATTTTCACAGTAAGGAGTTTACTTTATGTAAATGCAGTGTACACAATGTATTCACTTATCTCCATCCCACAACTCCCAACTGTATTTAGGTCATCATTATGTCTCCCCTGTATTATTAAAACTCTTTGCATCCAAACTTGTTCTCTCTCACTTATTTTCCACATTTTGCCAGAGATAGCTTCTCAAAATGCAATTCTGATCATGTTATTACCCTGCTTATAATTCTTTCAATAGTGATCTACAAGTCCTCAGGACAGAGCGAAACTTCTTAGTGTGCATATAAGCACCTGCATATTTTTCCAGTCTCCTCTCCAGAAATGTCCAAGCTCAGAGGTTATTTTTCAGAACATTCAACTTATTTAATTTCCTTGACCTGCTAGGCTACCCAATAGATAGACCTTTGCATAAGCTGTTTCTTCTGCCTATATTAATCTTCCCTTCCCCTCCTATCTAGCCATCCCCTCTTCATTTGGGGAACTCCTATTAACTCTTGAGGTCCTAAAGTATACACCACTTCCTCAATGAAGCCTTTTTTAATGACTGATTCTCCACCTCTACTGCAATCCTCTACCCTTGCATACATACAACTGTGAATTTGTCCCTCCCCTGGTCATTTTACTCACTGTAATATCCTTAGCACCACTGATGACTAGCACAAGTAGTAAATCCCAAAATATAGGTTGAACACATGGAAGGATGGATAAAGCACGTCTGAATACAACAACAAAAGGACAATACAACCCCAAACGCTGCAACATGAGGAACAGTTAAAGGAGATCGTTTGAAGACATCTAGGGGAAAAGGAGTAATGTTCTTGTAGGTTCACTTTGTCATATATTAACAGAGCCATTACCTGGAAGGAAGAGACCACCATCTATGTATAACTCTGGAGCTAGAAACCAGGGCTAATAGGGAGAAATTTAAGGAACAAAATTTAACTTAATAGAAGACAGAATTATCTGAAAAGTATAGCTATCAAAATGTAGATGTCTCTTATAAAATAAAAAGAATACCCTGCCATGCAGGAGTTCAGTGTAGAAATAGGATTTAAAAAAATCCCTTGTCAGAGAGTCATTGTAGATATCAATGATGTAGAGTAGACAGAAATATGAGATGAACGTTTTAAATAGACAGCTTATCGTTATTATAGTTGGAGAGAGAAATAACTACTATTACTATTACAACTACTACTACCACCACCGCCACCATCCAATATTAAGGGCTTAACATGTGCAAAACACAGTGTTTCATGTTTTATATAAATTACTTATAATCTTCACAAAAATGTAAAATTATCCTCATTGTTTCAAAATTAGGGAATTGAGAATTTAGTTACTTATTCAAGGAGCACAGTTAAATGACAGAGCAGGATTTAAACTCAGGGCTGTCTGTTTCCATAGCCACCATAACTACATGCTAAGGTCCAGAGCTGGAATGCACAATACTAGAGTTTAGAAGAGAGAGAAGTTGCCATTTGTTGCCTCTGTCTGCCCAAATTCCACTTCTTCAGTTTCTGGTTATAGCAACTTAAACCTCTCCCTTGGGGAACAAACCCTCTCTTCCACTGTGCCCATGTTGTTCAGATGGTATTTACCTCCCACTCTTGAGATGTTCATGTGAGATATACCTGGCTAGACTATTTCATCCTCCTGGTTCAGAGATGGTCGTGTGACTCCAGCTATATCATTGGGATTCAATCCCATGACTTCTTTTGTAGCAATTTGGAAAAAGAAGCTATTTTCCTTTGTGCCCTGGAACTTTGGAGGTCACAATTTGGAAAGCGTTTTTTCCTGGGAGCAAAGGCAACAAAAAGGAAAGTACAGCCAAGAGATGGAGAAAGGCCCATTCCTGGTAATACTGTTTGAGCACCTAGAGACTCAGCCATGCCTAAAACCAAAACAACCCCGGTCATTGTAATTACTAATACATTACATTCCCTCTTTGCATAAGCCTGTCTGTGTTTTGTCTCTGTCATTGGCCATGTAAGTGAAACATGCTTAATATATGGAAACTTACTTACGGTTAGGATAACCAAATAGATCCACACTGAACTTTGAAAAATAGGTAGGATTTGCAGAGAAAAGAGGAGAAAGGTTTTCCTCACTAGTGACACAAATTTTCATTAAATGCCCACCCTATCTATATCAAGCCACCTGCTTGGAAATAGGCATCATAAAATTAATAAGCCACCATCTTTGCCCTCAAGGTTCTCAGAGTTTGGTCTATACATTGCATCCACCATCAGTGAATAGTCTCCAGAACTAAATATATTGTGCAGTGAATCTAAATTCCTAGAAAATAAACACATGAAGGCACTTAACAATGATGGATTACATTTTAATCTCCGACACAAATCACGAAAAGAGATACTGATCCATCTACAATATACTCCAGCCTGGCTCATACAAGCACATCACAATAGCTTGGCCTGAGAACACAACAGGTTAGGCTGGAAGGAGGGTGCATTGATTTTAAGTGTTAGTGTGTGCATGTTAAATCAGCAGTGTAATGCATACATTTATATACTAACGCAGTGGCTTTCTTAATGCCACTCTGAAAAAGTCTAATATGCTTTTTCCTCCCATTCAGTCCTATCTTTCTAAGTCTCTTCCTCTGCAGATGGAGATACACATATTAATTTCAGAGAGACATCAACTCAACACTGGCAATCTACTGTCTTCCAAGTGCTAGACATGTCACTGTGATGAACTACTTCATACAAATTTTGGATGTCACTGAACACAGCTCAAGTGCTAATACTTTTCTACATACTTTGGATTCCAGTAGACAAGGAATCTTTACCAAATTTACCAAGAAGAAAGAAAAAATTAGGTCTTTGATTCAGTAACAAGATTGGGTAGTCGCTAAGCAGAATTCCAGAAGATTACAAGTACCTCATTCCATAGCTTGCTTTCATGCTGTCTAAAAGCCAGGGAATTGATATCTTTTCTAGGTATGCCTGCCTCAGTGGCACCACAGGTTTTGAAAATATTCCTCCACAAATTTTCCTGGTGAAAGCTATTTGTCCTTTGTCCCATGCTCTTCTTTTGAGTGACAAGCTGATCTGAAAAATTCTTGCTTTCCTAGTATCACAGAGCTCTCCAATATTTTTTCCCAAAGTGGTAGTAAATGACAAAAATTGGACTTAGGCAGGTAATAAGAGATATTTGAGGGGAGAGACACAGTAAAAAAAAAAACAAAAAACAAAAAAACAAAAAAACACCATCATATTAAATTGTAAATATATTGTTATCTGGGTTGAAAGCTGTTGAACTTGAATTTTTGAAAAGAAAAAAATTCAAATACATTTTTGGCTTATGGAACCAAACAGAAAGGTTTTGGAAAAGATCTTAAATGTAAGGAAAACACTTCCTATCCCTTGACTGTAGGGCACTGATGAAAGGTCTGTCGTTAGAGGTAGGGCACATACATGGATTTGGAACTCAGGCCTGGCTCTGCTTCTTTTCAGTTGTGTGAATTTGGCTACTCATTTACCCTTTCAGTCAGTTTTCTTATCCATAAATTAGTAACATTAATGCCCAATTTACAGAGTTAAACAAATAACACGTGAAAAACATTTATCCTGGTGACTGATATATAGTAAGCACTGAATAAATGGTAGCTGGGATGATGGGAATTATAAATGAGTACAGTAATTCCCCCTTATCTTCTATTTTGCTTTCCATGGTTTCAGTTACCCAAGGTCAACAACGGTCCAAATATTTTACATGGAAAATTCCAGAAATAAACAACTCATAAGTTTTAAATTGTGCACCACTCTGAGTTGTGTGATGAAATCTCCAGCCATCCTGCTCTGTCCTGCCTGGATGTGAATCATCCTTTTGTCCAGTGTATCCTGTCTGTTAGTCACTTAGTAGCCATCTCAACTGTTGAGATATCACAGTGCTTCTATTGAAGCAATTCCTATTGTATTTAATGGTGGTCCCAAAGTGCAAGAGTAGTGATGCTGGCAATTTGGACATGCCAAAGAGAAGCCATGAAGGGCCTCCTTTAAGTAAAAAGGTGAAACTTCTCAACCTTATAAGAAAAGGAGAAAGTTCTATGTGGGGTTGCTAAGATCTACGGTAAGAATGAATCTCCTTTCCATGATACTGTGAAGAAGAAAAAAGAGATTTGTGCTAGTTTTACTGTTGCACCTCAAGCTGCAAAGTTAGACCACAGTTCATGGTAAGTGCTTTGTTAAGATGAAAAAGGCATTAAATTTTTACAATAAGGTATTTTGAGAGAGAAAGAGAGGGACCACATTCAGATAACTTTTGTTATAGTATATTATTAGAACTGTTCTATTTTATTATTAGTTATGTTGTTAACCTCTTACTGTGCCTAATTTATAAACTAAGCTTTATCATAGGTATGTGTGTATAGAAAAAAGCATAGTGTACACATGCTTTGGTACCACGTGTGGTTTTAGGCATCCACGGGGGTCTTGGAACGTATTCCCCACAGTTAAGCGGGGGACTGCTGTAAAGAGAATTCCCCCACTGCCATCCTCCTAAATTCTTATACTGTGACACTTGTACTACCCAAAATTCAAAAGGAGATTCTGGCAAGCCCTCTGACTGTAAAACTACTGGCTGAAACTAGATCATTCAGTGGCAAAGAATAAAAAATCCTTAAGAGCTACAAGAGAACAGAGCACACCCATCTCCATTTAAATGCATATATACATTTTCCATTTACCTTCATGCACAAGAATAATTGACCAGTTTTGTAAAATGAACAAATTAATCACTGTTCCTCCTCCGTGGCTTTTCCCACTTATGGAAATAATGCTTCAAAGGTCAAAATGGATTGGATGAAAAGTGGAGAACCCTAGAGAGAGTATAACAGGAAAGGCTGGCTTGGCACAGCAGTTTGGATTTTTCTTTCAGTTTTAGTGTTTTAACTTTCTTCCAAGAACCTTAAGACTCCAACAGCTTCAAGAGACCCTTCAAGTCATATGCCAGTGCAGACACTGAGGTTCTGTCCTAGGACAAGATTCCAGGCCCAGGAAGCTTTGTTCCCCAGCCTCTCAGAGGAAGGGTATACAATTTCTTCCCTCTGGTCTTTAGTCTTCTTTACCTATAGCTCACTATCTCACTTTAACTATGCAGTTTGGGTGAGAAATGATTGCATAAATATGGTTTTATGCCTTAAGAGATATTATAAAACCCTTGGGGTGGGAAAAAAACTTATTGCCTCTTACTATTTTATGATTATTCGCTTTGGATTACAGAATGTTTTCAGGAAATTTCTCAGTTGTTAAAATGGCTGATTTTTCTCATATTACGGTTATCTTTTTATTATCCTCAAGTGATAAAATTAATTACTCCTCTAAATTCTTACCTAATCCATTCCATATGCATAGCACCAAAAAAGTTCTTTTCCAGCCTAAAGCAAAACATGTTTACCTGTTGCTTTGTTACTAATTTTGTGTAGTCTCTCTTCAGAACACAGTATTAACAAAAGCTATGAACTGATGTCATGGCTGTACAGTAAGCAATAGATATTGCTCCCAGCTAGGAAAAAGCACTTAGCAAACTCATGAATCAGAAATCTGTTCACAGCTGTGTTGCAAAGGATAATTATTTTTTACATTATGTTAAGTGCCTATACTTAGATTATGTGTCAAGGGGTTAACGGATTATTAGAGGCCAGAAATGCTTTCTAAAGAAAAGTAAGACACACTGAAATTCAAGTTGATCATTATTTGATGGTTGGAACTGTGTACTCTACACTCTTCAAAAGAACAGATGATCAGTGTTGAAGGTGATGGATGCAGAGTAACAAAGCTTTCTAATCACAGTTTCTTCCCTGCAGAGATGATCAGCCCAGTTTTTTAGAAAACTATATTTCTTGTAATAATACTAATACAGTAGAAGATAGAAGAATCCTCAACATTATGTATTAAGATTTTTTTTATAACCCATGAAAAAGACACCATAAATGAGGAAGATAATAATAGGTAACATTTATGAAGCACATTTTCTGGACCAGGCAATTTCCATAGTTATCTCAACTAATTTAATCTTCCCAACAACCTTACGAGGTGGGTATTATCGCCATCTTTCTTTCTTACATACGATGAAAGCAAAGGACAGACAGTGTAAATATATGTGTCAAGGTCACACAGGTAGGAAATGAAGGAACCTGAACTCAAATCCAGGCAGTTTGACTAAAGGACTGAAGTTTTCACTAGTACAGCATCTTAGGGAAACTACTTGCATAGGCTACAATGAGAAAAAAATGTATCAGGCCATATGCTTGAGCAATATTGAAGTTTTCATATAAATTTTTTCTCCATACCAAGTTAAACAAACTGCATTGAAGGATTTATGCAGTCAAGGATTGATCTTTTGAGAAGCAAAAGAAACAAAAAAGCTACCCAAAAATGCTTAGCCTTAGGCTTATTAAAATCTCTCCATTTGATGACTATAAGAATACAAGCTCCTTCTCTTTATGAGATCGAACTGTTTTTATAGACTTAAATTCGAAGTTCTGTCAAATGTTTCCCCTAAAGAATACCATAGGTCTCAAATTACAGATTATGGGGCAGCAGATAGCAAAATGCTTCTTGTAGCAGATCAGAAAATTCAATGTTTGTGCTTTAAGCATGGAAAGTGATTGCTAGACTTCAGAAAAAAATGAAATTTGTCCCACAATGTTTTGGTGGGGGGGTGGGGGGATATTATTATCTCAGCTGCAAATGTGTTCAGTTGTGTAAACATTTAAGTCACTTACCTAAACTTACTCTCTCTGGCTAGGAGTCTAAACCAAGTTCACAAAGATTTCTGAGATTGTCTTGGATTCTACGTGCCATGCCTAAAAGCAAGTTTTAAAAATATAAACTGTACATATGTCCAGCACTAGGCTAAGCATTTGGGGAGATATAATAAACAGAGATCTTCAAAATAAAACATCAGAAGAAATCATCTGTGGAAACAATGTAGAGACTGGTAGAAAGTTCTTAGAGCCAGACAAACTTGGTTCACAAAGATGGTTTACAGTTTATCAACAACATGAACTTGTGTAAGTTGCATATGTACCTCCTTAATGAATTATAAAATGGGGAGGATCAATTCTACCTGGCAGAACCATTGTTCATTAAACATTCAGAATACTATCCAGCACAGGGTAAGTGTTCAATAAGCTTACAGAATTACTACTGTCTGCTCAACCCCCAAACTTTAGGCTGTAAAAAAATTACCTCAATTTTACAGAAGAGGCAACATGGGTCTAAAATTAATGAGTAACCTGACAGAGTGCCCATGGCTGAATTTGTCACATAGTAAGTTTACAATAAATTTTGATAAAGAGATAATATAGAGTGTAAAACACACATCTGCCTCCTGGCGAATTGCTTTTTCTTTAAAAGATTCTCAAACTGTACCTCCTGTTTACTGATCCTAAGTTACTTCTAGAAAGTTATTTCTTCTAGGTCTATCTCCAAATAGCAGTCAGAGTAACATCTATTTATAACTTTCTTTCCTTATGCTAAAATTTCATTACAGTTCTTAATGACATAACAAGATATCAGACCCTCCCCCATCTATAAATCTTTCTTCATAAAAGGGAAATCCTATTTGGGGGTAGATAAAGCCAGCATTGCAAAATGAAAATAATACTTACCAAATTTACCCATGACAAGGAAAAGAGACTTTAAAAAAGATATAACTGTTGCCCCTGTAATTCACAGAAAAAAAGTCAGGAAAAGGAGAAGGAGGGAGAGGGAGCAGGAAGAAGGGGAGGGGGAGGAAGAGGAGAAGGAGATGAGAAAACAAGTTTCCTAATATAAGGGTCCCAGCAAATTATTTAAAGTAGAAAATGGTTACTATCTGCATAATGAAAATGAAAACTTAATGAACAGTTGGAAGACTAAAGTTCTTTCCTATGAGATTTAAGTCAATAACTCATTACTTGTCATTAGTGTTCCTTAAGAAAGGAATGTTGTTATTTACAATTTATGTTTTCAGTGCAAAACTTCTTGGGTGCAAGTGCAATTCACAGGAACTATGTGAATGAAACTATTAAAGTAATTAAATAAAAGCAGTTATTTCTGTCATCTTCAGATAGGAACAGTACTGATTCCAGACCAGAAGAAAGGCTTCTGAAGATGCCATTTGGAATCTTTTCTAGGTGTCTATCAATACCACAATGATTGTTCTATTCATTTGGGAAGATAATTGCCCAAGGGTGTAGTGAGCAGCATCCCTTTTTGGAACTCAAAACCAGGAAACGTGATTAGTCTTCCAGGAGTTCTTCATTGTAAGGTAAGAGAGATTTGCCTAGAAAATTCTCAGCCTCAGAAATCTACTCCATATTACTGGAGATTATATTTTAGAGTAAATTAAGTAAGCTGCCATTCTGATTACACACACACTGCATTCTTTCTGCATGAGAGCAGCTGTTTTACCTTTTTGCCATGATTTTGGCATCACCAACAGAACAAGAATGAGTATCAAGAGGCAGTGGCATATCAAGTCTTGCACAAGTAATAGTATCATGTGACGTGGTCAAGAGAGAAAGTGGTGTGTTGGGGAGGGGACTCCTTATAACTCACATGCAAAAATAGATTAATAAGTAAATTATTTATGTTCCCAATACAAATAAGTATAGTATGTTTATGAATTCTATCTGCTTACATGTCCATATTTCTATCTTGTCTATTAAGTAAGAACCTATGCCTTCACTAAAAGATCTCAGAAAATAAGAATCATTCGTATTTCAGAACTCTAAAAAAAGAACTTGATTCTCTGAATTTTTATATGAGGTAGCTAGACTCACCAAATACCTTTAATCATCCCTATAATCCCAGCATAAGGTCTTAAATTACTAATTTTAAAAATCAGCCTCAAGGCTCAAGGTATTATCATTAGATGTTATTGTTAGCATTTCTCTGTCTCTTCCTCTCTATATCCAATCATGTTGATCCTACCTCCTAAATATCTGTAGAATCTAGTCCCTTGTCCTCATTCTAGTCCCTACTCCATAAAGGATCATCCACTCCTTAGATTAATGCACAGATCTCCTAAAAGGTCTTCCCGCTACTCTTCCCATTGCCCTGCAATCCATGCATGTTCCACATGGTTACCAGGGTCTATGACTTCGCATTTCTTCTTTTCTTTTTCTCTTGCTTTTTTCTTCTTTTTTCCTTCCTTTTTTAGAATCTGTTCATTTGTTTTTTTTAAAAAATAACAAATAACTTGTGATAAATTCAAACAACGTATACAATATAAAAAGGAAAGTTCTTTTCATCAAAAGAAGATGAAATTGTATAATTTCAAGGTAGCCCACACTTCAAAGGTAGCCACTGCAAACAGCTTGGTGTGGGTCTAACTGGGTCATACTAGACATGTTTACCTTCAACAGGCATTTTTTTTCACTTCATGATACATCTAAGACGTTTCAAGTGAGTATATGTAAATTTACCTTGATTTTTTAATTTCTACCTAATTTTTTGTTGTACTGATTTACAAAAATTTATACATTCATTCTCTCATTGAGATACTACTATGTTGGTTTCAATTTTTTGTATTAAAAATAATGTCGAAAAAGTCATTGCAAATACATATTTTTGCACCAGTGCTAGTATTGCTGAATTATAGATTCCTAAATCAAAGATAGCTGCATCAAGTAATATATACATATCCAAGAAAAGACAGCTCCATCAAGCTGCATTTTTAATTTTGATAGATACTGTCAAGTATCCAGAAACAGTGTTTTGAATAGAGTGTTAATGATATTTTAATGTCTTCAAAAAATAAGGAGGTATCTCCTTATTACTTTAACTTATCATTCCTTTAGTTATCACTGAGGCTGAGGCACATTTCACATATTAATTTGCCATTAATGTCTCTTCTTCTCATTTTTCTACTTTTTCCTTATTGTTACAAATGAGATGCTTAAATATCATAGATAATAACACTTTATCCTAAGTGGTTTTCCCTCCCCTAATTCTGGAAAAGTAGGAGAAAAGTCTTCTATTTTATTAATTCCATGCTTGATCATATAGCTGTTAATCATTTTAGACATTTCATCCTTTTCGCATTGATCCTAAATGTCACCTTTTCACAGACTAAGCTTCATTGATCTACTTAATTCAGAAATTTACTATTTGGGCTGAAAGCCTCATTTTCTCTTTAATAAATTCCATTGAGATTTTCATATAAATTCTGTTGTATTTTCAGATCAATGTGGGAGAACTGAGGTCTTTATAACATTGGTTCCAACAACAAGAAAATGTATGTTTATAAAATTATTCAGATTCAGTTTTGTTTTTCTTTTCATAAACAACTATGTGTATTTCAAGGTGTATTTCTATCACATTTTCACAGATGACTGTTGACCCAAAGGAAAACTACCAATTTTTGTATAATTATATGGTATCTGACCACTGTAATAAACTATCTTTTTATCATCTATGGAGACGATAATAATTTTTGCCTTTAATATATTAATATAATGAACTGCACTAATATAGTTGCTAACATGGAAGGATTTTCAGCTAAAAACCCTTCCTTGATATGATATATCTGAAAACACTGCTAATTATACATCTATAGTCACAATAAGGAATGATCTCTAACAAGATCTCAAACTCAAATGTCTATGGGAACCAAGCAAGTGACATAAACTAGTACAGAGTTAGACATAGGGAGTAGTAAGGGCTGTTATGAACTGAAAAATAGATGTCTGGTACTTAAAAACACATGTTCATTATATGTCTTTCAAGTAAAGACACCAAGAATAAATTAATAAATAAGTGATAGCAGTATGTCTTAGTATGTGCTCTTTGTGCAAAAGGTATCTGTTCTGTTTTTCATTTATCCAGTAATCACATGTTGAGCAGTGATTTACCATGTGTATAGAATATCACGTTAGCTACTAAGGTGGTAATGGAATTGAATGAACATGATCTATTTCCTAGAGGAGCTTATAATATAATCAGAAATATATAATGAAAAATTTTATCAATTACCAGATGATTGTTACATGCTATTCTAAGACTGTCTACGTTTGATAACAAGCAAAGAAAAAGAATCTGGGAATTGCCCACTGGATTATGTAGTAGATGAGGAGAGACTGTAAGAATTGACTTAATTTCTCCTCTACTGTCCTAGTTCCAGTATGGAATGTAAATCATGGTGCCTTGCAATATATTATTTAAATGAGTTAACCAATGGTTATATACAGATTCACCTTAACAATTCAAAAGCAGTGGGGATAAATTTACTGAGACATATGTTTTTGTGTGCATATGTGTGTGCGTGAGCATATGTGTGAGTGGGATTAATGAATACTGAAAATATTTTCCAGTATCTCCTGAAGTGTAAAGAGTAAATTTACTTTTCTGTGTGGAAAAACATTAAATATGAAGCCAAATTTTGCACCATATAATGTACTTAATATTTCTTCAGGTGGTATGCAATATTCAAAGTTACCAGAATATTGTATGCTTTCAAACCTTAAATGTCACTTGGTATCTTTCTTTTAAAATGCTGCTAAAAGAAAAATTCAAATCAGTAAACAAATATTCCATAACCATTTCTCCTAATGCCTCCTGGAAGAGAAAATATATCCATTACTCAGCAACTATGTATGCACATGGGTAGTAAAAACTTAGAAAACTAGTTTATACAAAGATTCTAGCTTCCTAACTCTCTCTTTCCCGAGAGTTTGACATGTAACATTTTAATTGGCTTACAAAATATTCCATGTTTAAATTGCTTGCTGTTGTTACTGCTGTTATTGTATAGTTAAAGTCCCAACTCACATGATAAGTCACAAATTAACATCCAGCTACTCCTAAAGTTATATTCTCCATTTTTTGAATACTTTAAAATACACTTTTCAAGTATTAGTCCATTATTGTCTGATTAAATGTTAGATTAATTGAACAAATTATTATAGGGACACTCTTGAATAAGCCCTGCTTTACATGCTCATGAGAAGAATCTATTATTTATGGTATTCATTGTTGTTTGAATACTACAAGTTTGATCAAAAGTAAATATAATATAAAAAGAAATATCAAGAATTATTGCATAACAAAATAGTAGAGAAGAAAGGGAAAGCTGATTTATATAGTAGAATAATTTGAAAACAAATGAATGGTTTAATACCATTAGAACTTTTAAAAAGAAAAATGTTTGTTTCACTCATTTTAAAGATTTTTCTTTTACAGTTTCTTCTTCTATAAAAAAGTTTAAAGATGGCTTCCCTGAGTCACCCTGAATTTCTGCTATATCAATGTACCCCTGAGAAATTAAATGTTAACATCTGAAAATAGTGGTTTCTATACTCCAGAGGCTGAATGGCATTCAAGGCTCAATGATTAAAATCGTGGCCACAAATGGAAGATTTCTCTGCTAATATTAGTGGGGTTTCAACCATGTTATTAGCTGAACCAGAAATAATTCAGGGACACACTCCACAAGGAAATATGCCACTCTAAAATAGAGATAGAGTGAGACATCCTCATGAGTTGGCAGAACACAAAAAATGCATTTTATAATTTCATACCCTTATGCCTTCCTTCTATAATGAGTTCGGAAAGCTAAAATAAATGAAAGCAGACAAGCTGTGCATGCTTCCTCTGATCCACTGCTGTAAACCTTCACATTACACTTTCAGTAATCAAGGAAGACTTCACAGTTCCATCCCTAACTGGACATCTAGAATGATACTACAACCCATACTGGAAAGCAGAGGCTATCATCAATGGTGACAAGCACTACCACTCTCCTATTTCCAAGGCTGATAGGCCATTGACAACAGGCCACCGGACTGTCTTCAAGGAGGTAATGTGGGCACAGCTGACAGATTCAGAGAAATCTGATAGCTATTCCTGATTCTATTACTTACTAGCTATGTGATTTGACTTTGGACAAGTAATACAACTTCTGATTATTTTTTCCTACTAGTAAAATAGTGATCATACTACCTACCATACAAGATTTATGAGAGGGTTAAATAAATGAACCATTCAAAATGCCCAACAAGTATACGGTACTAATTAGCTGCTCAGTACGTATTAATTTTTCAATTTATTTTGTCTCCAGATAAGATTATTTTTCTCAAAATGAAAACAGATCTGTTTTTCTTATAAAAATAATCCATAGTAATTATAGAAAAACTAGAGACCACAGAAAATAATAAAGGGGAAAGTAATAAAATATAACACACCACCTAGAAATAGCCACTGTTAAAAAACGGGCATATAACCTTCCAGAAAACAAATATAAATGTAAACATTTATATAACCATACTGTACATGCTCTTTTTAAACTTTTTAAAGTTAAAACATACCTTAGATATCTTCTACATCATCATTTTCATGTCATTATTTTAATTAACATATTTAAAGTCCTCAATTTTAGAAACCACTTATACTCTCTTATTGATTAATGTGTTTTTCTTCTGCAAAGTTATTTTCCTCTTAATATGAATAACTTTGACATTCACAGAAATGTAGACAAGATGAAAAGGCAGAGGGCTATGTACTAGATGAAGGAACAAGATAAAACCCCAGAAAAACAACTAAACGAAGTGGAGATAGGCAACCTTCCAGAAAAAGAATTCAGAATAATGATAGTGAAGATGATCCAGGACCTCGGAAAAACAATGGAGACAAAGATCAAGAAGATGCAAGAAATCTTAAACAAAGACCTAGGAGAATTAAAGAACAAACAAAGATGAACAATACAATAACTGAAATGAAAACTACACTAGAAGGAATCAATAGCAGAATAACTGAGGCAGAAGAATGGATAAGTAACCTGGAAGACAGAATAGTGGAATTCACTGCTGCACAACAGAATAAAAAAAAAAGAATGAAAAGAAATGAGAACAGCCTAAGAGACCTCTGGGACAACATTAAATGCAACAACATTCGCATTATAGGGGTCCCAGAAGGAGAAGAGAGAGAAAGGACCAGAGAAAATATTTGAAGAGATTATAGTTGAAAATTCCCTAACATGGGAAAGGAATTAGCCACCCAAGTCCAGAAAGCACAGTAAGTCCCATACAGGATAAACCCAAAGAGAAACATGCCAAGACACATAGTAATCAAATTGGCAAAAATTAAAGACAAAGAAAAATTATTGAAAGCAGCAAGGGAAAAATGACAACATAGAAGTGAACTCCCATAAGGTTAACAGTGCATTTCTCAGCAGAAACTCTACAAGCCGGAAGGAAGTGGCATGACATACATAGAGTGATGAAAGGGAAGAACCTACAACCAAGACTACTCTACCTGGAAATGATCTCATTCAGATTTGATGGAGAAATCAAAAGCTTTACAGACAATCAAAAGCTAAGAGAATTCAGCACCACCAAACCAGCACTACAACAAATGCTAAAGGAACTTTTCTAAGTGGGAAACACAAGAGAAGAAAAGAACCTACAAAAACAAACCAAAAACAATTAAAAAAATGGTCTCAGGAACATACATATCGATAATTACCTTAAACGTGAATGGATTAAGTGTTCCAACCAAGAGACACAGATTTGCTGAATAGATACAAAAACAAGACCCATACATATCCTGTCTACAATACACCCACTTCAGACCTAGGGACACATACAGACTGAAAGTGAGGGGATGGAAAAAGATATTCCATGCAAATGGAAATGAAAGGAAAGCTGGAGTAGCTATACTCATATCAGATAAAATAGACTTTAAAATAAAGAATATTAAAAGAGACAAGGAAGGACACTACATAATGATCAAAGGATCAATCCAAAAAGAAAATATAACAGTTATGAATATATATGAACCCAACATAGGAGCACCTCAATGCATAAGGCAACTGTTAACAGCTATAAAAGAGGAAATCGACAGTAACACAGTAACAGTGGGGGACTTTAACACCTCACTTACACCAATGGACAGATCATCCAAAATGAAAATAAATAAGGAAACAGAAGCTTTAAATGACACAATAGACCAAACAGATTTAATTGATAGTTATAGGACATTCCATCCAAAAACAGCAGATTACACTTTCTTCTCAAGTGCGCACGGGACATTCTCCAGCATAGATCACATCTTGGGTCACAAATCAAGCCTCACTAAATTTAAGAAAACTGAAATCATACCAAGCATCTTTTCTGACCACAACGCTATGAGATTAGAAATGAATTACAGGGAAAAAAACATAAAAGACACAAACACAGGAGGCTAAACAATATGTTACTAAATAACCAAGAGATCACTGAAGAAATCAAAGAGGAAATCAAAAAATACCTAGAGACAAATAACAATGAAAACATGATGATCCAAAACCTATGGGATGCAGCAAAAGCAGTTCTAAGAGGGAAGTTGATAGCTATACAAGCCTACCTCAAGAAACAAGAAAAATATCAAGTAAACAATCTAACCTTACACCTAAAGGAACTAGAGAAAGAAGAACAAACAAAACCCAAAGTTAGCAGAAGGAAAGAAATCAGAAAGATCAGAGCAGAAATAAATGAAATAGAAACACAGAAAACAATAGCAAAGATCAATAAAACTAAAAGCTGATTCTTTGAGAAGATAAACCAAATTGATAAACCATTAGCCAGACTCATCAAGAAAAAGAGGGAGAGGACTCAAATCAATAATATTAGAAATGAAAAAGGAGCAGTTACACCAGACACTGCAGAAATACAAAGCATCCTAAGAGACTATACAAGCAACTCTATGCCAATAAAATGGAGAACCAGGAAGAAATGGACAAATTCTTAGAAAGGTATAACCTTCCAAGACTGAACCAGGAAGAAACAGAAAATATGAACAGACCAATCACAAGTAATGAAATTGAAACTGTGATTAAAAATCTTCCAACATACAAAAGTCCAGGACCAGATGGCTTCACAGATGAATTCTATCAAACATTTAGAGAAGAGCTAACACCCATCCTTCTGAAGCTCTTCCAAAAAATTGCAGAGGAAGGAACACTCGCAAACTCATTCTATGAGGCCACCATCACCCTGATACCAAAGCCAGACAAAGATACTACAAAAAAAGAAAATTACAGACCAATATCACTCATGAATATAGATGCAAAAATTCTCCACAAAATACTAGCAAACGTAACCCAACAACACATTAAAAGCATCATACACCACGATCAAGTGGGCTTTATCCTAGGAATGCAAGGATTCTTCAATATATGCAAAACAATAAAAAAAACCATACGATCATATCAGTAGATGCAGAAAAAGCTTTTGACAAAATTCAACACCCATTTATGATAAAAACTCTCCAGAAAGAGGGCGTAGAGGGACCATACCTTAACATGATAAAGGCCATATACGACAAATCCACAGCAAACATCACTCTCAAGGGTGAAAAACTGAAAGCATTTCCTCTAAGATCAGGAAAAAGACAAGGATGTCTACTCTCACCACTATTATTCAACATAGTTTTGGAAGTCCGAGCCATGGCAATCAGAGAAGAAAAAGAAATAAAGTGAATACAAATTGGAAAAGAAGAAGTAAATCTGTCACTGTTTGCAGATGACATGATACTGTACATAGAAAATCCTAAAAATGCCACCAGAAAACTACTAGAGCTAATCAATGAATTTGGTAAAGTTGCAGGATACAAAATTAATGCACAGAAATCTCTTGCATTCCTATCACTAATGATGAAAATTCTGAAAGAGAAATTATGGAAACACTCCCATTTGCCATTGCAACAAAAAGAATAAAATACCTAGGAATAAACCTACCTAGGGAGACAAAAGAACTGTATGCAGAAAATTATAAGACACTGATGAAAGAAATTAAAGATGATACCAACAGATGGAGAGATATACCATGTTCTTTGATTGCAATAATCGATATTGTGACAATGACTATACTATCCAAAGCAAGCTACAGATTCAATGCAATCCCTTTCAAATTACCAATGGCATTTTTTACAGAACTAGAACAAATCATCTTAAAATTTGTATGGAGACAGAAAAGACCCCGTATAGCCAAAGCAGTCTTGAAGGAAAAAAACGGAGCTGGAGGAATCAGACTTCCTGATTTCAGACTATACTACAAAGCTACAGTCATCAGGACAGTATGGTACTGGCAGAAAAACAGAAACATAGATCAATGGTACAAGATAGAAAGCCCAGAGATAAACCCACATACCTATGATCAACTAATCTATGACAAAGGACACAAGGATATACAATGGAGAAAAGAAAAGTCTCTTCAATAAGTGGTGCTGGGAAAACTGCACAGCTACATGTAAAGCAATGAAATTAGAATACTCCCTAACACCATACACAAAAATAAACTTAAAATGGATTAGAGACCTAAATGTAAGACCGGGTACTATAAAACTCTTAGAGGAAAACATAGGAAGAGCACTCTTTGACATAAATCACAGCAAGGTCTTTTGTGATCCACCTCCCAGAGTAATGAAAATAAAAACAAAGATAAACAATTGGGACCTAATGAAACTTCAAAGCTTTTGCACAGCAAAGGAAACCATAAACAAGATGAAAAGATAACCCTCAGTATGGGAGAAAATATTTGCAAATGAAGCAACTGACAAGGGATTAATCTCTAAAATTTACAAGCAGCTCATGCAGCTCAATATCAAAAAAACAAACAACCCAATCCAACAATGGGCAGAAGACCTAAATAGACATTTCTCCAAAGAAGATATACAGATTGCCAACAAACAGGTGAAAGGATGCTCAAAATCACTAATCATTAGAGAAATGCAAATCAAAACTACAATGAGGTATCATCTTATACCAGTCAGAATGGCCATCATTAGAAAATCTACAAACAACAAATGCTGGAGAGGGTGTAGAGAAAAGGGAACCCTCTTGCACTGTTGGTGGGAATGTAAATTGATACAGCCACTTCAGAGAACAGTATGAAGGTTCCTTAGAGAACTAAAAATAGAATTACCATATGACCCAGCAATCCCACTACTGGGCATATACCCAGAGAAAACCATAATTCACAAATACACATGCACCGCAATGTTCATTGCAGCAGTTTACAATAGCTAGGTCATGGAAGCAACCTAGATGTCCATCAACAGACAAATGGATAAAGAAGATGTGGTACATATATACAATGGAATATTACTCAGCCATAGAAAGGAACGAAATTAAGGCATTTGTTGAGACGTGGATGGATCTAAAGACTGTCATACACAGTGAAGTAAGTCAGAAAGAGAAAAACAAATATCGTATATTAACGCATGTATGTGGAACCTAGAAAACTGGTACAGATGAACCAGTTTGAAGGGTAGAAGTTGAGACACAGATGTAGAGAACAAATGTATGGACACCAAGGGGGGAAAACCGCAGTGGGGTGGGGATGGTGGTGTGCTGAACTGGGCGACTGGGACTGACATGTATACACTGATGTGTATAAAATTGATGACTAATAAGAACCTGCAGTATAAAAACACAAACAAACAAACAAACAAAACAACTAATACTAAACTTTCTATGGGATATTTGTATGGACATATATTAATATAAATGTTTCAGACATTACATGAAATTTCTAAAAACCTTATATGTTCTGGTATAATGTTATGTCATAATTCTAGTTATTACTTTAAAATGTATATCTCAGAAATAACTGTTTCCTTGTCAATTGCATTATTATGAACTTTCATCAAATCTTTAACCATGGTCATTTTTAAGTTTTTTGTCATTTACAGACAGTTCTGGGTGTACTCCGATGCTTTTGCAAAAATGTTCCTATAAAAGGGTTTCATCTTCAAGCAATTCATGGAAAATACTCTGACAAGTACAGGTTTCTGTTAACTGACTATACTACTGAAGTGAATGAATAAGCATTTTCAGAACTCTAATGGAAAAGTGATGAATTCATAAAAGTGCTAAAAAAGATCAAGATAAAAAAAATTAATTACATGGGACTGTGTGAACTGATGAGGATGATTATAATTTTTGTGACTTTCTGTTTGAATTAAAAAAAAATCCCACAAGGACTCAGAGGCAAAAAATATACTAATCAATTTTCACTGCAGAGTAAAGGAGCTGTTAAAGTGGAGGATTACTGGACTGAATGTAAATATTATGACATAGTATGAGTGTGTTTCATGTTTGGTAATTGCAATCATTGTTGCTTTTGTTGTGGTCATCCATTTACAATGCTTGGTGTCAGTTTATTTATCTCTTGTAAAAATAAAATACAGTGTGTGTGTGTGTGTGTGAAAAAAGTTACAAATGTACCTTGAAATACATTTTTAGATGTATCCAACATTATAAAATAAAATGTTTACATTAATATTCGAAAAAAATATGAATAACTTTGCAAGAAGCATTCTTAAATATTTCCTTTTTATACACTTGACAAAATATTTCCTTAGGGAGTACTTTATATCTATTATTATTATTTGATATAACTATTACATAATAATAGCTGTATTCTCCATAAGACTCATGCCCCCTCAGCTGCCCTTAGAAGTAAATTTTAAAAGCTCCATTTAAAGAGTGAATAACCCAATAATATCCAACATTTGAGGGGAGATGCCCCCAAGGTAGAAGTTTTGAATCTTATGTATGAAATATTTAGAAACTGAGTTCAAAGTTATTGAACCTACCAAGATGAGCTCTAACTCAATGAGTTCTAACTCCATTATGTTTTAGATTTTAAAAAATTACTTCAAGCTCAAAGATGATTTTTCCATATGATTATATCCCTTCTTTAAGTGCATATGGCAGCAGGGAATCTTAGCGATAGTTCACTCAGCATCTGGCAAACCTCTCCCAAGCCCTGAACGTTGAGGCTTGCTAGAGGACTAAACCTGAAGGACACAGCCCCAGGTAAGGTGATGGTCATTAGCACTGACCAGGTAGAAAGCACCATTGAGTCTCAAGGCATTAAGACTGCTAAGGTGTTCTATCTAAGAGGCAGAATCTAATGTGAACTCAGCAGGGCATAATCACCCGATTCCAAAGGAACTCAAGTTTAACTGTACTGCCTTTTTCCTTTTTAAACAGTGACTAGAATTTCCCAGTGAGCCTGTGCAGAAGGCAGCCAGTCTTTGATGCTGATGAAGACCTGTGAAGCCTAGAATATGAGACAGCATAATCAAGACAATAATACTAATGCAGTAGTGTCTTCACAAAATCCCTTTGTCCCCTCAAAGCTGAACTCGTTCTACGCATCGCACAAGCTGAGTTTATTACAACATTTCTACTTGATAGAGAGGACAGAGGGCTCATGCAAGGTCACTTATGTCATTCCCTGTCCAGCGGGGCTGCTGGACTGTCCTCAAACTGATCTTGACTCACAAAGCCTTCCATGATTCTGCCTCTTTTCTTGGAGTGACGTTACCCCTTGCGTCTAATCACTTTGGGTGAAAATTTTCTTTGCTTAGGTCTCTTGGTCAAATTCAAGATTATTTAAACATTTCTTGACTGTCTTCAATGTGATATATTGGGATGTTTTTTAGAGAAACATTTGGAAATAATCAACTTTTGGAAATAAAGAGGGTAAACATAGCTTATTTTCTTTGAAAAGCTACTGAATAGTAGTACAACCATGAAAATACTACTTTCTTGCATATGGGAAATACTGATTTGACCACGAAATTTAGAAGGCTCTGCATGGATCTTTGAGCATGTTTTTGTCATGCATCAGACACAAAGGATAAAAATATAGAAAGAGAAAGGTGAATGAAATGGATGCCTTAAAATATATCATAGCTGATCCTTATAAGCATTCAAATAGCAAAGAGTGTGTGCCATATAAATGTATTAAGTTAACTTTACTTGGTATCTTTTGAAGAATCACTGCTCTTTCTTTAACAAGGAATTAAGACAGATTAAAATTAGTTTTATTTCATTTCTTCTAGCCGCACTTAGAGTAGCACCAATGCCAATGCATTTTTAAAATAAACTAAGAATCAAAATGTCATATTCCTTTATCTCTATCGGCTGTCATATTCCAGAGCTGTAAGAACCTTAAATTTTGGTTGGAAAACTGTTAAATTTCACTCACCCAATCAAAGACAGTAATCCACTAGATTCTACTTGCAGGCACCTTTTTCAAAGTCTGTGCATCAATCCCTTTTTCCACTGCTAGCTTATCAATCACTATTTTAAAAATAATTCAAAACAGGAAAATAAGAATCAGTAATCTTATTTAAGAGAGAAAGCACGCATCACTTCCTGAGGCCCAAATTATAAGCCATAATAGGTGGCAAACATGAGGAGAACAGAATCTCATTTTGAAAACAGTGAAAGAATTTATTAAGTTTTTTTGTTGGTTTTTTTTTCCTGAAATTGAATTACATTAGGAGCCTGTATAGAGTGTGGCCTCAGACTGACAGTCAGAGTGACCTTGAGCAAATTATTCACATTGGGGCTCATTTCTTCATCTGTAAAATAAGAGGAATAAACTAGACTATTTAATCCTCTCTGGGCCCTTGTAAAGTGTGAATGTTCATGAACTTCCTCCAAAACATTCAAGAGTTCAACATTTCAATGTGCAGTTGAAATGTATAAAATATATGCAGTGTAACTATCTTTAAACAATGGAATTATCATCCCCTCTCGAGGTATTACCAATACCATGACTTTTAATGACTCCTCAGCATTTTGAAAATAATTGACTAAACAAAATACAACAAAAATAAATATAACAAAACAAAAATAAAGATATAACAAAAACAAATATAAGAATTTTTTTCTACTAATATGAGAACCATCTGGCAAATATTTTCAAGCCATTTATTACAATGACCACCAGATAGATTAGATAAAAGAGAAGCATAAAAAGCCCAAGTATTTAGTCTTCATCCTGGGGTGGGGGACAGGAAAGACAGAGGTTGGTGAACATGAATTGTTCACTCACTAATTGTTTGGCTTATCTCTATTAATAATTTTTTTAAGAAAATACTATATTTTGTTGCTCTTCACACTCTATGATGAGGAAAATTGATTTCATGGTTCAAATATCAAGCCTACTGGCTACAAGAGCAATGAAAAAAAGGTCATTCAAAAATAAAACAAGACAAGTAGTACAAAGTCCCCAAGGGTGGAAGATCTGTAGATCTTGTGGATGCATATTTTTAAAATTTAAACATGCAAATTCTCTCAGAGTTCATTTCCTAAGGTGAGTTTTATCATTCTAAGGATAACATTGCTTGAGTTATACAGAGGAAAGCAGTGGGGAGGTTTGAGACTAAATACCCAGGCTACTACTTACTTGCTGTGTGTCATTAATTAAATAAACTAAGTACTTCTATTTTTCTGTGCCAGTTTCTGGCCTTTGTGTGTTTGGTTATTGTTTTTCTTTTCCTTTTTTTCCCCCATATATAAAAAAAGGGGCTAGACTGAAAGACCTTAAAGTCAATATGGACTAATGAACAGAACATGGGCTTAGGGATCTGGTAAATGGGGCTCCATTTGTACAGTGGATATCATACAGTTGTTGTGGGGATTAACTACTAAATGTATATAAAGTGACTATCATTTTGGGTAACACTTAATGGGAAGTTGGTGAATGGACTTTTTCGTTTACTTGTTTTTTTTTTTTTTTTTTCTTTTTTCTTTTTGCGGTATGCGGGCCTCTCACTCTTGTGGCCTCTCCTGTTGCGGAGCACAGGCTCCGGATGCGCAGGCCCAGCGGCCATGGCTCACGGGCCCAGCCGCTCCGCGGCATATGGGATCCTCCCAGACCGGGGCACGAACCCGCATCCCCTGCATCGGCAGGCGGACTCTCAACCACTGCGCCACCAGGGAGGCCCGGTTTACTTGTTTTTTATTGCTACTGTTGTTGCCTTTGATCTGTTTTCCTTTCCCATCTCTCTTACTTTGTAACTCCTCTTCGAATAATATCAAACCACTAGCATGGGTCTCCCTTAAGCCATCAATAACTAAAGACTCATATGTACAATATTCTCTCAACTGTAAAAGTAAAAATTCATATAATTTAAGGGAGATTATTGATCAGTGATTTCTACTTCAGGTTTTATGCCATTAAAAGATGTCTCCAAATATGTCAAGTAAGTTCATAAAATTTCCCCAAATATTTTAATCTCAAATTATTATTTTTAATCAAGTTTTTCCCAATATATTTATTTTAAAATGGGCTTATACCATCTAATACATAGAATGTTTTAAATAATAAATAAATTTTCAGTACTTAGTGAAACCCCTTAAAAGTTTTGGAATAAGTGGTTGTATAAAGAAAATATACATTAGAAACACATTGGCCAAATTATAAAACCACCTTAAAGAGGAAAACACAAAAAGCTATGCACATTAAATGAGGTCTGCTTTCTAAAAGAAGTCTGAATTTCTTTATAAAAATCTTTGTGTCAAGTTTGTGTTACAAAAAAAAAAGTGCTGTGAGTGGTATTCAAAGGATGAGAAAATAATTGGCCGTTAGCAAGGTGGAATTAATTAATTAATAATAATTAATTTCAACCACAGATCTTTAAACAAACAGTTGTGATTTTCCATTATACATTTTAAATTGCAGTGGCCTTTTCAGTGTTTTATTTTCTAAAATGTTGAACTATGTAACTTTTCCTTTTGACAATTTAAAAGATAGCAACCTAATTAAGTTCTTATTTTTCAATGTTAATGGCACAATTTTAGAGACTTATCAGCTAAAGTGTTTCATCTTAAGTTACCGCTACATATCCAATATTACACAGATATCATGTGTATCTAAATCAAAATATAAAATAAGGTGAAAAAATAGAGTTGTCTTTTTGGTACGATGAGCTCCACTAGAGTAATGAGATACATTTATTCCAGTGTAAATGATGATAAACAAAAGTATATAGATTGTGTAAAATATCAGTACTTTCATTATTTAATATATTCACCATAAGAGAGACAAATAGTTTATTAGAATAAATATGGAATGTATACATGTATGTGCAAATGAATGAACTGTATGATCTACAAATCAAAAGTTATCTTGAACATAACATGAGATTAAAATCGATTCTAACTTCTGGTTCTAGTTATGAGGACTAATGGGTATTACACTTAAATTGCCATATCTCATGTTCTTCCTCCCTTTACTGCCTGCTGTAAACAACTATAAAACCAGACATAATATGAAGCAACTCCATTCAAGTACTGGACATCAGATCAGCACAGGGCTGAAATCCTTGGAAGAAAGGAAACATAGGAAGTAATATTCATAAGCTCCATAACCTGTTGCCTGGAAGCACTGTCCAAAGCACAGCAATGGGAAGTGTCTGGTAAGTAGAAAAAATGGATCTGGGGATCTGTGAGCTAAATGGGAATTCAGTAAGACAGTAATTACAGGCATTGGACTTTCAATGAGACAGAGAATGAAGACTTTCAGAAGGAAACTCTAGTTGAGATTCAAAGAAGCCATTCCTTAGGAGTCCAACTACTCTAGCCCTTTCCCCCTCCCCCCACCAAAAAAATAAAAAGCCTAAAGATCAGCCTCAACAAGAGCAAACTAACCTACTAGTAATTACCTATCAGAACACTCAACAAAATTTAAATGAAAACAAAATCTAAACTATTGACAATGTAGCCTTTAAAAAAAAAAGTTCAACATGAATTCAAATATTACTAGACTAGAGGGAAGAGGAAAATGACTGATAAACAGGAGAAAAAATAGTCAATGAAAGAAGACCCAGGGTTCTTTTTTTTTGGGGGGGGGAGGTATTCTAGTATTCTTAGATAAGGACTTTAAAACAGCTTTCATAAATATTTTCATGGATTCAAAGGAAGAGATGTATATAAAAAAGAAATAGATGGGAAATCTAAGCACATATATAAAAACTATTTTTTAAAATCAATTAGAAGTTCTGGAATTGAAAAAGAAAAGAAAAAATGTAACTGAAATATTGTCAATAAATTAAAAATATGGCAGGAAGAATTTTTTAAAAAGAAAAAAAAGCAAATGGGACAAACAGAACTGAAATAGCAATATGGTTGATTTAAGCCACCAAACAGCACAATAATTATATTGAATGTTGATATAAATAGACCAGACACTCCATTCATACAGAGATTGTTGAACTGGATAAGAAGGAAAGACTCAATTATATCTCACATGAGATATATTTTGAATATAAAGGTCCAGAGAGATGTAAAATTATATATATATTATATATATATATATATAATATATATATAAAATACACACACACAGTTCTAAAACTAAAAATAGGAAAACTAGAGTGGCTAGTTAAAAACTGACAAATTAGACTTCTATATAAGAAATGTAACTAAACATAAACAGAGAATGTCACACTGGTAAAAGCATCAATTCATCAAAAGACAACATGAGATGTGTATGCACCTGACTGTAGAGCTTTGAAATACATGAAGCAAAAACTGATAGATCTAAAGGGAAAAAAGACTAATCCATAACTATGGTTGGAAATGTTAACAACCTTCTCTTAGTAACTGATAGATAAAGTAGACCAAAAAATCAAGAAGGACACTGATGATGTGAATGAACAAACAAGACAACCTAATTAATATTTATAGAATACTACACCCAGACAGAAGGATATACATAATTTTCTAATGCACATGGAATATTTACTAAGATAAATTATATGTCAGGGCATTTAATGTCTCAAAAATTTATTAGAATTAATGTTATGTTTGTGTGTGTGTGTGTCTGTGTGTTCTCTGATAATAATAGAATAAAATTAGATTCCAACAACAACAGCAACAACACAACCTTGGAAAAATACACAATATTTAGAAATTAAACAAAATACTTTTAAATACCTCATGGACTGTGTAAGTGAATACATGGGATATTAAAATATCTTAACTTGAATGATAACCAAAAACAGAACATTTCAGAATTTCTGGGATGCACCCAAAACAGTGTTTATAGAGAAATTCATAGGTTTGAATATGGTTATATTTGAAAAAAAGAAAGGTTTAAATATAATGATCTAAGATTTACCTTGAGGAAGTATCAAAACAAGTACAAATCAAACACAAGGTATAAAGATGGAAATAATAAATATAAGAGAAGGAAACTATAAGGTGGAAAACAGTTAAAAATTAGTTAGACCAAAAGTAGATTCTTTGAAATGTCAAAGAAATTGATAAACAGTCACATTGATGAGGGGGAGGGAGAGAGAAAAGATGAGAGACAGAGAGAATACAAACTACCAATACCTGGAATGCAAAAGGAAATATCACTAAAAAGCCTCAAGGTATTAAAAGAAAAATAAGGAAATATTATGGCCTTTATGTGCATACATTTTCCAAATTAGCTGAAGGGTAGCAAATTCATTTACAAAGACAACTCACAAAAATGACACAAGAGTAAAGAGTGAATATAAACTGCCCAATAACTATAAAATAAAAATAATTCCTAATGAAAAATTTTGCACATAAAGAAGCCCTATAATCCCAGGTAGCTTCACTAGTGAGTGCTATCAAATTTAAAGAAGAAATGTTATTAATTTTATATACACAACTTCAAAAAATAGGTGAAGAGTAAACATTCCCAAGTCTTATCTTGAAGCCAGTATAACCCTAATACCAAGACCTGCAAAGGACATTACAAGAAAAGTATACACCTATATTCCACATGAATATAGGCACACAAAGCTTTAACAAAATGTTAGCAAATAAAACCTAGTAATACATTAAAAGTGTAATACAGCATGGATCAAATGGAGTTTATCCTAGGCAGGTCAACATGCTTTAGTATTTTAAAATCAATCCATATATTTCTCTACTCATTAACCAAGTAGACAAGAAAAATAACATGATCGTATGAATAGGTTCAGAAAAAGCATGTTGTAAAACTCAATACTAATTTGTGATTTTTAAAAAAAAACACAGCAATTAGAAATAGACAGGAACTTTCTTACTCTAATAAAAGACATCTCTGAAAAATTTGCAAATAATATCATATTTAATATTCAGAAACTTATTTCCCCCTAAGATCAGAAATAAAGCTAGGATCTCTGCTATCATCACTTCTATGTCTATCAAATATTGTACTGGAAATCGAAGCCACTGTAATATCTTAGGTAAGTAAATAAAATAAAAGGGATTAGAAAGGAAGGCATAAAACTGTCTTTGTTCACAGATGACATGACTATGTACCTAGGAAATCCTAAAGAACCCACAAGAAAAAGTACTAAGTTTGATAAGGGAATTTAGGAAGCTCACAGAAGGCAAGGTTAACAATAGGACAACTGTAAAATAAATTAACTCATACCATTTATAAAAACATCAAAAACACAAAATACTTGGGGACCACTTTAACAAACCATGTGCAATACCTCTACACAAACATTCATGAGATAAATTAGAGAAAACCAAAATAAATGAAGAAATACATCATGCTCATGGATTGGAAGACAAAATATTGTTAAGCTGTCAATTCTCCCCAAACTGATATGTAAATTCAATGCAATCAAAATAAATCTTCCAGCAAGTTTGTTTTTTTTCCAGAAATTGACAACTTTATTCCACAATTTATATGAACTTGCAAAGGACCTAGAAAACCAAAACAATTACAAAAAAGAAGAACCAAGTTAGAGGACCTGCATGATCTGATTTCAAGTCCTACTCTAAAGCAGGGATGAGCAAACTATTGCTCACAGGCTGGCTGCTTGTTTTTGTAAATAAAGTTTTAGTGGAACACAGAAATAGCCATTCATTTACATATTATTTGTGGCTGCTATCATTTTACGACAGAGCCAAGTAATTTTAAGAGAGACCTTATGGCCTGCAAACCCAAAACACTTACTATTTGCCTCTTTTAGAAAAAGTTTATCAACCCCTGATGTAAAGCTACAGTAATCAAGATGGTGACACCGGCATGAGACGAAGAGAGCAATGGAACAGACTAGAATCCAGCAAGGGACTCACACATATTCTAATTTTTGTCAAAGACACTAAAGCAGTACAGTGAAAAAGCGTCAATTTTTTAAACAAATAATGTTGGAAAACTTGTTATCCATAAAAAAGAACCTCGATTTCCTATCTCAATCCACAGAGAAAAATTAATTCAAGTTGGATCATAGACCTAAACATAAAAGCAACAACTATAAAGCTCCCTGAAGAAAACATAGGAGAATATTTCATAACCTTTAGGTAGTCAAAGATTTTTTGAACAGAGCACAGAAAGCATTAATTAGGTAAGAAAACAGTGCTAAAGTGAACTCCAAAAAAATTAAAACTTCTGCTTATAAAAAGTTGTTAATCCCAAACTGAGGCATATTCCAAAAAATAAATGACCAGAACCTAAAAAATTTCTGAGGTCCTGAAAGACAAGGAAAGCCCAAGAAACTATCACACATTGTTGGAGACTAAGGAGACACGAAAACTAAATGTAATGTGGTATCCTAGAATGGAGTCTGGACCAGAAAAAGGACATTAGTGGAAAAACTGGGGAAATCTGCATAAAGACTGTAGGTTATTTAATAGTATTGTACCAATGTTAATTTCTTACTTTTGAAAAATGTTACATAAGATGTTAACATTAGAGGAAGCTAGATGAAGGGTATTTGGGAACTCTCTGGACTCTCTTTGAAACTCCTCTGTAAATCTAAAATTATTCTGAAATAGAACTACTGAGAGGAAAAAAAGGTTGCTATGAAAATGAACAGACAAGTCACAGACCAGGAGAAAAAAATATATATATATATATATTCACATATAGCTGTATATATATCGTGTAAGGGACTATAAGCAGAATGTGTACATAACTGCTCCAATTCAGTTATAAAATAACAAACAAGCCAATTAAAAATGAACAAAAGACTAAAACAGACACTTCACAAAAGAAGATATGCAAACTGGTCAATAAGCATATGAAAAATTGCTCCATAGCATTAGTCATCAGAGAAAATGCAAATTAAAACTACAGTGAGATACCACTACACCCCCACTAGAACGGCTAAATTTATAAAGAACAACACCAACAGTTGGCAAGGATGTAGAGCAAACCAAATTTTCATACATTGCTGGTGGGAGTGTAAAGTGAAATGACCACTTTGGAGAATAGTTTGGCAGTCTCTTGTAAAGTTAAACATAACTACACTAAAACTCTCTAATCCCACTTAGTACTGGCTATTTACCCAAGATAAACAGAAACATATCTACACAAAATGACTTGAACAAAAATGTTCAAAGACTGTTTTAAGAGAAAATTTGTTTTAATACTAGCTATTAAATAAAAGCAGATTCTTTTTTCTATCACAAAATGCCTACTCTGTCACAGGCACTGTGCTAAGAGCTTTAGAGATAAAAAACTTATTTAACCCTCACAAAAGCACTACATAGTTACATATGTTGCCTATTAATTCATTTATTCCACAAATATTTAAGAACTTACAGTGTGTCAAGCAATGCTCTCGCACATAACAAACTGCATGTCGATTTCCCTGTTCTCACAAAGCTTGCACTCCGGATGAGGAGAGGGCTGATAGATAAATTAAGACAACATTGACATGGGTAACAAGGTTGTCCTCATTTTATAGCTGAGGCTTGAGAGACGGAGGCTGGGGTTTGGATCCAATTTCTCTGACCCCAAATGTAGAACCCTGACCACAGCACTATCGTACCAAAAAGAATACCACATTACATTTCTTGTCTCTCAAGAGGACATCGCTCCTCTCAAGTTGACACTTTAGCAAGTAGACAGACATTAAAACAAACTTAAATAAGGAACTTTTAACTAAATTTATAAAAAGGAAGATAAACGGTCCAGGTTTCTGAACAGAAAATAGGACCAAGTCTGTGATTTCCATGAAGAAGAGGCAATAACAAAGAGACCTGGGGGTACAGTAAGTAGAAAAAGAGATAAGTACAAAGTATCTGGCTCCCGCATCAATTCAGAACAGGGTAGGCCAAATTATTCTCCTTAGCTATTCTTATTTGGTTTCACACATCATATTTATGGTTACCTTCACACATCATATTTACAGTACATGGCCCTAGAATCATCAAGTTTTTGCTAATATAATAAAAACAAGGCATGTAAATCTGTAAACCACCATTGCATAATTAAGGTAGAGTGAATTTGCCAGACTAACCTAATTTTCTCTAAGCTATTCTCTCTCCGGAGAGGCTTTGTGGCTCCTTTTTAAAGCAGCAATACTTAACTCCATTACAGAAAGCTATATAAAGAAATGAGGCAACACTACATAAACGGAGTGCTAGATCGCTCTTATTTCATTCACTTTGCATTAAGCCTCAAAAAAATAGATGTAAAACATGCCATGGACAATTCACTCTTTTTTGTTTTTTGTTTTTTGTTTTTAAGAAGATGTTGGGGGTAGGAGTTTTTATTTATTTATTTATTTATTTTTGCTGTGTTGCGTCTTCGTTTCTGCGCGAGGGCTCTCTCTAGTTGTGGCAAGCGGGGGCCACTCTTCATCGTGGTGCGCGGGCCTCTCACTATCGCAGCCTCTTGTTGCGGAGCACAGGCTCCATATGCGCAGGTTCAGTAGTCGTGGCTCACGGGCCTGGCCGCTCCGCGGCATGTGGGATCCTCCCAGACCAGGGCTCGAACCCGCGTCCCCTGCATTAGCAGGCAGACTCTCAACCACTGCGCCACCAGGGAAGCCCCGACAATTCACTCTTTGATTAAAGTACCTCAACAACTAATAAATATCAGATACAAAATACATTAAATATGATTAGCTAAGGGAACTTCAGTGATTTTCATCCACCCAATGTCTTGCAAGAGAAAATAGATTCCCAGTAATATGCCTACCACACCTTCTTACTGTGTACACTACAGATTAGCAATGTCAATCCATGTGTACATCCCTGAATATCACACTCTTGTTTTTTTACCTTGCAAATTGGGCATGTGCTGTTTCTTTTCCCTCAACAGCCTGTTTCATTTATTACTGGAGTAAAACCAGTTCAGGCATCACATTCTCTGAAAAGTCTTCTCTGTCATCCTCACTGTATCCTTAGGATCAGTTCTATCTTACACACACCCAGGTTGATTACTGCACTCGGCACTGTCATTATTTATTTACATGTCTACCCTTTTGACTCTTCCTCCTAAATATTTCTCAACCCTCTCTTCATACCACCTCCTCCCATGAATCACACTAAAGATATACTCAGTGTGATATACAGACTGACCAATGAGAACAAACACTGGCCTTCTACAACCAGTACACAGTGCATAAATATGAAACTTTTCACCATACCCCATTGCCACTGTCCTAGGGAAGGCCACCGTCATTTCTGCTTAGCCACTTGCATTACTTCCTAAAGGCCTCCCTGCCCCTAAAGTCACCCGTTCGATTTCCCTCTTCACACTGTGACTAGCATAATCTTTCTATAGAGCTAATTCTGATTACTCTTCTAAGATTCAGCTTGGCTTTCACCTTCTCAGAAAATTATTTTTCAACATAAATCCAAAATATAAGGTTCCCTCACTCTTTAAAAACTTTTATTATATAGTATTTGTGAATTTTAATTACTTAAGCCCGGATTTCCACTACAGCCTCCAGGACAATAGTTGGGTCTTTAAATTTGCATATCCATCAGTGTATCCTAACAACTTTATATTATATCTGACATTTATACTTCATTAAAAAAATCATTATGGAAAGAAGGCAAGAAGGAAGAAAAATCCATTTTTCCTGATGATTTGAATATCCCTAAATTTTTGCGTCTTCTAATGTATTTCTTTGGTCTTTAAGTGTATATTCATAATTGTTAGAGGCTCAGAACCATATCCCTTCTACACCACAATAGACAAGATAATCATTATCAGGCTATGGAAACAAACATGATACTATTAGCATTTTGACTGTGTGTACTCATACCACACCACAGTTAGTTTTATGGTAAAGTAAAAGGGCTTGCCTACAATGACTGCAAAAGTAGCAAATACATCATTATAGAGGTGTTTCTCATGAACAGATTTAGTCTGATGGCTGAGGTTATTGTACTATTCTATATCAAAACTGAAAACATAGAAAGGTTAAAAAGCCAGATCAACACACCTAGAAAATCTTGCTCTTATATAAACTGTGTGACTATTTTACTCTACGTTCAAGAAAATACCTTTTTCAGACTGTAAAATAAACAGTCTTTGAAAAAAAACTTTAAAAATATAGAGAAGTATACAAGTTTAAACATTTATATTTCCTACCATCCAGTTATATAATACATAAGCTATTCTTACTAAGCCACTAATTAAAATAAAACTTCCTCATCACTTAAGTTGAAAAGCAAAGCAGTAGATTCAAACAGAGCCAACAAATGCAAAATAATAATAGTCTAGAATAGGAAATATACTCAAATACTATCTTTAGCATAAGTTCATTACATATTTTTTTTGAAAAATTAAGGATTAATATTACCAAACCAAACAAATTGAATTTCAAACAAGATTTTATATCAAAATACTAGGGTTTAGATAAATCTCTAGTACTCTCATCTATAACAGATAGCCACGTATCTCAACTAAAACCAACCATCAATAGAAAAAAATTGCAACAAAAAAAATCACACACACTGGAAATGCCAACTGCACTGAAGCTCAAGATGACCTATAACGGTACTAAAATGTGGGTTCCTTACCATTTGTGTTTTCAAAGACAAATTCATTTCAAAGTCAGGAATTTGGGGCTATATTTCATTTGAAGTAAAAAAGGAAATGTTTTTCATATAGTTATACTCTTCCCAGCCAAAAATGTTAGCCAAGTGTGATTTCATTCCAGAACTTCATGATGGCAGCTCTAGAGAACACAATGATGTGCTCATCACCTGACACTTTTGCTTAAATAGTCACAAATGTGTTTACTAATTATCTGACCAGAGTTTTGGACACTCTTCCATCAACTATTCCCAAAGGTGGCAGCCTCTCATCCTTCACCACTTGCTTAAATGCAACCTGCTGGGAGGGCTCACCCCTTGTTCTAAAATAGTCCCTCTACCCTAAATTACTCCCTCATCACCCACCTGTTTATTTCCTGCACAGAATAATGTATCATATTCTTATTTGCATTTTGACTTGACTATTGTTTATCTCCTGTACTAGAAGAAGCATCATAATATAAAAGATCTGGTCTGTCATGTTCATCTTTTCATCTCCTAAATATAAAACACATAGAAGAGGGTCTGCCCTAGAGTAAATGCTTAATGAGCATTTGTTGAATAAATAAATAAAAACAAGAATGAGAAAATACATTTTTTTGCCTTCTTTCTATCACTAAATTGTATATATATGTATATTTTAATGGAGTCATTCTTACAAGTTGACTGTCTGAAAATGGCCTTCAGTGTGCATGTGAAACATTGTGCACTAATTATGAAACTTAGGTACAGAGGATCCACAGTCACAGTAGAATTTGGGCCTTTTAGACAACTCTATAGTGCTCTGAGGTCTCCCAGATTCCTCAGTCAAAATTAATGTCCACACACCACTCCATAGTCTAGTCATCTCAAACGTTAGCTTAGATTTTGAGCCAAACTGGTCTCCTTCATTTAGGAGATGTTGTGAGTTTAAGAGATTGCTTATGCTTTCTAATCTCTACTTTCTGCACATTAAGTATACCTTACTCTCAGAATTGTTAATGACTTTTAAATAAGAAAATGTATGTTAAAAAAAAAAAAAGAAAGAAAAAGAAAACGTATGTTAACGCCAGGCCTTATCAGAGCAAGTGCTCATTAAGGAGTAGCTATAATACCTGTATTAGTTAGGATCAAGTTGACATATAAAATTAACCATCACAATATCATTAATCCATGTTTGGTGGTGCTGCCATATGCAATAATACTCTATCCATTTAGACCAGTTAATTTCAACTGCTGCTGAGTTCACTTGAAATACAGCGTAGAGAGATAAGAAAAAGGACCATGTTAGGAAATATAAACTCGACCTTTAAATCAACCTCTTCTTTAAGTGACATCGTTCTTTTCTCATTAAAAATATCCCCCCGGGGCTTCCCTGGTGGCGCAGTGGTTGAGAGTCCGCCTGCCGATGCAGGGGACACGGGTTCGTGCCCCGGTCCGGGAGGATACCACATGCCGCGGAGCGGCTGGGCCCGTGAGCCATGGCCGCTGAGCCTGCGCGTCCGGAGCCTGTGCTCCGCAACGGGAGAGGCCACAATGGTGAGAGGCCCGTGTATCGAAAAAAAAAAAAAAAAATCCCCCTAATCACTTCCACATTAAAATCTTCAAGATTTCTCTAAAACCATATTTAACATTCTACTAAATATGAGTTAAAAGAAAGCTAAAGTGCAAAAAAAATCAAAAGTAAAATAAAACTTTTGTTTTCAGCAACGTGTCTATTATTGGAAAATATGTTCCATTCTACCTAGGAGACAATTTGCAAAATAGACTTTTTTAATCTGGGAAATGAATAAGTATATTATTACATACAAGTGTAGCTGTGAGGAACTCTACTAGAGATTTTTCTGTTCTTATTTTTCCTAAGCACTGCAATTGGCTAAACAAAATATTTAAGTTCTGGTATGCTTCACATATCCCATTAATTCCACACTGGATTTAAGTTCCTTTAAACGTCACTGATTTTTAATTACCATGCAAATGTATTAACTAAGCTTCTTAGAGCTAAAGGTTAGAAGCACATGGAGAAGAGCTGATAAAGGAATTTGCCTTTTTCCTGTTAATAACAAAAAATAATTTATGAATTCCTATTCTGTGGCTGGAACGCCTTAAGATTATTTTCAATATATTAAAAATGTAATTCTCAAATAGCTTCAAGAGAAACCCATTACAATATCTGTTTTATAGGTAAGAAAACATCTTTATGAAATAATCAACAGGTATCGTAATTTCGCTAGAACAAGAGAACAAGCAGCATGCCGTGCTAAAAAGGTATGTGAGGAAGTCAGTGGTATGACTAACCTGGCGTGCAAAGGGTTGGCTTGATTCCTGGGTAGCTTGTCTGCCTGCTGCTTCATGGAGGTTTGCCAAGAGGCAGCAGTTTTAGTAAATGAGCACTGAGTGTTGCTTACAAGACTTTGAGTTTTGACCCTAGCACTTACCAGTGGGGCGGTCATGTGTACTGTACGTTCTTACTCTTACTTTCCTCATCTGCGCAATTATACCAATTAGCATCACCTGCATTTAATGGTACTTAAATAAGTTGAAGGTCTTTTACTGTTGCTGACTAATCTCAACTGCTTTGCCATATATATATTTCTCAATACTTTAGCTAACATTTATTGAATATTTCATAGTTATTAAGTGTAGAGTATGAAGGGATTTATATAGATTCTTTCATTTAATCGTCACAACAACCCCATGAGGTAGATATTATCATTATCCCTGCTTTGCAGATGAGGAAACTATGTGAATCAGCTGTGGTTTCACGGTTGGTAAGTGACTGCCTGACTTCCAAACTCCTCTTCTTAACCCCTATAGATACCATGGTTACTGCAGAAAACACATGATTTCATCACTGCAACGAAAGTTAATCACTTCTGCGCCCAAATTATGGAAGAGAAAAGTGGAGATAAGAAAGGCAATGAAACCTTCCCAAACATAGGTAATCAACGAGACCAAACTTGTACTCAGCTGTTTTATGATGCTAAGAGCAGTGGTGTTTCTGATATGGCACACTCTTCTGATACATGTGCTGTAGGTGTGCAAAAGAAAGAGAACACCTAATTCTTGTCTTTGAGGAAGATTTCAACACAATGGATTTTATTCTTGCAAGTGCCACTGTAGCACATTTCACCAAATACGCTTACTGGGAAATTATAAATTTACCTTGTCCAAAAATTGTTTTGCTCAATCCATGTTCAAATAATCAAAACAAAAAGAAAGGCATAACGGACTGCTATCAACAGCCCAAGTGCCAAAGATATAAATGAAGCTCTGGGGGCTTCCCTGGTGGCACAGTGGTTGAGAGTACGGCTGCCGATACAGCGGACACGGGTTCGTGCCCTGGTCCGGGAGGATCCCACATGTCGTGGAGCAGCTGGGCCTGTGAGCCATGGCCGCTGAGCCTGCGCATCCAGAGCCTGTGCTCCGCAATGGGAGAGGCCACAACAGTGAGAGGCCCGCGTACCGCAAAAAAAAAAAAAAAAAAGCTCTGACTCAAGGAACTGAAAAGCACGGTCATTCACATCTATTAGTTCCTAGTCCTGGAGATGTCTCTACTTTTGTTCCTAGCAACAATCTCTACTTATGAGAACAGCTCACCTCATCTCACTTAGTAAACATTCTCACCTTTTTCATGTCTGTAAAGCAGCATCTATTTTCCAGATATTTCACTAGGCCTTAATCTGTTCTGTGACTGAATTTTGATGGTATGGTACGATACATAAATTAACAGGACCGAAACTGGCATGATGAGGGATGTTATATGAAACATTCATTATGTGTTTGTGCCCAAACTTTTCACAAGGACAGCTGTGATGGAGGCAGAATTGGGACAAGGTGAATATTATCAGGTATACGTGGTTATTATTATGGTGTCCTTGAGAAGCATAAAAGTTTCCCTCTTATGTCCTTCATGGAGTTAGATTAGTGACCCTGAGAGAAAATCTTCTCACATCATTCTGCAAGAAGTAATAAGGTCATACCTGCCAAAGGCAACATAAAAGACTCTAGATCTCATAGGATATATAACACTGTATCCTTAGGGCTGGGAGTAACTCAAATTTGAGTTTCTCTCTGACGATGAATTTATGCAACAGGCAAAGAGTGAGGTCACTACAAAAAAAAATATGAGTTAGATTTAAAAGGGTTAATTAACCTTGATCTTGACTTATAACTACTGTTTTTCCCAATGACTTTGGCTGAAGCAATTTGGGGTAATACAAGGTTACACATTACATTTTTATGTCTGTGCCACTTATCCTCCTATGGCCTGCAAGAAAACCTGGAGGGGGAATTAATGTAAAATTTGGCTAGGCATTGCTTCAATTATAGTGACCCACTGACTGCATCACTCTCTATACTCAGGCTGCCAAATGGGTCCTATTAAGTCACAGAATCATGCCTTAATGCCATAGGGGTCTGTTTAAAGGGCTGAGTCTAATGAACACGTCCTACCTAAATTTTGGTGAGAAAGAAGGGAGTGTGACTGAAATAACTCATAGATGACAAAATAAAACTGGAAATGTCCGATTTGTTCATGAGAAGTAAATTTGAAGAAAAGAACTTTCTGTACCACATGGGGAAAGCTTATTATTTTCTCAATATTTTATACAAAATAAAAAGTATGAACAAAAAGAATCCCCTGTAAAATAGGAGTTCCTGATCGAAAAAATTCCCAGTGATCTAAAAAATAAATTATAAGGGAAATAAAGACCAAGTTTTTATGTGCCTAAAAAGGAGGCCTCATACAGACATCTCCAACTGGGGACATTACCATTCCCTGTTGCTATAACTTCACTGAAAAACAGGTCGTCGGGATTAATGTTTTTAATCATCAGTTAAAATCCTCTGGAACTGTCTGACTTCTGTAACAGTTTATAGTAAAAGTACATTTGATTGTGAAAGTTGGAAATATATCTATTATATTTATGACCCCACCATAAAGCAGTCTTTTATAAGTGATGCTACTTGACCGTAGAATTATTCTTGATTACTGAGAGCATACCATTCATAAACACTGCATCCCACAGAAGCCAAAGATTTCTAAAAGTTGCTATAAATATACCCACATGACAAAGAAATGTTCTGATTCACACTAGGTAATAAAAAAGAGACACCGATAGAGTGTCTGGGTACCACTGGGTATTTTGAGAAGATATCTTCAAGCATACACATTATTTTCAAAAGTAATAAAAGACACATTATAAACTACAATTTATAAACTAAATCAGAATTCTTTGTGTCATACCTATAGCACAAGCTATTGACCCAAGCTCCAATATCAAATTTGAGTTCAAAGTGGAATTTATTAATTCTTGAAACAAATCACTGTGGAAAGCAGTAGTGGCCGTTTCTTAGGCACCAATCTAACAACTACCTTTGCGCTTTATAAGGTTAACAAAGAACACTATGTAGCTTCAGGGCAGAATTTATGAAGTGGTAATGAACATGTTCAGATGGCCTTTTCAGAGTCTCTAAAGAAAGGTTAAGTTTAGATGTCACTATTTTGAAAGCTGCTACGTCCTTTAACACATACTAGAAAAGAGATGAATAAGCAGGTCAGAGGTTTCCTTCTGGAGACCATGAGCCACAGCTGAACTGATAATACTTAAGAAAGAGACTAGAAATTGATCCATGCACACATATAGACTCACAGAGTGCACTCACCATACATTCATTTCAATTACCTTGCAATTCCAAACTGCTTTCCCTGAAGTACAGTGATTACATTTGGCCTACACTAAGATACCACCGTTTTTTGAAGAGGAACACTTTTTTTTTTAGAAACACAATCATGAATGTATGCAGGAGGCTTTATGATCTCTCCCCTAGGTACCTACCCCTCTGCGAACCATTCTACCACTAAAAGTGGCCACCCAATATCTACTGATGAAGGGAAAATCAATGAAGCCTTGCACTGAAACTTTTGAGATTCAACAAAAGTCATTATCATAATTTTATTAGATGTAAGTCTCATCAAAGTTTGAGGCAGGAACTAAAGTATAAATGCAATCAATAAATGGTTCATAATTGCTAAAGGAAATGCAGATTAAAGGAACAGGATTAAATTCTGAAAAATCCCAGTAACATTTTTATGGGAAACTAAAATTAAAATATAATATCACCATTTAAGGAGACAAAAAAATGATTTTAACGTGAACAAAGGTGAAGAAAGATGAAATTTTGCAAGTCATTCTGCAGTCTGTTTGTTCTCTAAATCTGCAAATTGTGTGATATAAAAGTTAAGTCAAAGAAACCTTTCCAACAAGCCAAGCGAGGTCAAAGTGGAATAGAAAATACATTTGACTGTTTTAGATGGCATCGAACACCATGATCATATTTTCTTTTTATAGTTCTCTTTTCCAGCATTGTTTTTGCCTCTTTAGCAGTGTTGATGTTAGATTTTGCATTAAAATGGAGCAGAAAATGGGCCTTAGCGGCCTGCTTTTAAGATAATTTACCACCAAGTGCAATGTAAGGACATTAAAGGAAAGAGGAAAAAGTTCCTAGCAACTTAAAAAAAAGAACCAAGCCTCCCACCTGGACATGAGGTTTTGTGAGTTGTATAATTAGGAAGTTATGTCTGCAGCTGCCTCTAAGAGTATGTAGGGAGAACAGGCTTGTAAAAGCTGGATGTCAGAGTATTTGTCTTGTGTCATCTATAATCTTGAACACTTACCTAACTGATACTCAGCTCTTTCATCATAAAATTAGGAGACCGGGACATAGTGACCTGTAGATGCCTTTTTGCTTTGCTAATATTTATTTGCAAGCTTTAATTTAACAAAGAACAAATCCTTATGTAACTATGGAGTTAGAAAATGAAAAGACTCTTTACTTTTTTTAGTCTGTTCAAATTCTCAATATTCAGTTACCAGCTGACCACTATTTCATCTTTTTTCCTTAGCTTCTTTGGGAAGAGTGTCCCTCTTTTTTGACATACTGTGATAGCCAACATTCATATGTATTAAACCTGATTTTTAATGAATGCTGAATGCTTTCCTCTCCCAGGAGATATCCTAAAAAAATTAAAGAAACTGTCATATATAATCAGCAATAACTCCAGGAGGAGACTTACTTCATTGTACAGATGAGGAAATTGAGGCTCAGGAATTAGTAACTTGGTTAAGTTCACAGGTGCTTGAGATGTTAATGCAGTCCATCTGTGTCCAGACCATGTACTATGAAACTAGTTCACAAGAATGCATGCGTCCTATGACAGCTGACAACCTGGCTAATCCCAGGGGAGAAGCTCTGTTGGTTTTGTATGGGCTCTACGACCATAGATAAAGCATATTTGTCTTTGTGAAATCAACAAAAAAGGAGCATGGCTAAACTCCTCATCAGAGCTTGCCACATTAGACTTCAATGGTAAAATAAAGCTTGCCAAACAACAGCTGATGCAATACACTGCCTCCGAAAACAGACATAACAAATCATACTTACTGATTTGGGTGGTTGTCTGCAAGAGATCTACTTTGTTGGCTGTGACTAGGAACATCTATGATTTTACAATGCTTGATTAAGTATACCAATCCTTCAAACCTAGACAAATCTCACGGGGACAGAAAAGCTGGAGGTCCATTGGTTTTAGTGGTTTCTTGAGATTACCCAAGGCATTAAAATGAAATGATGTTTAGCAAATCCAACCTGCTCCTTTTGGATTAACTATTAGCTTTATCAGTTCTTCAAAGCAATGTATTTGGTGCTTACTCCAAGTACCTTAACCCTGGTCACCAAAACCTCCACCACTCTTAATACTTGATAAAACCTTTTCTTTGATTATACTTCCACTCATGTGCTTTCTGAATTAGTAAATAGAACACTGGATTTGAGTCTGTAAAATCAGGATTCTGGTTCAAATCCTGCTATTAGGTTAACCATATGAGTTAAGTAATAATAAGTCACTTAACAATCCTGGATATTTTTTTTTCTTTGAAAAAGAGAGAGAGGGAGAGAAGGAAAGATATACAAATACTTGTTATGTTCACCCCTCTCAGAAATGGTGAGAGGATCAAATGTGGTAGGTTATATTAAAGTGCTTTCAAAATCCTCAGATGTGGTAAAAATGTTAGCATTGGTATTATCATTGTTCTAAGTATTTATACTTAACCAGGAAATAGCTTTGGTAGCACATACTAAATTTCAAAAAATAATGTTGAAAGATGGTATCTAAACTAAACTATGGAGGGTGAGATCTGAGCAGCTCTGTGATGTCAAAGTCATAGATTTCTGCCTCGGCAAAGCAAGTAAATCAAACTGTGAAGGTAGGACAGGCTGTGTACTCTGAACATTTGTATTTTAGTTTACTATTTTTCACACTCTGAGAATGACCTTGGCAATTACTTCCAAATGAACTAGAGAAGACTGAGTGGTCTTTCTAGCATTACTAAGCTGTACAATCCGTTCTTTTATTTTCCTCTATCATAGAAGGCAAAAGGGAGCTATAAAGCCGTGCTGTAGGGCATCTGAATTTCCCAAGGTGAAATCCCAGGCTATTTCCAAAAAGAAGGGTGTCATTTTCTGTATATGAACCTTTGATCTTTGTCTTTCGAAGATAACACTCCTGTTAGACTCATGTACATTTAATAGCCCCCTACATGTTATCACACTTCTAAGATAACACACATTTGATTCAGAAAGAAGACTAAAGAGCTGGCAGTAGAATTAATTTGTTTTATATTTTAGCTTCTCAGTAAAATTCTCAGGAATAGGAACAGATATTAGCATACAGAAATATTAGCATCTAACAACTTCATAGCCTCATCCTGCAGCCAGAACACCTTGGGATGATTATAACCCTAAAGCTCTACAGAATTAGCAAAGTGCTTATTCTGCAAAACAATTGCAAAATATTCAGTTGGAAAGAGGCACATTTTCTGATAAACAACACAACTACTACTTGTCAGCTCTTTTTCTGGCCTAATAAGCAATTCTGTCTTTTTTTTCCCTAGTTCTTTCCAACTTTGGCTGCAAATTTAACAATTTAGAAATAAAAAATATCTGTTTAAAAAATTTTTTTAGACTCAGTCTTCAGGATTTTAGAACTGGAAGGATATATTAACCCAATCCTTCCCCACTCTCCCAACAGAAATGTAACTGTGGTCCAGAGAGGAGGAAAAAATTACTTAGTTTAGGGCTTCCCTGGTGGTGCAGTGGTTGAGAGTCCGCCTGCTGATGCAGGGGACACAGGTTCGTGCCCCGGTCCGGGAGGATCCCACGTGCCGCGGAGTGGCTGGGCCCGTGAGCCATGGCCGCTGAGCCTGCGCATCTGGAGCCTGTGCTCCGCAACGGGAGAAGCCACAACAGTGAGAGGCCCGCGTACCGCAAAAAAAAAAAAAAAGAAAAAAAAAATTACTTAGTTTAGATAACACACCAGTGCGTAGGTGAACCAGATTTAGAATACAGGTCTCCTGTCTAGTGCCCTAGTATCTAGGAATCTATCTACTCCATAGCTTCCTTTGAACACTGAATTATCACAAGGAATTATCTTCAGGATAACAATACCCTTGATTTGGTGTCCATTGTGTATAAACTGAAATCATGAATGTGTCAGAGGTCTTGTGGCATCGTATAAAATTTAATTTGTGTGTGTGTGATATTATTATTAGATATTATTTATTGAGATTTATTATGTGCAAAGAACTTTACTAACCCTTCTATGCATATTAAATCATTTAACTTTTAGAATAATATTTTAAGGCTAATACTACTATTAATCCTATTCTACGGGTGAGAAAAGGGATAGTTTAATGAATTAAGTAATCTGGACCAAATTACACAGCTCCTAAATAGAAAGAGCCAAGGTTTCAGGGCCTAGATTTTCAACTACTACGATGAAATGCTACCAGTGTTTATAAAAACATCAAAGAGAAAACATACACCCCATAAATTTTCACAAGTAACCCTACTTTTGTCAGTTTTAAGAAAGAAAACTAAATTTCTACCAGTTGGAGAAGTAACAACCGAATGCATTTAGTTCTACTCAAGCAATAAAAAACAGATTGTGTTCCATTCAGTTCTTTAAATACTTCAACCAACTTCAAAGACAGTATTAGTAAAGACGTTCAGGGATCGAGGTTACAATCTGGCTTTATTTATCTGATAGGCTAAATTAATTCATTGTTAATTTTCCTGCTCTTCTTACATCTGAAATATTATGGCATATTTATTAAACGTTAATTCACAACAATTATACCTCATTTTATGTACAATCTGGTACTCCTGCTTAGCTCTGCTCTTTGGTTTAGTTTTTAATCCTAGCCATGATTCCAGTGTCCAAACTTCAGGAGTGAATGCTATCTGCCTTAAAGATGTCAAGTTGGGAAGCATTTTTGAAGAGATTTGTGTATTCTACAGTCATCTTTACTGATATACAGATCCTTACATAACTGTAGGACTACTGTGATAATGTTGTACAAGATTTCCAAGAGGAAATTCTGAAAATCAATGAAAACACCCTTCAATAAAAATTGCAAGTTCAATGTAAGCAAAGGATAAAAACTTCTGAACAAAACTATAATTTTGTTGCATTGTAACTTCTTAAGAGCAAAAAGAACTAAAAAGGAATTATAGGTTATTCTAACGTGTTTAATTCATTTCTTATGTAACTTCCATGAGTCAGAACCTTTTTCAGCTAGACCTGGCTGAGATTGGAATAGTCAAGAAAACAGACATGGTCCTGACCTCATGACACAAAGCAATGGTATTATTACCTAGTAGAGCAAAATTTTTAAAGTTCAAGAGTAAAAAAGATTTTCTTGATTCTAATTCTTAGACCAACAATATATCAATCTTCTCAAAAGCATCCATATGTTATTAGTATATAAAACTTCATAATTTACTATAAACAAATCTGAACATAAATTGCTATCACTTTTTAAAAAACTATCTGTGATAGTTGAACAGCCAATCTAAGATAATTAATATGACACAAAGAGCCTCACATTATTTTCCATAACTATTCCAATCTTAATAAAGATGTTTTCCTTTTTGTGCTTTAATAAACTCAATTAATAAAAATTTATTTCTCCATGAAATTACACCTTTAACACATTCTTATTTAATTTGAATCATTTCTCTTTCAAGTGAAGTCCTAACAAATACACAAGCATAAAAACCAAGTAATGATATGCAATTTCATATGCTGTACCTTCCACTAGATTATATCCAGAGTATGTTATATTTAATGCCATACTTATTGTTCCAAAACAAACAATAACTTTTTTTTTCTGTACTGGCCCCATAGTAAATATTTTCGACCTTGCAGACCATATGGTCCCTGGCGGTCTAGTGGTTAGGACTCGGAGCTTTCATTGCCAGGGCCTGGGTTCAATCCCTGGCCAGGGAACTAAGATCCCACAAGCCATGCAGCACGGCCAAAAATATATATAAATAAATAAAACATAAAAATAAAAATAAAAACAGGCACCCAGCCATATTTGGTTTACTTCTGCTCTAAAATATCAGTAATCTTTTGGCCAACACTAGCTGAAAAAAGAAAAGAAAGCATGTCTCATTAAAATCCAGTTTAAAAAATATTCTAAAGTATATCTTTGAAGATAAAATTTCATAATTATCTTTTAAAAGGAGAAATAAATCTGTACTCCCTTTCAATTGTGCTGTAGTAAGTGTTCCATTTATGATAGTAGTTTATTTGTGTTTTTTATAAAAATATACAAAACCAAGACAGTTTTCAAAAGACTTAAGCCTCTCTTGATACATCAATCAAGTCTGAATTTATTGAAATGTAGCATGTCCATATTTTAATACAAAAAGATTCTAGTATAGACATTTCATTTTGCATATAAAAATGTATTTTCAGTAAACTCATGCAAAATAGCATGGAATTCCAGCTTTGTTTTAGTTTCCCTATATTGAGTCACAGGAAGCACACCTTCCTGCCTAAGGATGCCCAAGGCCTTTTCAAGCTGATGTATGCAGCACTGTTAATTTCACATTATATTCCAGTCTACATCTAATTTAAGCTCACTAGTCTTAAATAGTTCAACCTGATAAGTTGATTACTTAGTGATAAATAATAAGTAATTACTTAGGAAAAATATAACCATTTCATACTTGGTTTTATATTACATATGCATGTGTATGCGTGTGTGTGTCTATGTGCATGACAGTCAAATACTGTATACTATTGACAATGTGGAGCTAGTTTATAGAATTCTTTTCTCCTACAACTTCTGAGCTTTTGCTCAGAAGGCACATCTGATTTAACCAACACAAAAGTTACAACTCAACTAAGGAGTCACTAAATCCAGTAAAATGTATATGGTATATTTTCTCCAAACTTTTTTAACATTCATTGAGATATTTTCTAAAAATCTCATGCATAACTAAACTATTCTAGCTGACAGGCTCAGAATGATAATTAGAATTGTTCAGATTAACAATGTATTTAAAACAGTCAAACCAATTATAATTTATAATTTACCATAATGAAAGAGCTTTTATAGTTCTTAATCTTTGGTGATCAAGCCTGTGGATAAAAGTCATGATCAGATTTAGTATTAAATCTAGCCAAGTCTTCACTCTGAAACAGTATTTGTAGCAATATCCTCACACAGTGTGTCAGTTATGCTGTTTTATTTTCTGGTTGTAACTGTTCTCAACATGAAATAGCCCCTCCTGAACTATTTGTAATTGAATCATCCATACTTCAAGTAATAGACACCAGAGTTTAGATGTAGCACATGATGATAATTTGGCTTACTATATCCAAAAAAATTTGTTTTCATAAAGTTATTATGTACAAAATAAAAATGGGATATATTAAGCAGAGACTACTTTTTTAAATCTAGACTATACCCTCAGTGGTAATTTGTGTTGGTTCTATGGGGCCAAGTAAATGAATCCTATGTAGAAGACTGAAGTAGAAATAAAACAACCACTTTTAAAATGCTTACACTGATTAGAAATATAACAAACTGCAAAAAAAATGTGCAATGTTTCTGCGCATACATCTTAAATATGTTAGTGATACCCCAGGTGTATGCATAAATTGAAATGGAAATGGTGCTCTGAGTTGTAAAGTTAAAAGACACCCCTTCTAGGGTGGTTATATGGCATTTGTTCTTTTGGCCAGGAATCAAAAATAATCACTGGATATAAAAATCCCATTCACAATAACCATAAAAACTGAAAAGCACTGAATTTAACAAGAATTATGTAAGCCCTATGGGAATAAATTTAACAAGAAATCTATAAGACTTACACAGAGAAAACTGTAAAATTTTACATAAGGACATAAAAGAATATGTATAAATGAGGAGACACAGTATGTTCTTCAACAGGAAGAACCAATACCGTTAAGTAAATTTCCTTCCAAATTCCTTCATAAATTATACTGCAATTACAACCAAAATACAAGTAACATTATTTTTTTTAACATCTTTATTGGAGTATAATTGCTTTGCAATGTTGTGTTAGTGTCTGCTGTATAACAAAGCGAACCAGCTATACGTATACATATATCCCCATATCCCCTCCCTCTTGCGTCTCCCTCCCACCCTCCCTATCCCACCCCTCTAGGTGGTCACACAGCACCGAACTGATCTCCGTGTGCTATGCAACTGCTTCCCACTAGCTAGCTATTTTACATTTGGTAGCATATATATGTCCATGCCACTCTCTCACTTCATCCCAGCTTACCCTTAGTAGCATTATTTTTAACTTGCCAAAATTTAAAGATTGTATAAAGGCATAACTATTTCATAATGGTTAAGTACAATTAAGTAGAAACATAATGAGGGGAGATTTGTCCTTTTTTTTAGTTATAACTGACATAAAACATTAAATCAGTTTCATTGTATAACAGGGTAATTCAGTATCTGTATATGTTGCAAAATGATCTCCACAATAAGTCTACTTAGCATCCATCACCACACACAGCTACAAATTTTTTCTTGTGATGCGAACTTTTAAGATCTACTCTCTCGGCAACTTTCAATATGCAAAACAGTATTATCAACTATAGCCACTATGCTGTAAATTACATCCCCATGACATTTATTTTAAAACTTTACACTGTATTTATTTTTATAAAAGTCTGTATCTTTTGACCCCCATCACTTACTTTGCCCACTTCCCAGCCCCTGCCTCTGGCATCCATCAATCTGTTCTCTGTCTTATCTATGAGTTCGTTTTTTGCTTGCTTTTAGATTCCATATATAAGTGAGATTATACAGTATTTGTCTTTCTCTGACTTATTTCTTTTAGCATAATGCCCTCAAGGTCCACCCATATTGTCACAAATAGTAAGACTTTATTCTTTTTATGGCAGAATAATATTCCATTGTATATGTATATATTTTATATATCACATTTTCTTTATCCATCCATTGATGGATACTTAGATTTTTTTTCCCATATCTTGGCTATTGTAAATAAGACTGCAGTGAACATGGGGACATTTATGTAGATAGGTAGACAGATAGATAGGTAGACAGACAGATAAAGTATCTTTTTGAGTTGGTGGTTCATTTCCTTTGGCTAAATACCCAGAAGTGGTATTTTGAGGAACCTCCATGCTGTTTTCCATAGTGGCTGCACCAATTTACATTCCCAGCAACAGTACACAAGGGTTCCCTTTTCTCCACACCCTTACCAACACTTGTTATTTCTTGTCTTTTTGGTGACAGCCATTCTAACAAGATAATACTACATTGTGGGAAATTTGTCTTAATATTTAAAGCTAGAATAATTAAAAACACATAGTTTTGGCACAACAATACAGGAAAATATTAATGAGATAAGTTACAGAATAAAAGCAAAGACCTAAGGACATATGAGATTTCATATGTGAGGAAGACAACATTTCAAATCATTAGGGAAATGACAGATTGCCTTAAAGATTATTGTGACATCTATCTATCTATCTATCTATCTATCCTACCTATGTATATTCCTGCTTCAGAATTTACTCTAAAATACATCTCAAATGGATTCAATTTCTACGGTAAAAAAATACGTAAAATAATGACAGATGATTTGAACATTTCTTTTTTTAAAATCTTATGGCAAACAAGACTTTTCAAAGTCTAAAAGCCAAGATCAAAATCCATAACATTCTTTAGTACATGAAAAGATAGTATTCACAAAGTTATTATACAAGGAAGTATGTTTACAATATATGACAAAGGATTATAATCTTAATATTGGGTTGGCCAAAATGTTCATTTGGTTTTTTCCGTAACATCTTATGGAAAAACCCAAATGAACATTTTGGCCAATCCAGTGTATAGGAAGTTCTAACAAATCGCTAACAAAAACATTCTTCTAATAGAAAAAAAAATCAATAAATGACATAAAAAGGCAATTCAGAATAAAAAAATGCAAATGGACTATGAACACAAAAAGGTATTTGAGATAGTTACCTGGCAATAAAAAATTTAACTGATAAAGAAAATTACTAATGTCACCTTAGAGATTAGCAAAAATGGAAAGGATGAATATCCTGAGGGAGATACCCAGGACTGGTCTGGGAGTGTGCAAATGGAACTCCCATACACTGGGTGGTGTGAACATTAATTAGCAATTTTTTAAAGGAAGCATAGATCTGTAATATGTATCAAAATCTAAATATATAAATATGTAAAATGTATCAATATATAAAATATGTATCAACCCTGCTTTGGGCTCCAGTAATCCTACTTCTAAGAATTTAGGGGAAAAATGTTATAATTGCATCAAATATGAATACACAGGACAGTTTAATACAGTTTAGTTCATAATAGTAAAAATACCCAAAATAATCATAATGACCACCAACAGAGGACTGATTTCATAAATATGGTACAGCCATACAATGAAATTCTATACAACCATTGGATATTTTGTTACAGAAAAATTTTAGATAGCATCAAAAATGTTCACAAAATGTTAAGTGCAGAAATCATATTATAAAACATAATGTATTGGAAGCAACCTAAGTGTCCATCAACAGATGAATGGATAAAGAAGATGTGGCACATATATACAATCGAATATTACTCAGCCATAAAAAGAAATGAAATTTAGTTATTTGTAGTGAGGTGGATGGACCTAGAGTCTGTCATACAGAGTGAAGTAAGTCAGAAAGAAAAAAACAAATACCGTATCCTAACACATATGTATGGAATCTAAAAAAAATTTTAAAATGTTAATGAAGAACCTAGGGGCAGGACAGGAATAAAGACACAGACATAGAGAATGGACTTGAGGAATCAGGGAGGGGGAAGGGTAAGCTGGGACGAAGTGAGAGAGTGGCATGGACATATATACACTACCCAATGTAAAATAGGTAGCTTGTGGGAAGCAGCTGCATAGCACAGGGAGATCAGCTCCGTGCTTTGTGTCCACCTAGAGGGGTGCAATAGGGAGGGCGGGAAGGAGATGCGAAAGGGAAGGGATATGGGGATATATGTATACGTATAGCTGACTCACTTTGTTATACAGCAGAAACTAACACACCATTGTAAAGCAATTATACTCCAATAAAGATGTTAAAAAAAAGAGGGGGGGAATGATAAAATAAATGTTTACATATTGTGATATAGAAAATTCACTCTGGCTTATCTATGAGTTTACTTAAATTTTATGTTAATAGGTTGTTTGTGGCCTATGAAACATATGTTGTACAACTGTTTAATTATTGAAGAAAATGGCCCATTGACCAGAAGTAAAGAATGTCTATGTTAAAAATAAAGATTAAATGTCTCTCTAAAAAAAGAAAAAAAAAACATAATGTATATACTATCTGATTCTATTTCATGTACACACATGTGAATTCCCAAGAAGTCTTGAGGTTTAGCAATCATTTTGCTAACAGTATTTATTTCTGAGTGATATTAATAGAGATCTTCACTTTTCACTACAGTTTATTACTGATTTTTCTATAATGGAGAGAAATAAGTAATAAAAGCAATTCAGATTTAAAAATTGCAGACTTAAGAAAATTATGTGACAGACAAACTTACCTGTTTTACAAAGCAAACATAACAAATAGCTGGAAGTAACCTTATCTCTTTCATTTAATTTCTTTCATTTTCAAATATAGCAACTCTGAACTAGAATTTAAGAAATGTTTACAAAGTTTTATCATCAGTGACAAATTCAGGACAAATTCAGAACTTCCCAGTCCCTGCTTTGATATAAATACCTTTCCACAGTAACCACAGAAATAATCTCTAAAAAAATGCAATAGCATATTTTAGCCCAAGAATTGCTTGCTTTCAAAAGAAATACAGAACTCAGTAATTATTTTTAAATTATATATGTTCATATAGTCATATTCATATACATATATATACAGTGTTTTTAGATATACATGATATATCTGGCTTAATTTTATTCATAATTTTTATCAACCCAGTTGGATATTTGAGAAAGTAGAAAAAAAGAAAAGAGATTAGAAACATTTTGTTTAAGCCACATATTTTTCCCAACCTTGAGGAACACAAATATATTTAGACTGAAGTCTTTTGAATTGACCTTGAAATGCATCACAATTATTATTTCACACAAATACTAATTGTCATTTTACTGAATATTCTGAGATATGTTCTACCTCATTAAAATAACAAGTAAGATATGAAGGGCTGATATTTTCTTGGTTCTAAAAAAGTCTCTCTTAAATTTAGTCAAATCTAATTTTGTTATTAATTCTCAGGATTACCAGATACATTTTTCCAGAGCAGATTTTTGTTTTGAGCCAGAATTGAAATCATTCCCTAGTGATGAAAGATGATTTAATATAACCGAGAAAAAAGTAAATCATAATTTTCAATTTACCCACCAACCCTAATGATACCTAAACAGTGATAATTACTATTTTAATTTATTTCTAAATGACTTAGACTATTTTTGCATATTACAGATTTTATCCTTCATGTTCTATTTGTTTGATTTTTATAAGTTTCCCAAAATTTATCTGGGGAACTGGAATGTGGACTATTAATCATTCTGGGAGATTATAATGGAGGCAAGTCCATTCAAGTTTTTAAACTTCCCCTTCCTTTAATTTGAGAAAAACACAAAATAAATAGGATAGGAGACAAACTGGGCTCTAAATCCAGTTCCAGCACTTTCTAGCTGTAAAATAAAGGAAAGCTGTATTGTCTTGGTTCTAACTCACACACATCTTCTAACCCTCAGTTTAGCCATCTGTAAACTGTGATAACACTTCTTATTTCATAGAGGTTTTTGAGAATTAAATGTGAAGTCATTGAAAAATTAAACTTCATTTCATAAAATTATCTCAATAAATGGTGGTGATTCTTAGTAGTGTTATTAGTCATAAAAAATATATCCCAGTTAAAAGGTATAATGCAATTTTTCAATTCCTGTTTTTCATTGACTCTTTTTAAAAGTATTTGTTTGCAAACTATCAAATGCTTAAAAGAACAAAGAGAATCCACATGCACTGTGATACTGCTGATTCCATATCATGTAAATTCAAAAGGACAGTCCCTGATCATATACACATTCTTATATGGCAAATCCTTGTCGCATATTTTATATGATACTCATTTATGCTAACAAAAAACAAAACCCAGATAACGTTATTTAAAAAAGGCCTTCTGTTATTTCTCAACTATTGAAAACAATTACAAATTCCTCAAGGACAGGAACCACATTTGTCTATCTCTCCCTCCATCTCCCTCTCTGGGTCTCTCTTTCTCGTTCTCTCTCTTTAAAGCCCAACAGCACAAGTAGCATTTAACTTAATCAGGTTTTATTCTTGCCATGATTGCACTATGCACCAAAACAACAACAAAGCAGGAAAACCAGAGCTCCAGAATTGTGGCTAATTTTTAAAATGAGAGCATAAACCCTTAAGAGGTATTATGTCCAAATCTGGGAATTTTACAACCAGAACCCATTTATAACATTTGCCACTTTGACTAAAGCATCCTAAGTAAAGAAAATTCCATTACAACAAATTTCTACCTAAGTGATCTACCTGGTGATGATGATCACACTCAGTTAGTAAAATAAAAAGATAAAGCCATTTTAAAATGTGGTTCTCAAAACTGGCTCATTAAATAGATAGAAAATTGGCCTTCATACCTAAAGTCTAAAATAAATCATCTAAAAACTCCGAAGGAAATAAGCTCTTTGTTTTTCATGTGGTCTGTAATTCCATAGATCTTTCATCTGTAAATCTGGCAAGTGCTTAAAATATTATGACTTTTAGAATGACAAAGGTATCATTCTCTAATGAATTCTGTTAGAAAAATGGTTTGCCACACAGGCATACTAATGGGATTCAAGTAATGAGCATTCTTCCAACACATAAGCCAGATGCAAATTTACACAGCCAAGCAGATCAGCCCCACCAGTGTCCAAGAGAGTACTGGCTTAGCAGTGCTTGAAAGAGGAATGGTTTACACAACTGACTGATCAGAGAACATTTCAAGAGATGTTCAGTCTATTAACTCAAACGTTCATTTGGCAAAAAAAAAAAAAAAAAAAAAGAAAAACAAAACAAAAAACCAAAAAAATTCAGAAATATGTATTAACAAAATAAGTCTTTCTTTGTCTGTAGGTCAAGGAAAACAAAGAGAAAAGTTACTTAAATTTCATTTTTTGGAGCACTGTGTCTTCAATAACAGTGAAAACACAGAATGGTGATTTGATTTTACAACCTAATAACTGGCACCTACTCACTCACATTTAAAACTCTTTAACATTTCTGCTTCTTATTTTGTGATAGTCTTTTAAATGGCCTATAAGTCATTTAAGATTAATATTTTAAATGTTTCTTGAAAGATTTACAGTCAATGAAATGTCAATACCCTCACTAAAATGAACAATTTTTAAAGATGATCTTTGTATATTTGTTTAAAAGCCAGCTGTCTGATTATACAATTTTTTGGTCAATCCAGTTAATGTGCTGTCCTAGGAAGCAGGAAGATTCATCAATTATTTTAAAACAAATACTCCCTCCTGGAAAGGATGAACAGCACACTCTCTAAAACATTATTTTTTCTATGTTAATGCTTTAGAAGTTGCAAGGTAGGAATAAATGGGGTTGTATCCATAGAAAATAGCAGTCACCTTTGAATTATCTATATTATAAGCCCTACTATCCAAAAGTTCTCATTAACAGACTAATATGCAGAACAGAACAGCTTGTAATTTTCCATCATTATTTGCTATATTCTTATTTTCATGGGAAATAAAAAACTCTAAGCCAGCATCAAGGTGAGTATGAGATAAAAATATTGTAACTTTATATATTTTTATCAAATCCTCTTTAAATCTCTACTTTGGGTATGTTTTATAATGGACTTTACATATTGGTGCATAGATAAATAGACATTCATTTATTGAGCAAGTCAAGTAGTCTGAGGTTCAATTCTCATGATAACAGCATCATTTCGATCTAAAATTTTTTTAAAATAGCAGACTAAAAGGTGACTTTTAGAGATTATTTAGTTAAAAGAGAGATGTAAAAGCCAGTAGATAAACTTTTAAAAAATTTTTTGATTCCATGGTCTTGCACCAATTAGGCACTAAATTACTGATCTGTAGAAGAGCACCCTCAAGATGCTTAATCACTGAGACCTTCAAATTTAAGCATATACTTCAAGAAATACAATTAAGCAGCCATAAATAATTTGTAGGAAGCTATTTTAATGGCATTTTCCCTACATGTAAATGTGTAATACTACTAGTACTAACCACCAATCAAATAGCTATCTTTTTAAACAGGAAGGAATAGTCAAATCATATTATCCTAAAACATATGTTAAAATATCAGTATTTCTGATATTATCCAGACCTCTTAAAACTAAATAACTGATGCAGCTATTATTAATTTATTCATAGCATCAAACCCTGTGCTAGGTGCTCATCCCTCCCCCAATTTCACAAACTTTGTTTGACCTTTTAAAATATAGAACTATGATTCTTTTCATCATTTGTGTCAAAAAAAATAGTATGGAGGTTCAAAGGGGCATTTTATAAAAATAAAAATCAGATCTGGAAAATGTTTTTCTACTCTCTCCTTCTTACCCTTAGTAAGTTACCCTTACTTTTATTCTTTGTGAAGGTGCTTAAGACTCATCATTCCTAGCATCCACCCCAGAAATTTCAGTGTCTCCTCTGCACAGATGCCAAGGTCTTATGCAATTAAGCTTCACCATACATAGGTATACCCTACATATGCACCCTGCCATTCCTGTCCACTTATATTAGCTCTGTAACTGTAGAGATTATACAATCCCTCTAGTCCTTGTTTCTACACTTATAAAAGAGGATGATAATATTATTATCTAGCTCATGAGATTTTTGTGAACATTAAGTGGGATAGTTATATGTGCTCTAAGTGTTTATTTTTGCAATATTATTATTGCTAACATGTAATGCCTTTCTTCATACTGTCTCCATGCCCACTGACTCCCATAGGATGGTTCTCCTTATTTTCTATCCATTCGTATTGCACTGATCCTCCTTGCTCAGTCCAGCTCTCCCTCTTCCACCAAGTCTTCTACAAATCCCACCTACTCTGACCGCTTGGATCTTTAGCATTGCAAAACTTCATATGATAACTAGAGACCAGTTCTGTTGTCAAATTCCTTTATTGGTGATTGTATTAGCTTCCACCTTCACTATAAAACTAGTGTTCCTAAAACAGTGGCCCTCAGACAGTACCTACGTCAGTCACATAGAGAGATTTTAAACATGCGAATTCCTGAACTCCATCCTAGACCTCCTGAATTAGACTCTGGGCATGTGCCCTGAAAATACAAATATTAATACAAGACTCAGGTGATTCTGTTGCACAGTAAAGCCTGAGAACCACTGTAAAAACCTGGATCTCAACCTTTTATTTTGATTCCTCTACCACAGGGATATACTACTCTCCTCTCCCACCGATCTGAAACACTCTTCTCTCCATCAACCCTCACCTCCCTCTTCAGGCAATGAAGATCACTCTTTCTTGACTCTAGAGTGAGCCTTAGGTCTAGTGTAAGAACCATTTCATATCCTTCCACAAAATAGCCTAACTGGCATGGTGCTGGTTAAGGAGCATTATATAAATACTTCCTGTTAGCCTGATATACTGCAGTCTTTCAATTACCCCCCTCCAACAACTCCATTCACCACATATTTGTTGAGTATCTACTAATTGTCAGGCATTGTGCTAGTAGGCACTGGGATGCAGACAATGTCTGTACATTCACACACCTCAATATCTCTAATATTTAGCCATGGTTTATTCATGTATCACTTTTCTAAGATACATGTAGATTCACCTTACAAAATTCATTACTTTAATTCTGGCTATTGGGTTAGGAGAAAAGTTATTTCATCTTTAATTGCCCAAGCAATTACTTCTAAGTTAAGACCTCTTGGCAGGTAAGTGGGCAGTATGTGCCAAATTATAGAGCAGGGAAAATAAGACTTGGCAATAAAAATGCCAATAGAATATTTACAAAATGAGCACTAGGCAAGAGACAATGGGTTAAAGACATGGCCATATTTTTCCATATAAATAGGGACAGAATAATATAGACTCATTTTTCTCCTTGTTTAATAAAATACATATTTTGCAAATAAAATGCATATCTGGAAGGAACATGTAAATCTTGTGTTTGTATCTTTTAAAAACTCATAACCATCTACTTTCTCATTCCTCTTTTAACTGTGTGTTTCAAAGTATTTTTGTGTCATCCAAAAATGTAAAATGATTTTGGAAAAGCTGAGTTATATCAGGCTAAAAATAGAGGAAAGAGTAGATGTGTAAATGAAAATCAAATTGATAGATAAAATTTAAAAGTTTCCATTTATGTTATTTAAATCCAGTTCTCTATTTTATATATGATTTTTATGTAGTTGTTAATAGTTTATAAGTAAAAGTAAATTATATACTTATTTTCAAATAACCTATAGCTAGAATTATGACTAATAATCTATAAAATGTATTTTAAAATTTTTTTGAAAAAATATACAATAAAAAAGAAAATGTCAATATATTCACGTTTGTATATGTTTGTAAGATCACCAAAAAGCCACAGAAGAATACACATCAGTTTACACTGGTAGTAATAAAGGTGTGCATTTTTTTCTTTTTTTAGAGAAAGCATAAAATTGCAAAAATACTCATGGTCTGTTAAGTGAAAACATAGACTATAAAATTCTCTCTACAAATAACTAAGTGTAATGTGTAAAGTATGAATAAGCAAATGGACAAGAAGTAGAAGGTATTATAGGCAAATTAAAACAGTTTTAATGAAGTGATGGGGATGTGGATAATTTTTGACTTTGATGTTTGTTGATCTTTTAAAATTGGCTTTGTCATAATGTACCATGAAACAGAAATGAAAATGGTGATTAAGTATGAAAGCCATTACTCAATGAGAAAATCTCTTCTTTTCTCAACTTGTTTGGAGACAAAAGCACAACACCATATTCTGCACTGGGGGTTCTCAGCTGAGGACAAGTTCATCCCCCAGCACACATCTGGCAATATCTGGAGACATTTTTGGTTTTCATAACTGCGAGGGTACCTCTGGCATCTAGTAGGTAGAGGCCAGACATGCTGTTAAACATCTTACAATGCACATGACAGCCCCCTTACAACAAAGAATTATCTGGCCACAATGTCAAGAGCACTGATCACAAATAAATGCTACAGAATGAAGGATTTCAAAACAAGCCAGTGCCCCACCCTGAAATTAGTCAGTACCCCATCACAGTGTTAAAAAAAGGACTTTCTCTAATTTACATTCTTATAGAAATTCTCAAGACCAGTTAACAAGGAGGTGGGAGGGATCACACTAAAGCACGCTTTGAGGTGCTTCTAAAATATGAAACTTGGGATATTTCCCTCCCCTTCCTTCTCTTGCAGGGTAAGCTCACAGTCAGATTTTTATTTCATGTCACAATCAAGCAAAGGCATTGTTTAGGGTCCTACAAAGCAACAGCAAAGACCTGCCCTAAGAGTTAAACCAGAGAAAATGATTTATAAACTGCCTATATCATGTGGAATAATTGTTTAAAAATTGATGAATAAATCTTCTTGAGATGTAATCTTTATAATGAACCTCATTTATACTGTGTGGGGCAGAGGGAGTAAAGATCCGGGAAGAGAAGAATAACACTCAACCACTTTTAAGAGATTATTTGCAGGAGTAATTTATCAGAAATCACAAAAATGTGTTTTCAATGGAAAAAATTCAATTGATAATAAGAGAAAAGGGTCTTTTCACATAGTGTCCACCCAAAGCTTAAAACCACTGACACAGTTCTTGAACTTTATCACCCAACATTTTGTGACAGCTACTGGCCTTAATGGTTATATGACAGATTCTGTTGGAGCAATAGGAAAATTATTACACAAGTTAACAGCACCCATTCATAATGAAAGAAATCATGACACAAGCAACATCCTTGACTTTTCAAGATCTTATATAAATCTTCCTTTATTACCTGGTAATAGATGTAATATAAAGTATAAATTTCTCAAGGACAGAAACCATGTCTTATATTTAATACACACTGAATAAAGTACCTATTTGAAAAAATAATTTTAATGAAATTAAGATTTTTTTCAAGGTGGAGAGATTGAGGAGTAACAGTAACATATAGGATTAGTTTATCAGATCTACCCACTGTTTCCAAAAAAATAAATAAAATAAAATAAAATAAATAAAAACACACAACTACAACAAAACAGGTCCATAAGGAATGAGAATAATTTTTTTTAAATATGCCTTACTACATCTAAAAGTGCAGTATAACCAGAGGGCTAAGATTGAGGGATGTAAAATCAATCATTTGTTAGCTGGGTGACCTTGAATAAGTCACTTAACCTCTCTGGGCCTCAAGTTCCTCTTTTATGAAAAGGTGGACACTAGCCATACCACTGCTTTTATAGGAGGACTGGATGAGATAATACACATCAAGAGGATACCTGCACAAGGGCCCAATGAGCAATAACTGTGATTATTTTCTTATATTAGTGCTGTGATGGTGGAAAATGTTGGGCATTGCACAGAGGCGGAGTAGAGGGGGAAGAGAAGGGGAAGCAGGAGAAGGAAAAGAAGGCGAGAAAATGACAGCTTGCTAAAATTGGGTAGGAGAGCTTCATGCGTTATTTACTGAGAATGAAGCCTGGGTCGGTGAGTCTTCACACCCCTTCCCCTTGCTCCACATCCCGTCACTCACCCCAGCTCCTGCTTCGTATCTGCAACCTACTCCCTTCTAGGGGTACTTCTCCAAATGATATATGACTTCTTTTAGCAGTTGCCCTCTCCCGACTTTGCTTCAGATCCACACTTTTCAAAGGTGTAGTCTTTTGTCGAAAGCTTTCTCTGCATCTATTGAGATGATCATACGGTTTTTCTCCTTCAGTTTGTTAATATGGGGTATCACGTTGATTGATTTGTATATATTGAAGAATCCTTGCATTCCTGGAATAAACCCCACTTGATCATGGTGTATGATCCTTTTAATGTGCTGTTGGATTCTGTTTGCTAGTATTTTGTTGAGGATTTTTGCATCTATGTTCATCAGTGATATTGCCCTGTAGTTTATAAGACACTGATGAAAGAAATTAAAGATGATACAAATAGATGGAGAGATATACCATGTTCTTGGATTGGAAGAATCAACATTGTGAAAATGATTCTACTACCGAAGGCAATCTTCAGATTCAATGCAATCCCTATCAAACTACCACTGGCATTTTTCACAGAACTACAACAAAAAATTTCACAATTTGTATGGAAACACAAAAGACCGCAAATAGCCAAAGCATTCTTGAGAACGAAAAACGGAGCTGGAGGAATCAGGCTCCCTGACTTCAGACTATACTACAAAGCTACAGTAATAAAGACAGTATGGTACTGGCACAAAAACAGAAAGATAGATCAATGGAACAGGATAGAAAGCCCAGAGGTAAACCCATGCACATATGGTCACCTTATCTTTGATAAAGGAGGCAGGAATGTACAGTGGAGAAAGGACAGCCTCTTCAATAAGTGGTGCTGGGAAAACTGGACAGCTACATGTAATAGTATGAGATTAGAACAATCCCTAACACCATACACAAAAATAAACTAAAAATGGATTAAAGACCTAAATGTAAGGCCAGAAACTATCAAACTCTTAGAGGAAAACATAGGCAGAACACTCTATGACATAAATCACAGCAAGATCCTTTTGGACCCACCTCCTAGAGAAATGGAAATAAAAACAAAAATAAACACATGGGACCTAATGAAACTTCAAAGCTTTTGCACAGCAAAGGAAACCATAAACAAGACCAAAAGACAACCCTCAGAATGGGAGAAAATATTTGCAAATGAAGCAACTGACAAAGGATTAATCTCCAAAATTTATAAGCAGCTCATGCAGCTCAATAACAAAAAAACAAACAACCCAATCCAAAAATGGGCAGAAGACCTAAATAGACATTTCTCCAAAGGAGATATACAGACTGCCAACAAACACATGAAAGAATGCTCAACATCATTAATCATTAGAGAAATGCAAATCAAAACTACAATGAGATATCATCTCACACCAGTCAGAATGGCCATCATCAAAAAATCTAGAAACAGTAAATGCTGGAGAGGATGTGGAGAAAAGGGAACACTCTTGCACTGCTGGTGGGAATGTGAATTGGTACAGCCACTATGGAGAACAGTATGGAGGTTCCTTAAAAAACTACAAATAGAACTACCATATGACCCAGCAATCCCACTACTGGGCATATACCCTGAGAAAACCATAATTCAAAGAGAGTCATGTACCAAAATGTTCATTGCAGCTCTATTTACAATAGCCCGGAGATGGAAACAACCTAAGTGTCCATCAACAGATGAATGGATAAAGAAGATGTGGCACATATATACAATGGAATATTACTCAGCCATAAAAAGAAACGAAATTGAGCTATTTGTAATGAGGTGGATAGACCTAGAGTCTGTCATACAGAGTGAAGTAAGTCAGAAAGAGAAAGACAAATGCCATATGCTAACACATATATATGGAATTTAAGAAAAAAAAATGTCATGAAGAACCTAGGGGTAACTCAGGAATAAAGACACAGACCTACTTGAGAATGGACTTGAGGATATGGGGAGGGGGAAGGGTAAGCTGTGACAAAGCGAGAGTGAGGCATGGACATATATACACTACCAAACGTAAAATAGATAGCTAGTGGGAAGTAGCCGCATAGCACAGGGAGATCAGCTCGGTGCTTTGTGACCACCTGGAGGGGTGGGATAGGGAGGGGGGGAGGGAGGGAGACGCAAGAGGGAAGAGATATGGGGACATATGTATATGTATAACTAATTCACTTTGTTATAAAGCAGAAACTAACACACCATTGTAAAGCAATTATACTCCAGTAAAGATGTAAAAAAAATTAAATTAAATTAAATTAAATTTAAAAAGAGAAAGTAACACACAGGTGGTCTCTGGGGAATGGAACTGGATGGCTATGGGGGAAAAAAATAAAAAGGTGTAGTCTTCAACCACAAAGACTCCTCTCACTACATTTACCAACGCGCTCCTGTTACTTACTATAGCTGCAAGACAAGTCTAAGAACTTATTTCAATTTATCGTTGTGGCATCTGATGCAGCTGACCATTTCCTTCCTTTTTAAACTCTCTTGTGCCTCAGCTTTGAAGACATTATTATCTGCGGGTTCTCCTACCATCTGACTGCTGCTTAGCTACTTACTAATCTGTGTGGGCTCCTTTTCAGCATTCCACCACTTAAATTACAGTGCTCACCAGATCCCCATTTTTTGCCGTCCTTTCCCTTTCCCTTTTTAATTGTATCCATTCACACCGTTATAAGTACCACTTATATGCTGACAATGTCCAAGTTCATCTCTCTAGTCATGACTTCTTACTAAGCTCTAGACCTGTATTTTCCAATCTCCATTTGGAGATTACATGTGTGGAGAAAAGTCAGCATTTCCCCAAAATGAACTGTCTTCCCACACACCTCAATCCCCAGCCCACCCCCAAACTGGCTGCCCTTTTGGTGTTCCCCATATCAATAAATGAAACCATCAGAAACTTAGGATTCACCAAGTCCTGTCATTTCTGCCTCGTAAAAGCCCTGATTTTGTATCTTCTCCTTTGCATCCCTGTCTCCGTTCATCAATTCTTTCTGGATTTTTGTAGTGGATTTTCACCTCATCTCCCAACCTTTGGTCTTGCTGCACCCCTCATACTTCAAAAGCTTCTTCCTCAAGTGTGAATCTGTTCAAGCGATTCTCCTACTGACATCTTTTCATGGGACCCTACAGCCTTTGGAACAAAATGTAAACTCTTCTGCAAGCTACAAAAATGGTCTACATAATTTGATCACCACTTATGATCTCAGTACCAAATCTTACCACTTCCTCACTCCCACTCCCAAGTCCAGCCATTTAAAGCTACTTGCAAATTCCTAATCCCATTTATTTTTCCTGTTTTTTCTCCTATATGCCACTCTTTCTGCTTAAAACATTTATCCACAGACCTCTAACCCCCATCACCTAGTAATTTCTACGTAATACCTCAGAATTCTGTATTTCCAATATGCCCTGTGTATTTCTGCTTTCAAAGAACTCAGTGGTCCCACACTGTGATTCTTTCCACATTCATTGATCTAAATAGTAATTTAAAAAGTGTCTTGAATTTGAGGCCTACAAGTCCATGCTCTGTCTCTCCACATGTATGATACTATGTAGTCAAACTTCCAACCAACCCTTCCAAACAACCGTTGTTTACAGAGCAAAACCACATGGAGGGAGATACTATAACCTTGGCTACATGTATTTTATACACATCAATTAGGAAGACAATAAATTTGTAACATATCAGGCAATTTGAAATATCAAATAACAAAGGAATGATGAAATCAACAAGTGACAAAGGAACGCATGGGAGATACAGACATCTAGGTACTCAAGTGGCTGCTCATAAAAATTTTTAGAGAAAATGCTTATGTTAAACCTAAGTATGATAGGAGCCTGCAGTAGAATTAACGATAGTAAACACCAAGATATTAAGTTTCATGAGGTCAGGGAACAAGTCATTCTTGTTCGCTGCTCTGTCCCTATGGCCTAACACATAGCTGGATCATAGTAGCTGCTAAATAAGTATTTGTGTTGAATTGAATTTTAAACTGTGCAGCTGGTGATGCAAGAAAACATCTGTTAAAAAAAAAAAAGGCAGCACTTTTCACCATTTGCCATTCCATAAAAAGGTAATTTGTGTATATGTTTACTAGAACGCTTTCCTCAAAAGTGAAATATTGCTTCACTCTTCGGTTGGCAAATGTGTTGTTCCAAGATGGAGAAGAATCTGCTTTAAATGAAGAGAAAGCTATTTCAGTCCATAATCCTCAGAGCCAATTTTGGATCTTAAAATGCATTTTCATCAAAGAATCTTAACAAAAAGAGTCCTGCCAATTTAACCAAGACATCTAAAAATGTTTCATTCTAAAGCCAAGCTTTCTGCTCAGGAACATTCTAATTGAGATCGTGTTCTTCCAAAGATCTTCCACTGGGTCAACAGTAACCTGAGTCACATGGGTGAGTAAGATACCGTCATCACCCTCCTAAGACCTCAGAACTGCATGCCATTTAGGAATTCTGCATTTTTCTAACGTTTATGCTGGATTTCCAAGTTTCCTGGAATTTCTTTGTACCCAACAGTGCTATTATAATAAACCAAAGCAGAAACACATGTAACTTTGAGTTAGAAGTCAATTTGGCATGTCCCTCTCATTTCAAACATATAGAAACTGAGACCACATAATGTAAATCACTGACCCAAGTACACTTAGGGCAGCAGCTGGAATGGACACTGGGTCTCCTTAGTGACAAGCTGATATTCAGTCTTCTATATAAGCTATGTTCATGGGACACAAGTACTTTCACTTGCATCATTTTATTAATTCTGGTAGTCACCTAAAATATGTAAACGGGGACTATTATTCCCTTTTAGCAGGTGAAGAGATCAAGCCCCAGGACTTCCCTGGTGGTCCAGTGGCTAAAACCCCATGCTCTCAATGCAGGGGGCCCAGGTTCGATCCCTGGTCAGGGAACTAGATCCCACATGCCTCAACTAAGAGTTCACATGCCAGAACTAAAGATCCCACGTGCCGCCACTAAGACCAGGTGCAGCCAAATAAATAAATAAATGTTAAAAAAGAGAAATCAAGCCCCATGGGGCTGTCAATTCCCTCAGGTTGACTGAACAGCAGAAACAGAACTAGTATTCAGGTCTTTCTATCTTTGTCATTTACCAGGAGCACCACATCGACATGGGCCATTTTTCCTTTCAGTACACATGAGTCAATGACAGTCTAAATGGTCTGGTGCCTACCATTCTTCAAAGGAAGATTTGTTATAATAAAAGAAAGCTACAATTACCAGAGGTTGCAGGCCACAAAGGATAATGAGGCAGAAACATGTGCGTTAATCAATTTTGAGGTTTCACTTAAATAATCAATCAACCATTCTTTCAGAGATGAATCTAATCGAAAGATCCTAACCCTTTTAGACCTGTATACAGTGGGCAATATGCCATAAACATCTTCTTTTATTTAGACATCAGGGATGGAATTTCCCATCTGTTGCTTCAAATCAAATAACCATACTTTAAAAAATAGCATATATCACAAAATTTTTCTTTGAAGGATTAAAGTCACTATGATTGTTAATCATAAAAGTGTTAATTTTTCTACAAGTAAAACTGTGTCTGGACAAGTCTACGTGTGTTAGCAGTAGACTAAGAAAGGAATCTAGCATGGAATTTTTAATGCTTGGTTCTAATCATTAATGCTGCAGTACTGGCCTATTTACAACCTGACGTTTGTTTCTGCACTTTCAACATTCTGTGATTTTTCTGCAACAGTAAATAGCTTTAAGAGATGACACCTCGCCTTAACTGGGTCTATATTTTGACTAGCAGGTCTTGGCATCATGTCCAGCTCTGACACCTCTCCAAAATGCTGCATGCTGGTGAAAAATAAACAGAACTTAACAAGAAGAAAAAAATGCCACTACTCTTAAACCATTTTGGGATATAATAGGTCTAAGTTCTCAGCTAACTTATACATCTAAGTTCTAATGCAGCGACTTCTAATCATCTCATCATTGTCTCTTTAGATTCTAAATATTTCTTAATTTTTCCATAAAGTCTCACCTTTCTTATGCTCTGAAGAGGAAGGTGACAGAATAAAATGTGGGAAAAGAGCATAAGTAAACCAAAATTCAAAAGACAGGACACACAGAACCACACCTGATTTCCATATCACCTTCTTTTTAGCCACACAATTTAGAGTCAAGTACCTAGGACTTAGCAGTTACCCACATGAGGACATTTTCTATTTTTATGGTAAAATTCAAAATATAAACTGATGAAAGACCTCTAAAATTTCACAAAAGTGAATATTTGTATATCTGAGAAGTTAAATGTTTAGTTTCCCAAGAAAGAAATATTCTCTACCACACAGGAGATTCTCACAATGTGTGGGAAATCTATGGCTCTGAATCATCCAATAGTGTCTTCGGTCTGTGTTCATATCCTATATCATAAAATGCTTTCCCAATAATTAGAATATCACAAGATACACATCCTTAAAAACATCACTGAAAGAGTTGAATGTTCTCTGGAGTAGTCATAGATGTTTCATAAGCTTGTGATAGCTCAGGATTATCACATATCTTTGGACATTGTATAAGGTTGGGCTGGTTATTTGAGCTTCCTCTATATTTGAATTCTGGGGTGATGAAAATTTATATCCTGTTAAGAGCATATCCACTACCTAGTATTTGGCTCTCGAGTGAATAAATAAGTGTCCTAACTTTCAAGTCCTGACGGCTGGCTTAGAATTGTTTTGCATAAAACCTTACACACTAGACCCTCTTCTTTAACAGTGCATCCCATTTCCAGGCAAAACTACACTACAATACAATCTTCTGCAATGTGCTAAAATCCTATTAGGACTGAAAGTAACCCTGGCATCTTACAGTCAAATGTGGCCTTTCTAGAGAGACTTTTCCAAGGGTGAAAACTTCAAAAACACAGAGTAGGAAAGTCACTGAAGAAATGGCGCAAGTAAGCAGGGGTATCTGGGACACTTATTGTCTTGTATGTCTGCAGTGCCCCAACATGGGCAGCAGGGGGCGCTCCTGCATGAAGCAACCCTCCCCTCAGCCCCCACCCCCACACACAAGTGTTCCCGGGAGGGGAAGACGGAGGCTTTTCCTCTTAGCACTTGCCCCAAGACCAAGGAGGGGGTCACTAAGGAGTGCTGCTGTCCATAAATCACACAGGCTTAGGACATGCGGTGAATACCACTGCAGAAGTGACCACAGATGACACATAGGTCTGAGCTTGCCTTTTGAAAGCAGGGTGGCCAATTTTTATGTTATTTATTTTGGGGGTTAAAGCAGCAGGTGAGCCATGGACAGGGGGCGGGGCTTACTATCAGCTGTAAAGAGGCCGGCTCCAAAAGCAACAAGTGGATATCAGTATCCGAGGGTCATTTATTCAGCCTCTCCACTACAGTTTAGTTCCCAGGTTATATTCTCTGTGAAATGTCAAATCAAAACACTTCCCTTTTCTCTCCTCTTCTTTCCTTCCCTGACCCCACCCCAAACTCAGAAAAATCACTTGATGAAGTGTGCTTCCCACGGAACCTTAGGAAATGTGACTCCTGCAGGGGTTCTCCTGCATGTGGCTGCGTTTTGCACGTGAACATGTGATGCATTTTACACCCTCTTCGCCAAGTCCCACGATTTCAAACCAGGTTGGAAAAATCTTTAGGGACCAGAAAGAGCCAGCTCTGAAGCCTCAAAGAAAGTGGGTTGCAAAGCAAAATGCCCTGCCCTCACCCCACTTCCTACACATACTCATGCACACCCCACCCTCACCAGTTGGATCCTTTCTCCTTCCTGTCCCCAAATGAAGGTCTGCAGAGACACAACCATAAACCTCAGTACTCACCATATTGACTTCAGAAACCATATCGATGCTGGCAATGTCAATGTTCATTCCCACAGCCACGGGGGGACCTGCAAACCAAAATGGCCAGCCACGTGATTTCTCAGAACTTCGTGCATTCTTAGCAAGAGTAGTCCCCGGGCACGGGACACTCTGCCCCAAATCCCTTCCCACTGTTCACACTCAAATTCTTCAATTCTCTGCTCCTTTTTAAAGAGTGACAGGTACTCCTCTGGGAAATGCTCTATTGAACAGGCACACACGTGTCCGATGGCTGAGGGATTCCACCTCTGTCTACATATGTAGGTGTCTTAGCATGAGAATACACACAACCACAAAAGCACCTGAATCTGGCTAGCCCAAGCGAAATGTTATATATTGCACTGAAACCCCCTCCTCATTTTTCCCACCCCCGCTTCTGTGCATGTTTTAACTCTTTGAGCTTTGTTAGAACCTGGAGTAAAATTAAATGGGCATATCAGTGTATCTAAGGCTGCAGAAAGAGAGGTCTCTAGCCCTTCTCCCACTACCCTCTGTATCCTCCGAGCCCCCCCAGGCCCCTCTCCCCCCACCTCACTGTCCCCTGCAGTGAGGTTTCCAGGACTGGATAATATCCAGACACCAGCCAATTTAAACCATGTCTAGAACTCTTCCAAAGTAGGTGGGCACAGGGGGTTAATGCGACTTCTCAACCAATTGTCTGCATATCTTGTCCTCAAAAATGTTCCCGATGGCCTTCAGTAAGCCAGGTTCACCGGGCACACCATTAACTAAACTTAAGAGGTTTGTATCTCAAGGAAACAAAGACAGTGAAGCAAAGGATTTAAACAGTGAAGCTGAAGGACAGCAGTCACCAGTACAGGCTAAGAGGGTCTCTGAAAGACCATCTAAGTGCTGGAGAGTAACAAACCAGCTTAAGTTTGGATCAGGTTCTCAATATTGTAACACAGAGACATGTTCAGTACACCACATGCAACCCACAATGAGGGAGAGGGAAGACAGCGCACAAAGCTCAAAAGACAGCTTAGGCTATAGCTGCTGGGCTGTTTCTTATTTCCAAGGCAACCCCATTACCTCCAAAATCTGGTCTCAGCCGAATATCATAGCCTTTCAGGAGTCTATCCACCGTCTCTTTAACCAGCGACATATTACTAGGGTCATTGACACTAAAGAAAGAAAAGACAATAAACAGGCATCAATAAGACAGCAGGCACAGCGCTTCAGCATCTATCTGATCCTCACTACAGATCCTTGCTCACAGAGGTAGGCAGACAGAGCCTTTCAAAGTGAAAAAGGAAAGAGAAACGCTAGACACACTTACCTCTGCGCACAGACAGCGGCGATTATTAAGGGGAACGGCCAGATCCCAAAGTAGCCCTTTTTCCGGACTCTCCACATCCCTTTAGTTTTGGACGGGATTGAGGGTTTCACTGGAGAGAGGAGATCCAACTTAGTCTGCCCAGTGCAGTAATTCTAATGTGAGGCGCATGCGCAAGGCGTACCAAAACATCAAAGGGGCAGCAGCGGTTGCCTGGGACCGAGAAGATTTTCTTGTTAAGGAGGAAAAAAAAAAAAAAATCAAAGGGGGAAAAAGGAAAAACATATATATGTATAATATATGCGTATTTGAATAATATAGAAAAGTCACCCCACAGGGGGACCCGGAGTAAAATCTTTGTTGTCCTTTTGTTAAGACAAAAACAACTAGAGAGTCTGTTAAGTTTTGGTACTTGCAGGAGGCGATTTTGCACCTCGCGGGTTGTGGGGTTTTGGGGGGTGTGTGTGGGTGGGTGGGTGTGTTTCCCCTTAAATATGCAAAACCAGATTAGGAATTTAAAGAAGAGCAGGTGTGTAGTGCTAGGGGGAAGATGGGCGCCTGAGAGTCCACTTCTGGTCTCAGCAAGCGGCTGGGGGGGCGGGGGGGAGAGAAATCTGAACTTTATTTCCGTGGCAAATAGCATCCCCTGCCTGGGGCGAAATGGGTGCTGGAGGCGGAGGCGGGGGCGGAGGGGGGCGGAGGGAAGAGGAGGGAAGGGGAAGGTGGGAGCGGGAGTGAAAGGGGGAGGGAGGAAAGAAACCGATGGGAGGAGTGTTGAGCAATGCGTTGGATTTGGGGCCGGGAGTGGAGGGGGGGACGTAGCATGGAGAATCAGACAGACACGGAAATTAAAAAAAAAAAAAAAAGGAAAGAAAGAATAATACCAAAATGATGCCTGGTCTTTTCTAGGAGTCAAAGAGCAAGCTTTTCTTCACTACTCACGAGCAATTTCTTTCACCTTCTCCTCACCCTTTGCCCCCTATCCCCAGAGAAGAAAACCTCGGGGTCCCGGTTTCTCACCGTGTGACGTGCCTGACCCGCTGGTCCGGATTATTTATAGCAGGAAGGGCGGGGGGCTGTGGGGGGGCGAGGGGAGTAGAAAGACAGGGCTGTCTCTCAAGGTTTCGGTCTGATTCTGCATTGGGAAATTATTAGTAGGGAGGGTGGAGTTTGCAGGAAGGGTTGATGGGACTTGGGGGCCTAGGGATGCCGGGTGGCGAGAGGCTCCGGCGGTGACCGGGTGCAGGAAGGGCTGGCGGCCGGGTGGGACTCGCCTGGCGGGCACCCACGCCCCCTCAGAGCACGCGCACTCGCGCGCACACTGGCGGCACCCTCCCCGCCCGCCGCGCGCCCCTCCTCACCTCGCCGGCCTGCGCTCGCTGCCCACTCCCGCCGCGCGGCGCTGCGGTCCCCGGCTCCTCGGGCCCTCGCCCCTTGGCCCCGGCCGGGGAGGGCGGGTGGCGAGGACAGACACCTGGCGGTGCCTTGGGACGCAAAAAATCAGGGCGGTCCCCGGAAGGCGGGCGAAATGAGGAAGGGGCTCGGGGCCTCGCGGGCTCCGCGTCCTCCCGCGGGCTCCGCGCCACCTCTTCCTCGCTCCCCAGCTCGGGGCCAGGAGGGACTCGCACGCCCCGGGGTTGCCTCTTCCCTGCAGCCGGAGGCTCGACACGGCTCTCCGCGGCCGCCGGGACCCAGAGGCAGCAGCGAGCGAGCGAGCGAGCGAGCGAGCTCCAGGGTTCGAGAGGAAGGGAGATACACGGAAGAAATCTTTCCTCGGCTCGCGGGAAAATGATGCGCCGCGGGCGCCCGGAGACGTTGCTAGTCTCCGGCAGCCGGGCAGTCTGAGGGTGCTTCAGCCCGGGACGGACTCTCCGGGTTCTCCCGAGTTTATCTGGCAACAGAGGAGCAGGGGAGGGGAGGACAGGTGCTCCCGCTCCCCCTCCCCCTCTCCTTGGTGAATACGGGAGAAGTCGGAGCTGGAACCTACGTTCCGGACGCCAAAGCGAACTTCTAACTCCTCCTCCTCCTCCTCCTCAGCTTACCCTGTAACCGAGCGCCTACTACGTGCCAAGAGTGCTTCATTAGTTCATTCTTACAAGCCCAGGTTTAGTCAGCACCTCGCTTTCCCCACATTATGGATTTAGAAACTGGCGCGCTAAAGCTAAGGAAATTGCCCAAGGTCACCCAGGTGGCTAGAGGTGAAACCGAGATTGGACGCGAAAGCCAGCGACCCTAACCATTAGACGAGACGGTCTTGACTCGCCCGGACCTTGCCGGCCGCGGACTCCTCTTGCAGCGCAGCTCCTGCTGCCGCCGAGCCCCCGGAGGCCTCGAGAGGCGCGGGCGCGCGCCTCGCACCAGGCTGGCCCCGCCCCCGTCTGCGGAGAGGAGGGGGCGCCCGACGCCGCACCCGGACTCCTCAAGGTCCTGGTCTCTTCGGCACTCTTGACCCATTTATACCTCTTGGCAATCTCCCTCCTCCCCCGCCAAGGTCAGGGGTCATTCTGGGGCCGCCGGGTACTGACTCCAGGGGCAGTGTGGAGGCGGGAGGGCTGCTAGGCGGGAATCTGACAGCTCCCCGAGGACAGAAGGCGAGCGGGAGGGGAGTTTCTGGATTTGAGACGGTAAAACAGCCTCTTCAACAGTGCAGACGTACAGATTTAGTGTGGCGGTCTCCCAGACCCTAGGAGTCGGTCCAAAGATACACACACACGAACACGAGGGGGGGGGGAGAATTCCCAAAGGATTCCCAAACAGTTTGACTACACGAACTCCTGAAGCCCTAGAAAGCTCTTCTTCTTCTTGAAAACACCTTGAAATAGGGTTTTCCTTCTGACAGGGTTATCCACGTTGCACTTGCTGCACTACCGGCTCCTCTTATTTAGGCTCAGTTCAATTTCGGTTGAAAGAACAGAATTCAGTGAACACAACGAAACCACGAATACCATCAGTCATCATCCACTAATAATAATAATAATAATAATAATAATAATAATAATAATAACAGCCCAGGGAAAAGTTAAACAATATTTATTGAAGACCTAACATAAACGGAAAATTAAGGGAAAGGAGGCCGAACAGCTAAAGTAACCTGCGTCTCAGCAAGTAAGACAATAGCACAGTGCCAGCAGTTTCAAAGGAACTGGAGGCAGACCTTTGGGCTCAAATCCCAGTTCAGATACTTATTGTTTTGGGGACTTGGGCAGGTCACTTAATTTCTCTAAAGCTCAGCTTCCTCTTCTTTAAAAATTAAAATATAGTGCCTTCTTTGTTTGCTGTAGAATGATATAAACATATGTGTAGCATTTGGCATGTGATTAATAAATATCGGCAGTTTTTAGTGAATAAGGAAGGCATAATGAATGGGCAAGAAAGCAAACAAGGTTTAATAGCATTAGCCTATAAAGACTGAGTGGACTTCAGTTTGGTGCAATGATCCTGAGAAGGCATAGATTAGCCTGAGAAAAGAGGAGCAGATATTCCAAGGGAATTAAGATAAGGGTAAGAAGAAAATGTATTAAAGACCCAAGCAGCAATCAAAAGGACAAAAGACAAAATCGTATTTATTTTCTTTATGTGGTACCATCTCGTTGTTATTTCTTAATAATAACTATAACTAATATAATTAGAGATAGTCCTACTGGTTACAAAATCTGAGATCAATTTATGCCTAAAGTGGGTCTCATTTTACAGCAGAATCAACAGTAGGATATCTCTCTGGAAGACTTGGCTGGTAATGCTGCCTAGGAATGTGAAAATTGGAACAATAATGTGCAAGGGAAGGCACTGCTGGATTCTGGAAATGTGTCAGTTGCTGGAGAGCATCCTCCGTGATCCCAGATGTACGATGAGAAGGCAATATGTAAGTACTCTTAAGAAATCATGATTCAAAATCATGTCTGAGTATGAAGCATACAAATGCCAAGTAATAACCATCACTAATCATATGCTATTTGTCTTTGCTATAATATTTATTCATTTGTTCAGTAAATATGTACTGGGCACCTACTCTACGTCAAACATTATTTGACGAGCACTAGGGATGATGTGTTGAAAAGGCAGACATGGTCCTTATCCTCTTGGAGCTTACGTTCCAGTGTGGGAAAGAGCAGTATAGAAGTGATAACACAGGTAGCATGTATTGTGAAGTGGGGAAGATAGGATATTATGGAATGCATAACTGATGCAAATAACTCAGTTTGAGGATTTGGGTAAAACTTGCCTGATAGAGTGATGTTTTAATTGAAATTTGAAAGATGAGTTAGCCTGATGAAGAGTTGGGGGAAGAATATTCCAGGAAGAAGAAACAGTATGTGAAAAAATCCTGGGCCAAGAGAGGATGGCATAAATGAAGAATGAAGGAAGAACAAAGACTAGGGGACAAGGGTAAGAGTGGCTCCAAGAGTGGTGTGTCTGGGGAGCTGGGCAGGAGCAGTTCGGTTCCACTGACCTGTTGAAGTAGAGGAGGGACAAGATGACTTTTAATCACACTGGAGGAAGGTGGCAATGGCTATAGGGGATTTCTTACTGCAAGAATCCAGGTGAGAGGTGATGTTGGTCCAAATTAGGATAGTGACGGTGAAGATGGAGAGAAGGGGCTAGAGTTATGTGGGAGAACTGGCTAACTTTGTCACCCATGGGATATGAGGAATGAGGGAGAAGAAGGATTCAAGAATGACTCATACATTCTGGTTTGAGCATCTCAGTGGTGGTGGTAGAAGATAGTTGATAGGAATAGTACATTCAGTTTGGGTCACGATGAGTTTAAGGTCCCAGCTAGTCATCCAGGGTGCACTGGACATTTTGATATATGTACCTGAAGCTCAGAACTGAGGGCTGATGTGGGGCCAGTACAAAATTTCTGCATCCCATCCTGACACTACTTGCCTTTCTGTCTGAATGTTTCGCTTTAAGACATACTACTGTCTTAATATAAAATAAAATATTTTATTTTGCCCATTGTAATTCTATCTTCCTGACTGGAATGCAAGTTCAGAAAAACAGAAAATTTTGCCTGCTTTGCTAAGTGCTGTATTCTAGTGCCTAGTGCCCATAGTAGAAACCTAATACGTACATTTTAATGAATAAGTCTGTATTTGATGATCCTGCGGATGCAAACAACTTAAGTCATGGGAGTATATGAGACTTATGCAGGCAGGATGAACAGACTAAGAAGAGAATCTTCCAGAGAGGGGCAATTACAGTCATCCAGAAGAGTGAAATTAGAAATGGCCCAAAAGGTAAGAGGAAAATCACTGTGGTATGATCAAAGCCAAGAAAAGATAATATTCTGAGAAAAAAGGACTAGTCAACTGTATTAAATCCTTAAAAAGTTTTAAATTTTTTGAATAGATATGACATGCTCCTGGTATAAAATTCAAAAGTTGACCCATCGTGTCCCTCTGCCACCCTGATTCCCTCCCTAGAATCTCACACAATTCAGCTGGGGGGAAGGTAATGTGGTATTCCATACCATAGCCTTTATCCTGTTGAAGAACAAGTAAAGGATATGCCCACAGGTGCCAGGGCATCTTCCCTGACCTCCTGTTTCTGGTGCAGCATGGACAAAGTTCTCATGGAACGTGGGTTACCTGTTTTGATGAATTGATTAAACATTTGTATTTATTATTCTTTTTTTAAATGAATAATGAGTCTCTTAGCTTTGAATATTGATTGGGGTCTTTTTAAATAGTGTGTAGAAATTTCATTAATACTGAAGAGTAGGGAGAAAATCAGAAAGAATATTCTGAAAGAAAATATACATTTATTACTTTCAGTACTAACTTACTAATTGCTAATAAAGTGTTGTCAAGTATATGGCTTCCTGGACCTACTGTAATATACAAATAAGAACCATTTAAAAATAACCTCTCCAAATATCTTATTTATGAATGCACCTTTATTTTTATGTGCTAAAGAATATTCCTAGAGTAGTTTAATTTTATCAAATATTTTTTCCCTTATGCTAGTCAAAAATACCTTCTATTTATTTGTCTGACAAACCTTACCTTCACAGACACCAGAAAATTAAATTTCTCCTATATTACCATAAGTTCCAAATTATGGGCTTATGGGTTAATGAGGTTTTGATTTGCAGAATTAGAAACATGAATTCTATGCCCACTGAGTCCTGGCTGTTCCTCCTTCAGCAGATAGCACTAACATTAAACCTGAGTGTCGGGCTTCCCTGGTGGCGCAGTGGTTGAGAGTCCGCCTGCCGATGCAGGGGACACGGGTTCGTGCTCCGGTCCGGGAAGATCCCACATGCCGCGGAGCAGCTAGGCCCATGAGCCATGGCCGCTGAGCCTGCGCGTCTGGAGCCTCTGCGCCGCAGCAGGAGAGGCCACAACGGTGAGAGGCCCGCATACCGCAAAAAAAAAAAAAAAAAAACCTGAGTGTCTATAAAATTTTTGACCACAGTAAGACTGATGACATATAAATTAATTTAAATTACTTAACTAAAATATACATGTAGAAATAATAATATCAGTGTGATACTGTTCCAAATGCTTTATGTATAGTAAAATATTTAATCCTCACAATGTGTCTATAAAATGTTAATAATTAATATCCCCATTTTATGTATAAGGAAACAGAAGCAGAGATTAAATAGCTATAAGACTGCACAGTTTATAAGAAAATATTAATGAACTCAGGCTCTTCTTGAGTCCTATGTGACTTTATATATAAAACTCCTGCAAATTTGTCTACAGTTCTCAGCTTGTCTCACCCATTGAGTTAATATAACAGAAATAAAATCATGGCCCAGACAAAGGATCTCTGCACCTAACAGAGAATTGACTTAACAATCAAATGACCAATAGGAAATTTTGAGAGCTAGAGTTACTGGACTCCTTTTGAAGGAAAATGCCTTTTAGCACCACCTCAAATGAATCCATCTTCAAGAGTACAGAAAAGTGTACCTCAAAGTACAAAATGAAATTACTGATGCTCCAAATGGAGGCAAAATTGTTAGATGAGGAAATTACCTGAGCTCTGACACTATGGGGATACTAATTATATTCATGCACAGTCTCAGAAGCAATGCAACACCATATCCCTTATCCTAGAAAAGGATAGAGTGAGAGAGAAGTCCTTTTTACCAACTGCTTCTCCAGACTGGCAGGGAAGGAGAGGTGTGCTTATCAATATAAATAAATGAGCAAAACTGCTGTATAAGCAGTGACATTGACAGTCCTAAGGAATAATATCTCAGCATCCCTCTCAGGTTGGTTTCTTAGGGATGGCCAGTAAGAGATTGCCAAAGACAGATAATCCAGTATGCAAAATGGAATTTTCCAGAATGTGGGTCACACAATCTGAGGCCTTTCCTGATGCTCCTCTACCAGGATTGTTTTTCTACTAAATGCCTGAGTCAGAAAGCCTAGGGTTTACAAGCCTTTTGAGGGCTTATAAAAAATGTTGGAATTCCAATGTACATATTGGGTCCAAATTTTAAAAAGCTGTAAATGTTGAAATTAATTAATCTTTAATTAAAAGTCTATAAAAATTTAATACTATTCATAAATTCACATTTCATATGGGAAAGGTACATTTTAACGTGCTTTATGTTATGTGTCAAGGGGCCTCCAAAAGTTAAAGAACTTGGGCATATGAAGGTCTTAAAAAGCTCCAGCTGTCTCCAGTCTCAGGCAAACTTACTCTCCCTACTTCTAGGCACCTAATATCAATTGTAGTGTCTTGCTTTTTTGTTTCTGTTCCATTTGCTAATTCTACAAGGAAATTTTTTACTCTTGTTTTTATTATTCCCCAAGCTCAGTGCATTTGCCTAACTTGTATAAGGCACTCAGTAATTGATAAATTGTAATTACAGTTCTTATTGATAGCTAATACTTATTGAGTGCTTGCTTACTAGCTGACTCACTTTGTGATAAACACCAGTGATTACTCATTTAATTCTTTGAAGTGTATTTATTATTCAGTAGTGTATTATTCAGTGCCCTTGGGGTTGAAAGTGACAGGAACCAAATTCAAACTAGCTACAGTAAGTGACTATTAGGTCATGTAACTGAAAAAGTTAAGGGTGTTCAGCTTTGGCTACACGTGGATTCAGAGGCTTAAACTACTTCATCTCCTAATTCTGTTTTACGAAAGTTGGCTTCATTCTCAGACAGGCTCTCTTCCAAAGATGACCATCAGCTGCTCTCGTTTAGCATCCCTGAGAGGATTAGCAATTTACTAACTCCCTAAAATTACAAGATAGGACACTCTCAGTGCACTTGGATCACAGTTCTACCTTCAACGTATTACTTGCTCTGATAGATGGGCGTGTGTTCACCCCTGGTCCTGAAGCTGGGGTAAACCACATCCAAACCTTGTGGACTGGGAATGCTTGAGGAATGATTACCCAAAGAAAGGTCACTAATGTGCTCTCTCCAGGAAGAGGAAGCATGGATGATGAACAGATAAAAGCCACAGATGTCTACTAAAGGTAGGATAGGTGTTATTACTAAGCACATCTTGTTGATAAATAGTTTCATGGCGACTTGGATGTGACTGGAAGAGGGATCCACACTCATGGTATCTGTCTTACATGAATGTCCTTGCAACTGGATGACAAGGCTGAATGAATGGATGCATCAGTCTAGGACATCTGGTCTCAGATTCGTGTCAAGAGTGGATGGGTGGATGATTGCTACTCAGATTTCAGCAACTCACATAGTCATGCATGAAACAATCATCCTGAAAATTGCTTTAAAACAGTCATAAATAAATACTTGTAAGAATCAATGGAAAAATTTAATAAAATTATGAACAAGAATGACTAAGGATAGAAATACTCAGTAACTGAAAATTTGGGTAACTGAGACCTATTAGTAAAAATATTGTAATGTTAATGTCAAATAATTACATTAGTTCCACTTATTCACAGTAAGACCTATCTGTATTAGCTAAATAAGTAAATTTTTGAAAGAATGAATTCTACAAACTTTTTACTAATTAAGCATTTAAATATTTCTCATATTTATAATCATAGGATATTTTCTTCCTAATTAGTTTTAACATATGATTTTCCTTCATAATTAAAATTCACCTTTGTTTAATATTTAACTATGACACGTAAGTCATTGCTGATAATAAATGACCTTTCCTGATACTTATATTTAACCTTTCTACACTTCACTTAATTTTCACAAAATACTATGAGGTAAGTTCTAATACTATCCTCATTTCACAATATTCTGAAAGTGATTTTTTATGATTATGATTAAGAAAAGCTTCTCTCCAGAAAGGAGGAATGGAGAAAAACTGGTCAATGTCTATCAGAGTGAAGATTTTCTTTAACTGGAAACCTAAAGAGTAGGTGATAATAACCGCTGTTTCCTTCCATTTGTTTTAGCATAATTCTCCTGTAATAGAAACTACATGAAAACATGTTTTGTTCCTAGTTCCTGAGAAGAATAATTTAGTTTTAGGTTCAAATAAATGATTACAAGCTGTGAGTGAAAGTGTTCCTACTGAGGGTTACGGTATGTGGTGGCCTAGAGCATAGCCATGTCTATAAACTAAAGAAAGTCCCTTTCAGGCCAAAAAGTCCAACAATCAATAGCTCCCAATGTTTACTTTTTAAGATATAACTTATCTTAACAGGAGTTTAGAGTTAAATGATTTAGCTGTTGGGGCCAAGGATATATCAACAAGAAGCAATGAGTACTTTGGAAATTTGGTATGCTCCAGCCATACACTTTATCTAGAAGTTGGCATGCAGATCCTTGATGGTTCAAGAGATGATTTTGGATATTACATAGACAAGAAAGTCAGTTTGATGCCAAGATGCCATCAGTATTCTTCTACAACTTGTTACTTATCCATTTTAACTGAGAGGAGTAAGTCTTCAGATGCAGATTATTGGTTTTTATCATTATGACTATATTTCATTTTTGGTCAACAATACTAGAATTCCACAAAAGATAGTGATATCACCTTTCTTTTAAGCCCACTTATTTAAGTTAAAGATGAGTAAATAAAAGGAAATATTGATAAAATAGCAGAACAGGTGGTATGTGGAATTGACAAAAATAATGTAGGCAGTATGCAAACATTTGGCAATCTTTGACTACACAGTTTGGGCAGGCACAATCTGTCAAAGTTCTGTAAGAGAAATTGTCATAGTTTAGACTGATGTGAGGGCCTTCTAACTCTTAGAAATCTATGATCATCAGAAGTTACTAGTGTGAGTGATCTGAATACAGGAGATGAGAGGTGAACCTGAACATCTTTAGACAACAGGGTCGTCTTTATGACACAGGATGTCAGAATCTAATTTAGCAATTCTGTGAATATACTCAGCAACTATTCATGTGGAAATGTGCTCAGTTTCACAGGGAACAAAAAGATGAATTAGACAACGTTCCTCCCCTCTAGGAGCTAAATTGTAGCAGGTGAGGGTGAGGAAGCTAGCAAAAATGATTAAGCAGTAGAATATTAATGTTACAAGAAAAGCATAAACTTAGAAGAGCATAATCCAAGGAGACTGCAGGAAAAAGAGATCACATGGTTAGAATTAAAGGAAAGCCTTTGCTGACAAGATGCTCTCCAAAATGAATCATAAAGGATGGGTAAAATATTTTTGTAGTTATTAGCAGGCAATGGGGAAGTTTGAGGTAAGTTTCTTCAACAGCAAATCAGTGTCTGGCTAAAGGAGAGAGATAAACGGCTGGCAAAGTCAGCCACGATGTGGAGAACCTTGATATCAGGATGAGGATTTCAAATTATGTAGATAGAGGTAGGGTTCCCTGGAATCCAGTCACCCTTTAATCATTTATCAGCGATATTATAGTTGCCACATGATTTTGATCAGAGATCAGCAAACTTTTTCTGATAGTAAATATTTTAGGCTTTGCAGGCAACTCAATTTTGCAGTAGTATTAAAGCAACTGTAGACAAACATAATAAAGGTGAGTCATGGGTTAAGGAGTAATAGAGAAGGGAAAGAAAAATACTACTAGGAAAATATAGTGAGATCTTTACCAGGAAAGAAAACAAACAAGCCAAAAAACAAAACACTTCACATATCATGTAAATGGCACTACTGATTTGAGAGGGTCTTGTATATTCAAAGGGGCACGAGAATATTTGGCAGGAATGGCATGGCATCACAGATAGATCATTTTAATCTTAGTGTGAAGTTGGCCTGACTTGGGGAAGAAATCTTATATCCTAGATTCTTTTAAAGTTAGACTAGAAAAGGACTTAAGAATTTATGGTAAGAAACCTGAATAGTAAAATGAATGCTTGCCTGTTCTTCCTCCCCTCTTGGGAGCTAGGATTATGTGTTATACAAGGAGCAGGCTGGCCCTTTCCACCCTTCCATATGGAGAGGGAAGTATAAATGGGACACTAGAAAAGAAAACCATTAAGATGTTCTTTTGACTTAAAATGTCATTCTACCGGGAGAGAGACAAAGAGAATGATGATGAAGTGTTTAAAAAGATAAAGTTTAAAAATTTTAAAAATCAAGTAACAGCTCTAACAGCTTTTAAAGTCAGCAAATCAAATTCATAGATTTGGAAAGACCTTCCAGTAATCATTGAGATGTTAAGGTAAAATACCAAATTCATATAAATTTTTATAGATAAAACAAGGAAGTTTACATAAATACCTAGTTTGCCACAGGAATCTCTGGTATATAACTTCAAACAAGTTCAGTTATTTATTTTCCTCTGTTATTAAGATCGTGCAGGAGACAATGCAAATGCTCAGCCCAAATTCCCTTAGATCATTTTTGTATTCCAACCCCACCTCAACACACACACATAACATATTTTGGGGAGTGATTTCTGTGGTCAGTACCTGCATGCAGCCTCTTCAGTATGCTACTCTTGGGCTACTGTGGCAGCCATGGGCCACTGGGAAATACCCAGAAAGTTTGCAGCCTCCCAGGGTGCCGATTAATCAATGATTATCAGGTGGGAAATAAAACAATTCTTAAACAACTTACACTCCAGAGTTCCCTTGTGGAATGAGGCTCAAGTTTATCCTCTGAATAGCTTTTGCTTGAAACCTCACCCTTGTTTGGGCTCACCTTCCTTCCCTTGTCTTATTTCCCCTACCTGCTTATCATTTGCCCATGAATCCTCTCTTGGTCTGCTGCTAGAGAATGAACCTAAGACCAGTGGAACTTTGAGATGCATAACAGGGGGAATTCTTTACTTCTAGAAAATCAGACATCATTATTGGAACTCTAAAGCCAAGCATATCATGAGTTGTATAAGAACAAGAACTAGTTTTAGTTTTTTAAAAAACACTAGCTGTGTGATTGGGGGAGCGGGGAGAAAGTGGACAAGTTACAGTGTCATCCTGTCTCTTAGTTGTCTCATATGTAAAATGAGGGTATCAAACTAGGTGATCTCTAAAAAGTTCCTCCCAGACCTAAAATTCTAAGACCTAAGTCAGGGGTTGGCAAACTATGGCTCTGTGGCCAAATCCAGCCCTGCCTTCTGTTTCATAAATAAAGTTTTATTGGAACACAGCCATGCTTATTAGTTTAGATATTGTCTATGCTTACTTTCAGGCTACAACTACAGAACTGAGTAGCCTATGAAGTAGGTCTGTTTTCATCCTCAACATTTTTTTTAAGTCTGATGAGGAAATTGAGACAAAGTACGGTCAAGTAACTTCTTGCCCAAGTTTACAGGGCAAGTAAAGGCAAAGCTGAGATTCACAGTCAGTCATTCTGCTTCCAGAGTTAGCACTTTTAACCACCATGCTGAACTGCCCTGATTTGAGAAGGTCACGATGAAAATGAATGTTGAATTCTTCTGACTCATAGTAACTATGTTGTGTTTATTTTGTCTTTAGTAGAGGGGTTAATATTAACAGTAACGCATGTGGAAGCATGAATGGAGGAGAGGGAGAGGGAGGGTGTCTGCAGGTTCAGCAAAGTTGTTAGGAAATAACACAAAGAATAAAATATAGCCTGCTTATTTTTTCACCATCACATGCAGTCCTAAAATGTGGTTTCATGTTCTTTTCATCTTTTCCTCATGGTGCAAATCACAGTCACGTTCACAAACAAATTCACAACTAAGATGCTTGACTTGGTCCTCACATGCCAGCATCCTGCATCTGTGGAGCAGAACTAATCATTTTATGTCACTTCTCGCTTCTCATCCCCTTCCCACTTCCTCTGAGACTGCAATTCTGCTGAGGCAATGTGATGAATGACAATGCCAAGGGCAGACAATTTTACTTTTGAACAATCCACAGTGTTACAGGGCATCAGTAGAGTCTGTCTTGGGTTTTTTTTTGTTGTTGTTGTTTTAGAGCCCACTGACATAAATTCCCTCAAAATATATTTGTATATCCTTTTCCACTGAGGTGGATTCTTATTTGGATGGAACAAGTTCATATACTGATGTAAGTTGAGGAAGAAGGAAACATGCAAAAGAGGAGAAGACAGAAAGACATTTCTCAATTTATCTTCCTTAAATGACAGGTAGGATTTCGATCATGGAGGAGTAGGGGGTGGCTCATATGCATTCCTGTTTCTTTAATTTATCATATGAACTTGGTTCAAATACCTGGTTTTGGTCATTATAGCTGTAATTTAACTCCTTTCTTCATGTAGGTAAAGTGGATGGTAACATTCCTTACTCTGCCCAGGCCAGATCTCCTAACATTACCATTTGTAGTCATGTTTGGGTCTGCATTATGATTAAACCAATTTCTCTGTCTCTGTCTCTGCCCCTCTCGCTCTCTCTGTGTGTCTGTGTTTTACATTGCTGTTGTTAACTAAATGCCTGAGAACATAATTGTGCTAGCCACTGTGATAAGTACTTAATATGCTTTACTTCATTTAATCTTCATATTAGTCTCTGGCGGTGGGTTTGTCATTTACCATTTTCAGATGAGGAAGCTAAGGTTGTAAAAAGTTGAGGGACTTGCCCAAGGTCACTTGACCAGTAAATAATATAATCAAGATTCCAACTCAGGTCAATCTGCTTCTATCTTAACCCTATAGAAGAACCCAAACAGTTAAGATATAGAAATTCTCAAATATTAAGGTGAATCAAGAAAGATGTAGAGGTTGCCAAGTAGAGATCAGACCTTACGATGAATCTAGATCAACAGGGTAGGGCTTCCCTGGTGGCGCAGTGGTTGAGAGTCCGCCTGCCGATGCAGGGGACACGGGTTCGTGCCCCCGTCCGGGAGGATCCCACATGCCGCGGAGTGGCTGGGCCCGTGAGCCATGGCCGCTGAGCCTGCGCGTCCGGAGCCTGTGCTCCGCAAAGGGAGAGGCCACAACAGTGAGAGGCCCGCATACCGCAAAAACAAACAAAAAAACAAAAACAAAAAAAAAACAGGGTAAAGAAATTTTATTACCAAGGTCAAGAACAGATTGGAAATATAAGTCATCAAGGTAATTAGAGAAATAAACATTTATCCTGGTTAGAAGCTTCATAGAGATCAGGGATTTGGGGATAGGTGTCTGATGTTCTTAGCATCTGGGCTAAGAAACAGGGTAGAAGGACCTACTAACTCCATTATCTTTCATTAGCATATAAGATGTAAGGGAACCTGATTCTGAAACAGAAATTTTCTGAACTATGGAAACGGAATCCACATTTATCGAGGACTTACTCTGTGTTGAGCACTGTCCCTAAACTAATATATGTTAGCTCATTTCTCTTCACAAACATATATGAAACAAAGATGCGGGAGGTCAGTTATCTTTTCTGCAACTACACAGGAAGAAGGTAGAGTATCCTGTGGGTATCAGTGGGAAGCATGTTGGCAGTCTACTATAAACTTAGAAAAATATACATTCTAGAGTGGTGGTATTATAAGCTTATAAAAGAAAAAGTTCTGATAATTTAGGGAAGTTCCAACATTTTGGTTTTTGGTTTTTTTTTTTTTGCAAATCAATTTAAAGAAAGCAAAGGGACAGAGTATCATGGTTTTGAAAACACGTATTGTTTAAATAATGTCTACTTGCCTTGAAAGAAGTATATATCATCCTTCACCACTTTTAATACTATGCATGTGGAGTCCATAAACCACTGAATCTACCTCTGAGACTAGAAAAGGATAAGGAAAAGAGAAAAAATATAAGGTCTCTTGCTTAGTAATATAAAAAGTTCAAAGCAGACAGGCTGTTTAAAAATATAAATTCTTCATTCCTAATACTTTATTTTTAGGAGGGTTCTCCATGTAGAATATAATGCATTTGGAATTTAAGAACTTGATTTGTCAGCATTGTTTCATTAAGATTTGACCAAGAAGAAAACTGAATCCTTAAATGAAGAAACAAGCTGTGGAAGGCCTTAGAATTGGTGAGGAACTTCTGTTGATAGTCATAGGTACCTTTCAAGAAAAACTAGTAATTATGGCATCAAATTTCCTTTGCTTAAATCTAAAGTACTGTTCTATGAACTTGCACAGATGATGACTTTATATTGCAGCCAGGATCATTTTTCCTTTTTATGCCTTATGCTTTTTTTCTTCTATGGTAATTAACTTGCAGTGTTCTCCTACACGACTTGAGGAGGTGCAACAGGCGCATCTAGTCAAATCCTTTTGCTCCATGGTCTTCCAGGCACTCTGTGTTAGAGCCCAGAATTACTTCTGGAACCTCACCTCGATCACTCTCTCTCTCTCCTTCACTCCCTGCATTGACAGTGGCCATGTACACCAAGCAGGCTCCTGCCTCTGAGCTTTGTCCTTGCTGCCCCTCTGCCTGGAAGACTCTTCCCCCAGATCTTCCCATGATGAGCTGCATGTCCAGGTCTCATCTCACATAGGATCTGCTCAGAGTGGCTGTCCCTATGCTTCTCCAACTCTGGTCAAGTCTCTTTCTATCACAGTATAGCCTTTAATGGCCTCTTCTAAACTGCATTCTTTAACCTGTTTATTGTCTACTTTCTCCTACTAAAATATAAAATTCAAGAAATCATGTCTATCTTCTTTGACAGAGTATCCAAAGGATCTGACACATAATAGGTCTAAAGTAAAATGTATATTGAATAAATGACTAAACTTCAAATTTCTCCTTCTCCATGGATCTTTCTTCCTTGACTTAATACTGCTTTTTTCTCCCTCAAATCAGAGAGAAAACTGCACATTTTTGAGATATATTATGTGAGACACTTTGCATATTTTAATCCTTAAAACTATTAATAGAGATAACTATTAATATGCCCATGGAAACTGACAAAGCTAATAAATATCAGAACCAGAATTTAAACAGATGTCAGGTGATTTCAAAGCTGATTGTCATTAAGCTATGTGGATGCCTTTTATTTCTTTTTCTTGCCTGATTGCTCTTGCTAGGACTTATAGTACTATGTTGCATAGGAGTGATGAGAGTGGACACACTTGTTTCTGATCTTAAAGGAAAAGCTTCCAACCTTTCACCATTGAATGTGATGTTAGCTGTGGGCTTGACATATGTGGCAATATTAAAGTGAGGTCCTTGTGTGCTCTGTATCTCCCTTTATTACATGCTGTCTCCTATGCTTTTCCATTCCAATCTCTCCCCTACTCCAAATCATGGGTTTTATCCTGTAACTTTGATATGGTTAGGAGTCCTTTGAATACCGTGTTATAGGTTTCTTTTACATTCCAATATCAAGGAACATTGGGTAAGTCACCTTGTAAACACGTTATCAATGCTTATTGAACTAAATTGACTAAATGAATAGACAGATGATAAAAATCAGAAAAAAATCCCACAGAAACTTCTTGAGAATTCACACTGTTTCAGCACTGAATGGAATCTGCTGTCCAAACAAATATGGAGTCTGAGTCATCACTATAGATATCTTAAGGTGAATTACTGCAAGAGAGTAGTATATCTATATGTGAAAATTAACTAGTTCTTTTAAAGTTTATTGAAAAATTCCAGGAACTTGGCTGAAGTAAAATATTCTGTCCCCTATATTAACAGATCATATCACAAAAGCCCTGTCTCAAAATGGACTCATCCTCTGGTTACTTTCTGCCTCCAGGGAATTTTCTTGAATTTACATTGATTCTCACTGATTTCCTGCAGGTAAATGGTTTTCAAAAAAAAATAGTAAACTGTGATTAAAAATCTTCCAACAAACAAAAGCCCAGGACCAGATGGCTTCACAGGCGAATTCTATCAAACATTTAGAGAAGAGCTAACACCTATCCTTCTCAAACTCTTCCAAAATATAGCAGAGGGAGGAACACTCCCAAACTCATTCTACGAGGCCACCATCACCTTGATACCAAAACCAGGCAAGGATGTCACAAAGAAAGAAAACTACAGGCCAATATCACTGATGAACATAGATGCAACAATCCTCAACAAAATACTAGCAAACAGAATCCAACAGCACATTAAAAGGATCATACACCATGATCAAGTGGGGTTTATTCCAGGAATGCAAGGATTCTTCAATATATGCAAATCAATCAATGTGATACACCATATTAACAAATTGAAGGAGAAAAACCATATGATCATCTCAATAGATGCAGAAAAAGCTTTCGACAAAATTCAACACCCATTTATGATAAAAACCCTGCAGAAAGTAGGCATAGAGGGAACTTTCCTCAACATAATAAAGGCCATATATGACAAACCCACAGCCAACATCGTCCTCAATGTTGAAAAACTGAAACCATTTCCACTAAGATCAGGAACAAGAAAAGGCTGCCCACTCTCACCACCCTTATTCAACTTAGTTTTGGAAGTTGTAGCCACAGCAATCAGAGAAGAAAAGGAAATAAAAGGAATCCAGGGCCCGGAGGAAGATGGCGGAAGAGTAAGACGCGGAGATCACCTTCCTCCCCACAGATACATCAGAAATTCATCTACACGTGGAACAACTCCTACAGAACACCTGCTGAATGCTGACAAAAGACCTCAGACCCCCCAAAAGGCAAGAAACTCCCCACATACCTGGGTAGGGCAAAAGAAAAAATAAACAGAGACAATAGGATAGGGACGGGACCTGCACCAGTGGGAGGGAGCCGTGAAGGAGGGAAGGTTTCTACACACTACAAGCCCCTTCGCGGGCGGAGACTGCAGGTGGCGGAGGGGGAAAGCTTCGGAGTAGCGGAGGAGAGCACAGCAACAGGGGTGCGGAGGGCAAAGCGGAGAGATTCTGGCACAGGGGACCGGTGCCCTCAGGCACACACCAGCCCGAGAGGCTTGTCTGCTTGGCCGCCGGGGCGGGCGGGGCTGGGAGCTGAGGCTCGGTATCGGCTTTCAGTCGGAGCAGAGGGAGAGGACTGGGGCTGGCGGCAGGAAGAGAGCCTGAAGGGGTTAGTGCACCATGGCTAGCCCGGAGGGAGTCCGGGGAAAGGGTCTGGAGCTGCCGAAGAGGCAAGAGACTTTTTTCCCTTTTGTTTCCTGGTGCGCGAGGAGAGGGCATTAAGAGGGCTGCTTGGGGAAGCGCCGGAGACAGGCGCGAGCCGCGGGTAAGGCGCGGACCTCGGAGACGGGCGTGGGACGCTGGGGCCGCCGCCGCCGCCGCCGCCGCCGCCGCCGCCGCCGCCGCCGGGCCTGTGTGCGAGCGCGGGTCACTGTCCGCCCCGCATTCCAGGGGGCCTGTGCACCCCGCCACTGCCGGGGTCCCGGGACTCGGGGACGGCTTTCCCGGGAAAGCGCACGGAGCGCCACGGGCTCCTGCAACATCACGCCGGCCTCTGCCGCCGCAGGCCCGCCCCACACTGCGCGCCCCTCCCTCCCCTCTGCCTGAGTGAGCCAGAGCCCCCGAATCAGCGGCTCCTTTAAACCCGTCCTGTCTCAGCGAAGAACGGACGCCCTCCGGCGACCTACGCGCAGAGGCGGGGCCAGGTCCAAGGCTGAGACCCGGGAGCTGTGAGAGCAGAGACACGGAAATCTCTCTGTGCAGCCTCGGAGGCAGCGGATTAAAGCTCCACGGTCCATTTGATGTGCCCTGCGTCTGTGGAGTGCATGAATGGACAGCGAATCATCCCAAATTGAGGAAGTGGACTTTGAGGACAAGATTTAAGAGTTTCCCCCCTTTTCCTCTTTTTACAACGAATTATCCCAAATTAAGGAGGTGGACTTAGAGAGCAAGATTTCAGACTTCTCGCCCTTTTCCTCTTTTTACAACGAATTATCCCAAATTGAGGAGGTGAACTTGGAGAGCAAGATTTTTGATTTTTCCCCCTGCTCTCTTTTTGTGAATGTGTATGTGTAATCTTCTGTGTAAGATTCTCTCTGTATAGCTTTGCTTCCACCATATGTCCCAGGGTTCTATCGGTCCATTTTTTTTTCAATAATTACTTTTTAATTTTAATAACGCTACTATATTTCATACTTTATTCTATTTTACTTTACCTGCTCTTTCTTTTTTTCCTACCTTCCCTTCCTCCCTCCCTCCCTCCGCTCCTCCTTTCCTTCTTTCTTTTTCTTTCCTCCCTCCCTCCCTCCCTTCTTCTTTCCACTTTCTTTTTCCTTCCTTCCTCCCTCCCTCCCTCCTGTCTTTCTCTTTCTTTCCTTCCTCCCTCCCTCCCTCCCTTCTTCCATTCACTCTTCCTTTTGCTTTCATTCCTCCCTCCCTCCCTCCTTTCTTTCCTTCTCTTTCCATCCTTCCTTCCTCCCTCACTCACTCCTTTCTTTCTTCCCTCCGTCCTTCCTTCCTTTCTTCCCTTCTTCCTTTCTTTCCCTCTCTCTTTCTTTCTTCTACTAATTCTTTCTTTCTACTTTTTCTCCCTGTTATTCTGAGCCGGGTGGATGAAAGGCTCTTGGTGCTGCAGCCAGGAGTCAGTGCTGTGCCTCTGAAGGGGGAGAGCCAACTTCAGAACACGGGTCCACAAGAGACCTCCCAGCTCCACATAATATCAAGCAGCGAAAATCTCCCAGAGATCTCCATCTCAACACCAGCACCCACCTTCAATCAACGACCAGCAAGCTACAGTGCTGGTCACCCTATGCCAAGCAACTAGCAAGGCAGGAACACAACCCCACCCATTAGCAGAGAGGCTACCTAAAAACATAATAAGGCCATAGGCACACCAAAACACACCACCAGATGTGGACCTGTCCACCAGAAAGACAAGATCAAGCCTCAACCACCAGAACACAGGCATTAGTCCCCCCCACCAGGAAGCCTACACAACCTACTGAAACAACCTAAGCCACTGGGGACAGACACCAAAAACAACGGGAACTACGAATCTACAGCCTGCAAAAAGGAGACCCCAAACACAGTACCATAAGCAAAATGAGAAGACAGAAAAACACACAGCAGGTGAAGGAGCAAGATAAAAACCTACCAGACCTAACAAATGAAGAGGTAATAGGCAGTCTACCTGAAAAAGAATTCAGAATAATGATAGTAAAGCTGATCCAAGATTCTATTTCCAAGATCCAAAATCTTGGAAATAGAATAGACAAAATGCAAGAAACAGTTAACAAGGACCTAGAAGAACTAAAGATGAATCAAGCATCGATTAAAAACACAATAAATGAAATGAAAAATACTCTAGATGGGATCAATAGCAGAATAACTGAGGCAGAAGAACGGATAAGTGAGGTGGAAGATAAAAGAGTGGAAATAACTGATGCAGAGCAAAATAAAGAAAAAAGAATGAAAAGAACAGAGGACAGTCTCAGAGACATCTGGGACAACATTAAATGCATCAACATTCGAATTATAGGGGTTGCAGAAGAAGAAGAGAAAAAGAAAGGGACTGAGAAAATATTTGAAGAGATTATAGTTGAAAACTTCCCTAATATGGGAAAGGAAATAGTTAATCAAGTCCAGGAGGCACAGAGAGTCCCATACAGAATAAATCCAAGGAGAAATACACCAAGACACATATTAATCAAACTGTCAAAAATTAAACACAAAGAAATCATATTAAAAGCAGCAAGGGAAAAACAGCAAATAACACACAAGGGAATCCCCATCAGGTTAACAGCTGATCTCTCAGCAGAAACTCTACAAGCCAGAAGGGAGTGGCAGGACATATTTAAAGTGATGAAGGAGAGAAACCTGCAACCAAGATTACTCTACCCAGCAAGAATCTCATTCAGATTTGATGGAGAAATTAAAACGTTTACAGACAAGCAAAAGCTGAGAGAGTTCAGCACCACCAAACCAGCTTTACAACAAATGCTAAAGGAACTTCTCTAGGCAACATACACAACAGAAGGAAAAGACCTACAATAACGAACCCAAAACAATTAAGAAAATGGGAATAGGAACATACATATCGATAATTAACTTAAATGTAAATGGACTAAATGCTCCCACCAAAAGACACAGACTGACTGAATGCATACAAAAACAAGACCCATATATATGCTGTCTACAAGAGACCCACTTCAGACCTAGAGACACATACAGATTGAAAGTAAGGGGATGGAAAAAGATATTCCATGCAAATGGAAATCAAAAGAAAGCTGGAGTAGCAATTCTTATATCAGACAAAATAGACTTTAAAATAAAGACTATTAGAAGAGACAAAGAAGGACACTACATAACGATAAAGGGATCGATCCAAGAAGAAGATATAATAATTGTAAATATTTATGCACCCAACATAGGAGCACCTCAATACATAAGGCAAATACTAACAGCCATAAAAGGGGAAATCGACAGTAACACAATCATAGTAGGGGACTTTAACACCCCACTTTCACCAATGGACGGATCATCCAAAATGAAAATAAATAAGGAAACACAAGCTTTAAATGATACATTAAACAAGATGGACTTAGTTGATATTTATAGGACATTCCATCCAAAAACAACAGAATACACATTTTTCTCAAGTGCGCATGGAACATTCTCCAGGATAGATCATATCTTGGGTCACAAATCAAGCCTTGGTAAATTTAAGAAAATTGAAATTGTATCAAGTATCTTTTCCGACCACAATGCTATGAGACTAGACATCAATTACAGGAAAAGATCTGTAAAAAATACAAACACATGGAGGCTAAACAATACACTACTCAATAACGAAGTGATCACTGAAGAAATCAAAGAGGAAATTAAAAAATACCTAGAAACAAATGACAATGGAGACACGACGACCCAAAACCTATGGGACGCAGCAAAAGCAGTTCTAAGGGGGAAGTTTATAGCAATACAATCCCACCTTAAGAAACAGGAAACATTTCGAGTAAACAACCTGACCCTGCACCTAAAGCAATTAGAGAAAGAAGAACAAAAAACCCCCAAAGTTAGCAGAAGGAAAGAAATCATAAAGATCAGATCAGAAATAAATGAAAAAGAAATGAAGGAAACGATAGCAAAGATCAACCAAACTAAAAGCTGGTTCTTTGAGAAGATAAACAAAATTGACAAACCATTAGCCAGACTCATCAAGAAAAGAAGGGAGAAGACTCAAATCAATAGAATTAGAAATGAAAAAGGAGAAGTAACAACTGACACTGCAGAAATACAAAAGATCATGAGAGATTACTATAAGCAACTCTATGCCAATAAAATGGACAACCTGGAAGAAATGGACAAATTCTTAGAAATGCACAACCTGCCAAGACTGACTCAGGAAGAAATAGAAAATATGAATAGACCAATCACAAGCACTGAAATTGAAACTGTGATTAAAAATCTTCCATCAAACAAAAGCCCAGGACCAGATGGCTTCACAGGCGAATTCTATCAAACATTTAGAGAAGAGCTAACACCCATCCTTCTCAAACTCTTCCAAACAATATCAGAGGAAGGAACACTCCCAAACTCATTCTACGAGGCCACCATCACCTTGATACCAAAACCAGGCAAGGATGTCACAAAGAAAGAAAACTACAGGCCAATATCACTGATGAACATAGATGCAACAATCCTCAACAAAATACTAGCAAATAGAATCCAACAGCACATTAAAAGGATCATACACCATGATCAAGTGGGGTTTATTCCAGGAATGCAAGGATTCTTCAATATACGCAAAACAATCAATGTGATACACCATATTAACAAGTTGAAGGAGAAAAACCATATGATCATCTCAATAGATGCAGAGAAAGCTTTCGACAAAATTCAACACCCATTTATGATAAAAACCCTGCAGAAAGTAGGCATAGAGGGAACTTTCCTCAACATAATAAAGGCCATATATGACAAACCCACAGCCAACATTGTCCTCAATGGTGAAAAACTGAAACCATTTCCACTAAGATCAGGAACAAGACAAGGCTGCCCACTCTCACCACTCTTATTCAACATAGTTTTGGAAGTTTTAGCCACAGCAATCAGAGAAGAAAAGGAAATAAAAGGAATCCAAACTGGAAAAGAAGAAGTAAAGCTGTCACTGTCTGCAGATGACATGATACTATACATAGAGAATCCTAAAGATGCTACTGAAAAACTACTAGAGCTAATCAATGAATTTGGTAAAGTAGCAGGATACAAAGTTAATGGACAGAAATTTCTGGCATTCCTGTACACTAATGATAAAAAATCTGAAAATGAAATCAAGAAAACACTCCCATTTACCATTGCAACAAAAAGAATAAAATATCTAGGAATAAACCTACCTAAGGAGACAAAAGACCTGTATGCAGAAAATTATAAGACACTGATGAAAGAAATTAAAGATGATACAAATAGATGGAGAGATATACCATGCTCCTGGATTGGAAGAATCAATATTGTGAAAATGACTCTACTACCCAAAGCAATCTACAGATTCAATGCAATCCCTATCAAACTACCACTGGCATTTTTCACACAACTAGAACAAAAAATTTCAAAATTTCTTTGGAAAAACAAAAGACCCCGAATAGCCAAAGCAATCTTGATAACGAAACACGGAGCTGGAGGAATCAGGCTCCCTGACTTCAGACTATACTACGAAGCTACAGTAATTAAGATAGTGTGGTACTGGCATAAAAACAGAAAGATAGATCAGTGGATCAGGATAGAAAGCCCAGAGATAAACCCATGTACATATGGCCAAGTTATCTTTGATAAAGGAGCCAGGAATGTACAGAGGAGAAAGGACAGCCTCTTCAATAAGTGGTGCTGGGAAAACTGGACAGGGACATGTAAAAGTTTGAGATTAGATCATTCCCTAACACCATACACAAAAATAAGCTCAAAATGGATTAAAGACCTAAATGTAAGGCCAGAAACTATCAAACTCTTAGAGGAAAACATAGGTAGAACACTCTATGACATAAATCACAGCAAGATCCTTTTGGACCCACCTCCTAGAGAAATGGAAATAAAAACAAAGATAAACAAATGGGACCTAATGAAACTTCAAAGCTTTTGTACAGCAAAGGAAACCATAAACAAGACCCAAAGACAACCCTCAGAATGGGAGAAAATATTTGTAAATGAAGCAACTGACAAAGGATTAACCTCCAAAATTTATAAGCAGCTCATGCAGCTCAATAGCAAAAAAACAGACAACCTAATCCAAAAATGGGCAGAAGGCTTAAATAGGCATTTCTCCAAAGAAGATATACACACTGCCAACAAACACATGAAAGAATGCTCAACATCATTAATCGTTAGAGAAATTCAAATCAAAACTACAATGAGATATCATCTCACACCAGTCAGAATGGCCATCATCAAGAAATCTAGAAACAATAAATGCTGGAGAGGGTTTGGAGAAAAGGGAACACTCTTGCACTGCTGGTGGGAATGTGAATTGGTACAGCCACTATGGAGAACAGTATGGAGGTTCCTTAAAAAACTAAAAATAGAAATACCATATGACCCAGCAATCCCAATACTAGGCATATACCCTGAGAAAACCATAATTCAAAAAGAGACATGTACCAAAATGTTCAATGAAGCTCTATTCACAATAGCCCGGAGATGGAAACAACCTAAGTGTCCATCATCGGATGAATGGATAAAGAAGATGTGGCACATATATACAATGGAATATTACTCAGCCCTAAAAAGAAATGAAACTTAGCTATTTGTAATGAGGTGGATAGACCTAGAGTCTGTCATACAGAGTGAAGTAAGTCAGAAAGAGAAAGACAAATACCGTATGCTAACACATATATACGGAATTAAAAAAAAAAAGTCATGAAGAACCTAGGGGTAAAACAGGAATAAAGACACAGACCTACTGAGAATGGACTTGAGGATATGGGGAGGGGGAAGGGTAAGCTGTGACAAAGCGAGAGAGAGGCATGGACATATATACACTACCAAACGTAATGTAGATAGATAGTGGGAAGCAGCCGCATAGCACAGGGAGATCAGCTCTCTGCTTTATGACCGCCTGGAGGGGTGGGATAGAGAGGGTGGGAGGGAGGGAGACGCAAGAGGGAAGGGATGTGGGAACAGATGTATATGTATGACTGATTCACTTTGTTATAAAGCAGAAACTAATAAAAAAATCTAGTAGGCTACTGAATGGAAGTACTACATATTGAGTTGGTAATTTACTTTTAAGCTTCAGTTGAAAACACTGAAGTGAGAAAAAACAAGTATAGTAGTACCCCCTTATCCACAGATGATACATCCCAGGACCCCAGTGAATGCCTGAAGCCATGGATAGTATCAAAACCTATATATACTGTTTTTTCCTATACATACATACCTATGATAAAGTTTAATTTATAAGTTAGGCACAATAAGAAATTAACAACAGTAACTAATAATAAAATAAAACAATATTCTGTAATAAAAGTTATGTGAATGCGGTCTCTCTCTCTCTCTCAAAATATCTTATTGTAGAAATTTAATGCCTTCTCAAGAGTAACTAAGTACTTATCACACATAGTGGCCATAACTTTTATAGTTCAAGGTGTGATAGTTTAAAATTACTGTGTATTTCTTTTTCTTTCTTCACAATTTCATCAATATACAATTCGTTCTCACCATAGATCTTAGCAACATCACGTATGACTTTCTTATTAAGTTGAGAACTTTCACTTTTTCACTTGAAGAAAGCACTTTACAGCTCCTCTTTGGCAGATCTGGATGGTGAGCATTACTACTCTAGTGCTTTGGAGCCATTATTAAGTAAAATAAGGGTGACTTGAACACAAGCACTGCAATAGTGTACTAGCCAGTCTGATAACCAAGAATGACTAATTAAGCTAAGTGACTAAAAGGTGGGATGTGATGGACAAAGGGAAGACTCACATCCAGGACAGGACAGAGCGGGATGGCACGAGATTTCATCACACTAGTCAAAGGGTGCACAATTTTAAATTTTGTGAATTATTTACTTCTGGAATTTTCCATTTACTTTTTCTGGACTGCAGTTGACCATGGGTAACTGACACTGCTGAAAGCAAAACCGTGGATAAGTGGGGACTACTGTGTATATAATTTAGATCACTTAGTAAGACTGGGAATTAAGAAAAAAACAATGTTATTTTTAGAAATTAAACCAGTTACTTAAAAACACTTAATGTTCAATGCTTTTACTGAGCACCTACTGTGTGCCAGGTACTTTTAGGCACAGAAATACAGTGGAAAGCAAGACATCATTCCTTTGCTCAAGGAAGGCATATTTTAGTGGGGAATCAGTTATTGAATAAATAAGCCTATAAGTAGATACATAATAACAAATTGTGATAATGTGTTTTAAGAAAAGAAGGGGAATAGTGAGGGAAAATGATGGGAAGAAGGGGTGGTGAGAAGTCATTATGTGCTGTGTAAAACAATCACATTTAAATTGGAATCTGGGGCTTCCCTGGTGGCGCAGTGGTTGAGAGTCCACCTGCCGATGCAGGGGACACGGGTTCGTGCCCTGGTCCGGGAGGATCCCACGTGCCGTGGAGCGGCTGGGCCCGTGAGCCATGGCCGCTGAGCCTGCGCGTCTGGAGCCTGTGCTCCGCAGCAGGACAGGCCACAACAGTGAGAGGCCCACGTACCGCAAAAAAAAAAAAGAAAAAAAATAAATTGGAATCTGAAGGTATTACCCGGGCAGAGAGTGGTAGAGACAGTGTTGGGTGGGAAATGGGGAGAGAAGTAGGAGGAGATGAGCCTCGTGGAGAGAACAGCAAGTGTGACGTCTCCCCATCTGAAGACAGGAAAAAGACTGACTGAGGATCTCCAATGTAGCTGGAAGAAGTGAGCAAGTGAGACCAAAAATACAGAGACTTGGCCTTATTTGGTAGGTAAACCAAGTTAAGGTGGAGCTACTGGCAATGGCTGTTAAAAAGACATTCTCATGTGTATTTTTCAGTGATAGGATTGATTTAATCAGATGTCTCTGTATTCTTTTACAAAGTCCCATGAATTCACGTATTTCATCACTTACAAAGCAGTTATTGAATGCCTGCAGCAGGCAAGGCACCACACTATATACTGATGGCTTTTGGAAATGACCCATCATGCCAAAACAAATTGGAGCATTTGCAGGCTGAATCACAAGAATACACTCTTTTCATAATATTGAAAAAATACTTTGTATTCAGTAGCCTTGGTTCAGAGTGGGAAGGATGAGTGAATTCACAAATAATTCTCAGAATCTGTGATTTGGACCAAGGATCAGGCTCTAAGTCTTGCCCACTTAGGTGGAATCCTGGCTCGACTGCTTGCTGAGTGTAGGCAAGTGCATTCTTTTCTTTGAGCCTCAGTTTACTGTTTTGTAAACTGGGGATTATGGTAAAAAACTTACTTGACACACAAGTTATCTGGGGGGGGGGGGCGCTAAACAGATAATGCATGTGAAACACAGATCTCAGTGTTTGTCATATATCATAGACTTAATAAAAGGTAACCCTTATATTGTACTCCACACACTGAACCAGAAGAACATTTTCTCTTTTATTGCAATTTTCAGTTTGAGGGCATTTCCTTGGCTCTAGCTACACCTGGCTGATTGTTAGAACTACCAGAAATTACCATTTGATTGGTCTGGGGGTATGGCTGGGCAGCTGCAGTGTTTAAAGCTTCCCGGGTGATTCTAATGTGTAGTGATGGTTGCAAACCACTGACCTAGAGGATGACAACATCTTGCTCCACTCTGCATCTTGAACTACCTCAGGTAAGAATTCAAATAAGTGGTGAAATCGCCAAAGGGCAGGTGAAAGGAGGTACACACTGCAGCGCTGAGAAACATGAAAGATTCATCTACTGTGTTCCCAGGGCCCTGTTTGCCCTACATTTTCTGTCTGTTTGGTGTTAGTTTCTAACTGGCTATGAACATTCTCTTATCCCTGGGATTGTAGCTCCCACTGCCTCTTTGCAGAACCCAGTGACACCAAAAGCTAAAATTACTCTTTCAAATTATTAATAGAAACATCTTTGCATCATAAAATGTTAGTACATTTAATAGTCTCCCAGCAGCCGGAAAAAGCCTATGTATTTCTGAAAGTGTCTAATGGACTTGAAGGGGTACCTTACAGAGACAATTTGAGACTACAGATCATCATGTTCTTCCACAAATGGTCCTCCTTCTTCCAAAGTTGATAGAAAAATCCTCCTAAGCCATCCCTTTAATTACGTCATTCTTCAGTGCAGAAACTTCCACTGGCTCCCTGTGACTACAGGAAAACTTCTAATTCCTTAAACATGGCTTTCAAGTCTCTTGACTGCCTGGACCAGCCATCATTTCTAGACATGTCGAAATTTTTCTCTTGCACTAACACTGTGTTTTAGCCAAATGATCTACTTACTGTACCCTGAATTTACTTTGTGCTTTTTGCCCTCTATACTGGTGGGCAAACTATAATATGTATACAAGTCATCTGGGAATCTTGTTAAAGTATATATTTATTAGTATTTATTACAGAACACATTTATTAGTGTTCTTGAGTCTGCGGTGGGATTGCAATGAGGTTCTACATTTCTAACAAATTCCCATGTGATACAGTGGCTGCTGATGCTAGAACCACACTTGGGTAGCAAGACTCTACACAGAGGCCAGTAAAATCTCAGATGAACTATGCCCTATCTAGTCCTCTTTGCCTGTCTCATTCCTACTTGTCTTTGATGGTTATGTGACAGGGTGGTTCAATGAGATCCTAATTTGCTTTCTTTCCTCAGGGTCCTTTCCCATCTCTACCCATTTCACAAAGATAGTATGACCCTGTGTGTCTCCTTGTCTCAGGAGACATTTCTGTTTCTGGGCTGAAAGAAAGGTGACTTGCAAGATACATCCTAGTCTGTTTTTTGCTTTCTTGAGGCATAAGCCATTGAGAAGAATTGTGCTGGTTTTCTTGAGAAGGAGGAGGCAGTGGCCCTTTGAGAAGCAGCAGCAGTCAGGAGAATCCACTGCCTGGGAAGGGGATGGAGGTCTGAGGTCACATGCCTGAGGGGATGGTTGAGTGCTGTATATAGGGCACTGGAAGCCTTGGAAGCAACAGAGCTCCCAGCCTTGCCAGAGGTGCAAGCACCCCAAGTTCAGCACATAAACGAGAGAATCTTCAGCATTCAAGGAGGGAAGCTGCTTCCTGCCCATTTTTAAACAAATTCAACAACCTCGGTACAAATGGCCGGAGGTGGAATAAAAATAACCGATGTGATGTTCCACATGCTGGGGAACTGAAAAAAGATTTTAGGTTGATTTATAGAAAATAAATGGATACTTCCTTTAGGGGTGAATGTTTGAATTAAGTTTCATATGTGCTAAACTTATTTCCGATCCAGTCTCTTCCCTGAGGCCTGAATTGATGTGTTTAAGGGCATCATGGCAGAGACAAGAAGTCCTGACTTTGTAATTCTGATTGAATTCCTAATTTGGGATGGATGTGAGCCTCAGAGTTCTCATTTGTAAAAATGTGGCTCACTGCATTTACTTCATAGGATGGTTGAGTGGGCTAGAAATAATAAGTGCAGAGCATGTGACATGTAGTGTCTGATTAGTAAATGTTTGCTATTCTTATACTACTTACTCTACTACTGCTGTTATGACTACCATGAACACTTCTACTGTAATCAAGGCAGCATTTTATTCTCATAGTTTGACATCAGGAAAATTCCTAAAACAATGTCGTGCACATCATTTATTTGAATATTATTCAGAATCCTCCTGCAGAGCAACCAGGCTCTAAATAATAAACTTTTGATCATGATGATGCCTGTAAATTTATTACCTACTCTTGATAGTTATTTTTCCATACAGCTCAGTGCCATACCTGTCACATAAACTCTGAAGGCAGAAATCATGTTTCATATTTCTTTGTAATCCATTAATTTTTAGTATCTTGTAAATAGTAGATACTCAGCCAATATGTAGCAACTGGTTGTTGCAAAACAATGAGTTTTGATAACTTAGGAGAATTACAGGAGACAAATTTTAGAGATAATTTTAGCAATCTAGGATTAGAGAAGGCACTGCATTTTACCCTATATTACCTCCATATTGCTTCAAGCTTAACTGTATCCAAAAGCAGATTATGTTTTGTTGCTTGCCAAGTAGCTAAATGTTAGGGTTCATACAACTATGGAAACTGGAGCGGGGAAAAGCAGACCACTAAAGAGAATCACTTTTCCTTCATCTGTTATATATATATTTTTGCAAAGCTTTTGAATCCAGGGTATCAAGGAAGAAATCACTATGCTCTTAATCTAATTAAATAGCTCATATTTTTAAAGTAATATCCTTATATGTGTCAGCAAAATATGACCATTCCTTTGAATTCAGTTAGTCAGGGGTTAAATTTTTAGCAACAAATCTTTACAGCTGCTGTCAGAAATACAGTAATTACTTTGGTCAACATTCTCCAAGAAACTCCAGCTGTCTTATCAAGCTTGCTTTGTCAGAAAGACTCCTTTCCTGTTAGGGGGCATGAGTTGCAGAATAACTACGATGGTGCCAGTAAAAGAATTGGAATAAAAAATATTTCAGAAGCCATACTGTGACTTTTTTTTTGCTTGAATTTGAGATTCTGTTCATATCTACTGTGCTTTTAGACAACCTTCCACTGAATTTTACGGACTTAAGTAAATGAGCATCTGTAGCTTTTTTCTTTGAAATTAAATCCATATGAAATCAATGCTAACCATGGCCATCAGTCCAAATCTCCACCCACCCAACAAACAAAAGTGAAGATAGCAGTAACATATACCCTGGATGCTCTAAGATTTTATCACTTTAATGGGACGATCCTCTGAACAAAAGCCTAGCTCTAGAGCTAGTCAGAGGTCAAGGATGGTTCATCTGATCAGTGTAAATTTTCAGGGAAATTCTCATTATTCATGGAGTTAGAGTCGTTCAGAGATGGCTTTAGTTTATACAATTACTCATCCTGTCATTTCCTTTTTTCTCCTGTAAGGGAAGACTTAGCAGGGAGGAACCAGGGACCCATTAACTTAGAGTCAGGTGACAAAGAAGGGGTACGTAAGGAAAGAAAAGTAAAGGGGTGGTATCAATGGGACTGATTAAAGTACAATTAGAGTCCAAACCCCATACTATAGCACTTAGCAGTAGAATGTTCCAGTAGAAGACTAGCACTGATTATCATTATTTCCACTTTATCTAGAACAAAATCCAAACTCCTTACCCTTATTTACCATCTATCAACAGGTGCCCGACCACTTTTTCAACTCCATCTCATACTATTCTCTGCTTTGCATACTATGGTTTAGACACTCAAACCTTTTGGATCTTCGGACTTAACCAAGCTTGTTCCTAACTTAGAGATTTTGCATTGGTTGTTCCCTCTGCCTGTGTTGCCACCCCTTGATCTTTATATGGCTGGTTCCTGCTTGTCATTAAAATTGCAGCTTAAATGCCTTATCCTCCCAGAGGTCTCCTTTCCTCATCATACATAAGGTAGTCGCTTACTAGCTTTCTATGTATTTTAATTCTCTGAACACTTAACATTTCCTCATCTTCTTCTTACCCAGTTTATTATCATCTTCCTCCACGTGAAGATGAACTCCTCAGATGCAAGGTTCTGGGTGGTTTTGTTCACTCCAGTGTCCTCGGGAATTACAATGCTGACAGGTATATTGTAGATTCTTAATAAACATTTTTGAAGGAATGAATGAATTTAAGAACAAGACGTTCATTACCTTAGGGATTTTTAGTCAAGGGACTCTTAAATTAAAATCCATAGATTATATAAATAACCTTGCATGAATAATATAACGCTTTTTTTTTTATGAAGAGAAGCCATGGTTTTTAGCAGAATTTCGAAGTCTGACCCACTGTCTCAAGTCTCAAGTTGAGTTCCCCAGAAGCGGTTCTGAGATGAGTATTCACGTGAAAGTGATGCATGAGGAAATTTCTCCAAGAAAAACAGGTTGTCAAGTGAGGAAGTGAGGCTGAGAATGCAACAGGGCCAAGCAATGGTTAGATATCAAACAAAGTCCTACGGAGGATAGCGTTGGGTCCCTTTTATAGGGGAGCTCTGCAGATTGTGTAACCCGCACTCAGAGCTGTGGTTATCAGGGCTTAAGAAGCTGGAACATTTATACTCGGTATCCTTAGTCAGTGGCTCATGGCTTCCTGGAGCAGAGGTGCCGGTTATAGTGCTGACTTTCTCAGTTTGCAGATACAGCTTTCTCAGGAAGCCTGAGGGCAATCTTCTCGTGAAGAGAGGCAAGGTCTAGATGTTGGGAGTAAAAGCAGACTAGAATCTGATGTTCATGAAAGTGGTAAAGGGTTCCCAGGGGTATAGGTGAAGCACTGACAGTTTCTGTTATACCTTCTTCAATAGAAAAAAAAAAGTTTAAGAATTACCAATCTAGTCTAATTCCCTTAATGTAAAATAAGGCCTACTGAGGTGAGGTGGTTTTCCAGCAGTTATGTAATTAATTGGTGAGATTTGTCTGCGTCAGATCCAAGGTCTGCCAGTTACCAGCTAATTCACTATCTATCTATTAATTTTTAAAAATTCAAATTAAGATACTTTTTTTAAAAGACATGGAGAATACAAAGATGATTAATTCCTGCCCCTATTCTCAGTGATCTTATAGCCTAGAAGGAGTTAAAAGATGCATATAAACAAGCAGAACTATAAGTTATTACATAAGAAGGAATACATTTTTAGGGAAACTCAGAGCAGAGAGTATCACTTCCGGTTTAGGGACTCAAGAAAGATTTCATTGAAGTTGAGGCATTTGATTTTGGTGAATCTTTCTTGTTATAAGAAAATATGTTCATTCAAAGATATTTACATGAGCATCTACTATACTTTAGATATGGTAATAAGGACTGGGAATAAGGTGGTGAATGAAAAAGGCAGAGTCTTTATTCTCATCTAATTTATATTCTATTTTGGTAAAGACAAATAATAACCAAGAAGAGTAACAAATAAACAAGATAATGTCAAAGAGTGATAAGTACCATGAAGGCTATGAAAGGTAAATGAAGAAGGGTAGAGGTAGAAAAGTTGAGGCTACTTTAGATGGAATGATTAGGGAAGGCCACTCTGACATTTGAAATTTGATTTGAGACCTGAAGGATGAAAGGTGCCAGAACCAAAGAGAAAACCACTTAGGAGAAGAGAAAACCCGGCAAAATGAAGAGCAAAACCCCTGAGGCATTAAAAGGTTGGAATAAGTCAAGTAATTAAAAAAGAGTCATTTTGAACTTCAGGATCAAAGGGTAACCTGGCTTGAGATTAGTTTAGAGAGACTGGCAGGGTCTTGTAGGCCAGAGTAAGGAATTTGCCTTTTAAGGGCAGTGGTTAAACATGACATTGCTTTATGTTTCAAAGCTTACTATTTGTACCAACTATAAGAAATTGGAATTTGAAATTAAAAATATTTACATTAGCTCCTCAAAAGGAGTTGGGTATAAATCTAAGAAAATATGCAAAAGATTTGTAGGAGGAAAACTAAAAATACACTGAAGAAAGAAATCTCAATAAGTGGAAATATATGTTCATAGATTGGAAGACTCAGTGTCGTTAAGATGTCAGTTCTTTCCAACTTGATCTATAGATTCAACCCTCTCCCAATCAAAATCCTAACAAGCTATTGTATAGATATCGACAAACTGATTCTAAAATTTATATGCAGATGCAAACGACATAGAATAGCTAACATGATAGTGAAGAAGCAAAATAAAATTGGATGAATAAACTACCTTACTTCTAGACTAACTATAAAGCTACAGTAATCATAGCACCTTGTTTTGGGGAAAGAATAGACATACAGATCAATGTGACAATTAAAAAAACTCAGGAATAGACCCACGCAAATTTAATTTATTTTTAACAAATGCACAGGCAATTCAATGGACAAAGGATATTCTTTTCAACCAATGGTGCTGGAAAGGATAGTTTTTTCAACCAGTGCTGCTGAAGAAAAATATCTGGAAGTCCAAATATGAGCCTAATCACAGATATTATACCTTATAGAAAAATTAATCTAAGGTAGATCATATATGTAAATGTAAAATGAAGAACTATAAAAATTATAGAAGAAAACACAGGAGAAAATCTATGTGACATTGGGTGATGACCTTTTAGATGCAACACTAAAAACACATTCAGGAAAGAAAAAAGGATGGTAAATTAAACTATATTAAAATTAAAATATTTTAATCTGAGAAAGAAACAGTTGAGCTTAAAGGAGCTCTTGGTTTCTAATACTATTCTCCAAATAAAAGGAGCCAAGTCTCTTTGAAGAAAAGCATGACTCTGGGACTGGGGTTGGTATATACAAGATGAGCCTGGGGCAGACTGTAGTGCCAGAAAACAAGGAAGAACTCAGAACAAAACAGAACAAAATAAAATACCATACACAACTACAGAGTATGGTAAGGGCACAGAAGCCAACTGAAAGAGCTCCCTATGGACAAAGCTGGAACAATACGAGGAGCAAAATAAATAACATAGTATTAGATTATAACATAAAATATAAAACAAATATGCATGAATCCGTACTTACATATAAATAAGTGATTTAATAAATAAATAAATGGAGAAGAGCAAAGTTTCTTCTGCAGAAGAATTCCAAATAATTTATATAGAAAACCACCCCCTGAAGGTGGGGGAAGTGGGTATAACTCTCCACCCCTGAAGTGTGAGCTGTGCACAGTGTGACTTCCTTCCAAAGATTACCTTATGGAAAGAAGGAAAAGAATAAGTTTACAGTGGAGAAAGCTGACAAACATCGCCTCAGCCAAGTGATCACGTTTTATATCCACAGTGATGTCATGTTGGTACTATGAACTCTTCCTATGATGGAATGAAATGGCACCTTACCTCTATGGGTATTTTCCCAAAACCCCATAACTCCATTTTAATAATAAAAAAAAGAAAGCCTAATTCAGAGATATTCTAAAAAATACCTCTCTACTATTCTTCAGAACTCTCAAAGTCATCAAAAACAAGGACAAGTCTGAGAAACTGTCACAGTCTAGAGAAGCCTAAGGAAACGTCAAATGAATCTAATGTGGTATTCTGGATGGAGCCCTGGAATAGAGAAATAACATTAGGTAAAATCTAAGGATATCTGAATAAAGTATGAACTTCAGGAAATAATAACGTGTCAATATTGGTTTATTATTGTGACAAAGAGACCACACGACTGTAAAATTTTAATAATAGGGTCAATTGGGTGTGGGGTATATAGGAACTCATTTTACTATTTTCACAACTTTTCTGTAAATGTGAGACTATTCTAAAATACAATTTTTACTAAAAATTACTGTGGTGTAATAATAAGAAATAGGAAATAACTTGAGTCCATCAGCAGTATAGTAAATAAACAAATTTAGGCCTATGCTTACGATGGACTACTAAAGTGCACTAAAAATAACAAACTCCTCATGCATGCAACAACGTGGATGCATTTAAAAAATATTGTGTTGAGGAAAGAAGCCAGAATCAAGAGTGCATACTGCATGATCTCATTTATATAATTTCCAAGTGAAAGAAATCAAAATAGTGGTTTTCTCTGAGGGATGGGGATTGGAAGAGGGCATGAGAGAAATTTCTCAAGTTCTGAAATGTTCTATATTCCAATCTTGGTAGTAGGTACATGAAGAATATATTTATCAAAACTCACTGAATTGTATTTTTACAATCTGTGCCTTTCGTGGCATGTAAATTTTACTTCAAACACACCTACATTACAATTTTAAAAATACTTGGCTACTGTGGGGAGAATGAATTTTAGGAAGTTAGAATAGTATCAAGGAAACCATTTAGGAGTCTACTGTGGAAGTCTGGAAGGAACAAAAAGTGATATAACAGAGAATGTGCAAAATAGAGGGATTCGGGATATATTTTGGAGCTGGAGGCACCAAGGGCATGCTGTTTTATTAGATGTGAACAATTAGAAATTCTTATGGACAGAGCCCTGTACTTAATCAGCAGAGCCAGACGTGAATTTCAGCTCTGCTACTTTTCAATTGTGTGATCACACACAAATAGCTTCATGTGTTTGGGCCTTTAATATCTCCTGTTTTAAGTGAACTAATTAGAATTGTCCTACCTAGGTCCCAGGTTCCAGAAAGAATCGAATGAGGTAATATATATATAAACAGTTTATAAATTATAGTGTTATTACAGATATTAAAATTATCAAATACATTATGTAATGAGTGCAACAGTACTGGAAAATATATCATAGGTATTTTAATCATCAACCATGAGCAGGTAAAATACCCTAGCTTAGTAGACAGGTCTACTTGTCTCGATGGATAGTACAATTAAGAATCTCAAATTTGGACCTTAAATTAAGAATCCCAGACTACAAGTTAGAAAACAAATCTTGGATACCTGGTAAGAGATCAAGGTTGCAGTACTGAGAAAATAGTGTTGTGTAGTATCTGTTATGAGAGTCTTTAAAATTCCATGCACAGTTCTTCCTGTAACATGATGACACCTCAAACTCAGTATAGTTTGCATCTGCTTGCAAATAAGCACAGAGATGCATTGTTATAGCTTCGAAACAACTTATCTGGGGCTATGCCACTCTAACTCTATGCTCAGAACTCTCATGATAAGTCCAGGATGACAGTGAATCAAATGGTACCCTACTAAGGTTTCCTAGGCAACTGACACACAGGTAAAGAAATGAAATTCAGACAGTTGAGAAGAAAAATACTGCAGCAATTTCACCTTACTGATATTTTCTCTCTCTCTCTCTCTCTCTCTGTCTATATATATATAGATATAGATAGATAGATATAAAGATATATATAAAAAAGATATATATATATATATATATATATATATATATATATATATATATATATATATATCTTTTTTTTGGGTTGGTTGGGGGGACTGGTTTGGAAAAACAGAGCACTAAGAACCAGCATAGCAATGAGATAAAGGACCAGAACACCCTTGTTGCAGACGATAATACTGAAAATAGTGACGTGATTTCACAAATGTGTTTAACTTCCTAGAAAAGATTTTTGGGATAGCATTCTTATTCTATCCTCATTCTAAACTGAGATTTGTTAGGATTATTTTTGTATAAAGGTCTAATCGGGTGGGATTGGAAAACATATATTTCCTTCTTAATTTGCAGAATGTAGAACATACTCAAGACATAACAGGCTCTCGATAAAAATGATTGCATCAATAAAGAACCAGCACTGAACTTTCTGATTCTCTAATGTCCTTGTTCTATCCTCAACTCCAGGAACACTCACAATCAGTTCAATGGATGATGAGCAAGCACCGGATTTAGAAGGCAAAGGAACAGTAGTCTTTGGCCATTTTCCCTTTTCTGATTTGCCTTCACTTTCTGCATACTTAGGATGCAATTGGTATCTTCTAGCTAAGGTCTAGGTAGATGAAATGAACCCCTGCCTCTAACCTTTGTGTTCCAGTGTGTGGATTTAGCATTTTGAGAAGAGAGGAACCTGAGTAATTAATTCATTTAATAAGCATATATTAAGCCCTCACAATCTGCCAGGTGCTGGAAATGCTGACTGGTATCATGATTTTGAACAAGTACGTAACAACCAAAAACTCATGGTATATTAGGCCTAGCAAAATATGACAGACTTTTAGAGCTGCAAAGAACTATGTTGGCACGTGACCAGATTCAGGATCTCTAAACCCTGGAACGCTATCTCATCAGCAACCACAAGAGATCAGAAACTGAGTGATACACAGAAAACAAGCCAAACAAATGGATTTTCTTTATTAGCTAGGCTTTAACTCTGAATCCTGCCTATTTGATCTCTTGTCCTGATATTCAAAATATGAGCCCCCAGAATTTCTGAATTACCTCCAAATGTAGACGAGAGGAAGTTTTAAGTATCCAGAATACACAGTTTGTTAGACAGGGAATCTTATCTGCTTGTTTACCCCTATATCTTAAGTACCTAGCACAGAAGCTGAGCTCAGTAAGCTTTTGTTGAGTGAAAGAATGGAAGTGGGTTCCTTTGAGCCTCCTTGTCCCAGGACCCATCTTAGCAGACTGTATGGGTATGGTGTGAATATCTGAGACGAAGCCTTGACCTCCCTAGAGAGATTAGATGAAGTCATTAAAATTCAGGAGTCATTTATTCTAATTCCCTCATTGAATGAATACACATAATGAATTCCAGGGAAGGGTAATGTTTGCTGAAGGTCATATGTCTAGTTAGTAGGAGCATTTCTGAGCTTCTTCCATCTTCCTAACTGTACCACAGAAGGAATTAATGGACTGTTGGATGATGAACCTCAGGCCAGTTCCTTTCAAAGGGAATACCTGTATACTTGACCTTTTAGAGGTCAAGACCACTAAGAGTAAACATCTGCCGAGTAATGATAATAAAAAAGTAATGCGGGCTTCCCTGGTGGCACAGTGGTTGAGAGTCCGCCTGCCGATGCAGGGGACACGGGTTCGTGCCCCGGTCCGGGAAGATCCCACATGCCGCGGAGCGGCTGGGCCCGTGAGCCATGGCTGCTGAGCCTGCGTGTCCGGAGCCTGTGCTCCGCAACAGGAGAGACTGCAACAGTGAGAGGCCCTCGTACCAGAAAAAAAAAAAAAAAAAAGGTAATGCTATTAAAAAAATTCATACTTAGGCTTTTAAAATCATACTACATTTCCAAATGGTCTGTAGATCCCATTTTTGAAAATTTTCTATATATGTATATGTAAAGAGAAATACCTAGAGTGACCTATAGTGAAATGCTATCAGAGATCTCTGAGTGTTAGAATTTTATGGCATCTCATAATTATTGAACAATAAAGTTCATTCTATGACCATTTTAGCCAACACATTCATCATTAGTTTTAAGACAAATATATGAATGTACAATGTTATACATAAAGACATCGGAGTTTGTGTGTAAATATAATATAATGCTTGGCATATAGTAGGTGTTCGTACATTTTTGAATGCTTTATTTGTAAATATGCTTATATACAAATATATAACGCATATATACATACATACAGTAGAACCCTTTAGATTACTTAGTAAATTATTACATACTTTAGATAATGTAAAATGGACTAATTTCAGATTTTGTCGATATGATGAAAGCATTAATTGTAAATTTTTCAGTCCTTATCGGGGTACATACTTTATAAAGAAATGGATTATGCTATCTAGAATTGATTATGTTGCCTCCAGAGTTTGGGTTTTATGAAAATCTTTTATATGGCTTTATGCATACATCTGAAGATATCCCAAGCTGAACTATTTCAAGTGAAAACAAGGCTGCAGATGAAAAGAAAGGCAGTCTTGCTCCTCTTGGAAAGATACAGTTCACCAAAGCAAAAATCAGTGAAGTCACTACAGCCTTGATTATTGTTCTAAAACTGTCAAAATATTCACTTCCAAATATCCTCTGTCTTCTCCTGCTTGTGGATAGCCAACGATAGAGGGAAAAAAGATAGAAAAAAAAAATACTGCCCAGTACAGCTATTCTGAGATGATGCTCTCAGGTGGTTAATCACTGGGATTAATTAGCAAGCAGCTACTGTGAGAACTTGATCTTTTTCCTTGATTCTTAGTCTTACATCGCCAGGTATTTTCTAAAATCAGGCTGAGCTCGTCCATAAATTAAGTATCGAAGCTTGCTCCTGAGGGAAGAATACTCACAGGTATCCATCCTGACAGCAGGAGTCATGCTCTGAATGCAGAGTAAGGCAGTGACTCGAAAAATACATTTGTTCCCACCCACAGCTTCTCCCACTGACAAATGCTGCGCCTCTCCGGGCCAGAATTCTACTTCAACAAATAGACTTACAAAAATAAAAAGAACAGAAACAAGGTGGGGGGTGGAGGCGATGAGAAAAGAAAAGCCTGTCAGAGATGGAACACCTGCATAAAACTGAATATTTAATTGTGCCCACGCCCCCAAAATAGTACTTTCCAAAGCAACGGAGAGTTGCTGCCCCAAAACCATGTGTCCAAAACCATGCATGTGTCCAAAGAGGCCCATAGTTAAACACATCTGGTCATGGGGCTGGTAGGCTAGAAAATATGAAGATGCTCGCTGGAACTGATTATCACAACCATTCTTTTATAAGTCCTGATTCTAAGCCAGTTAAGAATACTACCTACTTGCTGCCACCTCAATCTGGAGCACCATATTCAAGAAGCTTGTCTAGCGTTTCATACATAAACACCCAGCTACCTGAGTGGGCATTAAACATCGTCATTCATTTTTTAATGAACATTTTTGAGCCTGTGCTGGAGCTGTGCAGAGCGGGGTAAGGGGATGAGGGATGGGAGTAGCCACTACCAAATAAGTATGACTCATTTCTTCTTTTGTGGGCATTGTGGTTCCATAAATTCATTATTTTATATAACTAATCTATACATTTGTGATTTTGTACAGGATACTTTTACATTTGACATAAAAAAATTACAGAGCCTAGATATTTATTCTTATATAATTCTTATATTTATTCTTATATAACCTGAATAATTGGCACCAGGTTTCAGAAAAAATGGACAACTGAAGGACTAAATATAAACTAAAGAGGTAATATGCCAACCGTCTAACCAAAAAGAAATTGCCAGTGCATGTAGTACATGCCCAGGAACTATGCTAGTCACTCCATGAGTGCCTTTGTTTTTCATTTTTCTCCCTTTGACTTGCTTATCTGTAATTGTCATCAGAATTCGAAGCTGGGATATTTTGGGGATCACAGAGAGTCAACCTGAATCACAGTCTCCATGCAGAATGGAAGAACAGTTAGAGGGCTTCCAGGGAAAGAACCTCAAAGTCATTTTAAAAGCAGGATCTATTTGCAAGTTTTATCCCTTCTTTGAAGCATCAGGAATGATACCTCTGGGCTATCTCTCAATAAAAAAATAGATTCAGTTCATATCACACTGGGACTTCTTAAAAGCTCAAACTGCTTTGCAATATCATATAATATTTTCACACAATATTTCTCTTTGTGATTATTTTTTAAGGGAGAAAAGCAAATATTTAAGGGGGAGAGAAATTATTATTCCTTATTACACAATAACCTAGACACTCAAGTTTCTGTTAGATTCTTCAGCTTTCTGCTGCACCGGTCAATGTATTTTAAGTGTAGATGATGGAAATCTCAAAATTATTTCTGTGTGTAAACACAAGGTAACTGAGATAAAAGTACACCCTACTAAAATATTATTGAGTCCAGGCATTGTGATAAGCATTTCGTATTTATATAATTTTATAACTACTTGGTTGTGACAATGATTAAGGTTGTCCTTCAAATATTTCCAGTTCTCCTCCAAGGTCTATGATAGGATTACACTTCTCTGCCCCCTTGAAGTTGGGTGGGGTCGTGTGACTTTCTTTGGTTTGTGAAATATATGCAGTTATAGCCAAGTCAGTATACAATTACCTGCTCTCACTTTCCCTCTGTCCTAATTATCAACAAAACTTTACGTGGTAGCTATTCTATCCAAAAAGTTTCCAGAGTGAAAAGAAGTGGAGGAGAGCTCCTCAAATGACCCACAAAAGACAGACAGCATGAGTGAAAGGGCAAACAAACCTTTGTTGTATAGGCCACTAAAATTTTGAAATTGTTTATCATATCATCACCTGCCCTAGCCTATCCTAATTAATAGGTTATCAAGTAGGTATTATATGCATTTTACTCATAAGTTGAAGACTCAAGTAAATTTCTGATTTGTTCAAGGTCAAAGAGTCAATAAAAGAAAGAACTGTGACTTGAACAATCCTTTCTGACTATAGAGCCCAACTCTTTACCACTAAGCTTATACCGTGGACTTGAATTAGTGCTTGCAATACATTTACTTTCATGTGAACTTCCTCAGACTTAGTGCTTCTATAAAAGACTTGTTTGTGATACTGTTTCTTCAGAATATCTTTTTAAAGCTAAACCAAGATAATAAAAATACCTTCTATAGCTCTTTATGATTTACACAGCATTTTCACAAATAGTAAGTTATTATATCTTCATGATAAACCTGTGACTTAGACAAGGCAGGTATTACCTTGTTATTACAGGTGAAGAAAATCAGGACACGAAAAAGTTAATAGTTGACATGCTCAAGGTCAAACGGCTAGGCAATGACAAATTCGGGGACGAGAGTCCCAGAGTCATGAATTATTCTCCAATGACAGCAGCAGGAGGGAGGTCTGAAGAGCTAGTGATCATTCCTGGCACAGTAGAGAGAAGCCTGTTTTTAAACTCAGCTCTGCAAACAATTTGCAATTTTATTTTGCAATCAGGATCATTGATAACATTTTCAAATCATTCTTCATTGCAATTAACTCTAAAAATAGAACTGATTAGTGCTGCGATAAAAATAGAACAATTCAGGCTTAGATTGCAAGATGATCACGATTAAGAAAGTAACTCAAACCAAGTCCTAGAACTGAAAGAAAATACTTTAATAGAGGTTATTTCTGATCCTTAAGCATCACTTTCCAAAAGAGAGAGATTATCAAAAAGAAACAAATTAACATTGTCAAGAAAAATTACTGGATCTATGTGTAAAAGCCAACACATTTTATATTTGAGAAATTGTATTTATTTTAAGAGATTTCCCTTTTTATTTTTTTTAATTAATTACTTAATTTATTTATGGCTGCATTGGGTCTTTGTTGCTGTGCGCGGGCTTCTCATTGCAGTGGCTTCTCTTCTTGCAGAGCACGGGCTCTAGGCACGCGGGCTTCAGTATCTGTGGCTCGAAGGCTCTAGAGCTCAGGCTCAGTAGTTGTGGTGCACAGGCTTAGTTGCTCCGCGGCATGTGGGATCTTCCCGGAACAGGGCTCGAACCCATGTCCCTAGCATTGGCAGGCGGATTCTTAACCACTGCGCCACCAGGGAAGCCTGAGAAATTGTATTTTTGACAGTATACAACTGCTACTATGTGAACAAGTTTAGATTTCTTTCAACTTAAAAACAGCAATTTGCTCCTTGTTGTTGATTACAACAACTATTTTAATGAATTTATTGGTCACTAACTGAGGATATGCTTGATTTAGTATTTATTTTAATAATTACACATTATTTTTTTAAATGATGTGGTTAGAAGTAATTTTTTAGCCTTCAGTTACTAAATGTGATACAATTTAGAAAAAAATTCCAAAAGCACCACATGATCATAAGTAAATTTCAGCATGATAGTGCCTATTCTTCTTGTAGACTGTTCACAAATTCATTTTTGTAAATATTATTTAGAAGGGAAACGAGAGTGCCCCCGCTCCCTGCTCCCCATTTCAACTAGACGTAAATGAGCAAGGGATACTGTTTCACTTGGGTAAGTTTGCACAGCAAGTAGCTGAGCCAGAGCTAGAACTCAGAACTCCAAAATATCAGTTCCCTGTCGTTGGGTTTCACGGCCTTAAAATGGTCAGTAATCTCTTATATCAGTATACTATGGCTTACCAGACCACCGAGAACGTTGTCAAGGTGTAATCTGACAAGACAGAGGAAGAAGGCCTGCATATTTTATATAGACCATTCAAACATCATCTGAAGCCCAATCAGATTAGCTCCAGAGAGCAAAAACTCAGCTCCGAGGCACACATTTTGTAATTCTTTGAAACAAGGAAGTTTGTATCCAAATTTCAAGTGTCAGACACAATGCGAATTCTGATTTTAGCTCATCTCTGACAGAGGGAGTATAATAATTCTGGAAAGTGCTCAAATATTTCATGACTTTCCTCGTCATCTTTAGCTTTGCAAAAGTCTTATACTTGGGCTTTTGACTTTGTCCTAGACCTACATTTAAATGATATTGTGATTCTTTGTTTATATTATTAAATGTATATGTGTGTTTCTATATTATCTCTATATATCCATAGATATATCTAATCTAAATCCATAACTGCATCTATATCTATAGATCTCTCTATATACATATATGCATATATACATATATCTATGTATATACTACCTACACCTATAGATCTGTATACATATATAGAGAGAGATGTATAGATATCTAGATCTATATATATCTCTATAGTTACATCTATAGAAAACATAGATATAAATATGTACATATATACACATATGTACTTATAGAGATGAATAAGGACAAAATATATAAATTTGAAAAGCTGTGAGTAAATATTTTGAATTAAATAATTTCCATCCCTCAAGGCCTACCTCAAATACTAAATCCCTCCAAAAATTCTCCCCTCCAACGAAAATTGTTGCTGCCTCCTTTGAAAAGCTCGACAGTACACCCTTCTCATGAAACTTTTCTCAATCAACCTTGGAATAATAATGAGAGTCCTCACATGTTGATATGCCAAACACTACCTAATTAATCCAATCTCCAACTTAAGCTTGAGAAGTAGCTTTTATTCTCTTCATTTGAAGGAAGAGAACCTAAAACAGAGAGATTGAGTGATTTTCCCAAGATCAAGTAACAAAAAAATTGCAGAGGAGGAATTTGAAGTAAGTTCTACCTGACTCTGCTGCCTCATGTGTGATTTAATCTTCTTTATTTATTAATTTCAAAACATTTATTGAGCCTTACTATGCGCTGTACTGCATATAAACTCTAATCATCTGGCTATGAACCATGCATGTGTGGGACAAACTCCAATCTTACTAGCTGGGCTAAAATAATGGAATAGAGATTTCAGGGTCTGGGGACAGTGTGTGGAGTTTGAATTCAGTAAATTAGCAGTCTGATAAAACAAAACAAAATAAATTCTCTTCATAAGAGCATAGTAGAATCCAGAGTCTCTACAACAAATCGTTGACAATATTTGGGATATAACCCAAAGTACAATATATAAAAAAAACTGGAAAACATGGCTCATAATCAAGAGAAAGTACAATCAATGGAGACTGACCCAAGATGACCCAGAATTTGGAATTAGCAAACATTTTCAAGTAGCTATTATAACTATAGATGTAAGGAAAAATAAGGTCATAAAGATTGAAAAGCTAGCAAATCTCAGCAGAAAACTATGAACTATAAAAAGAATTAAATGGAAATTTGAGGATTAAAAAATATAATATCTAAAGTAAAAAATTTACTGGATACCTTTAATAGCCTATTTAAGATGACAGAAGAAAGAGTTGGTGATGATCAAGTTGAAAAACAGAGGGAAAAAAGATTGAAAAATGATGAGAAGGGACTCAGAGATTAATGGAGCAATATGGAGAGGTCTAAAACATGGGTAGATTAGAGCCTTAGGGGTACAGGGTAGAGAGAATGGGGCAAGAAAAAAATATTTCCAAAATTTGATTAAAGGCAGAAATTAAATTCTTCAAAAAGCTTGTTAGCAAACCCCAAGAAGGACAAATACAAAGCAAACTTCATTTGATGCATTATTGTCAAATTAATGAAAAGCAAAGATGAAGAGAAAATCTTTAAAGTACAGAGAAAAATGATGCATTATATACAAGAGAACAATGAAAAATTATTGCTAAATTCTCATCAGAAACAATGGTGTTAAGAAGATGGAAGAACAATGTATTTAAAGTTCTAAGAGAAGAAAAATCTGTCACTCAGAAATTTATATCCAAGAAAAATATCACTCCAGAATGAAGGAGAAATAACAGCATTTTGTGATAAGTAAAAATATATAAATATACATATTCATTAGCTGCAGACCTGCATGAAAAGAAATACTGAAGGAAGTTCTGGCTGAAGAGAAATAATCCTAGATGAAACTTGAGTGTTCAGAAAAGAATGGAGATCACTCTGAATAGTAAATATGTAAGTTAAAAAAACACTATATTTTATATTTCTCCTAATGGCTCAAAATTCAGATACCACTTAAACTGAAAGTATAGCATTGTAATTGTGGGCTGTATAATGTACATAGACATAATGTATAGGACAACTTATAAAAATGAGGAATAAATAAAGTCATATGATTTGTGGATCTTTCATTTTACATAAACTAGCACAATATTAACTCTAGTTAGATTGTGGAATGTTAAACATGTACATTTCAATCTCTAGAGGAAACACTAAAAAAACAATAATGAAAAGAGAAATTAGCTAAAAAGCCAATAGAGAAATTGAGATAGAATTTTAGAAAGTATTCAAACCAAAAGAAGGAAAGAAAAGAGGGACAGAGGGGGAAAAATAAAGGATGGGACAAGCAGAAAACAAATAGCAAAACAGTTGGCCTAAATCCAACCATATCAATAATTACATTAAATGTTGATGGACTAAACATGCCCATTAAAGACACAGATTATCAAGCTGAATAAAAAAGCAAGACTGGACTATGTTTTCTGTAAGAATTGCATACTGAATATGAAGACATAGGTCAGTTGAAAGTAAAAGAATGGAAAAAGATAGGCCTTGCAAACACTAATTATAAAGAAGGCTAGACTAGGTGTATTACGATAAGATAAAATAAACCTCATTACCGTAGTGCATCACCAGCCACAAAGCAAGACAGTTTTAAATGATAAAAGGGTCAATTCATTGGCAAGACATAACAATCCTAATATGTATGCATAATATCAAAATATGTGAAGCAAAATTTGACAGAATTAAAGAGACAAATAGACAAATACATTTAGAGATTTCACACTCCCTCTCAGTAACTGAAAAAACAGTGAGTCAAAAGAATCAGTAAAGGTGAGCAGATCTGAATAACACTGTGAAACACCTTGATTCAAGTAACGTATTTAGAACATTACCCTCAAGAAGTTCAGGATATACATTCTTTTCAAGTGCACGTGGCACATTCACTGAAATCCCAGTGACTATATTATCTAAAAACCATGGAATCAAATTAGAAGTCAAAGACAGTGAGTTATCTAGGAAATTTCCAAATATTTGAAAATACAGCAACACCGTTAAGAAAATAAAAAAGCAGGCCACAGATTGGGATAAAATACTGACAAAATACATACCTGACAAAACACTTATATCCAGAATACAGAAAGAACCCCTGAAACTCAGTAATAAATAGATAACTGAATGAAAAGTAAGCAACAGTATGAACATATGAATTGCCATTTGGTATACAAAGGTGTGCTCAACATTATTAGTTATCAGGGAAATGTAAGTTAAACCACTGAGATACTGGTACACACCCACCAGAATGGGTAAAGTTTTAAAAGATGGACAACTCCAAATGTTGATGAGAATCTGGAGTAACTAGCACTCTCAAATGTTAACAGTGTGAGAATAAAATGTTACTACCACCACTTTGGAAAAAATGTTTAGTTTCATATAAGACTGAAAAAACATCTACTATATCCATCAATTCTGCTTCTAGATATTTACCCAAGAGAAATGATAATATATTCCACAAAAAGACTTCCACAAGAGTATTCACAACATCTTTGTTCATAATAGCCCCAAAGTGAAAACAATCTGGGTATCTATCAACGGGAAAGTGATTTAAACACACACACACACACACACACACACACACACACGTGCTGATGCTTAAACAAAACTGGCATTTGTATATTCAATTTCAGCATTAAAAAGAAAGGAACTGATACATTCAAACACCATGAATCTCAAAAACAATATGCTGAGTAAAAGAAGACTTACCCAAAAGAGTATATGCTATATGATTTCATTTTTCTGAAATTCTAAAGCAGGCAAAATTAATCATAGTGAAAAATAATTAGAACAGGGGTTGCCTCTAAGAGTGACAGGGATAGGACTGACTAATAAGGAGCATGGGGAACTTTTCTGAGATGATGGGAATGCTATATATTTTTGTTGGGATTTGGGTTTCATGGTTGTATTCACTTGCTAAAACTTATTGAATGATTCACTTAAAATTAGTGAAGAAAGAAGATGCCTTCTTCATCACAACAGAAGGGAAGGAGAGAATCAGGCTGTTTCCCTTTTATGCTATAGTGTTCAGGGATTAGGTTTTATTCGTCTTTGATTCTTCATCACTGCCAGCAGAGTGCTCTCAGATATAGTCGGCTTGGTAGATGTTAGTTAACTTAATATGTTTCTGTGATTTTCTCTATTTTCTGTTAAACATTTTTACAAACTATAGTAAACAATAGTTTTATGGTAACAATAGGTATTGATGTCATTTTCAAGAATTTTAATAAGTATGTGTTAGTTTTAATTCTCACAATATTTGTGTGGTTCATGTAGCACAGAGTCAAAAATATGTAGCTTAAAGAAGGTGAGGCCAATTTCTGACTCTCTCCACCTGCTCAGATTAAGAATTGTGGTGTGAAGTGCATGGTCTGAGTAAGTGTCGGAGAGTTTCAGTGATGTGATTACCGCCTGTTAATGAAAACCATTTCAGTCTGGTCTTCTGCAAATCGCCATGTTTAGTGGGATATAAACCCAACTAGATTTGTGAAGGAATTTGAATCTGTTTATTTCTCAAGGCAATTTTCTTAAAGGCAGTGAATTGGAAGTAGAAACATCTATTAGAAATCCTAGTCATTTTAACAGAAAGAAAGAAAAACCAGCTGACCCAGTTCCTTGCTTTAAATTCCCCTAACCAGTATCTTCTTCCTTGGGAAGTTGTCCAAGAAAGATAAGTCATCCCAAGTCCTCATCAAGAAAGGTCTCTTTGGGTTGGATCACAATTTTCCTTGCTTTAATCAAACTCCCATCTTAAAAAATAAAGCAAAAATGTAAAAAAAAAAAAAACAAGAAGCTACAGACCTTCACTCCAAATATTAATTTTCTTATTTTATTCAAAACACAATACTTCCAACTGCAGAACCTAATTTGTTGCCATACTCTATCTGATAAATCTTCTTCCCATGTTCTTCATCTATTAAATATAAAACTTTGTGTGCGTGTGTGTGTGTGCGTGTGTGTGTTTTGTTGTAATCTGGATGACTCAGCTGTAACCTTAATAATACTTCACTTGCGATTGGATTTCTTTACCTTTCTTCTTTTTAAAAATTTTGTCAAAATTATGTTAACAGACCTGGATTCCTAAACTAGTTTTAATAAACTCTTATTCTTTAGCATTATTGCATTAGATACAATGGTCTGTAAGTTTCTGTCTTGAAGATGAGAACATTGCTGATGCCAGAGTGTTATAAGTTGTATTGTTTCCACACCCCACAAATCGGTATGTTGAAGTTCTAACCCCTAGTACCTCAGAATGAGAACTTATTTGGAAATAAGGTTGTTGCAGATATAATGAATTAGGGTGAGGTCATTCTGGAGTAGAGTGGGCTCCTAATCCAGTACAAATGATGTTCTTATAAAATGGGCAACTTGGACACAGACACATACACAAAAGAAAACTATGTGAACATGAAGGCAGATATCAGCCAGGGAAGGCTAAATATTGCCAGCAAACCACCAGAAGCTAGGAGAGAAGTATGGAACAGATTTTCCCTCATAGCCCCCAGACAGAATCAATCCTGCCAACATCTTGATTTTAGACTTCTAGGTTTCATAAGCCTGAGACAATAAATTTCTATTGTTTTAAGCCACCCAGTTTGTGGTACTAGGAAACTGATACATAAAGCAGTAATAGGCCCACTTTCAATGTAACCAGGAAGTAGGAGAAGAGAAGTTATCACTGATTAAAAATTCAGTTATTTTGCTGAATCCGCCCTGAATCTTGCTAACAAACCATTTCACCAATGAGAAATGCCAGATAGACATGTCTGTGTAGGTAGCCTTTATTTTTGAGACTCCTGAGTCTCCCTGTCAGCTGGCACTTTACATGTCACCACCAAACTTGGTTGTTAGACAGTAAGAATGGTGGCTGCAGAGGAATCCCAAGGCGATGAAGGGATTAGAGAGCAATGAAACCCTGAGTAATGTTGGATTACAGTTGTTGGTGATTTAAGACCCTGGAGTAAGAAATTTGGGGCTTTTTCCATCAAATGAAAGCTTTTCTATTTTACTCCTCTCTTTCCTTTACTCCTTTTTTAGCATTGAACTTTTTGGGGGGGCTTGGAAAAAATTAGCTATTGATAGAAGAGCTATTTAAGACTGTATGTATTCTGTTTCTCTTGTCCTTTTCTTCAACCTACATGATGCTGAGATATTCTGAATAAATTAATTGTGTTATTTGGATGTGGGTTTGTGGGGGGGGTTCTTTTTGCTTTTAAAAGTGGTAGAAAATTTAACTTAAAGTAAAATGAACTTTTATTTTAAAATTGAGAAAGTCCAGGATTGTTGTGATGGATTCAGAAAGGACTGAGTCCAGGAACTTAAGTGAAATTGATAGAGAACAGTTTCTTTCCATTTCTCAGCTCTGTTTTATTCTCTCTTGAGTAGGAGATGTAAAGCTATAGAGAGCCATATTGGAACCCCCCCCCAATAGGAGCTCCCTAGAAAGTCCTGACATTCACTCTGATTGGACCAGCTTAGGTCATGTGCTCACTTATGAGTCAATCTCTCTGCAAATTCTTTAGATTGGCTTGGACTTGGGTTACATATGTGTGTCTGGAGTTCTGATGGAGCATGGATTAAAGACAGGGACAGATGTTGTACCAAAGAAATTCAGAGGTTGTAATTATAATTATGGGGAAATGATTCTGTTCTAGTAAATACAAAATAATTCTACTTAATTAACTCATCCAAAAAAGTTTAATGTGAACAACTACTCCGTGGGAAGTACTATGCTAGGGACTGAGTATCAGAGTTGAATAAGATATGTTCCAACTTTTGAACAGTTTATAGTCTCCTGGGGAGGCAAATGTGTATATAAGCCAATAAAAATTTTGTGTGCTATGTGTTGTGCAATAGAAACACAGGTGACATGCTACATGAAAAGAGAGGAGGTTCTAAATTATTATTATTTTTTTCTGTCTGGCAGGTCTAGGTGTAGGTGGAAATGTTTAGAAGGGCTCCACAGATGCTGTTTGAACATACCTCGAAAGATAAATAAAAAATGAAAGAGAGGCATGGAGGCAGAGGAACAAGATATTTTCTACCAGTTATAGACAGGAGATAGAGCTTTTGTGAGGCAAGCATACCAACTACTAAACTACAGATATGAAGACTTTAGACCTTATTCTCTAGTTGTTTATGTGCCTGTCCAATCCTTAACCTTATGGTTCTGTTTTCTTTCTTTCGTTTCATTGTAGGTGAGTAGTCAAAAGTGGAGTCTAACAGATCTAATGTGTTTAAATGATTGGAAATTATCTCTTTAGTCCTTACTGCAAAGCTATCTCAAGAACAGAAATAGCATTTAATTTTACCCTAATGCTGTTTTATGGCTCCATATTATCTTTTCTGCATCTTTTCTATGGGAATGTCTCTTTGTAAATACTTGAATTCACTGGAAACTTGAAAATTTTAATGTGCATGCCTATTAGTGTTTTTATACTGTAGTAGTTAAGGGGAATGCCTTTAAAATAGATGATCTTCTGTTTGATCCTGGATCCCCATCACCAGCTGTGGGATCCTAGGAAATTGAATTCTCTAAGCCTCTGTTCTATCATAATAGTATAACCCCTTAGGATTTTTATGATGATTAAAGAGGACAATCTACGCAAAGTGCTTAGTAGAATTTTTGCCACAAAATAAATGTTCAATAAATTTAACTGTTAGAATGACAGTAAAAGCGACTTGATGTTGCAATAACTGAATTCCTTTTGAGAAGGATTAGCACAGACCCATTTTGTCCAGAAAAGTTATCTCCAGTATCTAATTTAAAGCTGCTTCAATCATATGACCCCATTGCTTAAAACCAGTTTTTACTGATAGAGTGTTGGACTCAGGAGTGGATGAAACGGGGTCCCAATCTTGGTTCTGCCACAGTTAGTTTGAGGTTGGGCCAGAACCCCAAGCTTACCCTCAAGACTTCAGTTTCCTTATCTGTAAAATGACATAAATGACATCTATTGGCTTCCAACTAAAAAATTCTGCAATTTGGATAACATGGGGAGCTCTCTGCAAAACACCACCTTGCTCATCAGTCCAGGGTTATATCAAAAAATTTATTGTTATAAGCAGTATATTCAGGCATTAAATCAGAATATGAAAATGGTGATTCAGCAAATGTGTTATAGTTCCATTTTATGGTGGTGCATTTTATGTAGGCATGTACAGTAAACATCAACTACAGCATGGATATGCCCATTTAGGTGTAAATATATGTATATGTGACATTTATAATCCTATACATAAGCCTGTGGGTATACAAAGAGAGCAAAATATGTTTAAATGTTTATGTTCTAAGCCTGGCTCTAAAGATTTCACTTTCAAGCTCTGTGAGCCTACCAGAAAAATGCTGGCCTCAGCTAAAAACTTTGAAATGTGTCTTAGTAGACAGTAGACTCTTAAAATGCAGTGAGTCAATGTTGGTGTAGTTGTCATTTCAGGAATCTTGAACTCAAAGTGAGGTCCATTTCCAGGTATGATTCTGATGGTATTACCTAAGCTGAAAGGGATATGCTTCCTACAGTACAAGATCAATCCAAATGCTTTTGATAGTCTTCAGGAAAGAAGAGCCAAGCATAGTAAACAGAGTAAGAGCAGGGGATTCAGAAAGGTCTTGTAGCTTAAATTCATTAAAAGGTTGTTTCGGGGCAATATTAATCCTCAGTGGCCTTTTGCCTGCTCCAACTGAAGTAACTACTATCCTGGCAGATGTGTTTACTTGGTTTTAATGCTGATATATATCATCTGTTATGCACAGTGGGCAAAAGAATTGGACACCTCTAGTGTACACTATAATAAAAAAATAAATACAATAAAACAAAAACAAACATAAAAGAAACCTATTTTCCCAGAAGATTTTCTGAACTTGGTATATTTTAAAGGGAAGAATGCATAAGCTTAATTCCCTGGAAGAGCTGTCTACTGTATGGAATGGCAGTTGGGACTGTTTCTGCCATATTGGGAGAAGAACTGTGAAGATGACCATAGGGTAGGTACTAGGAAAATTTGGATTACCCGAGGTAAGCAGAAGAATAGAATATAAACCAGTAGGGTATTTAGAAAAGAACACTTAACAATGAACCAGTAGACCCAGGATGAAGCCCTGAATCCTCCATTAATTAAGTCAAAGACATTAGCCAAATCACTTAACCTCTCTGAGTTTTATCGGTAAAATGGAATCTCTTGCATTTGTCTAGCTTACCCCACATTATTGTGTATGTGGTGTAGGCTAGACAAGTGATATAATGTGTTAAAATGATATGTAAACTTAATTGGCTAATTCAAAATTTAAATCTTCCACATCCATGAGCATCTAAAACACTACGAGGAATACCTAGATAGAAGATAGATTACTTTTCTTCAAATTCTTCCGGTGTACTTTGGAAACAAGTCACATACATAAATCAAATAGAGATGAGAGACAATGAATGATGGTGTCTTTTAAACTACATATGCACAGAAGCTAAAGGCACTGAGTATGTCTACTGAATTTTATTTCCTCCTCTTCCAACAATTTCCTCCCTGGACTTTAGTTTGGCTATACTTCTAACAGCATCTTATGTAAATATTCCCCCAAGGCTTCCTCCCAACCCTCTTTGTTGTATACTTTCTCACAGGGTGGCTTCAACTACTTTTCTATTCAGGCAGGGTGGACCTTCCAATGGTCTTCACTAATACCAGCTACTTGCAACCAGTAGCTATTCTAACTGCCCAATGCTCATGCCTTATTGCCTGTGGTCCACAACAGACTAGTTATTAATTCTCACCTTTGCCTTGGGTAACTCATGCCCCACATTTCCTATTTACTTTTCAAGAATTGCATCTGGAAGTCTCACCAACCTGTCAAACATAATCACTAAACCTGAACTCACTGTAGGCTCTGTACAAACTGGCTTTCTTCCCTCTAGTGCTTATTTTGGTATATGGCGTTATGATTTTCTTTTCACTCAGGCCTGAAAACTAGAGTTGATTTTTTTTAGTTGTCCCTCTCCCTCCACTACTCAATAATTGCTCTACTTGTCATTTCTACTTTGTAATACCATGTCCCCAACTCCTTCGCTCCGTTCTCACTTCCAGAACCGAAGTTGAAGGCTGTTTACCTGAATCATTGCCCTTACTTCTCTGCTTCCAGTTCATCTACCCTTATATTTCCCCTTCATAAACAGTGTTTCCAGATCAGTCCTGATTATGTCAGTTTTGATTTTTTAAAAAATCTTCAATATTATTTCAACATTTAATAAAATCACCAATCAAAGGGCTTCATGTTGACCCCAAAAGCCTTCTCTTCCATATTTCTATTCATGCAGTCTATACTCTGCTCAAATGCACAGAAATCCTATTCAGTAATGGACAGCCAGAAAAGACATCATGGAAGAAGTAGTATTTGTCAGGATCCCTGCAATATGCTTACATAAAACCCTGCCTTGATCCCTCATAATACTAATCTTAACACTAGATTAAAAGCCCAAATCCACCCACCTCTTGCTACCTTCCCTGATTTCCACACAGTAGAATGTGATTTCTCCCAATATGGAAACTTCATAGGGTTCTGTCCTGTTTAAAATTGACTTACCTTTTTCTGCCTGTCATTATAGTTATTTTTTTGTATACTTGTCATTTTCCCTCTTTAGATTTCAAGCTCTTTGAGAGTAGAGACTTTATATTTGATTCTCTGCAATATATTCATTCAATACTCATTGAATTGGAAGTTTCCAACAGGTAAAGTAATGCTTGTTTTTTTGTTTTTTTGTTTTTTTGTTTTTTGCGGTACGCGGACCTCTCACTGTTGTGGCCTCTCCCGTTGCGGAGCACAGGCTCAGGATGCGCAGGCTCAGCGGCCATGGCTCACGGGCTTAGTTGCTCCGCAGCATGTGGGATCTTCCCGGACCGGGGCACAAACCCGTGTCCCCTGCATCGGCAGGCAGACTCTCAACCATTGTGCCACCAGGGAAGCCCAAGTAATGCTTCTTTTGATTCTCATTTCTAAGGATGTAATTGAAATAAAATCATAAAATATTACAAATATATGTAGTTATATATATTATAAATGTATACTAAAAACCATCATCAATTCTGAATGAATTTTTCCTCTTATAAACAAATTTGAAGAAACAATTGCTACTAATTGTGCTTTCTTGTCTAACATATTTTAATACAGCATTTTATTCCATTGGAAAGTAAAATCAGTGCTTCCAGGGAAATTAAAATTGGCTAACCTATTTATTTTTTTGATTCACTCTCTAACTGGGCACGACTTTAAAAGGGCTGTCAGTTCACAGACTTCTCTTTCTGAAATCAACATGGCAATTTTGGCAATTTTCCCAGGTGTTGGTGTTCCTGTAGCTGTTTAAACTCAGTTAAAATTTCACATACAATAATGGATTCTATTAATCTCTTTAAAACATAGTCACTCTAAACAACATGGCAGTTAAATGAGATGAAGAGACATGGTACCCTATCAGGATACAGAGTGAAGATAGAAGTCTTTGGAATATATCTCCATCCACTGAGGTCACCATCATGAAGATAAACTGCCTTCTTTTCCCACAAGATGGCCCTTGGTGATATTATCTGAACCAGGATTTGATAATGGATGGACCTTAGGTATAAATTATTATGAATGTACATACTATTTTAATGTCCATTCCTTCTTTCAATATAATTTTATTAAATATCCACAATGTTCTGAAGATAGCTAAACCTCTAGAAAAGAATTTTCTAAATGTGTTCTATCAGATATTTATTGTAATGGATGATATTTGCAAAATTTTTTTAAACAAATAATTTTGGTAAATGTTCCTATCCCCCTTTTAGAAATGTATATGCATATTAGTATACTAAAGGTTCAGATAAGTCAAGCACCAAAGAAACATGCTTGACTTTGTTTAATCCAGCTCCTCCCACACTTTTTTGACTGGGAGAATTATGTATGTCCTCTCTCATCCAGTTGTTCCAGTTACCAATAGATTCCCCTCTGGAAAATAAACCTGTCAGATTTAGCATTGTCTCAGTAGAGCTTACAAAGTCTTGTCACATTCTGACATAACACACATGGAGGGAGATATGATGTCTCATAGGAGGATGATGCCGTGTTTGGATGACAATCAGAATATCAGTTTTCACCCTTACTCATGATCTTTTTCAACTCTGAAAAAGTCACTTTACCTCTCTGGACCAAATTATTTCCATTGTACAAAAGTGAAATAACCATGGATTTGTATTCTAATGGTGAAGATTAGACCTTATTATTTCTTGATGCTATCACTGCCAACTTTGAGAATGAGGATATATGCTTATAATACTATCAGGATGAAATATAAACTATAGTACACTTAAGAAGTTATGAACACAGGACAAAGAACATGTTGGGTGTGGTTAGCATCCAGTTGGTGTAGCTCACTGAAAGAGCTACAGCCCTCCCAAAGGGGCATCTGAAGAATTTTAGTGATTTTTTTCCCTTAGTTTTGTTCAATATAGCACTAATACTTTATTACTATTCAGTCATATGCTTTTAGATTTGGCTATGCATGTCTCTGAAACAACTGGAAAAAAAAAGACTGATTTGGGCAATTGAAATAATATGAAATGTCATAATAAATAAAAGCTATTATAAAGTTTTAAGGATCCAGTGTACCAAGGGAAAAATGAATTATCTGGTGATATTTAATATATATTTGATCCACAACAGCTATTTTGTGGAAACCCAGTGAATGAATCAACACTTTTCAGAGGTTATGGACACAAACAAGGGATTTCTACCACTTTAAGACTAAATACTCTGTGTTATACTTACTCTCTTTTTAATGTAAGGATGATTTTTTTTTATTACAAAGAGAGGTAAATTTGTTACTTGGGTCCTGTGTCTGAAACTATATAGCTGTGTGACATTAGATGATACCATTTTAACTTCTGTGGTCCTCATGTTTTTTACATATGTGGTGAAAGACTTTGACCATACATACTTTGGGCCTAAAAATCTCTTATTCTATGAAATAATGTAGACATGTCAGAATTACGGTCAATATGAAGGTAAGTCAATTCAATACACCATATTTTCTACTTGCCCCAGTTGAAAATGTGTGTTTAGCATGAGGTTATTTGAGAATACCAATTCATGGGTAAACTCAGTTAATAGCCACTTTGGGCCAATGTGCTTTGGGTGAACACATGATCCAAGTGGCTTTGAATATATATTTCAGAGATTGCAACAGTCTGATAAGTCATTGGATATGAATAAGTTACAAAAGTGACACCACAGCTCACATGGTACAAAATTGAGTTGCATGGTACTTTTTCAGAGCTAAAGGAAATATCTCATAGAAAATATTGTAGAAAAAGTATGTGTTTGAGATGTGGAAATAATAATCTAGATACATTTTGAATCACTCTCTGTTATTAAGATGAAGGGACTAGTTTAAAGGTGCAATATGTAATAGACTGCCTAAATCTAAAATCCTATGCTACCTCCTACTAGTTGTGGGCTTAGTGGGAGTTACCCTCATTCTCTGTGTTACAGTTTCCTCATCTGAAAAATTAGAATAATAATAGTAAATACCTTACAAGACTTTTCTGATAATTAAATCTTAAAATGCATGCAAAGCATAGTACCTGGATTTTATAAAATGTACTCAACTAATGTTAGCAATTTTAAAAATTAATACTCGAAATTTCTGGTTTCAATAAAGGTAGAGTAGCTTGATACACACTAATCATTCTGCTAATAACAAGTATAAACTTTGGACAGATATTAAAACAACTGTTACAAAACAATTATTTTAAAGTTCTGGAGAAAAGCAAAAGAAGGTAGAAACTAAAAGAGAAACAATCTTTAAAGGAAGGGAAATAAACTATGTGAGTTTTGCAATTAAATAGCTTTTCCCCATGGGTACCAGGAGCAAAGAAGGAAAAGAACTTGAAGCTGAAATCATCTGTTTTACTGGGATGAAGAGACAGAGGCAGGAATTTGGAGCTGCTAGAATGGCTGGAAATTGAGGGGAACATTCCTTAAAGAAGGATGCCACAGAGGGAAAAGCACCAAAACTGTGTACAAATTCTCCTTAAATATTGGCTGATGCCTTTGCATGTGCAAGGTGATACAAAAGGAACCCAGAATAAAAGCCTGCTAGAATAAAGACTTGAGCAGAAATTCTGGCAACCTATTGTTAGAGAGACATTTGGAGTTCAAGTCCTAACAAGTTAGAGGAACTTGGTAAACATCTTTGGATTTCCCTTGAAATCCCAGAAGATCCATGCCTTAAGAAGAAGTCAAGGCTGCATTCTAGTTCTAAGAGCAAAGCCAGGTTCTTAAGGGACCAATTAAAAGAAAATTACAATTACATCAAGTGAAACTGCCAGTTTTCTAATTCTGTACTGGAATGAAACACAACATTCTTTCAAAGAAGATAGCATAACCCAGATTTTCTACAATATATTACCCATAATGTCCAGTATGCACTTCAAATTTACAAGATATGAGAAGAAAGAGAAAAATTGGATGCAAAAATCAAAATGAAGTCAAAAGAAATAGACACATATATGACTTAGATAATGGAATTAGCAATAAAAATTTTAAACCAGGTTTAATAAACATATTGAAACATGGATTATAGATATATTGGAAGATTCAGGAAAATATGGTGAAACTGGGTGAACCAGAAATGGAGAATCACAGCCAAGAAACGGAAAAACCTAAAAAAGAACCAAATGGGATTATTATAAGAGAAAAATACATCTAACATATAAAAGATATTTGGATCAGCTAGACAGAGCAGAGAAAATAATCAATAACTACAAAGACAGATAAAGAGAAACTAGTTAAACTGAAACAAAGAATTAAAATATGAAAATAAAAGCCAGAACAGAGCATTTGAGACTTATTACCTAATACAAAATAGTAACATGTAATCATGGTCCCCTAAATGGAGGTAAGAGAATAAGAAATAAAACAAATATATGAAGAGATAATAGTCAAAACATTTCAAAAATTAATGGAAAATCTCAGGAAACCCCAAGCAAGAAAAATACAAAGAAAAACACACCAACGGGCATTATTGTCAGACTGCTGAAAACCAAAGATAAAGAAAAAAAAGTTAAAAGCAGCTAGAAAAAAAAAAAAAAGATTCATGGTATTACACTAAACAAGAATAAGAATGAAGACTCATTTCTTATTGGAAAAAAATCAAAGACAGATGATAATAGAAAGTTATCAAAATTTGTATGGAGACACAAAAGACCCTGAATAGCCAAAGCAATCTTGAGAAAGAAAAACGGAGCTAGGAATCAGGCTCTCTGACTTCAAACTACACTACAAAGTTACAGTAATCAAAACAGTATGGCATTGGCACAAAAACAGAAATCTAAATCAGTGGAACCGCATAGAAAGCCCAGAAATAAACCCATGCAACTATGGTCAATTAATCTATGACAAAGAAGGCAAGAATATACAATGGAGAAAAGACAGTCTCTTCAGTAAATGGTGCTGGGAAAACTGGACAGCTACATATAAAAATATATATAATTAGAAATGAAATGAGAACACTCTTTAATACTAAACACAAAAATAAACTCAAAATGGATTAAAGACCTAAATGTAAGACCGGGTACTATAAAACTCTCATAGGAAAATACAGACAGAACACTCTTTGACATAAATCACAGCAATACCTTTTTCAATCCATCTCCTAGAGTAAGGGAAATAAAAACAAAAATAAACAAATGGGACCTAATCAAACTCAAAAGCTTTCGCACAGCAAAGGAAACCATAAATGAAATGAAAAGACAACCCACAGAGTGGGATAAAATATTTGCAAATGATGCAACTGACAAGGGATTAATCTCCAAAATTTACAAACAGCTCATGTGGTTCAATATAAAAAAAAAAAAAAAAAAACCAAATTGGTACAGCCACTATGGAAAACAGTATGGAGGTTCCTTAAGAAACTAAAAATAAAGCTACCATATGACCCAGCAATCCCACTCCTGAGCATATATCCAGAGAAAAATATGCTTTGAAAAGATACATGCACCCCAACGTTCACTGCAGCACTGTTTACAATAGCCAAGACATGGAAGCAACCTAAATGTCCATCAACAGACGAATGGATAAAGAAGATGTGTTATATATATAGAATGGAATATTACTCAGCCATTAAAAAAGAATGAAGTAATGCCATTTGCAGCAACATAGATGGAATTGGAGATTATAATACTAAATGAAGTAAGTCAGACACAGAAAGACCAATATCATATGGTATTGCTTATATGTGGAATCTTTAAAAAAAAAAGATACAGGGCTTCCCTGGTGGTGCAGTGGTTGAGAGTCCGCCTGCCGATGCAGGGGACGCGGGTTCGTGCCCCGGTCTGGGAGGATCCCACATGCCGCGGAGCGGCTGGGCCGTTGAGCCTGCGCGTCCGGAGCCTGTGCTCCGCAACGGGAGAGGCCACAGCAGTGAGAGGCCCACATACCGCAAAAAAAAAAAAAAAAAAAAAGATACAAACGAACTTATTTACAAAACAGAAACAGACTCACAATCTTAGAGAATGAACTTAGGTTACCAGTGGGGAAGGGCGAGGGGGAGGGACAGATTGGGAGTTTGGAATTGACATGCACACACTGCTATGTTTAAAATAGATAACCAACAAGGACCTACTGTATAGCACAGGGAACTCTGCTCAATACTCTGTAATAACCTAAATGGGAAAATGATTTGAAAAAGAATAGGTATATGTACATGTATAACTGAGTCACTTTGCTGTACAGCTGAAACTAACGCAACATTGTTAATCAACTCTACTCCAATATAAAACAAAATTAAAAAAATAAAGATACCTCCTAAATGCTGGTGGGAGTAAGGGTGGTAAGAAAACTGTGAACCTAGAATTCTAGATCCTATCCTCAAATATCTTTTATAAATGGAGAAGAGATTGACAGTTTTATTTGAGAGGGAGGAGATAAAACCTGAACTAATTTGTCATAAAAAAAAAACTAATAGAATTTCTTCAGGGTGAAGAAAAATAATCCACCAAGGAAACCTAGATGCAAGAAAAGATTAAGACAACTGGAAATAGTAAATATATGAGTATATAAGGATTGTATTATTCTTAACTTCTTTAAGTGTCTATTGATTCTTTAAAGGAATAATTATATTCATAGAAATAAAACATCTGATAATAGAAGCAGAGTGGGTAACTTAAATTATACATGTTAAAGTATAATATTAATTTAAGTTAGACAATGAAAAGTTAATGATTCAAAACAACCATTGAGAAATTAAACAAAGAAATGAAACTAGTAGCTTAAAAGGGAAGATAAAATGAGGTAATGTAAAATACTCAGTAAAAAAGAAGGAAGAAAGGAACAAAATACCAGACAGGACATATAGAAAATAAAGAGGCAAAATATAGACGTAAATCCAATATGTCAGTAATAGCATTTATTATATATGGACTAAACACACCAATTAAAAGAAAGAGATTGTCAGACTGGTTTTAGTGATGAGTGGTACTAAAATTATATATAAATACATAGACTGGTTGGAATGGAAGGATGAGAAAAAATAAACAAAGCAAGCAATAATCACAGAAGAGCCAATTAACAGCAGACAAGGTAGGCATTAAGTAAATGAGTATTACCAAGATACAAAAGAAGAACATTTTATAATGATAAATTATTTTCCTCAAAAATTAATAGAGTACAGAGACAAAAATCATGAAAGGACATAGAAAAATTGTACAACATTAGTAACAAGTGTGACCAAATTGACACTGCTGAACACTACCTGAAACAATTTCAGAATACATTTTTTCAGGTGCATATAAAAAATTACTCAAAATAACCTGTGTGCTGTACTATAAATTAAGCATTAACTGATTTAAGATTGAAAACATACAGCCTGTATTCTCATACCATAGTGGAATTAAATTGGAAATAAATAACAAGAAAATTAGAAAATGTCCAAATATTTGAAACTAAGTGACCTACTTCTAAATAGTCCATGTACCAAAGAAATCATAAGGAAAATTTTAAAATATGTTAACTCAATGACAATGAATAAAAAATTTAAAAATCCTGTTTAGTGGGAAATTTTTAGCTTTAAATTCATATTTTAGAAAATATTAAAGGTTTAAAATAAGCAAATATCTCAAAGAATATTTTTAAAAAGGATAAACAAACTCAAACAGAAGAGAATAAAGCAAATAAAAATAAGAACATAAGAGATTTAAATACAGAATAGATGCAGAGATCACCTTCCACCCCACGGATACACCAGATATACAGCTACACGTGGAACAACTCCTACAGAACACCTACTGAACGCTGGCAGAAGACCCCAGACCTCCCAAAAGGCAAGAAACTCCCCACATACCTGGGTAGGGCAAAGCGGAGAGATTCCCGCACAGAGGATCGGTGCCGAGCGGCACTCACCAGCCCGAGAGGCTTGTCTGCTCGCCCGCCGGGGCGGGCTGCGCTGGAAGCTGAGGCTCGGGCTTCAGTCAGAGCGCAGGGAGAGGACTGGGGCTGGCGGCGAGAACTCAGCCTGAAGGGGGCTAATGTGCCACAGCTAGCCGGGAGGGAGTCCGGGAAAACTCTGGAGCTGCCGAAGAGGCAAGAGACTTTTTCTTCCCTCTTGGTTTCCTGGTGGGTGAGGAGAGGGGATTAAGAGCGCTACTTAAAGGGGCTCCACAGACGGGCGCGAGTCGCGACTGAAAGCGCGGAGCCCAGTGACGGGCGTGGGACGCTGGGGCTGCTGCCGCCGCTGCCAAGAAGCCTGTGTGCAAGCGCAGGTCACTGTCCACACCGCCCTTCCGGGAGCCTGTGCAACCCGCCACGGCCGGGGTCCCGGGATCCAGGGGCGGCTTCCCTGGGAGAACGCACGGCGCACCTCGGGCTGGTGCAACGTCACGCCAAACTCTGCCGCTGCAGGCTCGCCCCGCACTCCATGCCTCTCCCTCCCGCCCGGCCTGAGTGAGCCAGAGTCCCCGAAGAGGCTGCTCCTTTAACCCTGTCCTGTCTAAGCGAAGAACAGACGCCCTCCGGCGACCTACACACAGAGGCGGGGCCAAATCCAAAGCTGAGACTCAGGAGCTGTGAGAACAAAGAAGAGAAAGGGAAACCTCTCCCAGCAGCCTCAGAAGCAGCGGATTAAAGCTCCACAATCAACTTGATGTACCCTGCATCTGTGGAATACATGAATAGACAACACATCATCCCAAATTGAGGAGCCAGGAGTCATTGCTGTGCCTCTGAGGTGGGAGAGCCAACTTCAGGACACTGGTCCACAAGAGACCTCCCAGCTCCACATAATATCAAACGGCGAAAATCTTCCAGAGATCTCCATCTCAACACCAGCACCCAGCTTCACTCAACGACCAGCAAGCTACAGTGCTGGTCACCCTATGCCAAACAACTAGCAAGGCAGGAACACAACGCCACCCATTAGCAGAGAGGTGGCCTAAAATCATAAAAAGTCCGCAGACACCCCAAAACACACCACCAGACGTGGACCTGCCCACCAGAAAGACAAGATCCAGCCTCATCCACCAGAACACAGGCACTAGTCCCCTCCACCAGGAAGCCTACACAACCCACTAAACCAACCTTAGCCACTGGGGACAGACACCAAAAACAACAGGAACTACGAACCTGCAGCCTGCAAAAAGGAGACCCCAAACACAGTAACATAAGCAAAATGAGAAGACAGAAAAACACACAGCAGGAGAAGGAGCAAGATAAAAACCCACCAGACCTAACAAATGAAGAGGTAATAGTTAGTCTACCTGAAAAAGAATCCAGAATAATGGTGGTAAAGATGATCCAAGATTCTATTTCCAAGATCCAAAATCTTGGAAATAGAAGAGACAAAATGCAAGAAACAGATAACAAGGACCTAGAAGAACTAAAGATGAATCAAGCATCGATTAAAAACACAATACATGAAAAAAAAATACTCTAGATGGGATCAATAGCAGAAAAACTGAGGCAGAAGAACGGATAAGTGAGGTGGAAGATAAAAGAGTGGAAATAACTGATGCAGAGCAAAATAAAGAAAAAAGAATGAAAAGAACAGAGGACAGTCTCAGAGACATCTGGGACAACATGAAACGCACCAACATTCGAATTATAGGGGTTCCAGAAGAAGAAGAGAAAAAGAAAGGGACTGAGAAAATATTTGAAGAGATTATAGTTGAAAACTTCCCTAATATGGGAAAGGAAATAGTTAATCAAGTCCAGGAGGCACAGAGAGTCCCATACAGAATAAATCCAAGGAGAAATACACCAAGACACATATTAATCAAACTGTCAAAAATTAAACACAAAGAAATCATATTAAAAGCAGCAAGGCAAAAACAACAAATAACACACAAGGGAATCCCCATCAGGATAACAGCTGATCTCTCAGCAGAAACTCTACAAGCCAGAAGGGAGTGGCAGGACATAATTAAAGTGATGAAGGAGAGAAACCTGCAACCAAGATTACTCTACCCAGCAAAAATCTCATTCAGATTTGATGGAGAAATTAAAACGTTTACAGACAAGCAAAACCTGAGAGAGTTCAGCACCACCAAACCAGCTTTACAACAAATGCTAAAGGAACTTCTCTAGGCAAGAAACACAACAGAAGGAAAAGACCTACAATAACGAACCCAAAACAATTAAGAAAATGGGAATAGGAACATACATATTGATAATTACCTTAAATGTAAATGGACTAAATGCTCCCACCAAAAGACACAGATTGGCTGAATGCATACAAAAACAAGACCCATATATATGCTGTCTACAAGAGACCCACTTCAGACCTAGAGACACATACAGATTGAAAGTAAGGGGATGGAAAAAGATATTCCATGCAAATGGAAATCAAAAGAAAGCTGGAGTAGCAATTCTCATATCAGACAAAATAGACTTTATAATAAAGACTACTAGAAGAGACAAAGAAGGACACTACATAATGATCAAGGGATCGATCCAAGAAGAAGATATAACAATTGTAAATATTTATGCACCCAACATAGGAGCACCTCAATACATAAGGCAAATACTAACAGCCATAAAAGGGGAAATCGACAGTAACACATTCATAGTAGGGGACTTTAACACCCCACTTTCACCAATGGACAGATCATCCAAAATGAAAATAAATAAGGAAACACAAGCTTTAAATGATAGATTAAACAAGATGGACTTAGTTGATATTTATAGGACATTCCATCCAAAAACAACAGAATACACATTTTTCTCAAGTGCGCATGGAACATTCTCCAGGATAGATCATATCTTGGGTCACAAGTCAAGCCTTGGTAAATTTAAGAAAATTGAAATTGTATCAAGTATCTTTTCCAACCACAATGCTATGAGACTAGATATCAATTACAGGAAAAGAGCTGTAAAAAATACAAACACATGGAGGCTAAACAATACACTACTCAATAACGAAGTGATCACTGAAGAAATCAAAGAGGAAATTAAAAAATACCTAGAAACAAATGACAATGGAGACACGACGACCCAAAACCTATGGGATGCAGCAAAAGCAGTTCTAAGAGGGAAGTTTATAGCAATACAATCCCAGCTTAAGAAACAGGAAACATCTCGAATAAACAACCTAACCTTGCACCTAAAGCAATTAGAGAAAGAAGAACAAAAACATCCCAAAGTTAGCAGGAGGAAAGAAATCATAAAAATCAGATCAGAAATAAATGAAAAAGAAATGAAGGAAACGATAGCAAAGATCAATAAAACTAAAAGCTGGTTCTTTGAGAAGATAAACAAAATTGATAAACCATTAGCCAGACTCATCAAGAAAAAAAGGGAGAAGACTCAAATCAATACAATTAGAAATGAAAAAGGAGAAGTAACAACTGACACGGCAGAAATACAAAAGATCATGAGAGATTACTACAAGCAACTCTATGCCAATAAAATGGACAACCTGGAAGAAATGGACAAATTCTTAGAAATGCACAACCTGCCAAGACTGAATCAGGAAAAAATAGAAAATATGAATAGACCAATCACAAGCACTGAAATTGAAACTGTGATAAAAAATCTTCCAACAAACAAAAGCCCAGGACCAGATGGCTTCACAGGCGAATTCTATCAAGCATTTAGAGAAGAGCTAACACCTATCCTTCTCAAACTCTTCCAAAATATAGCAGAGGGAGGAACACTCCCAAACTCATTCTACGAGGTCACCATCACCTTGATACCAAAACCAGACAAAGATGTCACAAAGAAAGAAAACTACAGGCCAATATCACTGATGAACATAGATGCAACAATCCTCAACAAAATACTAGCAAACAGAATCCAACAGCACATTAAAAGTATCATACACCATGATCAAGTGGGGTTTATTCCAGGAATGCAAGGATTCTTCAATATACGCAAATCAATCAACGTGATACACCATATTAACAAATTGAAGGAGAAAAACCATATGATCATCTCAATAGATGCAGAAAAAGCTTTCGACAAAATTCAACACCCATTTATGATAAAAACCCTGCAGAAAGTAGGCATAGAGGGAACTTTCCTCAACATAATAAAGGCCATATATGACAAACCCACAGCCAGCATCGTCCTCAATGGTGAAAAACTGAAACCATTTCCACTAATATCAGGAACAAGACAAGGTTGCCCACTCTCACCACTCTTATTCAACATAGTTTTGGAAGTTTTAGCCACAGCAATCAGAGAAGAAAAGGAAATAAAAGGAATCCAAATCGGAAAAGAAGAAGTAAACCTGTCACTGTTTGCAGATGACATGATACTATACATAGAGAATCCTAAAGATGCTACCAGAAAACTACTAGAGCTAATCAATGAATTTGGTAAAGTTGCAGGATACAAAATTAATGCACAGAAATCTCTGGCATTCCTATACATTAATGATGAAAAATCTGAAAGTGAAATCAAGGAAACACTCCCATTTACCATTGCAACAAAAAGAATAAAATATCTAGGAATAAACCTACCTAAGGAGACAAAAGACCTGTATGCAGAAAATTATGACACTGATGAAAGAAATTAAAGATGATACAAATAGATGGAGATATGTACCATGTTCTTGGATTGGAAGAATCAACATTGTGAAAATGACTCTACTACACAAAGCAATCTACAGATTCAATGCAATCCCTATCAAACTACCACTGGCATTTTTCACAGAACTAGAACAAAAAATTTCACAATTTGTATGGAAACACAAAAGACCCCGAATAGCCAAAGCAATCTTGAGAACGAAAAATGGAGCTGGAGGAATCAGGCTCCCTGACTTCAGACTATACTACAAAGCTACAGTAATCAAGACAGTATGGTACTGGCACAAAAACAGAAAGATAGATCAATGGAACAGGATAGACAGCCCAGAGATAAACCCACGCACATATGGTCACCTTATCTTTGATAAAGGAGGCAGGAATGTACAGTGGAGAAAGGACAGTCTCCTCAATAAGTGGTGCTGGGAAAACTGGACAGGGACATGTAAAAGTATGAGATTAGATCACTCCCTAACACCATACACAAAAATAAGCTCAAAATGGATTAAAGACCTAAATGTAAGTCCAGACACTATCAAACTCTTAGAGGAAAACATAGGCAGAACACTCTATGACATAAATCACAGCAAGATCCTTTTGGACCCACCTCCTAGAGAAATGGAAATAAAGACAAAAATAAACACATGGGACCTAATGAAACTTAAAAGCTTTTGCACAGCAAAGGAAACCATATACAAGACCAAAAGACAACCCTCAGAATGGGAGAAAATATTTGCAAATGAAGCAACTGACAAAGGATTAATTTCCAAAATTTATAAGCAGCTCATGCAGCTGAATAACAAAAAAACAAACAACCCAATCCTAAAATGGGCAGAAGACCTAAATAGACATTTCTCCAAAGAAGATATACAGATTGCCAACAAACACATGAAAGAATGCTCAACATCATTAATCATTAGAGAAATGCAAATCAAAACTACAATGAGATATCATCTCACACCAGTCAGAATGGCCATCATCAAAAAATCTAGAAACAATAAATGCTGGAGAGGGTGTGGAAAAAAGGGAACACTCTTGTACTGCTGGTGGGAATGTGAATTGGTACAGCCACTATGGAGAACAGTATGGAGGTTCCTTAAAAAACTACAAATAGAACTACCATATGACCCAGCAATCCCACTACTGGGCATATACCCTGAGAAAACCATAATTCAAAAAGAGACATGTACCAAAATGTTCATAGCAGCCCTATTTACAATAGTCCGGAGATGGAAACAACCTACGTGTCCATTGACAGATGAATGGATAAAGAAGATGTGGCACATATATACAATGGAATATTACTCAGCCATAAAAAGAAATGAAATTGAGCTATTTGTAATGAGGTGGATGGACCTAGAGTCTGTCATACAGAGTGAAGTAAGTCAGAAAGAGAAAGACAAATACTGTATGCTGACACATATATATGGAATTTAAGAAAAAAATGTCATGAAGAACATAGGGGTAAGACAGGAATAAAGACACAGACCTACTAGAGAATGGACTTGAGGATATGGGGAGGGGGTAGGGTAAGCTGTGACAAAGTGAAAGAGCAGCATGGACATATATACACTACCAAACATAAGGTAGATAGCTAGTGAGAAGCAGCCGCATAGCACCAGGAGATCAGCTTGGTGCTTTGTGACCGCCTTGAGGGGTGGGATAGGGAGGGTGGGAGGGAGATGCAAAAGGGAGGGGATATGGGAACATATGTATATGTATAACTGATTAAATTTGTTATAAAGCAAAAAATTAAAAATTAAAAATTAAAAATTAAAAAAAATTAAAAAAAATACAGAAGAAACAATGCAGAAAATTAACAAAGCCAAAGAGTGATTTCTTTGAAAAAATAATAAAATTAATAATATTGATATAATTGATAGCAAGACACAAAGAAAAAAGAAGAAACACAAGTTAACAGTATCAGGAAGGAGATAGGGTGTATCATTACATAGCTTACAGACATTGAAAGGATAATATGGGGCTATAATGAAAAACTTTAGTCTAATAAAGTCAGCAATGTAGATGCTGACTATATGGACAGTCTCCTTGAAAATTACAATTCACTAAGAGTAACACACAAAAATATAAAAATGTAATACCTTGTAACTATTAAAGCTGTGAACTAATTACTAAAAATTTTCCCACAAAGAAAACTTAGGACCAGATGGTTTTACTGGTGAATCTTATCTAACATTTAAGGATCAAATAATAGCAATTTATAATAATTCTTTCAAAAACAGAGGAGGAGGGAACATGTACCAATTTGGTTTTTTTTTAATTAATTAATTTATTTATTTACTTACTTACTTACTTATTTTTGGCTGCATTGGGTCTTTGTCGCTGCACACAGGCTTTCTCTAGTTGCGGCGAGCGGGGGATACTCTTCGTTGCAGTGTGCAGGCTTCTCATTGTGGTGGCTTCTGTTTGTTGGGGAGCACGAGCTCTAGGTGTGCAGTCTTCAGTAGTTGTTGCACATGGGCTCAATACTGGTGGCTCACGGGCTCTAGAGCTCAAGCTCAGTAGTTGTGGCACACGGGCTTAGTTGCTCCGCGGCATGTGGGATCTTCCCAGAACAGGGCTCGAACCCATGTCCCCTGCATTGGCAGGTGGATTCTTAACCACTGCACCACCAGGGAAGTCCCCAACTTGTTTTTTGAGACCATTACAATAACTCTGATACCGAAACTGACAATAATTCGAAGAAAATAAAATTTTAGATAGCATCCCTTATTAGCATAGATGCAAACACTTTAATGAAATATTAACAAAATCCAACAATACATAAAAAAATGATACTACTCTAGAACTAAATTCTTGGACTTCTTCCAGAAACACAAACTTGGTATTACTTTTAAACTCAATCAATATAATTCATAACATAAGAAGAATGAAGAAGAAAAATCATATGATTATCTTAATGTAAAAAAATACCTTTGATAAAATTCAATAACTGCTTTTAATGAAAACTTGTAGCAAACTCGAAATTAAAGAGATATTATTCAATCTAAAATTAATCATCTACAGAATGAACCTACAGCTAATATCATGCTTTTAGAAAAATATTTAACACTTTTCTTTTAAAGATCAGAAACAAGGTAAGGCTGTCACATTTATTCACTCCATCAAGACAGCAGTTAGGAAGGGTGTGAGTAAAAAGCTTTAATGAATAGGAGACATAACAATTCATTTAGAAAAAATCTTTGGTAAACTCTAATCACTAATATATCAAGGAGTTTGTTACATCTCAGGAATGGCAACATTTCAGCTAAAAAATACTAATCTAATAGCTGTGGCTGCCTGTAATCCTATGTTGAGATGTTTTCTGAGATTTGTCTGGGCTCAGAGCACCATGATTGATTAGTGTTGTGTGCTCTGGTCATGGCATGAGGAATAGAGGGCACATTTTCCAGGAGGTCCTCCAATAGTCTTGATAAAGGACAAAGAAGCTTAGCACTGAATAGCTGTAGTCTCAAAGCGGCTAGTTCCCATATTGGATAATTCCACTGGTAGCCAAATTGCCTTCCCTTTGGTTCTAACTCTGCTTTGTTGAGTTATATAAAGGTTGAATTCTTTTTTTCAATATGTTATCATTTCAGATGTTTGGAAAAATCTATCAATTCTTATTAAGTCAAATAGTCTTTTCATTCTGTTGTTTCTCCTAATCCCAGGATCTGTTTCTGCTTAAAAATGCCAAGGGGCGGGGCTTCCCTGGTTGCACAGTGGTTGAGAGTCCGCCTGCCGATGCAGGGGACGTGGGTTCGTGCCCTAGTCTGGGAAGATCCCACATGCCGCGGAGCGGCTGGGCCCTTGAGCCATGGCCGCTGAGCCTGCACATCCGGAGCCTGTGCTCTGCAACGGGAGAGACCACAGCAGTGAGAGGCCTGCGTAAAGCAAAAAAAAAAAAAAAAAAGAATGCCAAGGGGCACCCTTCTGCTAGAGGGTCAGAACAATATCCCATTTATCATTGTATCCCTAGACCTAGAATGTGCTAGAAGTAATGAAAATGCGTTGAATAGGTAGGATACCTTACTTTGTCCAATTGTGTAGTTAAACTTTGTTGCCCCAAATTCTTAATTTTTTAAAAAATACTCTCTCCATGCTGCAGAAATATCTAGTATACCTAGTAGTAAATTTACAAAGTTTTCAAAGTAATATTTCAGGTGTCAGAAAAAAAATTTAACTATATACAAAATGAAATCAGAGCACTTTATACTGCCTGTGTATGGTCCTGACATCTTATGTCTGGTAGTTTGAGTTACAAAAGCAGATGTTTGTATCACCACACACTTGCAAACATAATTTTATTTTTCCATTGCTACACTATGCTAAGTACTAGGTTAGATGATTTGACATATTTGATCTTATTTAGTTTAAGAAAGGATTTATAGAATATTACAGTTCTGGGTGTTGTTCCGCAGTTATTTTCTTGTCTTGTATCTTTCCATTAACATGGTATGTAAGCTTGAATAAACTTTTTATAAAATTAATTTATTTTTAGGTGTGTTGGGTCTTTGTTGCTGCACACCGGCTTTCTCTAGTTGCAGCGAGCGGGGGCTACTCTTCATTGCAGTGCATGGGCTTCTCATTGCGGTGGCTTCTCTTGTTGCGGAGCATGGGCTCTAGGCACGTGGGCTTCAGTAGTTGTGGCACGCAGGCTCTAGAGCGCAGGCTCAGGAGTTGTGGCACACGGTCTTAGTTGCTCCACGGCATGTGGGATCTTTCTGGACCAGGGATCCAACCCGTGTCCCCTGCATTGGCAGGCAGATTCTTAACCACTGTGCCACCAGGGAAGTCCTTGAATAAACTTTTTAAAAATTAATTATTAGCTTCCTCAATTCTAAATTATAGGCAGGGATAGTGTTGCTTTCACAATTGTATCTCTAGTATATAGTTAAATGTCTGGCATATAGTAGGTGATCGATAAAACTTTGCTGAGTAAATGCATGATAAAATGAATTAAAACACCCATCTCTACCTTGAACTCTTTGCTACAAATTCAACACTGATGCCTTCTTGTTCTAATCACCAATGGCAAAATTTGAACAGTTGGTTTGTTCCAAGAATTCTGTTAGACACTTTATGTATTTTATCCCTCATCCCAATCTTACAGGGTCAAAATTTCTTTCATTATATGCATGCCTCTCTATCCACTACTCCTGCCAAAGCAATATACATTCAAAGTAATTTCTTTTAAAACATCTCGAAATTTGTGGGTCAGAAGATGAATGCTGTGTCGCTTATAAATAACAATTTTGCACAGTCAATTAAACAAAAGCACAGCATAAATAGAAAATGCTGTATTAATGCAGATGATATCTATGCTTCTGGTGAACATTTCTGAAAAATTACAAATTGATTTTATTCTGTTCTCTGTTATGATTTTTTAGCACCATTATATTCAAGATAGTTTCTATTGTGATACAAATGTAATTATTTGGAGGTAATAGAGATAAAATAAATTATTAACACTGATTTATATTATGATTTACTTCCAGGACAAATAATTTCATCCTTAAGTCTGTGTCAAAAGTGCAGTGCTGGACTTCCCTGGTGGTGCAGTGGTTGAGAGTCCGACTGCCGATGCAGGGGACACGGGTTCGTGCCCCGGTCCGGGAAGATCCCACATGCCGCAGAGTGGCTAGGCCCATGAGTCATGGCCGCTGAGCCTTCGCGTCCGAAGCCTGTGCTCCGCAATGGGAGAGGCCACAACAGTGAGAGGCCAGCGTAACGCAAAAAAAAAAAAAAAAAAAGTGCAGTGCTTTCAACATTCATTATACAAATCATTTTACACATCTTTTCATAATTTAACTATATTTACTCACCTAAATGACTATAAAATTCATGGAAAATAATTAGGGAAAAATGATTGTTTCATTTTAGTATGTTCATAAGTATATTTGTGAAGTTGTTATGTACTGCATATACTGTATTATTCCATAATAAAATGTTTCTGTAAAATCAAAAATTTTTTTGATTTTACAGAAACATTTATTAATACTGTATTGTATTAATCCTGGCACCCTGCCCCTCTGGGGCTTAACACAATATTCTGCACAAAATCAGAAATCAATAGACAGTTGTTCAGTGAGAAAACAAAATAAAATAAAATAATACAATATAAGAACAGTTAAAATTTTCATTCAAAAAGAAAAGAGAAGATACTGTTCTTTTTACTAATAAACTTCCTCTTCAATAGAAAAAGTCAGATTTCCTGCACGAGATTTTAAGCAACTTAATCCTATAGGCAATAATTATTGGGCCATTTATAAACAGGGAGTCATGAAATAATAGAGTATATGGTGATACAATACCATCCCACTTCCCACTATAGTTTCTTAGAATAGGATGTTTAAGATAAGTTAATTTCTTCTAATTAAGTCAGAGCTTGTGATACTCCCAAGAACTGAGTATTGGTCACTTTTTAAGTTATCACTGATCTTAGAAGGGAAGGGACTGCACATGATAATATATTACAGTGACTTCTAAAAGGCAAGATATTTTGACTTATACATAATAGAAGATGCACTGGTGGCTCAGTGGAATTAAGGCAAATGCTAGAATTAGCAACATACTAGTAAAGAACTAGTATCCCAATTTCCTGGTTTTAGGTCAGAGTTTTGTTATTGTTCTATGTAAATGTGTTAAAAGATGTGCTTGTTCTCCTCCATTTGCATTTCTAGCGGGAGGAGGAGACTTCCCATTCTTAGGGAAGAATATTTGAATGGACATTTCCTCCCTTCACCTCCTCCTTTCCTGCATTCCATGCCAATAACTATCAATTTAAGGATATAACTTTAGCAGTAGTTTTCTCAAATCCATGATAAAATTCACTGCATTTCTAGCCGCCACATTCTCTGGCTCTGCTTTATGGCAACCCTGAGAACTCTTCATTTGGCTAATTACATCTATTTATCAATTTGTTAGAAAATTTAGAAAGGAGGGGTGGGCGATCAAGTGGCACCACATCTCCAAATGTTGGAACAATTTCACCCACTAATTTATAGCCTCCCACTGTCCCACTTCAGATTCTAGAGTGCTTCCCAGCTTTCCTCACACCGTGGCACGTACAGAAAATTGTATTCTTCCGCAGAGGAGGTGGCCCGGCAACAGCCAACACAAGGATCAGCTACCCTAGACTCAGACTACTCCCCCTCAGGTGCAAAGACAATCTCTTACAGAGTGCTGACTAAACTTGATGCAAGGTGCTTTTTTTTTTATTTTAATGTCCTCTTCGTTTCTTTAACACAGTTGCTAAAGAGTGGTAATCATAAGGAAAAGGTTTTCTCACTGCATGAGCCTCAAAGACTCATGGAAATCTAGAATCTAGCCTATTATAACATTGATACCAGTAGAGGCCAGTCTTACTTAACTGGTATTTTGATATGACAATTATAACTATTCTTATCTATTCCTTAAAACAGACATCATTAGGCAACTAGAGAAGGGTAGAGTGTTGCAATTATTTGTGTACTTCTAATAAATAACACAATATTTTAAAACATCTATTCCTCAAGTGAGTCCTTATTAGGCTAAAATCATTATGGAAAACAAGACTGTGTTTGGATTATTTATCCATTTGAGAAGCCTTTGTCATTTATTCAGAAGGATTAGTTTCTTTTTGTTTTGATTCCATCCCCGTCCTCCAATTAAATTATCAAGTGCCAACTGATTTATTTGGAAATGTATTATACCTATAAATGTATTATCTCTATGAGGCTCTATAATTCAGTGCATGATCTAGATAAATTAACCCAATCATCTGTTGGTTTACTTGGTCCAGAATCTGAAAAGTGAGGTTTTTGGAATTATAGAAACTTAAGGCAGAAAGTCCTAAAGTAAGCATCTAAACTAGAGATGGGCAATTTTTTTCTGTAAAGGATCAGACAGTGAATGTTTTTGGCTTTGTGGGCTAGACAGTCTTCCTAAGGACTGCTCAGCTCTGCTGTTGTGGGACAGCAGAAGTGGCCACAGACAAAACCTAAATGAATGAATGTGGCCAGATTTGGGCCACAGACCATGGTTTGCTGACCTCTGATCTATATTCATCTCCATTTGTAGATAGAGAGAGTGCTGTCCAGACAGGACATACCTGTCTCTATTTTCAGATCAATGGTGGAAGGTCAGATCTCCTACCTCCCAATTGTTCACTCTTTGCATGCTGTTATATTACTTTTTTGTGTGGCAAAAAAGAGAGACACAAATGGCATTAAAATGATCAGGGGTGTTTTATTCTGATATGTCAGTATTAAAATGTTAAACAAATACTAATAGCTAATATTTATTCAGTACTATGTATTAGGTAAAATGCTTTTTTTTAAAACATCTTTATTGGAGTATAATTGCTTTACAATGGTGTATTCATTTCTGCTTTATAACGAAGTGAATCAGCTATACGTATAAATATATCCCCCTATCCCCTCCTTCTTGTGTCTCCCTCCCGCCCTCCCTATCCCACACCTCTACGTGGTTACAAAGCACGCAGCTGATCTCCCTGTGCTGTGCGGCTGCTTCCCACTAGCTATCTATTTTACATTTGGTAGTATATCTATGCTAAGTTTTTACATACATTTTATTTCATCCCCATTCAACCCTACGAGGTAGATACTTTAATTATCTCTCATTTAGGTATAGGAAACTGAGGCTCAGGTAAATTGTACAGGACATAAAGACTGTAAGTGGCACAGCTAAGATTCCAACCAAATTACCAAAGCTGGGCTGGAATCCGACTCATCCATCATATCATATTGTCTCCATTGGTGAATGTGGTGGACATTTATTGTTTAGGGTCATCCAGCCCTGATTTCATATTATTTGATAAATGTAATGTAATCATAGTGACCCAAAGATATCAAGTCCTGATCCCTATAACTTTTAAACTTTATATTTGGGAAGAGGATCTTTGCAGATGTAATTAAAGATTTTGAGATAATGTAATTATCCTAGATTTCCAGGTGGGACCTAAATAAACTCACAGGTATTTTCATAAGAAAACTCACAGGTATTTTTATAGAGAAACAAGGAAGAGGAGGCAATGTGACCACAAAGGCACACAGCAGAGTAACCACAAGCCAAGGAATGCTGGGAGCCACCAAAAGCTAGGTGACGCCTGGCAGAGATTCTTCCTTAGAGGAGTGGAAAGAAGGGGTGAGACCCTACTGCCTGATTTTGGGCTTCTTGCCTCCAGAACTGTTTAAAAAAAATGTGTTTTGTTTGAAGTCACCAAGTCCATGGCAATTTGTTACAGCAGTTTCAGGAGACCACTACAAGTAACCATACCCCGATGTTCCTCTTGATCACCACCGCTTCCCTACTCTTTACTCATGTGCTTCTAACTGAAAATGAATACACCCTTGTTTCTTGGAGTGGTACGTTTGACCAGTCCCAAACGAATCACAAAATTACATTCCTTTGGCCCTCATAATTGGCTCAGGAATAGATACATAAACTAGACATCCAATTAAAGTGAGTATGCGAAGTTCATAGCTATTGGAGATAGATACTTTATCTTTCCTGCTTGAAAAAAGAGAATGTAGTTTAAGGACTACCTGGCAGACATCCTGCAATCATGAGGGAAGAGGTTGCAGAGAGCAGAGAGCAAATTCGCCCTTTCTCCGCCATCTTTGTTCTGTTCAGAACCTCAGTAGATTGGATGATGCCCACCTGCATTGGTGAGGGCAATCTTCTTTACTCAGTCAACTGATTACGTTCTTATTTCTTTCAGAAACACCTTCACAGACACAGCCAGCAATAATGTTTTACCAGCTATCTGCGCATTGCCCAGTCGAGTTAACATATAAAATTAACCATCACAAGTGGTTTCTTTTGAGCCTATGCATAAAGATTCAAGTAGGGTCAGCCATTAAGCTTCCTGATTTCATAAGGCCCAAAATTTCTTTTACAGCTAAAGCCAATTAGAATTGAGGTTTCTGTCATGACATCATAAAGACTCCTAATGTACAACAGGCTAAACATTTAAAAATTTCTATAAATAAAAACCATAAATATTTATTTCATAATTTTAAACCTCCTTGAAAATGCAGACTCAGTCAGAAAAATATTTGGTACATAAAAATATTTTGTGCAAAATCTAGTTTATATTTAATCATAGTGCTTTTTGTGAGAAAAAAATACAATGTATGGGTTCATTCTTCATTATCTATCTGTTGAAATGGTGAGTCTCACCACCTTAAAATCATTTTATCACCTTCTATTTATTCTTTAAACTCACATCTTTGCTTTCAGCATTTATGAAAATCTTATGATTTTGTCACTGTATATCCATTTCTTTGTTAATTTTTTTCTTCCTTTTTCATTCTTAACTCTTAGATTTAAGCATTAATTTTATTTTCTTTAGAAACAGGAACCAGAGGGAAATAATTTTTTTTCTTTTAACATCATTATTGGAGTATAAATGCTTTACAATGTTGTGTTAGTTTCTGTTATATAACAAAGTGAATCAGCTATATGTATACATATAACACCATATCCCCTCCCTCTTGTGTCTCCCTCTCACCCTCCCTACCCCACCCCTCTAGGTGGTCACACAGCACCGAGCTGATCACCCTGTGCCATGCAGCTGCTTCCCATTAGCTGTCTTTTACATTTGGTAGTGTATGTATGTCAATGGTATGCTCTCACGTCATCCCAGCTTACACTTCCCCATCACCGTGTCCTCAAGTTCATTCTCTACATCTGCGTCTTTATTCCTGTCCTGTTCCTAGGTTTGTCAGAACCATTTTCTTTTTTTTTTAGAATCCATATATGTATGTTAGCATACAGTATTTGTTTTCTCTTTCTGACTTACTTCACTCTGTATGACAGACTCTAGACCATCCACCTCATTACAAGAAACTCAATTTTTGTTCTCTTTATGGCTGAGTAATATTCCATTGTATATATGTGCCACATCTTCTTTATCCATTCATCTGTCAATAGACACTTAGGTTGCTTCCATGTCCTGGCTATTGTAAATAGAGCTGCAGTGAACACTGTGGTACATGACTCTTTTTGAATTATGGTTTTCTCAGGGTATATGACCAGTAGTGGGATTTCTCGGTTATATGGTAGTTCTATTTTTAGTGTTTTAAGGAACCTCCATACTGTTCTCCACAGTGGCTGTATCAGTTTATATTTGCACCAAGAGTGCAAGAGAGTTCCCTTTTCTCCACACCCTCTCCAGCATTTATTGTTTCTAGATTTTTTGATGATGGCCATTCTGCCTGGTGTGAGGTGATACCTCATTGTAATTTTGATTTGCATTTCTCTAATGATTAGTGATGTTGAGCATCCTTTTATGTGTTTGCTGGCCATCTGTCTATCTTCTTTGGAGAAATATCTATTTAGGTCTTCTGCCCATTTTTGGATTGGGTTGTTTGCTTTTTTGATATTGAGCTGCATGAGCTGCTTATATATTTTGGAGATTAACCCTTTGTCAGTTGCTTTGTTAGCAAATATTTTCTCCCATTCTAAGGGTTGTCTTTTCATCTTGTTTATGGTTTCCTTTGCTGTGCAAAAGCTTTTGAGTTTGATTAGGTCCTATTTGTTTATTTTTGTTTTTATTTCCATTGCTCTAGGAGGTGGGTCCAAAAGGATCTTGCTGTGATTTATGTCATAGAGTGTTCTGCCTATGTTTTCCTCTAAGAGTTTGATAGTATTTGCCCTTACATTTAGGTCTTTAATCCATTTGGAGTTTATTTTTGTATATGGTGTTTGGGAAAGATCTAATCTCATACTTTTACATGTAGCTGTCCAGTTTTCCCAGCACCACTTATTGAAGAAGCTGTCTTTTCTCCATTGTATATTCTTGCCTCCTTTATCAAAGATAAGGTGACCATATGTGTGTGCGTTTATCTCTGGGCTTTCTATCTTTTTCCATTGATCTATATTTCTGTTTTTGTGGCAGTATCATACTGGCTTGATTACTGTAGCTTTGTACTACAGTTTGAAGTCAGGGAGCCTGATCCCTCCAGCTCCATTTTTCTTTCTCAAGATTACTTTGGCTACTCGGGATCTTTTGTGTTTCCATACAAAATATGAAATATTTTGTTCTACTTCTGTGAAAAATGCCATTGGTAGTTTGATAGGGATTGCACTGAATCTGTACACTGCTTTGGGTAATATAGTCATTTTCACAATGTTGATTCTTCCAATCTAAGAACATGGTATATCTTTCCATCTGTTTGTATTATCTTTAATTTCTTTCTCTAGTGTCTTACACTTTCTGCATACAGGCCTTTTGTCTCCCTAGGTAGGTTTATTCCTAGGTATTTTATTCTTTTTGTTGCAATGGTAAACGAAAGTGTTTCCTTAATTTTTCTTACAGATTTTTCATCATTAGTGTATAGGAATGTAAGAGATTTCTGTGCATTAATTTTGTATCCTGCTACTTCACCAAATTCATTGCTTAGCTCTAGAAGTTTTCTCGTAGCATCTTTAGGATTCTTTATGTATAGTAGCATGTCATCTGCAAACAGTGACAGTTTCACTTCTCCTTTTCTCATTTGGATTACTTTTATTTCTTTTTCTTCTCTCACTACTGTGGCTAAAACTTTCAAAACTATATTGAATAACAGCAGTGAGAGTCGGCAACCTTGTCTTGCTCCTGATCTTAGAAGAAATGCTTTCAGTTTTCACCACTGAGAACAATGATGGCTGTATGTTTGTCATATATGGCCTTTATTATGTTGAGATAAGTTCCCTCTATGCCTACTTTCTGGATGGTTTTTATCATAAATTGGTATTGAATTTTGTCAAAAGCTTTTTCTGCATCTATTGAGATGATCATATGGTTTTTCTCCTTCAATTTGTTAATAGGGTGTTGTATCACATTCATTGATCTGCGTATATTGAAAAATCCTTGCATTCCTGGGATAAATCCCACTTGATCATGGTGTATGATCCTTTTTTTTTTTATTAGTTTCTGCTTTATAACAAAGTGAATCAGTCATACATATACATCTGTTCCCACATCCCTTCCCTCCTGCGTCTCCCTCCCTCGCACCCTCCCTATCCCACCCCTCAAGGCAGTCACAAAGCACCGAGCTGATCTCCCTGTGCTCTGCAGCTGCTTCCCACTATCTAGCTACCTTACATTTTGTAGTGTATATATGTCCATGCCTCTCTTTCTCTTTGTCACAGCTTACCCTTCCCCCTCCCCATATCCTCAAGTCCATTCTAAAGTAGGTCTGTGTCTTTATTCCTGTTTTACCCCTAGATTCTTCATGACATTTTTTTTAATTCCATATATATGTGTTAGCATATGGTATTTGTCTTTCTCTTTCTGACTTACTTCACTCTGTATGACAGACTCTAGGTCTATCCACCTCATTACAAATAGCTCAGTTTCGTTTCTTTTTATGGCTGAGTAATATTCCATTGTATATATGTGCCACATCTTCTTTATCCATTCATCCGATGATGGACACTTAGGTTGTTTCCATGTCCTGGCTATTGTAAATAGAGCTGCAATGAACATTTTGGTACATGACTCCTTTTGAATTATGGTTTTCTCAGGGTATATGCCCAGTAGTGGGATTGCTGGGTTGTACGGTAGTTCTATTTGTAGTTTTTTAAGGAACCTCCATACTGTTCTCCATAGTGGCTGTACCAATTCACATTCCCACCAGCAGTGCAAGAGTGTTCCCTTTTCTCCACACCCTCTCCAGCATTTATTGTTTCTAGATTTCTTGATGATGGCCATTCTGACTGGTGTGAGATGATATCTCATTGTAGTTTTGATTTGCATTTCTCTAATGATTAATGATGTTGAGCATTCTTTCATGTGTTTGTTGGCAGTCTGTATATCTTCTTTGGAGAAATGTCTATTTAGGTCTTCTGCCCATTTTTGGATTGGGTTGTTTGTTTTTTTGTTATTGAGCTACATGAGCTGTTTATAAATTTTGGAAATTAATCCTTTGTCAGTTGCTTCATTTGCAAATATTTTCTCCCATTCTGAGGGTTGTCTTTGGGTCTTGTTTATGGTTTCCTTTGCTGTGCAAAAGCTTTCAAGTTTCATTAGGTCCCATTTGTTTATCTTTGTTTTTATTTCCATTTCTCTAGGAGGTGGGTCAAAAAGGATCTTGCTGTGATTCATGTCACAGAGTGTTCTGCCTATGTTCTCCTCTAAGAGTTTGATAGTTTCTGGCCTTACATTTAGGTCTTTAATCCATTTTGAGCTTATTTTTGTGTATGGTGCTAGGGAATGATCTAATCTCATACTTTTACATGTCCCTGTCCAGTTTTCCCAGCACCACTTATTGAAGAGGCTGTCCTTTCTCCACTGTACATTCTTGCCTCCTTTATCAAAGATAAGGTGACCATATGTGTGTGGGTTTATCTCTGGGCTTTCTATCCTGTTCCATTGATCTATCTTTCTGTTTTTGTGCCAGTACCACACTGTCTTGATTACTGTAGCTTTGTAGTATAGTCTGAAGTCAGGGAGCCTGATTCCTCCAGCTCCGTGTTTCGTTCTCAAGATTGCTTTGGCTATTCGGGGTCTTTTGTTTTTCCAGACAAATTTTGAAATTTTTTGTTCTAGTTCTGTGAAAACTGCCAGTGGTAGTTTGATAGGGATTGCATTGAATCTGTAGATTGCTTTGGGTAGTAGAGTCATTTTCACAATATTGATTCTTCCAATCCAGGAGCATGGTATATCTCTCCATCTGTTTGTATCATCTTTAATTTCTTTCATCAGTGTCTTATAATTTTCTGCATACAGGTCTTTTGTCTCCTTAGGTAGGTTTATTCCTAGGTAGTTTATTCTTTTTGTTGCAATGGTAAATGGGAGTGTTTTCTTGATTTCACTTTCAGATTTTTCATCATTACTGTACAGGAATGCCAGAGATTTCTGTGCATTTATTTCGTATCCTGCTACTTTACCAAATTCATTGATTAGCTCTAGTAGTTTTCTGGTAGCATCTTTAGGATTCTCTATGTATAGTATCATGTCATCTGCAAACAGTGACAGCTTTATTTCTTTTCCGATTTGGATTCCTTTTATTCCCTTTTCTTCTATGATTGCTGTGGCTAAAACTTCCAAAACTAAGTTGAATAAGGGTGGTGAGAGTGGGCAACCTTGTCTTGTTCCTGATCTTAGTGGAAATGGTTTCAATTTTTCAACATTGAGGACGATGTTGGCTGTGGGTTTGTCATATATGGCCTTTATTATGTTGAGGAAAGTTCCCTCTATGACTACTTTCTGCAGGGTTTTTATCATAAATGGGTGTTGAATTTTGTCAAAAGCTTTCTCTGCATCTATTGAGATAATCATATGGTTTTTCTCCTTCAATTTGTTAATATGGTATATCACATTGATTGATTTGTGTATATTGAAGAATCCTTGCATTCCTGGAATAAACCCCACTTGATCATGGTGTATGATCCTTTTAATGTGCTGTTGGATTCTGTTTGCTAGCATTTTGTTGAGGATTTTTGCTCCTATGTTCATTAGTGATATTGGCCTGTATGTAGATTTCTTTCTTTGGACATCTTTCTCTGGTTTTGCTATCAGGGTGATGGTGGCCTCATAGAATGAGTTTTGGAGTATTCCTCCCTCTGCTATATTCTGGAAGAGTTTGAGAAGGATAGGTATTAGCTCTTCTCTAAATGTTTGACAGATTCACCTGTGAAGCCATGTGGTCCTGGGCTTTTCTTTGTTGGAAGATTTTTAATCACAGTCTCAATTTCGGTGCTTGTGATTGGTGTGTTCATATTTTCTATTTCTTCCTGGTTCAGTGTTGGAAGGTTGTGCTTTTCTAAGAATCTGTCCATTTCTTCCAGGTTGTCCATTTTATTGGCATAGAGTTGCTTGTAGTAATGTCTCATGGCCCTTTGTATTTCTGCAGTGTCAGTTGTTACTTCTCCTTTTTCATTTTTAATTCTGTTGATTTGAGTCTTCTCCCTTTTTTTCTTGATGAGTCTGGCTAATGGTTTATCAATTTTGTTTATCTTCTCAAAGAAACAGAGTTTAGTTTTATTGATCTTTGCTATTGTTTCCTTCATTTCTTTTTCATTATTTCTGATCTGATCTTTATGATTTCTTTCCTTCTGCTAACTTTGGGGTTTTTTTGTTCTTCTTTCTCTAATTGCTTTAGGTGTAAGGTTAGGTTGTTTGAGATTTTTCTTGTTTCTTGAAGTAGGATTGTATTGCTATTAACTTCCCTCTTACAAATGATCTTGCTGCATCCCATACGTTTTGAATCGTTGTGTTCTCATTGTGATTTAGTTCTAGAATTTTTTTATTTCTTCTTTGATTTCTTCAGTGATCACTTGATTATTTAGTAGCATATTGTTTAGCCTCCATGTGTTTGTATTTTTTTACAGTTTTTTCTTCCTGTAATTGATACATACTCTTATAGCGTTCTAGTCAGAAAAGATACTTGTTACGATTTCAATTTTCTTAAATTTTTCAATGCTTGAATTGTGACCCAAGGTATGATGTATCCTGGAGAATGTTCCATGAGCACCTGAGAAGAAAGTGTATTCTGTTGTTTTTGGATGGATTGTCTTATAAATATCAATTGAGTCCATCTTGTGTAATGTGTCATTTAAAGATTTTGTTTCTTTATTTATTTTCATTTTGGATGGAGATAAATTTTTTGAATGATCCTTTTGTATTTTACCTCAAAACAAAAGATTTCACCATAAAAATCTCCTTCCAAAATGATAATATCTCTTCATAGTTGGTATATAATCAAAATCTTAAAACTAACTGAAAATTCAAATCTTCACTCTGGAAGTTTGAATTGTTTTCGGAGAAAATCAGTATCTGTTGTATGGGATAACACATTCAAGAGGGCTTTTTCTAATTTATTAAATGCCAATCGATAGTATATAATGATGACATAATTGCTTCATTAATTATCCAACATTTAAATGTTCCCAGGTTAGTTTCAAAACAATCTTCTTTTGTCAACCCCTAAAGAGAGAAGATGGCCAAACATGTGACACAAACTTTAAAAAAAAGTAAAATGATATGTTAATTATTTCTCAATAAAACTGGAAAAGGAAACAATGCATCCATTAAGTATGCATATATGACAATCATTATAGCATTATTCCTTTTTAAATCTGTAGGTGTTTGAGTTCTTTGTTAAGAAAATTACTGACTATATGAAGTTTCTGATAAAGACAGCAGAAAAATAAGTTAAAAACTCTTTTCAGTAAGCAGTATAGCCATATTGTCATGTAAAATAAAATTGTTTTTATAGTATAGGTCTCATGGTTCCCTTACATCTAGAAATGTTACTGTGACAGCTATTGCTAATGCACAGAAGAAATGGAAAATGTGGGATAATTTGACCATATGGAATATAAAATGTTGAAAACTTTGGACAGCTTGACCATATGAAATAAGGCTCCTTGATGCATTTAGTTAGATTCTGCCAGTGATAACTTGGCTAACTGTACAAATAACAGTGCCCACCACTTATTACACAGGTGACAGAAGTGATTCTATGATTAACCTGGGTTGCACTGGATATCCAGAATTGTTCTGAACACCAGATTTTGCTCCATTTTGAAAGCATGTTCAAAATATAACCAGGAATATATTATGTATATCATAGACACAGTTTTGTGGTGTGCACACATGGGCCATGATCTGGACGTGCAAAAAGGAAGACTTCTGTTTGGTCTGTTGCTTTGGGAATAGATGTTGGTGGAATTAATCTCTCTGCACGTGTCACCCTTCCTATCACTGGTACCATGAGCCTCTTTCCAGAAGATGTCTCCTTTTTCCTTCATTCCTGTGTATGTGTATTAAGTTCCACATTCATCATTTTCTGCTATGTTTTAATTTTTTGGTTATATGGATATGTTAAAAATGGCTATAGTATTGTTTAGATAGAGCAGACTAATAAAAGGATTATTGAACTTATTTTACTTCTTAGTTCACATGTATGGAAACTACAACTATAATAACTTGAGTTCTGAGACCAAGAACAGAATAATAATTTTGTGCTATAGTTATGATGGTCTTTTCTTTGCATTTTTGCTTTGACACCTAAACTTTTTAATTTTTCTGGAGATAAAGCCTATGATTTATAATTTTTCAATTGCATTGTTGTTCATAAAGTTTTAAATCACTTCTGTAAATAAACTGAACAACGTAGACTTATAATCCAAGCCTTGAATTAAAGTTTCTAGGTGTACTATTGAAAAAAATATTAAACTTTCTCACATCTCTTTCTATGAATACAGCAACACATATTTGCATGTTACAAAATTCAAGGCATTGTTCAAATATTTCCAGTGTAAAGAAAAAGCAACTTACACATTTAACTAAATTAGTAAGTTTCATATAAGTTTTTATATTGGTTCAATAACTTCACTGAAGTATATCATAAACAGTATCCTGCCTGAGCACTGTTGTCTTGATTTGTATATAGAAATCAATATTTTAACATATCAACAGTTCATTTTGTGTTTCCAGCTTATCTTCATCAAGAATTTTACCAGAGAAATCACACACTTCTGAAATTCATCTTTTCTTTATTGCAGCAATAATCAACTGACACTAAAGGCCATTCTGGTCAAAGACACAAAGGGAAAATACAATCATTGATTACTGAACATTTCAGCTCCTCTCTTCAAAGGCACAAAAAGCACAAAGCAAATCAATACAAAGCAACAAGTGCAAAGTGGTGTTTTACAAGAGATTATTTGGAAATTAATAATACGAACACTACTCCTTTTTCATTTCTAATTCTATTGATTTGAGTCTTCTCCCTTTTTTTCTTGATGAGTCTGGCTAATGGTTTATCAATTTTGTTTATCTCCTCAAAGAACCAGCTTTTAGTTTTATTGATCTTTGCTATCGTTGCCTTCATTTCTTTTTCATTATTTCTGATCTGATCTTTATGATTTCTTGCCTTCCGCTAATTTGGGGTATTTTTGTTCTTCTTTCTCTAATTGCTTTAGGTGGAAGGTTAGGTTGTTTATTCGAGATGTTTCCTGTTTCTTAAGGTAGGATTATATTGCTATAAACTTCCTTCTTACAACTGATCTTGCTCCATCCCATAGGTTTTGGACCGTTGTGTCTTCATTATCATTTGTTTCTAGGTATATTTTGATTTCTTCAGTGATCACTTCATTATTAAGTAGTGTATTGTTTGGACTCCATGTGTTTGTATTTTTTACAGATCTATTCCTGTAATTGATACCTAGTCTCATAGCATTGTGGTCGGAAAAGACACTTGATACAACTTCAATTTTCTTCAATTTACCAAGGCTTGATTTGTGACCGAAGATATGATCTATCCTGGAGAATGTTCCATGAGCACTTGAGAAAAATGTGTATTCTGTTGTTATTGGATGGAATGTCCTATAAATATCAATTAAGTCCATCTTGTTTAATGTGGCATTTAAACCTTGTGTTTCCTTATTTATTTTCATTTTGGATGATCTGTCCATTGGTGAAAGTGGGGTGTTAAAGTCCCCTACTATGAATGTGTTACTGTCGATTTCCCCTTTTATGGCTGTTAGTATTTGCCTTATGTATTGAGGTCCTCCTATGTTGGGTGCATAAATATTTACAATTGCAGAAATACAAAAGATCATGAGACATTACTACAAGCAACTCTATGCCAATAAAATGCACAAACTTGAAGAAATGGACAAATTCTTAGAAATGCACAATCTGCCAAGACTGAATCAGGAAGAAATAGAAAATATGAACAGACCAATCACAAGCACTGAAATTGAAACTGTGATTAAAAATCCTCCAAAAAACAAAAGCCCAGGACGAGACAGCTTCACAGGCGAATTCTATCAAACATTTAGAGAAGAATTAACACCTATCCTTCTCAAACTCTTCCAAAATATAGCAGAGGGAGGAACACTCCCAAACTCATTCAACAAGGTCACCATCACCTTGATACCAAAACCAGACAAAGATGTCACAAAGAAAGAAAACTACAGGCCAATATCACTGATGAACATAGATGCAAAAATCCTCAACAAAATACTAGCAAACAGACTCCAACAGCACATTAAAAGGATCATACACCATGATCAAGTGGGGTTTATTCCAGGAATGCAAGGATTCTTCAGTATATGCAAATCAATCAACGTGATACACCATATTAACAAATTGAAGGAGAAAAACTATATGATCATCTCAATAGATGCAGAGAAAGCTTTCGACAAAATTCAACACCCATTTATGATAAAAACCCTCCAGAAAGTAGGCATAGAGGGAACTTTCCTCAACATAATAAAGGCCATATATGACAAACCCACAGACAACATCATCCTCAATGTTGAAAAACTGAAACCATTTCCACTAAGACCAGGAGCAAGACAAGGTTGCCCACTCTCATCACTCTTATACAACAGAGTTTTGGAAGTTTTAGCCACAGCAATCACAGAAGAAAAGGAAATAAAAGGAATCCAAATTGGAAAAGAAGTAAAGCTGTCACTGTTTGCAGATGACATGATACTATACATAGAGAATCCTAAAGATGCTACCAGAAAACTACTAGAGCTAATCAATGAATCTGGTAAACTAGCAGGATATAAAATTAATGCACAGAAATCTCTGGCATTCCTATACATTAATGATGAAAAATCTGAAGGTGAAATTAAGCAAACACTCCCACTTACCACTGCAACAAAAAAATAAAATATCGAAGAATAAACCTACCTATGGAGACAAAAGGCCTGTATGCAGAAAATTATAAGACACTGATGAAAGAAATTAAAGATGATACAAATAGATGGAGAGATATACCATGTTCTTGGATTGGAAGAATCAACATTGTGAAAATGACTCTACTACCCAAAGCGATCTACAGATTCAATGCAATCCCTATCAAACTACCACTGGCATTTTTCACAGAACTAGAACAAAAAATTTCACAATTTGTATGGAAACACAAAACCCCAAATAGCCAAAGCAATCTTGAGAACGAAAATCAGAGCTGGAGGAATCAGGCTCCCTGACTTCAGACAATACTACAAAGCTACAGTCATCAAGACAGTATGGTACTAGCACAAAAACAGAAAGATAGATCAATGGAACAGGATAGAAAGCCCAGAGATAAACCCATGCACATATGGTCACCTTATCGTTGACAAAGGAGGCAGGAATGTACAGTGGAGAAAGGACAGCCTCTTCAATAAGGGGTGCTGGGAAAACTTGACATAAAAGTATGAGATTAGAACACTCCCTAACACCATACACAAAAATAATCTCAAAATGGATTAAAGACCTAAATGTAAGGCCAGAAACTATCAAACTCTTAGAGGAAAACATAGGCAGAACACTCTATGACATAAATCACAGCAAGATCCTTTTTGACCCACCTCCTAGAGAAATGGAAATAAAAACAAAGATAAACAAATGGGACCTAATGAAACTTGAAAGCTTTTGCACAGCAAAGGAAACCATAAACAAGACCCAAAGACAACCCTCAGAATGGGAGAAAATATTTGCAAATGAAACAACTGACAAAGGATTAATTTCCAAAATTTACAAGCAGCTCATGCAGCTCAATAACAAAAAAACAAACAACCCCATCCAAAAAGAAGCAGAAGACCTAAATAGACATTTCTCCAAAGAAGATATACAGACTGCCAACAAACACATGAAAGAATGCTCAACATCATTAATCATTAGAGAAATGCAAATCAAAACTACAATGAGATATCTCACACTAGTCAGAATGGCCATCATCAAAAAATCTACAAACAATAAATTCTGGAGAGGGTGTGGAGAAAAGGGAACACTCTTGCACTGCTGGTGGGAATGTGAATTGGTACAGCCACTATGGAGAACAGTATGGAGGTTCCTTAAAAAACTACAAATAGAACTACCATATGACCCAGCAATCCCACTACTGGGCATATACCCTGAGAAAACCATAATTCAAAGAGAGTCATGTACCAAAATGTTCATTGCAGCTCTATTTACAATAGCCAGAAGATGGAAACAACCTAAGTGTCCATCATCGGATGAATGGATAAAGAAGATGTGGCACATATATACAATGGAATATTACTCAGCCATAAAAAGTAACAAAATTGATTTATTTGTAGTGAGGTGGATGGACCTAGAGTCTGTCATACAGAGTGAAGTAAGTCAGAAAGAGAAAGACAAATACCGTATGCTAACACATATATATGGAATTTAAGAAAAAAAAAAGTCATGAAGAGCCTAGGGGTAAGAAGGGAATAAACATACAAACCTACTAGAGAATGGACTTGAGGATATGGGGAGGGGGAAGGGTAAGCCATGACAAAGGGAGAGAGTGGCATGGACATATATACACTACCCAACATAAAATAGATAGCTAGTGGGAAGCAGCGCATAGCACAGAAAGATCAGCTCAGTGCTTTGTGAGCACCTAGAGGGGTGGGATAGGGAGGGTGGGAGGGAGAGAGACACAAGTGGAAGAGATACGGGGATATATGTATATGTATAACTGATTCACTTTGTTATAAAGCAGAAACTAACACACCATTGTAAAGCAATTATACTCCAATAAAGATGTAAAAAATAAATAAATAAAAAGGAAAAAATAAATCCTAAATCTACAATGTCAATGCTAGTGCTGACACCCCATAGGCTATTGACTGTTTTTGTTTTTTTCAAATTTAAACCTCCCAAAAAAGTGCGATATTAATAAAAAAAATTTTCACGGGGAAAAAAAATAATAATATGAACACTACCTGTGTAGAACTGGATGGTGAAATCTACACCCTAAAAAATTGCTTAGCCATAAATTCCTCCTTTGTCTTCCTTCCCAAAGGGCTTATAGAAAAGAAATACTCTTTTTGGAAAATTTAATTTGCCATTTTGCTGTCAAACAATAAACATTGACAAGCTAGAGTTGGGATCTGAGGTGTGAAAATGGAATGATAGCTATGAAGAAAAGTCCTCCTAAAATTTTATGTAGGTGTTAAGTCAGTAGTCAGTTAGTGGCCTCCACTTAAACTCTGGCGATACATCCTTAGAACATATGTCCGGCATCAAAGACTATTCCCTGAAACATCCTTGGATCAAACCAAAGTCAAGTGACATGTGTGAGGCTGAACAGATCTGTGAAGATGACATTTTCAGGAACTGGAAGAGCTCTGAGATTCTCACACTCTGAATACGGAAAGGACACAGAAGGTGCTGAAATATCCCATGTCATCACTTCCTGGCGAGACTGGCACGTATGTGAGTGGTTTTAGACCCTCTACTAAGACACTTCTTTTGATGGAATTATATTGGTGAACGTAAGGATCCAGTTTTTCTCATGTAAAAATCTAGTCGTTTAGAAATCCATGTCTCTTCTGAAGTGCAAAAACAGTAAGTCTTCTAGCCAAAACACATTCAAAAGTAGATTGAGGCTAAATCAAGTAAAAGATTGCAGAAATGCCTGCTTTCCATCCTTTTACGCTCTCTCTCATTCACACAACTTTCCTTTCCTAGGGTTCTCTTCTGAGGCAAGCAGCTTCCTTGAGATATTGGCAAGAATCTTCCCCAAAAGTACTGTGAACTTGAAAGAAAAATGGTATTTGTAGATATTTTAAAAGTATCACTCACGTCTCTGCTAGACCCAAAGTGCCTCTTTTCTTCCAATTTGATTTCCATCCAGACAGAGTGAAGAACTATATGCCAGAATACTTCAGCCTGATATACCTGAATTGCCTCATTGTAACCAATCCCTAAAAGCCTTTTCAGTGTTATAGGTACAAACAGTTTAACTGCTACCAAGTTAAGAATGTTGTACTTGGTGTTAGGATCAGTGAGAAGAGTACTGAATAACCCTGAAAAAATGTTATAAGTGTTTGAGAAATAGTTGTATTTGAGTACAATTTAAAGTACATGGATGCAAGCAATGCTTATCACAAAACTCTGAAAGAACACCATGTTATAATACATTTTGCAAATAAAACAGAGAAAAGAAATATATTCTACGTGCCAGAGGGAAATGGCTTGACATTGAGTTCTCACAATTGAAGTGCTGTATTTGTAAGGGAGTATGTACCTCTAGTAGATAGAGAAACAAAAGATAATCTTTTATCCATCTGTTTTCTAGAACATATAACATGTAGCTTGTGGGCAAGTGAAAGAATTATTCACAGGCTACCATTTCTACTTCTCTGCTATTCAAGTTTCAGTGATGTGGCTGGAATTAAGTTCTAGAAAGTCTGAATCTCTTCCTTTAGAACTTGAAGTCATCACTTTAAACACCCTGATTGAATTCATATTTCTTGTTAGCCTTTTAGCCTTTTGCCTGGGTAATTCATTTATTTTTATCAGACAGAGAGCTAATACTTGTTTACATAATGGAGTATAATTTAATAGAGCAAAATTCCAGGATAGTTAAGCAGCACAGAGTACAAGTAATGAATTTAGGAATTGCCAACGTTTTCCATTAGGCTTTAAAAGCCTTAAGAGCCATGGGTTGTAAAGATATATTTTTAAAAAATCACTCTTTGTAACTGAATATGTGTTGTACTGGACAATCCCTTGCAGTGCTATTGTCAACACCAACATTGCTAGAGCATTAGCAATGTAATTGAGAGAGAAGGAGGTGGGGGGAAAGGTGAGCCAGGGAGGTGCAACAGACTCCTTTAATAAAAAGGGGAACAAAACAATTTCTAGATTTCTAGTATAGTGAAAGAAAGCATGTTCATTAAAAATAAAAAAGACAACCCTCAGAATGGGAGAAAATATTTGCAAATGAAGCAACTGACAAAGGATTAACCTCCAAAATTTACAAGCAGCTCATGCAGCTCAGTATCGAAAAAACAAACAACCCAATCCAACAATGGGCAGAAGACCTAAATAGACATTTCTCCAAAGAACATATACAGATTGCCAACAAACACATGAAACAATGCTCAACATCACTAATCTTTAGAGAAATGCAAATCAAAACCACAATGAGGTATCACCTCACACCAGTCAGAATGGCCATCATCAAAAAATCTAGAAACAATAAATGCTGGAGAGGGTATGGAGAAAAGGGAACCCTTCTACACTGTTGGTGGGAATGTAAATTGATACAGCTACTATGGAGAACAGTATGGAGGTTCCTTGAAGAACTAAAAATAGAACTACCATACGACCCAGCAATCCCACTACTGGGCATAGACCCTGAGAAAACCATAATTCAAAAAGAGTCATGTACCACAATGTTCACTGCAGCTCTATTTACAATAGCCAGGACATGGAAGCAACCTAAGTGTCCACCGACAGATGAATGGATAAAGAAGATGTTGCATATATATACAATGGAATATTACTCAGCCATAAAAAGAAACAAAACTGAGTTATTTGTGGTGAGGTGGATGGACCTAGAGTCTGTCATACAGAGTGAAGTAAGTCAGAAAGAGAAAAACAAATACCGTATGCTAACACATATATATGGAATGTAAAAAAAAATAAAAAATTAAAAATGGTTCTGAAGAACCTAGAGGCAGGACAGGAATAAAGATGCAGACGTACAGAATGGACTTGAGGATATGGGGAGGGGGAAGGGTAAGCTGGGATGAAGTGAGAGAGTGGCATGGACATATATACACTACCAAACGTAAAATAGATAGATAGTGGGATGTAAATAGAGAGCCTCATAGCACAGGGAGATCCGCTCAGTGCTTTTTGACCACCTAGAGCGGTGGGATAGGGAGGGTAGGAGGGAGTCACAAGAGGGTGGAGATACGGGGATATATGTATATGTATAGCTGATTCACTTTGTTATAAAGCAGAAAATAACACACCACTGTAAAACAATTATACTCCAATAAAGATGTTAAAAAATATATATATCTGATTAGGTAAGGACTCCCGTATTCACTACAATTGGATATGGGACAAGATCTATAATTCAGAGATTGGGTAAACGTCTCCCATTCTAAGTATGCAACAATTTTCATCAGGCCTAGATTAAATTATTTTATAACATATAGAACACAAATCACACCCCAAACGGAAATACGTTTCTGTTCCATTTTACTGCTTAAATATAGATGTTAGAAACAATAAAGTTTGAACTTTAGCTGTGCAAAATATTTATATCACGGAACTGAATCTTAGCAGTTCTAGCAGCATGAGCACTTTCCAAGGAATATAGGACAGCTAAATGGTTTGAGGTAGTTCCTTTTTTTCACATCTGGATATCATATGCACAAAATGATTATCTGATGAAAAGCTGGAAGAATTCACATTTTTTTCTAATTAAAAGAGCTTTTGACATGAATTTTTAAAACTTTATTAATTTCCCCCTTGCCATCCTTTTTCTATTTTCTTGTTAAGTAAATTAAGAGCAAAATAAACTTACAGAAAAAGATGAACGTTATAGCCAAAATCCAACCACTCAATTGTCAAACAGTGAATAGATTTGTTGTTTTAAACAATTTTATAATTAATTTTAATTATATTTAAATATGCTTACATCAAGTAGCAAAATTTTATCATTTTTTCATTTTTTTCTTTCATCAATTTTTATGCCAAGAATATGCTTAATTACTTTTTATTAATTTATATAAATATAATTATTATTTGCTTATCTTTATTTTGCATCAATACAAAAGAATCATCTTGATTTAGAAGACTGATTAAAAATATAACTGTTGTTTAATATTTTCCTCTCTCGAGGTTCTTTTAAAGTTTTATATTAATAGGCCAGATAAGTTTAATGTTTCATTCTCCCTTAAAGCTGCTACTGTAAATGAACATTTTTTGGTTGCTATGGAAATTTTTAATTATGAATGTATTCTCTTGCTGAAATAAATTTTATTTATTTATTTATTTATTTATTTATTTATTTATTTATTTATTTATTTTTGGCTGCATTGTGTCTTCGTTGCTGCATGCAGGCTTTCTCTAGTTGCGGCGAGCGGGGCTACTCTTCATTGCAGTGTGTGGGCTTCTCATTGTGGTGCCTTCTCTTTGTTTCAGAGCACGGGCTCTAGGTGCGTGGGCTTCAGTAGTTGTGACACGCAGGCTCAGTAGTTGTGGCTCATGGGCTCTAGAGCGCAGGCTCAGTAGTTGTGGCGCAGCACGGTCTTATCTGCTCTGAGGCATGTGGGATCCTCCCAGACCAGGGATTGATCCTATGTACCCTGCATTGGCAGGCAGATTCTCAACCACTGTGCCACCAGGGAAGCCCTGAAATAAATTCTAATTTTACAAGTAAAGCTATGATTAATTCATATTTTATTAACATTATTTTCCATTTTTACAAAGTTTTAGTTTAAATCTTGCAAAATTAGAATATTACACACTCAAACCTCTCATTTTGAAAACATAATAAAAAGAAAAATGATAACTATTTCTCAAGCATAATTTCATATAATACAAGAGAGAAAGTGTGGTTATTTGTCTACATAATTTTTATTCACTTAATTCATGAAACTCCTATCTGCTGTATTACAGTGCATTGCAATAGTTACATTGCATTGCAATTTTCAGTTAAATCATTTCAATGGAAGAAAGCATTTATGGACTGTAAAGTATTAAACTTACAAAAGCAATTTTTTCCAGTGCTTTCAATAATAAAGATACTTTTATAGTCTTAGTGTATATCATCATGGTAAGAAAAAAGTAACTAATTGGTTTATCGGAACCAACTAAAAAAAAAAGATTTCCTTATTTGTTCTTCAAGCCGCACTGTTCTGAGTTTCTTGATCTCCTCAGTAGTACAATTTTGCTTGCAGCACAGTTTGTAACCATGAAGAGTATATTTAAAATAAACAACAATAGGAATAAGCTATTCAATTTTAAAAATAGAATGCTCTACTGAATAAAACTTTCCTACATTTTAAGATATTGGATGATAACCTGAGCACTGTTGACAGCTGACTGTGGGATCTTAGGCAAGTCTGTTCTTAATTTTGAGTCTCAATTTACTAATCGGAAAAAAAAAAGAATGCAATACACATCCTTTACGAAGGGACAAACAATATGCACAGATGTAAGATTAAGAGCCCAAACCTTCAGGCAGGCAGAGCTGAGTGAAACCTGACTTTCAGAAATGATGTGTGAAATGATATGATTTTGGACAAATTACTTCACCCCTATAAACTGTAGCTGTACTTGTAAAATGAGGATTACCATATTTGCCAGACAAGGAACGATAAACAGAACTATCATTTTGGGAATATACCAGAGGAGGTATGTAGCAGGAAACAAAGCAAGATGTGTGACAGGGAGGACTGTGGCATGAGGGAGATGCTGACTCAGACCAAAGCAGAAGCAGAAGAGTTGGTGAGACGTGGTTAGATTTCTACCTTATGCTGGAAGGTGGCTAATGGCAGCTCCACACTTACATTCTTCCAGCTCAAAAGCTTCTCTGGGAAATATGGCTACCCCTTCCTAATAACTCAAACACATTCCCAAGACTGAGTCCTAGTATGCCATCTGGGTCACCACTTATCACTTCTGAAAAGTATAGTAGGATACCTCAGAAGTGAATGATAGCATCATCTCTACCAAGTCCTCATGGACTGAGAGTGAAGTGGTAATTCCAAGGCAATGGATCTTGGTTATTGATTGAAAAGGCCCAAATATTAACAAAAATCAAGCGTGATTTCAAGTTCCTTAGTTTGGAAAACTGAGTACACGTTAAAACAGTGAAAATGGCTAAATGTGAAAACAGAAACAGTAGCAAGTTTAAGGCAAGAATAGGATAACATCCAGTTTTGAACAATTTACTTTCAGGTGGCATTGGGATAATTACTTGGAATCGTTTAAGAAGAAATACATGTAAAAAGCTTAGCAAATGAAGAAATTTCTGCTTATATAGTACATTTAATTGTATATATTATTTTGAGTTTTATATAAATATTATGTTTATAAAAAATCTGCTATCAGAATCCTTGTGCAGAGTACAACAGATGTTTCAGTGTATAACTGGCTGCTTCAGAGAGCAAGTATGATACAGTGTTTTTTATTCTTTGAGTTTAAATAAATTAAAAAAATAGTGATGCTTTAATAAAGATTGAAATAATGACAAAAATCATTATTTTAGTAGGGAGCTAAGATTTTCAATAACAAAACAGGTCTGATATGTAAACCATGTATAAACTTAAGAATCTGATTTTAGGTTGGTACAAGCTTAATAAAACATGGCTGCTGTTTCTCCTCTGTCCCCCAAATGACTTTCCCTTCCCCTTGGACAAGCAAAGAAGCCCAAGTTCCAGGGGAAAAAAAAGCTATGGATACAAAATTTTAAATAAATTGGCCCCTAAGTAAAGGTAGCAAAAGTGTCCATATTCACTCATGCCTCATAGAGTTCCTTTCACACGACTAAATGGCCATGTATTTTTATATTCTCTGTAAACAGGACATAAAATAGCATAACGGCTCAATGAGTTCCATATCTGAAACTGTGGTCCAGTTTAGTCATTTGGGTTCTTTGACTGCAAGCAACAGAGGCTGATTTAGACTAAGCTAAACAAAATATATATGTATATTGGAAGTTACAGTTTAGTCATAAAATCGAAGAGATTATGGACTGAATTATTTCCCCGTAAATACATAAGTTGAAGTCCCAATTCCCCGGTACCTCAGAATATGAACTGTATTTGGAGATATTCAATACAATCCTTAAAGAGATAAAGTAAAGTGAGGTCTTATAGGTGGACCCTAATTCAATATTACTGACGCCTTTATAAGAGGAGATTGGACACAGACATGCACAAAGGAAAGACCATGAGAAGACAGAGGGCCATTCACAAGCCTAAAAAGAAACCAACCCTTGATCTTGGACTTCTAACCTCCAGAACTATGAGAAAATAAGTTTATACTGTTTAAGCTTCCCAATCTGTGGTACTTTGTTACAGAAGCCCTAACAAATGTGTTACTGAACAACCAAGTCTCAGAAAGAATGCAAATAAGGTGATCTCCAGGAATTGTAAAAACTAGTAAATAGTTACTTCAGTATCACAGCCCATGTACTAAGTAAGTGTAAACTCTGTCCGTCTTTACACAAATTCAATCAAAGTACAAAATTCCAGAAGAAAGAATCTGATTGGCTAAGGCTAACATTCCTACCTCTTGGCCAGGACAAAAAATTATCTTGTTTTACAGCTATACCAAAACTGCATAAAACAAGAAAGGGATAACACTTAAATAATAAATACTTCATACAACTATTAACATCTTTCAGAATGTCACACTCTCAACAGAGGAAGATCAAGTATAGAATCCTAAAGTCTACAGAGTAGGAAAAAGACCAGAATATTCTAAGACCAGACAGAAACTCTGCATGTCTGGAGATGGATGGGCAGGCGTAGTATTAGGCTATAAGATCAGAGAGGAAGGGAGAGAGAGGCCGTATCTTTTAGAGATGTTTTCATAGGTCATAGAAAGAAGTTTACATTTAATTCTCAGTGAAATGTGAAACCACTGCAGTTTTATTTAGACCCCAGTTAGCCAAATAAGACTGAATCTTGGAAAATTGTTTGAGCTATTATGAAGGGGTAGTCATATTTCCTAGAGAAGCTAATGAGCTGGAAGAATGCAAGTGTGGAGCTGCCATTATCCACCTTCCATCACCCACAACAATGTGAATATACTAAAAACTCCTGAATTGTATAACTTTGAGGGTGAATTTTATAGAACGTAAATTAAGTTATATATCATTAAGCCCGTTACTGAAAAAAAAATGGAGATTTAACAGTAAATCAAAATTGAAAATGAACTGCTCAGAAAAATTTAAATCTCTTACCATTGACCCAGTCTTTAATGAATGTCTTTGATGTGGGTGGTTTTCAATGGACAAACATCTACAAAATGACTTTCTTTTATTCCTCTGCAGTCAACTGAGTTAGAATATCTCTATTAAACAAACAAGTTCTGTTTCTTGGACACATTTACATCCTTCTGTGAACATGGGTTAAGGTGGGAAAGACTTAAAAAGTCTATATTGCTCCATTTCTCCATCTGATATAATAACCATAGAAATTTGGATTTTTTAGGTGTAGCATGATGCGCTAAGGAATCTATTCATTAGTTATTTAAAATAACTAAGGAATGGGAAAAGATTTCTCAGTACAAAGAATTAAAGTTGCAAAATTTCTCAATATTTTTCTTTACAATTCCTTCCCCTTTTGCATGTGGGTGTTTCTGGTGTTCAGTTCTGTACTACTCAACAGGTAAATTAAACATCTGAACAGACTCCAGCAAAACAAGAGCACCAAAGTAGTAAAATTATTGAAATAATTTCATACAGGATTTTTTTTAAAAACCACAAAAGCTGTCATAAATCAAAAAATAATAAAATGTTTATTTGACTTCCTTTCTCTTATTTTACTTGGGGGTTATGTAATTTGAAATCCATATACAGAAACATGATCTTAGTTCAATAATGCTTTAAGGGTGTTCCTGAGTGTGTTTCATTAGAAGAGAAGTAGAGGAATTGGCAAATGATTGAAATTTATGGAATCTCCTTGCACATCTGTTTTTTCAGTCTTTGAAGGTATCATGTGTTCAATAAAATCTCCTGAATCTTTACTGACTAAATATTTCCTGTGGAATCATAGTATAGAGAGAGGATGATTCTTATTAGCTGGCTCAGAGATGAAGACTTAGAATAGGCACTAGAAAACATGGGGGCTCAAGCTGACCAAGAATAAGTCAAATGATTGATGAACGCACAGAGAATTATGGTAATTCTGGAAACTATGGATTTAGTGTGCTTATAATCATGATGGTTTAATTTTTTTTCTCCAATAGTAGACAGCAATCTGATAAGATGTTTGGTGTTCAGAGCAGAGTTTTGTTTGTTTTTCTTTTTTCTTTTTTTTCCTGGCATATATGTTAGTAAGATAAGTGTGCTATAAAATGGGGGCTACTGGGGAGAAAACAGTTGAGACAATCAAGTTTGTGGTTCTAGTAGGTTTAGGGAAAAGATACCAAGAAGAGACATATAGACTGAGGAATTAACAAAGACTGGAAATCTCCATGAGAACACAGAGCAGAAGCACTGCAAACAAGATGATGACGACCTTGGATTGATGGGTCAGGTGTTCAGAGAGTAAATACTGTTAGGTGTTTCTGAGGTGGGTTTTTTCCAGGGCCTGAAGTTCCCAGGATGTGTCCCTGGGAATAGGTGGATGTAGTGGACTCAGTGAGAACACTGCTGACATAAAACAGATCCACGAGGAGTTACATGAACAGTAAAATATCTCATAATTATGGTAGAGGTTTTGGTGGAGGTGAAAGCTGTATATCATGTTTCTAAAGGAATAAGGCCAAGTGACTCAAAGGAGAGTAGCTGACTTTAGGTTTCCTGTCATTTCTCTATGCAACTAAGATTAGACTTTTTCTACATGATTTCCTCTCTGTGTCTCCAGCTTGCTGACTGTAGATCCTGGTACTTTTCAGCCTCCATAAGCCTGTGAGCCAATTCCTTATAATAAATATCTTCATACCTTATTGGCTCTATTTCTCTAGACAACTCTAACACATGGAAGTAACACAATTTGGGTAGGTCTTTTGGCCCCCAATGTAGATCTCTGTCCTAGTCCATCCCTTCCTATCTTCATGAAAGTTCTAAGAATGTCCTTATTTCTTTCGTTGAATTTCTGACCTATCTCTCAATGGGTATTAACCAAAACTGTAATTTAATAAGAATGCTTGAGGTTTGATTTTTTTTCCAGCTTTAATGTAGCACTGCCTGTAGGTTTCTGGGAAGTTTCTCAGAGTACACAGGAGCCTGATTCATCTACACACTTACCTAAAAAGAAGAATTCACACTAAATAAAATAAGCACTTCTCCAGCTATGTAATAGTGTAACACCCATTGAGATATTCTTATAAATAGCTCCAAGTGAAGAACATTAGAAATAGGTATACATTTATATCCACGTCTCTATTATAGAAAAAATATGAAATATGGATACAATATCTAGTATCCTTAATAATATCTATGTATACTTATATTCTGTTCACACATTGGCACTTATTAGTATGCTTGAATAACATTATTTGCAATGATGAAAACATTTTTATAGCACATTAAATATATTTTAAATTACATAATCAAATTAAACACTATTGTTATGCTATTTCCCTAATATAAGCAATAAATAAAAGATTTAGACAAAATATATCAAAACATAGGGCAAGATGAGTGCCTTTTGAAAGTTGTTTCTTATGGATAAAGAAGAGGTGGCACATATATATATAATGGAATATTACTCAGCCATAAAAAGAAACAAAATTGAGTTATTTGTAGTGAGGTAGATGGACCTAGAGACTGTCAAACAGAGTGAAGTAACTCAGAAAGAGAAAAACAAATACTGTATGCTAACACATATATGGAATCTAAAAAAAAAAAAAAGGTTCTGAAGAACCTAGGGGCAGGACAGGAATAAAGACGCAGACGTAGAGAATGGACTTGAGGACACGGGGAGGAGGAAGGGTAAGATGGGACGAAGTGAGAGAGTGGCATGGATATATATACACTACCAAATGTAAAATAGATAGCTAGTGGTAAGCAGCCACATAGCACAGGGAGGTCAGCTCGGTGCTTTGTGACCACCTAGAGGGGTGGGATAGGGAGAGTGGGAGGGAGACACAAGAGGGAGCGGGTACGGGGATATATGTATACGTATAGCTGATTCACTTTGTTATACGGCAGAAACTAACACACCATTGTAAAGCAATTACACTCCAATAAAGATGTTAAAAAAAATGTTGGACAAAAGTGAACACAATATACAGAATATTAAACAAAACAAAAAAAGTTGTTTCTTAGTCTTGTGTATCAGAAACAGAAATAAAACAGAAATGACAAAAGTTAGCTTAAGGATTATTTTACATTTACTAGAACAACATCTTCAGAATGATTATAGAGTTTCTGATCCAGGTCACACGATATAGACATGAACTGTCTGTTACTGGGTTTCACATCTAGAATAATATTTTTTTATTAGTGACTAAAATGAAGCCACCACCCTTGAGCAACAAGGTACTGTGGGCTAAAGCGAGATCATCTTTTATCTTTCACAAAGTCTTAAGGGACTTGTGTTTATAAAACCTTCAAATATAACTGACTGATGTGATCTTGCAAAATACAAGTAGTTTTTAATGGGTTGGTTGGGACACTTTGGGAATTGCTTTTTTTTTTTTTTGCCATATTCATTTTCCTTCATTTGACAATGCTTTCTGGCATTCAGATTCTGCCACCCAGCACATTGTGGGTGTTGAAGGTACACAATTACGTTTTTCTCAATGATTTTCTTGGCATAAAGAGCCAATATGGAGCCCAATAAATATCCCTCAGACGTGCAAATACATGAAGTGCATGCCAGGAGAGAAGTATAACTGAATAACAACCTTGAATTGTTCATGACACCATGGTTCTTATCTGGTCACATATAACTCCCTGAATATGCATTATCTGAATACTCTTCAAGCTTGATCCAACAGCAGAGGCTGCAGAAATGGATGCAAAAAATCCTTTATTCAATTTGCAGTTTTTCACTCTACTCTATTCTCATATGAATTACCACCTGAATTTTTTCTATCCATTATAAAATGACAGTTATTAAAAATGTCATGTGTTCGGGCTTCCCTGGTGGCGCAGTGGTTGAGAGTCCGCCTGCCGATGCAGGGGACACGGGTTCGTGCCCCGGTCCGGGAAGATCCCACATGCCGCAGAGCAGCTGGGCCCGTGAGCCATGGCCGCTGAGCCTGCGCATCCGGAGCCTGTGCTCCGCAACGGGAGAGGCCACAACAGTGAGAGGCCCGCAACCGAAAAAAAAAAAAAAAAAGTCATGTGTTCATGGACTATAGGCATGTGTATATCCATATGCACACAAATGTGTGTGTGTGTGTGTGTGTGTATTATTGGGAAGAATGGAAACAATAAAATGAAGTTTATTCATTCACGTGCTCACTCAAGCAATATGTATTAAATACATTTTATCTGTCAAACATTGTACTAAGTACTCTGGAAGTAACTCTTTGAACATCAGCTTACATTCTAAGTGGGAGGAGGGATACTGTTAAACAAAGAATTACATAAAATATTTAACTATTATTATGATAAGTGCACAATAGACTACTATGTTCTGTGAGAATATCTAATTGAAGAATCAAAACTATTTATGTGGAGTAGGAAATTGGAAATAGGTAAATTTAACTGTGAAATTGACATTTAAGTTGCAACCTGGAGTATGAGATGCAAGGTCAAGAGGATTAACAAGTGATATCCATCATAACAGATCTATTCCTTGGATTATAAATTCAGAAATCTCTGAGGGATATGCCTCAGTGGAAAAGACTAGATAATGAATGAAATCTGTGCATCAAGTCTGTGAATAATTACCAATACCCCTTACCACCATTACAGATTAATTACCATTTTGCAGCTGAAGACTGAGGCCAAAAAATGTTTTTGAGAAGAAAACTAGTTTATTGCTTCTATTTCTCTGTTCCAGGTCCTATTTTCTTCATAAATCCTTTTCTCATTTTGACCCCCAAGAGGGTCCTGAAAAAGGATTATGAAATAGTGAAAGAAGAGGTATTTGAACAAAAGGCAAATAATAGACAGGAAAACAGAATATTACACGTTTGTTGCAGACATAATTCTCTGTTGACAAATTCTGGCTTGCAAAATACGAAAACTCTTCCTTCCTGATGCTATAGAAATAGGGTCCAATTTAGTGCCAAGACATGGACTGGGGACAGGGCATCTGTTCTCAAGCATCAGTTCACAGAGCTGAGAGTGAAATTTCATTGCCCCTGCCTGTATGGTCCTGTGAGATCTAGTGGTTCTCCATAGCTTCTGAGCTATTCCTGGGGGACAGACATCTGCTTGTAGTCCCATTTGCATAATCTACCAGAACATCATTTCTATCTTGGTGCCTTGCTTCCCAGGTGGTAGAGCTGGGAAGCATGGCATAGCTCCCTTGCTCTTTCCCAACCTACATATATTTCCATGTTTTTCTATTCCCCTAGCCTGTGGGAATTTACTTGTAGTCTGAGTGAAATCCTTCTTTTTTCGTGTTTCTTCAAACCACTTTGTTTAAGCCTACCACTAGACCTTTTGGAAACAAAAGCTAAAAACTAAAGTGTATTCATTGCTTTCTGCCCTGTAGCAAGGGAGGATAGAAGTTGCTGCCTAATTTACTGGGGAAAATATAGAGGTAAAATGAAGAGGAAGAAATAAAACATAAAGATATCAAAATATTTCCCAAAGATTTCAAAATATGAATGTGTGGTCTAGAAGAAATGATTAAAAATGAAACAAAAATAGATAATCCATGGATAAGTGAAATAAAATGGAGTTTTCAAGTGCAGTCTCCAAATCCAGTCTGCCAAGCCTTTTTATTTGATCTCTGGAACCACAGGTAAGGTCTAGTACATACTAGATCTAAATGTTTGTCAAAAATTTCCAAAAAATGTGAAGTGTATATGTTTTCATAATAGATTTTTTCAAAATACTCTTGTGGTATTTCTGAAATTACATATATGGCCTAATTCCCTATTATGCTATACCTACAGATCTACTCAAGAAAAGATAGCTTACCACTTAGAAATATAGGATACAAAAGTCCATGTATATGGAAAAGTTTGTACAAGAGTTTACAAACTGGCAGGCCGCCAATTAATCTGCATTGAGTCATGGGCTGCCTTCTCTAGACAGCAGATTCTAAATCAGAGGTTAGCATGTAGGCATTTTATTAGGAAGTGCTATTGGGATTACCAGCTGTGGAATGGGAGGAACTGGACTAGAGGATTTGCAGTCTTAACAATGGCCCCAGCCAACCCCACGGGAGCTTTGAAGCTAAGATGGCCTTCTATATTTGTCTCAAGTTCTGGGGAGGGGGCTAGATATTTGTATCCATGTTACTGAATGTTGGCTGCTCCAATAAATATTTGTGCTTAGCTACAAGCCTCTTCAGCTGATGGAATTTGGAGAAGGATTCACAGCACTCCCAGCAGGTAGACAAATAAGTGCTTCAGTCTTAAAAGGAGATTTGCAGCAAGAGGTATACCATAACATCCATTACACATAGTATTTAAGGAAGAAGATGAAAAACATGGTGTGCACATAAGCAAATAAGTCAATGGAACAGAACTGAGAGCTCAGATATATCCCCAAGCAAAAGTGGAAAACTGTTATACAATAGAGGGGATATTATAAATCAGTGAAGAAAATAGAAACCATTTTATGCTTGGTACTGGAATAATTGCATTACAATTACAACAAAAAATAGATCCTTAATACTACCCATTCACAAAAATATATTCCAGATAATAAAGGATTTTAATGGAAAAATACTTTAAAGCTATAAGAAAATATACTAGATGTTTTTATTTATAGGAGGAAATAATTTATTAGATAAAACCCAAGATCATATGCTATTAAGAAAAAACAAAATAAAGTTGACAACACTAAAATTTAAAAATGTGTGTGACAAAATATGCTGGAAACAAAGTAATTGACTAGGAGAATGCAATGGTTGAATATGTAACAGCAAAATATTTTTTATTTATATAAATTAATATGAAATTTTAAAATAATTTTACTAATTTATAAATTAATATGAAAGATGAGCAACTAAGTAATAAAACGGATAAGGACGGTAAATAGGTGATTCCACTCGGAAGAAATACAAAAAGGCCATAAAATATTTTTTTAAATCTTAATAGTAAAGATATGCAAATTAAAACAACAATGAGATATGTCAAATGTATCAGATTAGAAAAAGAAAAAAAAAGGCCGACAATATTGACAATATCAAGATTGGTGCAAAGGAGGCAAGAATTTTCATGTATTAGGGCTGATGAATTGATGTTATTGGTAAAACAACTTTGGAAAACAATTTTGCAATGTCTAATAAAGGTGAAAATGCACAAGCATAAAATCCTTCAAGGGTATTTTATACATGTATAATAAGGGACATGTAAAATGATATGCATTATAGCATTATTTGTAATCTAAAGCATTAGAAACAACCCAACTCAAACGTTTGTAGAGTGGCGAATATAAAATTGAATTGTGATACAGCAAGTCTAGAAAGTGATATTTAGTGAAAAAAGCAAATGACAGATTGATATAGTATAATAACATTTTTGTAAATTAAAAACATAAACTTATCTAATGCACAAACACACGTGGTAAAAATACAAAAGCATGTACTTTAAAGGTATATAACATATTAAGATATTATTTGACTTTCTCAAGGGAGTAGAAAAGAATCTGGAAAGACACAAACAGAACTACAGCTTGATTTGGAATTTTCTATGTCCAAAACGTTTTAGCTAAAGAGAAAAACATGTTTATGTTTATAATCTCCTGCTAGGTGGCAGAATGCATGGGAACTACTCTCTACACATTTCTATATTTGAAAAACTCTTCAAAATAAAATAACTATTGTCAATTTGTCAGTTCTTCCTAACTTAACCTATAGATTCAATGCAATCTCAATAAAAATCCCACCAAGTTATTTTATGAACATTGACAAACTGATTCTAAAGTTTATATGGAGGAGCACAAGATCCAGAATAGCCAATATGCTATTGGAGTAAAAGAACAAACTTGGAGGACAGAAGTTACCTGACTTCAAGACAACATAAGACTACAGTAATCAAGACAGTGTGGTACTGGTGAAAGAACAGACAAATAGATCAATGGAAGAGGAATGACAGCCCAGAATAGACCCCCATAAATATAATCAACTAATGTTCAATGAAAGAGCAAAGGCAATACAATGAATGGAGCAAAGATAGTCTCTTCAACAAATAGTGTTGGAACAGCTGGATGTCACATGCAAAAAAGTGAATCTAGACACAGACCTTACATCTTCTATAAAAATTAACTGAAGATAAATCATAGCCCTAAATGTAAAACACAAAATTATCAAAATCCTGGAAGATAACCTGGATGACCTTGGGTATGGTGATGCCTTTTTTAGATACAATACCAAAGACACAATCCATGAAAAAAATAATTGGGAAGATAGACTCCATTTGAGTTAAAAACTTCTGCTCTGCAGATGAGAATGTCAAGAGAATGAGAAGATAAACCACAGACTGGGAGAAAATATTTGCAAAAGATATATCTGATAAAAGAAAGACTGTTATCCAAAATATACAAGGACTTTTAAAAACTCAAAAATAAGAAAACAAACAACCTAACTGGGCCAAAGACCTTAACAGACACCTCATCAAAGAAGATATACAGATGAAAAATAAGCATATGAAAATATGTTCCATATCATATGTCATCAGGAAAATCAAATTAAGACAACAATCTGTTACCACTGCATTTTATTAGAATGGCCCAGGTCCAGAACGCTGACAACACCAAATGCTGGTGAGGATGTGTAGCAACATTAACTTTCATTTATTGCTGGTGGGAATTCAAAATGGTACAGCCACTTTGGAAAACAGGTTGGTGGTTTCTTAGAAAACCAAACCTACTCTTACCATATGATCCTATTATTGTGCTCCTTGGTATTTACCCAAAGGAGCTGAAAACTTACATCGATGCAAAAACCTGTGCGTGGGTATTTATAACAACTTTACTCATAATTGCCAAAACTTGGAAGCAACCAAGTTGTCCTTCAGTATTGAATGCATAAATATATTGTGGTACATCCAAACAATAGAATATTAGTCAGTGTTAAAAGGAAATGAGCTATCACACCATGAAAAGATGAGGAGAAAACTTACATGCATTTTGCTAAGTGAAATAAGCCAATCTGAAAAGCTACACACTATATGATTCCAACTATAGAACATTCTGGAAAAGACAAAACTATGTAGAGAGTAAAAAGATCAGTAATTTCTAGGGGCTCAGCTGGGGGAGGGCTGAATAGGTGGAGCACAGAGGATTTTCAGGGCAATGAAAATACTCTGTATGATACTCTAGTAGTGGATACATATCATTCTACATTTTCCAAACCCAGAGAATGTACGAAACCGAGAGGGAACCCCGATGTAAACTGTGGACTTTGGGTGACAGTGATGTGTCCATGTAGGTTCACCAGTTGTAACAAATGGACCCCTCTGGTGGGAGAAGTTGATAATGGAGAAGGCTGTGCATGTGTATGAGTAGGGGATGTGTGGGAAATCTCTGCACATTCCTCTTAATTTTTCTGTGAACTTAAAATTTCTCTTAAAAATAAAGTAAAAAAGTGTAATATTTTTATCACGTAAATAAAACACTGTCTCCTTCTTACCTTAAATATAAGAAGCTATGCAGCAACCCCACTCCTAGGCATATATCCAGACAAAATTACAATTCGAAAAGACGCACGCACCCCTATGTTCAAAGCAGCACTATTCACAATAGCCAGGACATGGAAACAACCTAAATGTCCTTAGACAGATGAATGGATAAAGAAGATGTGGTATGTGTGTGTGTGTATATACACACACAAACACAATGCAATACTACTCAGCCATAAAAAAGAATGAAATAATGCCATTTGCAGCAACATGAATGGACCTAGAGATTATCATATGAAGTGAAGTAAGTCAGAAGGAGAAAGACAAATACCATATCACTTATATGTGGAATCTAAAATACGACACAAATGAACCAATCTACTAAACAGAAACAGACTCACAGTCAGAGAATAGAATTGTCATTGCCAAAGGGGAGGGGGGATGGAGGAGGGGTAGACTGGGAGTTTGGGATTAGCAGATGCAAACTATTATATATAGCATAGATAAACAATAAGGTCCTACTGTGTAGAACAGGGAACTACATTCAGTATCCTATGATAGACCATAATGGACAAGATTACGAAAAAGAATATATGTATGTATAACTGAATCATTTTGCTGTATAGCAGAAATTAACACAACATTGTAAATCAACTATACTGAAATAAAATTAAAAAAATAAGAAGATATGTGGAATTTTGCTAATGTAGTTTCAAAGTATAAATTGGCTGGAGCTTCACAGTAACTGCATCTTTTCTATAAAATGTATTATCTCCAGTTTAGTGCCTGATTTCTGGTTTTGCTAGAATCGTCTGCTTCCAATTCTCCTCTCATAATTAATGCCTTCTCCATTCTGTATTATTCCATTTTATCTTGGGTTTTAGCTCAGATACTACTCCAGATGAAGTAATCAATAGATAATGTGAATAAAGTTGATCTAAATGACTAAGTGAAAGTCATCAATAACTGTTTCATTGACTGATATTTATTTATACCCTATCTTCTTCTCTGAAAGTTTTGAGGAGCATCACAGAAAAAGAAAAATGCAAAGTATAGAATAGGAATAGAAAAACAGGGACAGGAATAAGAGAAGACAAACACAAATAAAAGTCAGCTATAATTCAGTTTTGATTTTGAGTTTCCAGGCAGCAAGGTCAAAAGGAGAAACATGCTCAGTTGTACAGTCTGTGAAAAGAAGAATATGTCAATTTCTTATCAAGGCAAATATTTTCCTGTCACTTAGTTTTACAAGATATTTCCTAGATGGGACTTATAATACAATAGATACTAATTGATGTAATGAGTATAATTTATTTTGATTTCTTTCCCATAGGAAACTAAAAAAAAATCTCAGTTTGTAACTTAGAAATGCAACCCAGGAAGAGTAATTCTGGGAGGAGCTAAACTAGGGTGGTTTAACTATTTAGGCCTTTGATGGACTGAGTGCTTTAACTGAGCATCAGATCTTTTTCTATTAGCCATTGGAGAGTGGCTGGATTAACCATATCGATGACCATGGAATTCAGGCAGAATATCTTAAAATATCAAGAAAGATATTAAGAAACATACTGAGAAAGAATTTCTCAAATTTTTCACAAGCCTCTCACCAGGCTTCTGCACTTAATTTGTGCAGATTGTGCCTGGCCCAGCAGCTGAGTGTGCCAGTGGCAACAGAAACGTAGCCAGCAATCCTCTCCCTATGCCTTCAGCTCAAAGTAAGGGGTATCTTGCTGTAATTAATCTACCTACAGGGGGTTCCTTGCCTGTGAGAGACCTCTTAGAAGGCAATTAAACATTCACTCATCTTCCTTGGCCACCTACCTTATAAAGTATGACAAAACTAGACAAGAATATCCCTTGCTATTGGAATTAGTTCATTCCTAGATTTCTACAGTAAGTATCAAAGGATTTTTATAGGATTCATCTGAACATTTATCTGTATAAATTCATTTCCTAATTCAGGAAGCAAGGATTCTCTTACAACATTCTCAGCTTCTTCTGTAGGTAGAGGTGGGCCTTTGATTCGGTCCTTTATTTCTTCTGTTGAATGAAAGTATGATGACAAACCCAGGTAGCCATATTGCAACCATGAAGAAAGGCTACATGAAATTCTGCTGTGTCAGCACTGGCATTACTTAGCTGCCAAAGCCAGGGGCTGCCTACCTCCATCCTTTTCCTACCGTAAGAAAAAAAATCAGCCATTTTCTTTATACCACTGCAAGTTAGGTTTTCTGTTTTTGCATCTATTGCATTCCTTACTGATACAATGCCATAATAACAAAGCACACAGCAACAACAACAATAAATTCACATAAAGTCCACAGAGCTATGTAGCTCTTTTAATTCTGACATATCAGCTACTGTACTCCTAGCATGCTCTCTCCAAAAGCTGTTAAAAGTACTTTTAAATAATCCATTTGTTCCTTTGATGGTCAGAGTTTGTTAGAGAGCTTTCACCAGTTGGGTTTTTTGTTTTTGGGGGGCAATATCATCAGTCACTGATGAGTCATTACCTCAAAATTTTGCATCAAACAACTCTTAGCTTCTTCTCTGAATAGTCTCACACCCCATCACTTATTTTTTCCTCTCTGAGATTAGATCATTCATATATAAATGGCAATCCTCCTACATCTTATTTTGAGAAGAAACATTAATTTCACTTTCAGATATTTCATCATTAGTGTGTAGGAATGCAAGAGATTTCTATGCATTAATTACGTATCCTGCTACTTTACCAAATTCATTGATTAGTTCCAGTAGTTTTCTGGTAGCATCTTTAGGATTCTCTATGTATAGTATCATGTCATCTGCAAACAGTGACAGCTTTACTTCTTTTCCAATTTGGATTCCTATACACTAACAATGAAAAATCTGAAAATGAAATTAAGAAACACTCCCATTTACCATTGCAACAAAAAGAATAAAATATCTAGGAATAAACCTACCTAAGGAGACACCCTGTATGCAGAAAATTATATGACACTGAAGAAAGAAATTAAATATGATACAAATAGATGGAGAGACATACCATATTCTTGGATTGGAAAAATCAACACTGTGAAAATGACTATACTACCCAAAGCAATCTATAGATTCAATGCAATCACTATCAAATTACCACTGGCATTTTTCATAGAACTAGAACAAAATTCTCACAATTTGTATGGAAACACAAAAGACCCCGAATAGCCAAAGCAATCTTGAGAAAGAAAACTGGAGCTGGAGGGATCAGGCTCCCTGACTTCAGACTATACTACAAAGCTACAGTAATCAGGACAGTATGGTACTGGCACAAAAACAGAAATACAGATCAATGGAACAAGATAGAAAGCCCAGAGATAAACCGACACACATATGGTCACCTTATCTTTGATAAAGGAGGCAAGAATATACAGTGGAGAAAGGACAGCCTCTTCAATAAGTGGTGCTGGGAAAACTGGACAGTTCCATGTAAAAGAATGAAATTAGAACACTCCCTAACACCATACACAAAAATAATCTCAAAATGGATTAAAGACCTAAATGTAAGGCCAGAAACTATCAAACTCTTAGAGGAAAACATAGGCAGAACACTCTATGACATAAATCACAGCAAGATCCTTTTTGACCCACCTCCTAGAGAAATGGAAATAAAAACAAAAATAAACAAATGGGACCTAATTAAACATTAAAGCTTTTGCAGAGCAAAGGGAACCATAAAGAAGACCAAAAGACAACCCTCAGAATGGGAGAAAATATTTGCAAATGAAGCAACTGACAAAGGATTAATCTCCAAAATTTACAAGCAGCACATACAGCTCAATATCAAAAAAACAAACAACCCAATCCAAAAATGGGCAGAAGACCTAAATAGACATTTCTCCAAAGAACATATAAAGATTGCCAACAAACACATGAAAAAATGCTCAACATCATTAATCATTAGAGAAATGCAAATCAAAACTACAATGAGAGGGCTTCCCTGGTGGCGCAGTGGTTGAGAGTCCGCCTGCCAATGCAGGGGACGCGGGTTCGTGCCCCAGTCCAGGAAGATCCCACATGCTGCAGAGCAGCTGGGCCTGTGAGCCATAGCCGCTGAGCCTGCGTGTCCAGAGCCTGTGCTCCGCAACGGGAGAGGACACAACAGTGAGAGGCCCGTGGACTGCAAAAAAAAAAAAAAAAAAAAAAAAAACTACAATGAGATAATATCTCACACCAGTCAGAATGGCCATCAAAAAAAAAATCTACAAACAATAAAGGCTGGAGAGCATATGGAGAAAAGGGAACCCTCTTGCACTGTTGGTGGGAATATAAATTGATACAGCCACTATGGAGAACAGTACAGAGGTTCCTTAAAAAACTAAAAATAGAACTACCATACAACTCAGCAATCCCACTACTGCGCATATACCCTGAGAAAACCATAATTCAAAAATAGTCATGTACCACAATGTTCACTGCAGCTCTATTTACAATAGCCAGGACATGGAAGCAACCTAAGTGTCCATCAACAGATGAATGGATAAAGAAGATGTAGCACATATATACAATGGAATATTACTCATCCATAAAAAGAAATGAAATTGAGTTATTTGTAGTGAGGTGGATGGACCTAGAGTCCGTCAGACAGAGTGAAGTAAGTCAGAAAGAGAAAAACAAATAACATATGCTAACACATATATATGGAATCTAAGAAAAGAAAAGGTCATGAAGAACCTAGGGGAAATATGGGAATAAAGATGCAAACCTACTAGAGAATGGACTTGAGGATATGGGGAGCGGGAAGGGTAAGCTGTGACAAAGCGAGGGAGTGGCATGGACATATATACACTACCAAACGTAAAATAGATAGCTAGTGGGAAGCAGCCGCATAGCACAGGGAGATCAGCTCAGTGCTTTGTGACCACCTAGAGGGGTGGGATAGGGAGGGTGGGAGGGAGGGAGACGCAAGTGGAAGAGATATGGGGATATAAGTATAACTGATTCACTTTGTTATAAAGCAGAAACTAACACACCATTGTAAAGCAATTATACTCCAATAAAAATGTTTTAAAAAAAGTAGAAACATTAAGTCATTTAATATGGCAACATGAAGGACACAATTGTTCCCATGAAGGCCTCTGACCTTTCCATGGCACTTTCAAATATTCATTTTTATCACTTGCTTTAATAGTATCCCTTTAGGAGGCAGTAGGTTTGGAATTTACATCTTATCCAAGTCCAACAGAATCCATGCTAATAGACTTCCATTCTGCTTGTTCTTCTATAACGTTTCCCCAGATCTCATCACTGGGCTTGAACCCAAAATTCTGTCCTGTCTTTCCCATACTCCAAGCATCCGATAATAGGCAAACATCCTGGGCCTTGGGTAGCACTGCCAGAAGATGTTGCTCAGTAGTCCCCTAGTGGCCTGAAAGAGTTCATGCAGTGTACTAAAATGCTTTTTCTACTCCATGGAGGTGTGAGAGATTCATGAAGCAGCAATATCATTAAGTAGCTGCCAATTAGCACATTCCTTTCCAGAAGGTCCACGAAGTACACTCGACATTCTACATTGTCTAGGTTTGCTTTCTAGTGGGTCGTGCAGTCTATCAAAGTATCATTACTGTATCATCACAATCTGAAATTTTACTGTCAAGTTTGGGATATAGTCTTCTGAGTTAAAAGGCTCCTTTTAGGAGCTAGTGACAGTAACCCACTTACCTGAAGCAAAAAAGAGGACTTTATAAGAAGGCTACAGTGCTTTCAGGAGAAACTCAAGGGCAGTAATGGCAACTAGATAATGAAGGAATGAAATCAAGGAGGCCATCAGAAACCTAGGTAGCTGCTCTCTCAGATTTTGGGCTTGCAGTGACTCGTCTCTGTTTCTTTCTGTAGAAAGAAACATTTCTGTTTTTTTTTTCCCTCTCTCTACACAGATATTTCTCTGATGTTGCATGAACTTGACCAAGCATACCCACCTCCAACACTGGCAGGCTTAGTAAATTACACAGACCAAACTTTAATTTTCGACCCCATTTCTAAATGATGGAGAAAGAAGACTTGATCTGACCAAAAATGATGATGACAATGATGATTATGGTGATGATGGTGGTAGTGGTGTTGATGGATGTTTTTATTTCGTGTTTACTGTGGGCAATTCCCCATGATAAACACCTTCATGCATTTTTCACTTAATTCTCATGGAGACGCTGTAATCCCATTTTATGGGTGATGAAGATGATGCCTAGAGATGATAAATAATTTGCCTAAAGTAACTTGCCTGCTAATGAACCCAGGTTACCTGATTCCAAAGTGGTCTAAACAATGGAGGGTTGAGGTAGGATCCAGTAGGACAAGCATGACGAATAAGGCTCCACCCCATGAGAGAGCAGGGCAATTCTCAGAGGAAAAGTGCTCTTATGAATTGTTTACAAAACCCCATTATGGTCTAGTATAGATGTCTGTGCCTTTTCTCAAATCCTCTAGTGAGGAGCATGGACATCTCCCTCTATTGGACTCAGTTTTCTCTTCTAGTCTTTTTATCTATTACATTCTTCTTTGTTTCCTATATTCCAGTTTCTCAGAGTTATTTGTTGTTTATAAACACTGTGAATTGCCATGCCTCTGAGCTTATCATGCAGCCTGGAAAGGCCTTTTCTAATCTACTAAAAGTTTATTCAACTGCTGAAACTCAGCCCAAATGTCATCTTTTTCATGAAATAATCACTGATCCCTCCCTCCCTACAGAGATGTCTCCTCACTCTGTTTCCATAAGCACAGTGTTAATAAATTATATCTTTTGCACTTAGCATTTTATCTGCGCTATCACATTGATTATGAATATCTACAACGTGAACTTCCTGAGGGTAAGCATTATTTTTAAAAAAATAACTATATCCTCAACATATGACAATAAATAAAGTCTAAATTGAACTGATACTGGCTGAACAGGTATAAATCATGAATTCGTATGCCTGTGTTCTCTTAGATATGATATCTTGGTCCCTCTATATTTGCGTCTTGAGGTTTGAAATCCATATTGCCTGCCTATACTTTTGGGAGCACCAAAATGCCCTATAATGTGTTCAACATTCTATTTCTAACTAAGCCAGAACAATTTAAAGCGGCTGTACAGAAAACTGTCCCTTTATTGTCCTTTGTTTCGCAGAGCAATTTTATCCTTTTTGCACTGAATTCCCAAGAGAGATTGCGTGGGGATTCTCTACAATGTCCACTGAGAGGTCACTTATACCTTAACATCAATGTAAAAAATATTGTTGGTCCAAGGAGTTTAGAGCCTTAACTTTAGAAAACAATGTCAGTATAGAAGGCTGAAGAGATGCTCAACATCGCTAATTATTAGAGGAAGTGCAAATCAAAACTACAATGAGGTATTAACTCATACCAGTCAGGATGGCCATAATTAAAAAGTCTACAAACAATAAATGTTGGAGAGGGTGTGGAGAAAAGGGAGCCCTCCTACACTGTTGGTGAGAATGTAAATTGGTATAGCTACTATGGAAAACAGTATGGAGGTTCCTTAAAAAACTAAAAATAGAATTACTGTATGATCCAGCATTCCCACTCCTGGGCATATAACCAGAGAAAACTATAATTCAAAAAGATACATGCTCTCCAATGTTCACAGTAGCACAATTTACAATAGCCAAGACATGGAAACAACCTAAATGCCCATCAACAGATGAATGCATAAAGAAGATGTGGTAAATATATATACAATGGAATATTACTCACAGAAAAGAATGAAATAATGCCATTTGCATCAACATGGATGGACCTAGAGATTATCATATTAAGTGAAGTAAGTCAGACAGAGAAAGACAAATACCATATGATATCACTTATCTGTGGAATCTTAAAAAATGGTACAAATCGACTTTCACAAAACAGAAACAGACTTACAAACATAAAAAAACAAACTTATGGTTAGCAAAGGGGAATATCAAATGTAAAACTGATAGCTAGTGGGAAGCAGCCACATAGCACAGGGAGATCAGCTCGGTGCTTTGTGACCACCTAGAGGGGTGGGATAGGAAGGGTGGGAGGGAGGGAGACGCAAGAGGGAAGAGATAAGGGGATATAAGTATATGTATAGCTGATTCACTTTGTTATAAAGCAGAAACTAACACATCATTGTAAAGCAATTATACTCCAATAAAGATGTTAAAAAAAAAAGAAATGGGGGGAAGGATAAATTAGGAGTTTGGGACTAACATATACAAACTACTATATATGAAATAGATTAACAACAAGGTCCTACTGTATAGCATGGAGAACTATATTCAATATCTTGTAATAAATTATAATGGAAAAGAATCTAATAAAGAACATATATATATGTATGTGTGTGTATATAACTTAATCATTTTCCTGTACACCTGAAACTAACACAACATTGTAAATCAATGATATTTCAGTTAAAAAAAAGAAAACGATGTCAGATCTGTCATATATAAAGCACAGTGTATAAAAATGTGTACTTTGGAATTGAGATACTTTCTAGCCCTGGGACATTAGGTTGTTACATACGTTTGTGAGCTTCATTTTACCCTTTTGCACAATGATGATAGAAATGGCTACGTTATAAGGCAGTTACCCAGATTAGAGATAATATCAACATATGTGATTGACATCTAGTAAGTGTTCAATAAATATTAACCATTATTATATAATCTACCACTTTTGCTTCCTCCTTTAATACAGCTTAGTAGGACCTCTCCATTTTTCTCCTCCAATGTACCTCCAAAGTACATTTTACCACCAAGAACCTCTTTAAATTCTCCTTCTCACATCACTCCAGAAAAACTCCATAGCTGAGTCTTTGAACCCAAATATTCACTCAAGCTCTCTATCAAACAGCTCGTCTTTAAGATGTCCCCCAAATAACCTCAATCTTCTGCTGAATGTTCTTAGGGATCATGTAATTTCCTCCTGAAACATACATTCATGGAACCCACTCATGGTGTTCCAGGCCACACTTGAATACTTTTGTTAGTAAAAAAAAAAAATTGATTTTCTACTATGAGAGTCCATTCCATCTTTGGATAAGTATGAAAGAAATTATTCCCTTAAAAAATTGAAACATATTTTTCATTGGATTCTTCCCACTGGCCTTAGTTTGTACCTAGTTGGTTTTGAGTTAGAATAATCTGGTTTTAAATTCTAATTCTGTCACTTACTAGCTGTGTGAGATTAGGCAAGTTACAGACTTAATGACCTACAAAATAGACTCAATTATAGGCAACTCATAGATTTTTATGTTAGCAGTGAATAAGTTGGAGTATGCGGAATTCTTAACATAATTCTTGGTACATGGTAAATGTTAAATATTTGGTATCTATTATTAATACTGTGTTAATTTCCACTGACACAGTCTTAAATTGCATTTATTGACTGACTTGTTTTCCATAACAGTTTCTAAGACAAACAGGGAAAATGTTTCAAGTCCTCCAGTATTACGTGGGAAGTAATCATACAAATATAAATCATACAAATCATACAAACCGGAATCCTTTGGTTCAATCTCCTCATATATTTAAGAACACTAATGCTCAAATAATAAAATTACTTGGTTGAAGTTATTATTTGACAAAACAACAGCTACTGGTTTTTTGAGGCTCAGTTCTAACACTGTTTTTTAAAAAGCCCAGGGGAGATTTGCTGTGAGAAGACACAACATTGTGCTGTACAAGAGGCAATTCCATACCTATCCTGAGATTTTGGTTGTTTGTTCTATACTTAATGTGTAAATGAATAAATGTGTGTATTCGTTCTTTTGTATCATAGAAAGTACTATTTATTTTCTGGTGCCAAGTTTGTTTTTTCTATGCAATGACCTCCTCCAGTCATCTTTGAGTCTTTAATTTCACACACACAAACCTGTGTTGTAGGTGTTGGTACAAGGAGTTCAAAGTTTAGGACAAAGAAGGGAGACAGATTTTTTTCACTTCATCCTTCTGCTAAGCCCAGCGTATTGTTGGGGAGGATGGTAGTTCTAGGCTTTCCAGTGGAGATAAACAGCAAAGCAAGCAAGTGGTTGTCCAAGATAATTTAAAAATATATTTAGGAAAAACAGCTGTGAAGTAGACAGGTATGAGACAAATGTTCTCTAATTTACCAGAAGAAGGTAATTCTCTAAATAGGGGGAGCTCCCGAATGCTTGGTTTGCATAGACAGTATGCTACATAAATGACCATACATTTCTCAGAGTCACAGCCATTGTCATGTTTTTGAACTCTCTCTTTTATGGCTAGTTCCACAGGAAAATAATAACTGCAGTCAAATCAATAATGTTGCTACTAGAGCTTGTCTGCCAATTCTGACAGGGGTGTGTGAACAAGTGACTTCATTACGTACAGACACCAACATATAAATTGTATGCACAGAATTAGAGAGCTTGAGTACCTTAGTTCCAGCACATTCATTTACAGGTAAAGTCTGCAGAGGTGAAATGACTTAGATTACATGCCCTTATTATCCTTCCAGACCTAGGACTTTTTTTTTTCTTCCTATTGAGAGTAGTAAAGGTATTCCTTCTCCTTCATTAAACTACTAATTAAAACCCATCAGAAAATAGAATCAAGTATGTTAATCTTCTCTTTAGAGACAAATGTTAACAACTATCATTTGTTCCTTTTTTGGATAAATAATTTTCAGGAGAAAAACATGCCTATTCTATAGGAATATGTATATAAATGCACATATTGCATTTTTTCATAATCTCACCCATGATCATTTTTTTTTACCATGATCATTTTTTTTACCATATGAAAAAATATTCAGTCTTAGAAACCTAAGTTTGAGGATGATACAAATAAGAGATGGATAGTAAACATAATGATTAAAAAAATGATACAAAGTTGCAGGGATAATTTATCCATATTTTGGAGTCCTATGATGAATAAAAATAATAAGTTGTAGTGAAAATGAATAGAGAATTATTTAATAGCATCAGATATTTAGGGTTTTAGTGCAATCAATGGGAATTGAAAATATGTTGTGGTGATTAGTTGTAGTAACTTTAAAGTAGAGAGAAAAGAATAAGAAGAGAGATGAAAACCAGGTTCTATAATGAACAAAAAAAGATTTTAGGAGTCTTAGCTTAAATTAGAGAGGACATGATAGGTATCTTTGTTTATGTGGCTGTCATGTAGTTTTTCCCTGAAAAATTATTTTGTGTAGCTTCAAAGGTGAGAACTAGGACCTGGGCACAGGCTTCAACTCAGCACAAGTAAAACAATGTGAGAAATCAGATGCTGAATACCACTTGCCAGGAATGTTGGAGGGAATTCAGGTTTTTGATGAGTAACCAGAAAATTCCATGTAACTAAGATTAGGTAATCTTAAAAAAAAAATTTATAAGAAATCTTGCACTTGTTCTGTTTTCACTGTTGTTTTGTTTATAGCTAATTTCTTGATGTTTCTCAAATGACTTATGTCATGTCTTCAGAAATAACTCTTAAGACTGTGCTGTATGGCATCAAGTTACCATCACTTTTGTAGAATCTAAAAATACAGACTGTGCTGAAAATACAGACTGTGAACTAGGTAGATAGTGGGCTGGAAGATGGTGAGGAAGACATTTGCTTCTTGCTCTTATGTTACGGAATTAAATATATATATTCACAATACTTTATTAATTTTATTTTTTTAAAGATTACAGTTTTAAGGTTTAAAGAGACTTCTTTTACTCCAACTTTCCCTTACCAGACTGGGCAGAGAATGCTATTTCTTGGGTTCAAATATTTTGCTTTTGACCTGTGGCAAACCTAATAAAATAGTGCCAGCAACATCATCATTAACCATTATCTATGGATGCTTTATTCTTACAGCATTTCTACATGGGAATCTTAATAAGCTATTTCCAGACACTGTCTCTTATAGGCAGCATTCATGAAACTGGCCAGGTTTCTAAAGATAGTGGTAGAACTTTGTATCTTAGCTTGAGATGCCACACCTTTGACAAGAAGGATCAGCGAAGTACTCAACACTTTAAAAAAATGCTAATCCAACAGCAAGATGGTCAAGAGCTGTGGGAATGTAATTCTGGTGTCTTATAAATGCTTTTCTGAAGAAGAATGAGGACCAATTTTTAAATAGAGAGGAAAGGGGCATCTGATGCAATAAACCTGGTGAGATCAGAAAGAGAATCTGAGAGGATCCCAATACTGTTAGACATTTTAAGCAGTGAGAGCCATGTAGAAATCCTTCTGTGAACCACAGAAATAATAAACGCTGAGCCCATTGGAACATAATCTCAATCAGCAAGATGCCACTGCCTTCCAGATTTCCTCACAGGGCCCTGCGAAGTCCATGCCAAAACTAGCAGTGGATTTCTCCCATCTAATATCCCCTTGTGCCTTATTCAATTATTGTCACTGCTCTCTGACCATGCACTGTCCCTTCAGACTCTCATTTCCCAACTAAGTCAGTCAGAGGAGGCTGAGTGTCCATTAGGACGTACTCTAAGACTGCAAACCACCTTGCTCCATGTGAAAAGACGGAACAGAGAGTAAAGAGAGCAGGGGGAACCCTTCAAGTGTTGCTGGCAACCTTCTCACCTACTGGATTACTGGCCAGACACAAACAAGAAGGGCTATGAGTGGTCCGGGAGATTGCTCTAGTTAATTGGCAAAGGGGAGCTGGTTGGGAGGAGGAGAACCCAGGAGGAGGGAGAACTGGGCATTTCAGTGCACTGCAGGATGGCATCGCCTCTGCCCTGGCTCTACATTATTCTATGGTGAGTAAGACTTTTTTCTGATTTTTCCTTTTAGCTCGGAGAAAAGGGCAAGCACACACCCACTGGGTGACTTCTCTACCAAATCATGGAAGTAGCCTGGGTGGTGTGGCATGTATGTGTGGTGGGGTAGACGAGGCTGGAATGAACAGCCTATTTTCTCTAAGGCCAGGAGTGAGGGTCATTTACTGTCTACTCACAGGGTAGAAAATGCCCTAGGGAAACTTGAAGATGAAGGAAGCTTCTACTCCAGAAACATCAGTCGGATCCTGGACAACTTGCTTGAAGGCTATGACAATCGGCTACGACCGGGATTTGGAGGTGAGAGGCATCCTTACTAGACCAAATGTCTGTACTTTTCTTCCCCCTTAGTGCCATTCCAAGGCACAGAGGTCTCAAGATAGCAGAGTGGCAGGTTGCAGGGCCTGGGGAGGCACCATGTGTATGTTCCCATCCAGTCTCTGTCCCTTCCTCAATTCGCAACCTTATATGCCAGTCATTTGAACTCTCTAAGCCTCAGCTTTCTCAACTGTAGTGTGGGTGTATGAACAGTGTTTGCCTCATAGGGCATTTGAGTGTAAAATGAGATTCGCCATATAAAACACTTTCTTTAGCATTTGTCCTATTAATGCTATCACTAAACATTAATTATTGTTGTAATTTTCTTTAGAATACTAACCTAGTTCTCTTCCATTCCTTAAATTTCACAATTTTGCCAGAATAAATTCAAAATAATGCAACTGGTGTGAGTTTGTAGAGTTGAAAATCCAAAGGATTCCTGCTGCTGGAATTACTTTAGGATGGGTTGCAGATTCTGGCCATGAGAAGGGGCTTTGTGATAGAGTTGTTCAGTTCAGTCCCCTTAACACCATTGATGATAATTGCCCCCATCCCTCTGGGCTCATTTCAGGTGCTGTCACTGAAGTCAAAACAGACATTTACGTAACAAGTTTTGGGCCCGTGTCAGATGTGGAGATGGTGAGTGAGCTCTGAGTGAGGAGAGTAATTTTGCTTAGTGGGGGGAGAGGGCTGAATCCCAGAATGAATGATAAGGGGCATTGTTACCAAACTTGGCTCCAGATCCAAAAGCAATATGTGTGCTCCTGCTGGGAAGGAATGGCCATTAGAGCAGATTACTGGTTTAATCTCCTTCACATTTCACTAAAGGCTCTGCTTGAATACTAATCTGAGGGGGCTTTTATGATGATATCCTCTCTTCTGTTCACATATTATGCATCTATTCTTCCCTACAAAGAGAAGATTTTTCCCCATCTTTATGAAGTCCTAGTAAATTTTTGGAGGAGAAAAAAGAAAAACCAGCAAAGATGGTATGCTACATAAGTGTATATTGCGAATATCTATTAAATTTAAAACATAGCTGTTTTGGCAGTGCATCTTTCTCGGTATGTGTTATTAAAACAGTAAAGGGAGTCCTTTGGAAAGACTAATGCATTCCACCTTTTATGTTTGCAAATGGACCAACAGGTGTTCTGGGGACTCTATTCCAGGTACAGATGGCTATAGGATTCATAAGAGGGTATTTATAGTAAGCAGCAATGAAAACCTGAAACAGCCTTCTAGAACAAAGTATATTATGATATTCCTTCATATTTCTCAGGTAGTATGTCCCCTTAAAAGTAAAATATAAATACTAAAACTGAAGAAAAACATAACTCTTTAAAGTGGTGCATTAAATGTACTAGGGGAATGTAATTCTAGATAAACAGTTATTAGATACTTTCATCTTCTGCTTTTTGAGTTGGCAAGATAAGGAGAAAGGAAAGGAGGAGGAATAAAAAAGGGAAAAAGGAAGAAGAGAAAGAGAAAGAGAAAGAGAAAGGGGGAGCAGGAGAAGAGAAGTAAGAAGAAACAACACGGAAGAGGGGGAGAGAGTGAGGAGTACTTTATTTAAGTGATAGATGTCTTAAGACTTGAGAGAAATTAGAGTCAGCATTTTCCAGAATTCTCAATTATTTAACTATCATATTTTTCATTTGAGTACTGACTCACCCCAAGAATAAATAACCACAACCATATTCTACGGTACCATTTAAATCTGGGGACACTTAGAATTTATTTTATGCATGTGTCTCTTTTTTAAGACACGCATCTTTTTTTTTTTTTTTTTTTTTTTTTTTTTTGTGGTACGCGGGCCTCTCACTGTTGTGGCCTCTCCCGTTGTGGAGCACAGGCTCCGGACGCGCAGGCCCAGCGGCCATGGCTCACGGGCGCAGCTGCTCCACGGCATGTGGGATCTTCCTGGACCGGGGCACGAACCCGTGTCCCCTGCATCGGCAGGCGGACTCTCAACCACTGCGCCACCAGGGAAGCCTAAGACACGCATCTTATATTTGTACAAGAGAGGCTTGTTATATCCTGGATCATCATTATATGGATATATTGTGTGTCAAATTATAGTTTTAAAATATAATCACCACTTGCAGTAATAGGTCTCATAAAGGAACATATAAAGTAGGCAAAGCAATTCTTGACAATATTTTGACATAATTATAAGTTGCTATTTATCATTGACTTTTGCAAAGGCCCTTATCATAATTCTTAAGATTTTTAATGTTATTTCATAAAAGCCACAAATTAAAACTCATAATTTTGACTATGCATGCTTAAATGATGTTCTGTTTGGGTAATTATGGTAACATTTGCTTTTATGTTCTCTGAGAACAGTATAAAATAATCATGATGTGCAGACACGAGTATGCTTATCAAGTAAAGTTTCTCTATCCTCGGAACTTTACTAAGTGGTACCATGTTGCTCGGAGATACCTTTGAAGGTGAACAAGCTGCTAAGGGAATGGTTAGACTCACTGATGGTAGGAAGGTCAGCACAAAACCTAGACTAAATCTTTTTCTATTTTTCTTCTAAATTAAGGAGGGGGAACTCAATAGGTCAATAGATGAAGAAATGGATGACTGATAGAAAAAGAGGAAGAATGTTAAGGAAGGTGAAGGTGGAAGAGAGAGGTTTGCACAATACAACACTATCTTTTTGTAACAATATTACAATCTTAGAGTGTGAAAAAATAATAATTCACTGAAATCATCACTTTCCTGATAGGTTATTGTCATAAAAAGTTGCTTCGTTTCTTAAGTTTTAGGATTGGGTATGTAAGCTAGTGAATAAACTATTCTTAATAAGCCATCTGCCCAGCATGCATGAATCTCTTATTTTGTCTTAGGAGTATACAATGGACGTTTTCTTCCGCCAGACTTGGACTGATGAGAGGTTGAAGTTTGGGGGGCCAGCTGAGATTTTGAGTTTGAATAACCTGATGGTCAGTAAAATCTGGACACCTGACACTTTTTTCAGGAATGGCAAAAAATCAATTGCTCACAATATGACAACTCCTAACAAACTCTTCAGAATAATGCAGAATGGAACAATTCTATACACCATGAGGTGAGGTTTCCCCAATTCTACTTCCTCTGCCCAAATTATTTGCCCATCATACTAACTCAGAACCACTTACTTCAATGTCCCTTAGGCTTACCATCAATGCTGACTGTCCTATGAGGCTGGTTAACTTTCCTATGGATGGGCACGCTTGTCCACTCAAGTTTGGGAGTTGTAAGTTACAAAAAGCTTCTCAGAGTTAAATAATGCATTCAAAATACATAATTATTTGGTTTTAGTCAGACACTGGAAAGCAAAAGAGAAATATTACTCTGACGTTCTCAGTATGATTCCAGGAATTAACTTCCTTAATCATGTCTCTCAATCATACAGTCAGAGGTTTTGGTCACCAGGATTAAAGAAAATCATTTAAAAAATTTGTTTGTATTTCCTTTTTATAATGAACAAGATTTTCTTTGAAAGAAAAAAAACACACTATTAGCCAGATTTACTTCTCTGTTTAATTTGTTTAAAAAATTCAGATGCTTACCCCAAAAGTGAAATCATTTATACATGGAAAAAAGGACCACTTTACTCAGTGGAAGTCCCAGAAGAATCTTCAAGCCTCCTTCAGTATGATCTGATTGGACAAACGGTATCTAGTGAGACAATTAAATCTAACACAGGTAAGCATTTGACCAATGCATGGATGTAATCCTGCATGGTGACTCCAGTGCACATTTTCAAAATATCTATTTCTTTTTCTTCTGCATTATCCATCCTTAGCTAAACTTGTTATTTTAAAGTGATGAGTAGCTTCCTTTAAAATTGATTTTGCAACCATGTGCATATAAAGATTTGTGTAGCCTTGGAGTGAGTAGTTTTGTATGTATATGACACAAAGAACCCCGCAGAAAACAATGAGCTGATGCATCTATCATCTGCTGATTGAGTCGCTTTGTCATACATTGAAAAAATGTCTTCACTTGTTTTCTTCCCACCCATATTAATTTAAAGATCTGCAAGATTTATTTCCAGCTGCATTCTTTCTGCACACTGTCAACAGCAATAATCCTGATATACCTGTCTTCCAACAGGTGAATACGTAATAATGACAGTTTATTTCCACTTGCAAAGGAAGATGGGCTATTTTATGATACAGATCTATACTCCTTGTATTATGACGGTCATACTCTCCCAGGTGTCTTTCTGGATTAATAAGGAGTCTGTTCCGGCCAGAACTGTCTTTGGTATGCTTCACTCTTTGGGCTCTACTTTCTGTCATCCTCCAGCTCACATTGCTTGTGTATTTTACGGGAACATTCACACCAGTGCACTTTTTCAACCCACAAAGGAAATAAACTCCTATCTCGTTTAGACACATGTATCATATAAAATGACCCTCATCTTATCTCACGTTGTGTGGCGAATCAACAATAGATTAGTCTCAGCAAGAATTCTGGCTGGTTTCCTGTGACTTTGACGTGCCCTATTTAGGAGAGTTGTCTTTTGGTTGGTTTGTTTTGTTTTTTAAACTCAATTTGCTTTTTCATAACTAAAAAAAGAAAGCAGAAAATTAAAAACTGACAAGTAAAGCAATGAAAAAAAGGCTAAGATATTGAACCCACAGATACGTAAATTATATCTCACTTTTATTAGGTTGGATCTTAAAAAAATTTGCCATTTTTTAGGTCTAAAAATAGTTAAATATCACCAGTTTCCCCATTGTTCAACCTAAATATTTAGTTACATTTATGATGTATAGAATCACTACTAGTGTGATGGAACAAAATGAAGTAAAAGAGCTATAACAGAAAAATATCATCTGTAACAAAATCCAGTATTTTTCTCAGTTTTCCTGATTATAAATTTATTAGTTCATAGGGAAGACCTGAGTTTAATTGAAATCTCAGATGAATTTTGACTTTTTAATTTACCATACTAAAATAGATCTCTTTTTGCAAGTTATAAAAGAATATTTATATAATGATGTTTACCATCTTTGAATTATATAAATCCCCCAAGACAGAAAACTGCTGGCAGATGAGTCATGAAATTATTTTCTCATGATTAAATATTTTATCTTAAAACCAAGCTAGAAATGAAAAAATTTCAGAAATCTAATTTATATTTATTATTCACAATGCGTAGACTTATTAAATAATTTGATCAGAAGTTCAAAGTTTTATTAGTTATGTAATAATTTGCTATTATTATATTATAATATATTATTATTAATAATACACATCACCACACTAGGTTTTGAAGGAAACCAAAATGTGAATGCCTATGATAACTGTGAACAATTAAAAATCATAAAATAATAACAAAAAATACATTTGTAACAAAAATCCTCTCTACCAGCATGGTCCCATTTGATCTTGTTATTGGATTGCAAATGCTAATAGTGCATTTCTCATTCTGTTTCATTCTAGGGATCACCACTGTCTTAACCATGACCACTCTAAGCATCAGTGCCAGGCACTCCTTGCCAAAAGTGTCTTATGCGACCGCCATGGATTGGTTTATAGCTGTTTGCTTTGCTTTTGTCTTCTCTGCCCTTATTGAGTTCGCAGCTGTCAACTACTTTACCAATCTTCAGACACAGAAGGCCAAAAGGAAGGCACAGTTTGCAGCCTCACCCCCAGTGACAATATCAAAAGCGACTGAACCCTTGGAAGCTGAGATTGTTTTGGTAATTGTTTACTTTTCTAATGTTAGCTACCATATAGGAAAAGGCAGCCGAAATAGTTACCACAAACAGTTAGATAGTCCAAAAGTAATATTAGTGGGGCATGAGTTACATAACTTTGGTTCCAAGGCCAACTTCTTCTCCAGCTTCACAGAAAAAAGCCAAGCAACAACCCTTCATTTATCTTTGCTCTAAACTTTTGGTATTCCTCATTCATCATCCTCACTAATACTGGCAGATTGCAAGCTCTCAGAGGAGACAGAAAATTCTTAGCCTTTAGATGTTTCCTTTGAACAGGTTCTGTTATACCGACTAGGGAGAATAAAGTTAAAAAAAAAAAGTTCCTAATGAGGTTTCAGAGTCTGAAGGAAACAAACAGGGACTCCTATGGACAATTTCTGTTAGAAATCCACTTGCTGCTTTATTTCAGGAGGGCAAGTTGTGTATATTAGGTTCTATGAATGCTGAGTCATAAGCCAAGTTTTTGACTCATGTGAAAACATTCTCATGTTCACATTCATGTTATATGTATATAATATACATATTATTATGTATATTAATGTGTTTTTTTGAGACACAATCAGTGAGAAATACCTATAAAATTAAGTTTAGATTTGCTGTGGCTAAGCTCTGGTCCCCAAAGTTTTTTTGAATAAAAAATAAATGTTAGCATTAATAATTCAAGGGTCTTAAATGTGCCCCCAAATTTCAATTTCACATATGAATAAATTCTCACAATTAAGTTGCATGTACTTTTTAAAAAATGGATTATAGAACTGATTGACAAGTGTACATTTTTATTTCAAAACAAACTTTAAACAGTAGCTCTTGAAAAGAGGAAAATTTTGCTCTACAAAATCAAGTAACGCAGACACTTTGAACTGAAAATTTCTTTATAACTGATCAATTCTCATGACTATTTCCAAATCGCAAAACCACATACAGCCCAGTTAATTCTTGGTTAAATTTTATGATAAAAATTATAAAACTATGTGTGTTTTACTTTCCAAATACTCAGATGTTTATTGGCTTTAAAAGATAATTTTGTATTGAAACTTTTCTCTTTGATAAACTTAGAAACTTGTTTGAGAATTTACATTTTCTCTAAAGGATAAGACCAGTCCCATGATAAGTGGCAATATGTAATTTAAAGACTTTTTTTTTCTTGAGTTAGACCTTGTTTTAAAAAAAAAAAGTTTGCCATCCAGTAATCTGGTCCAATTACACTTACAAATAAAAAGCAGAGCCTCAGAGAAGGAAAACATCGGGCACTAGTTGGTAGAAAAACTAGGAATTGATTCCAGAACTCCTAATATCCACAGATTTACAGAGGCTGAGGCCCTAACCTCCCCAACACTTTTTCAAAGACTGAAATATAATAGAGTGCGTACCACTGGGTGAAAGATTCTCTGTATGTAGGTAAGGTTATTCCCAAAATTCTTCCCTTAATTTAATGATGTTTTCTTATATATGGTGTGTGCTTTGAAAGTTCACAAAAATATAAATTTTGTAACAAAAATATGTTAAAGACCCAGTTCAAAAGACTTGAAAATTATATTTTTCAGAAAAGATAAATTCAAAATATTTTTTAGAATTATTTTGTGTGTAAAAATAAGTGATTATGTTACAACCTATCTGTACTTACATAGGTATATAATTGACATATTGTCCAAAGGTCATATATTATCTTAACATATAGCTGGAAAGGAAGAAGAATTAATATTTATCATAATTCCATTTAACAGTTTCTTATTTGAGAAACACAGTAAAAATAAAAAGAGAAATTCATGACAAAGAAGGTAAGAAAAGTGATTTTGAATATAGTCACTGATCTGATATTGAGACAAAAAGAAAGACCAACTTCCTTACTTCAACTCTTTTAAAATATATATTACTGGGCTTCCCTGGTGGCGCAGTGGTTGAGAGTCCACCTGCCAATGCAGGGGACACGGGTTCGGGTTCGTGCCCCGGTGTGGGAGGATCCCACGTGCCGCGGAGCGGCTGGGCCCATGAGTCATGGACGCTGAGCCTGCGCGTCTAGAGCCTGTGCTCCGAAAAAAAAATAAAATATATATTACTAAGAAGAATATGATTTCAAATCCTTAGAGAAAGCATAGTTATCATTCCCTGAGTCCATTATTTTAAAGGTATAATTTATTAATAAGATGGAATTTAAGATCTCAGGTCTTCATGTAAACTATCTTCTAATAGTTCTAAAATAATAACATATAATGAGCAGGTCCTTTGGGAAGCTGGATAAAAAATTGCATTTAAATCATCTCAAAGTAGTTTTTTCCTTGCAAGTTGACTTTTCTCCCTACAAAAAATTATATTTCTAAACCTGGCTCCACTTAAAATATTCCAAGGCAATGAAAAGGAGAATTTTGTTTCTGAAAGGCTAAGTCAAAGTTGAAAAATGAAAAAAAAGTAACCAAACCTAACAATATTAACCTTGTAGGCATCAAAAAATATAAATGATTACAAAGAACATGTACAGTTTCATTTATTTATGTCAAAACTTGGCTATTGCCTTATATAATATAGAGGAACAAACATAAATTACACATTTTGAATTTATACAGCACAATGGTATATTATGATTGCAAGGTTATTTTTTCTTTCAAATACCATGACATTTTAAAATGCCTATTCAGTTGTAATCAAAATAACATTACTTGAGTAAGTTGGACATTGAAATAGCAAACCAATGTGGTAAAGTTGAAATGAGATTAAGTGCTTGGATATTTCATGTGATTCTAAGTTGTATGTTTTAATATGCACATTGCTTTTCACAGGAAACTGCTTAGAATGAATGTGAAAACTTTATCACTTTGAATTTGACCTTGAAATTTATTATAATAATGACAAAAAAATTCAGGCATTTAAAGCCTAGTACTCACACCTGAAGAGACATCTAAAACTAAATCTTCAGAAGTGCTCTATAGACTATTAATCTTTCTTATTTTAAGGCATTTGGAAGTGGAGACTTTATATTTTTGGATTTTGAGAAGAAATTGTCCACAGTTTCTTTCCTGCTTATATGGTATCTTTCCATATTGTTTTTATTTGGTATGCTATTTTGGCTTTAGAGAGTTATTCCTGTATTTATGTTTCAGAGCTTATTATGTGTCTGGGGTACACTTATTTTATATATAAGACCAAGTTTAGACTTTGATCTCTTTCTGGATGTTTTGCTAGTTTTCTTGTTATTTTAAAAATCTAAGCCCTCACCACTATGTTCCTAAGAATGAATCCCTTGGCCCCCCACCCATCAATACACCCAATGTGGCTTTTCTTTTTCACAGAACGTGTGATGTTCTTGGTAAATTATCTACAAACTAAGTTGACCAAAATTTAATTGGTCAAGATAATAACTATATTTATACCGATTATGTTACTTTTTCTTTTCACCTGACACCAATTTATTGAGTACCTATGTGCTCATCAAATTATTCATACCATAAGCCTTTTATTTGTTAAGTGCTTTTTTGCCAGACCCTTTGTAGAATGCTGAAGCTACCTTAGTAAGTGACATCAGTAGGGCCTCTTCCATCATCGAGCTGCCTGTTGAGCAGGAAGAGAGGAAACTACTCAAGGAGCCATGACAATATACTGTGATAAAGGCTGTGGTTAGACATGTATAGAAGGCTGAAAAAAAGCCATGAGAGAGTACCTAACTCAGTCTGGAGGGGTGATTGTGGAGGAAGTGATGCCTATGCAGAGAAAAGAAAGATGAGCCTGGCCCTGCTCTAGAAACTCTAAGTCAGTTGTTAGAAACTTGGGCACAGAGAGGGAAATAAGACGTAATGTCCTTTCTGGACTCTTTCCAAGGTTGGAACGTCTGCTGGGCCATTACTATGTTGCCCTTCACCTGTGTAGAAAAATATGAATCATAGCATACTGAAAGATTTACCTCCCCTGTTCCAAATCGTGCTAAGATTTCTTTCAGTACTACCATTACTCCAAAGAATTAACAGTTGAATTAAGACCATCAGAGACTCTGAGCACCAGAAAGATCATGATGTCCCTTCCCCATGGTAGCGCCGTCATATGACTTATGGAGAGGGTGGGGTGGATTAGATGAGAGGTGTAGGTGGTTGGCTCTTTCCCTCTACCTTCCATCAAATCGCCATCCAATATTCCTCTTTGCACCCTCCAAACATTCCAGTGTGGTTTTTAGACATGCCACTAGCACCACTGACCCACAAGATTGCTACCAATAAGCTGCTTCTCTGCAGGCATTGTCTCCGCTCCTCAATTCTACCAGCTGTAAAATAAATGTAAGGACATTTGACAGAGATTATTTTCTCCATAATGATTAATATGTAGCTTAAAAAATGTCAAATAGGGCTTCCCTGGTGGCGCAGTGGTTGAGAGTCCGCCTGCCGATGCAGGGGACACGGGTTCATGCCCCGGTCTGGGAAGATCCCACATGCCGCGGAGCGGCTGGGCCCATGAGCCATGACCGCTGAGCCTGCATGTTCAGAGCCTGTGCTCTGCAACGGGAGAGGCCACAACAGTGAGAGGCCCGCGTACCGCAAAAAAAAAAAAAAAAAAAAAAAAAAGTCAAATAATAAATGTTTTCAAAAATATTTTCTCTTGTTTTTGGTGCCCCTGTTCGCTGGTTCTAAAAGCAGATACTTTGTTTGTCCCTTGAGTAATGCAGCCCTGGTTAGAATATTTCTCCTAAGAGGTAACCCGTTGCCCCCTCTTCTTTAATATATTAGACTCACTAAATGCTGTATCAGAATTGCTCCAAGTACTTCCCAAATGCCTCATCCCTATACCAAATAACTGATTGTCACAAAGTCCAGTTCGACTCCAAGTACCTTTGCAATATGGCGTTACTTAAAACAAAACAGTGCTCTAAAAATACCCAAAGCAGGATGACACTGAACAGCAGGGGAGCCCCGGAAAAATTCAAAACCACAGGCGTTCCACTCAAAACAGTGACAGCCCCAAGCTGAGCCCTCATCTGGACTCTGACAAAAGCCTATTTTACCATCAGCTGAAGCTGCTGAGCTTACAGTAGAGCAGGCGGGATCTTACACAAACCTGTAGCTTGAATGGTTTGCAATATTGGCTTTCTTTTCATTTCAGAAATTCAGTGTGATTCTTCTAAATTTTAGGTGTCCGGTCTCCTACACTGCCGATTCTCAATTATCCAGGAGCTGATTATCCAGCGTGTGGGTTAGCCAGCCCTCTGGCATTTCCTTGAGCACCTTGTATTTGCTGCCTGCTAGAAATCCCCCAGCCATCATTGGGCAATGAGACAGTGTAATTCTAAACCAGTGAAGCTCAATGGTGGGTGAATTTTCCCCCAGAGGACATTTGTCAAGGAACAAGGATATTTTTGGTTGTCAAAACTCCGAGGAGGTGGGTGCTACAGGCATCTTGTGGATAGAGGACAGGGATGCTGCTCAACACCCCATGATGTACAGGACAGTTCCCACAACTAAGAAGTATCAGTATATCAGTAGCTTCGTGGTTGAGAAACCATGCCCTAAACCCTAAAGCTGATGGAAAGAAAAAGTAATATTTACTAAGAGTATGATCTCAGGCATCTGAGACGGATTGAGTGAGGTATTGCACTTAGTACTTGTGTGAGCTTTCTGCTTACACCTTCATTTGCTCATCTCTGAAATGAAAATATTTTTACATGATAGATTCTTCCTAGGAATAAGCAAAATAATGCATGCAAAGTGCCATGTAGTGCTTGTTAATGGTAAGCATTTAGATATGGTAACTATAATATAATGTAATATGAACAATATGCTAAAACATAGTGTAAAATAATCATAAAACGTTTTGTTCCCTTCTCTTTGCCTGACTACTCTAAAAAGTCTTGGGAAATGCTTAGATTTTCATTCATTTGTTGATTTGGCATATGTTTATTAAGCGTTCACTGTGTTCTGTGCACTGGCTAGGCACCGTGGAACACTTACACGTGAGAATAATATGCCCTCTACCACTAAGGCAATTTCATGTCAGGAAAGGGGATAAAGCACAACAGAAATAATACAGGGAAGAGGTGATGACAGCAGAGAGTTGTAACAGTTAGGTAGGCAGAAATATGTACAGAGAAAAGACACATTTCCTTTCTCAAGTTCTTAAAGACAAGAAGAAAACCTTACAGCTGAAACAGTAATTGTCCCTAACTTTCTTTTTTTCTTTTTTTTAATTTTCTTTTTTTTATTGAAGTATAGTTGATTTCAATGTAAGCTCAGGGAGAGCCAGTGACTCCTAAGGCATGTCTAAGTCATACAGCAGCTAAGTAGTATCTATGGAATTGCAGTCTAGGGCTTTCTGACTCTGCTGCCCTCTTAACTCCTAAGCAACCCTCCATAGAGATTGTCTGGGGAAGCAGATGAGGAAAAGAGGAATCCTACTGTATGAGACCTTTAATTCCAGGCTAATGCCATTGTGCATAAGTTTTTCATGCTGTTAGGTGGTGAATGATGTTGCTTAACTCTGGACAAGGGTTGTTCAGCAATCTTCATTAAGTCATTTGTGACACTGTGACAATGCCAAGAGATTGACAAATTTTCCCAACATCTCCAAAAGAGAGAGAGAGGTAAAACAATGCCTTACATTTTTTTGTGCTAGATTATGGTTTACAAACACTTTTTCATCTCAGTGAACTTATTCATGTCTGCCCTCTTTCTCCCTAATAAAGGAAGAAACATAGGCGTCAGACAGACAATGCATGCTATTAAAAATCAAGACGTGTTTAGAAAGAAAATCTGCTCTAAAACCTTGCCCTCTTTTCTTTCCATTATGATCCTTAGAAGATTTACTAGAGTAAAGTATTTTAATGTTCCTTATATCTGGGAGGAGGAGAGCTCTTTCTGAAGAATTTAACAGTGACAAATTTTGCTCTTTCAGGTGGGGAATATTTTAATAACATATATAATATTTGAAAATTCAAATCAGAGTTTGAGAAACATGGTAGAAAGCTCTTGGCAGACAATGCTATGTTTATTCTCTAATACAGGTAGCATGCATTGAGACCAAAATACCACTACTCTGGTCCTATCCACACACTATCTAGTGACCCTGGGCACAGTAGTCCTGGGTTGTTACATATTTTTAATAGAAAATGTCACTTATTTCCTATTCAAGATCAGTAGACTTGGCACTCTTCTATTTTAAATTCTCTTCTACCTCCAATACCTATGATTTATTTAATTCTGTCCAGAGTGCCTAGCCTAATACTGGGTCAACAGATAATAAATAAAGATATTCTTTGCTTGAACTTCACCATGGTCATGTCAAATCAGACTTCATACTGATTTATTTTTGCTTTTGGTAAAGAAACAGATTTTCCCATGGCCCCTAAAAGCACAGTGGGCTTGAACTCTCTGTGATGACTATTATAGATACTGGGCAAACTTCCATGACAAATCAAAAGCAAAATTCAGGATGGGAGTATAGAGAGGAGGGGTTCTCGGGGTTGTTGTTTCCCGCAGTTCAAATGTCACCACGTCGGTGGGTAATTCTGGTCCTGTGGCTCAACCAGCACAGGGGAGGTGACGGCCTCATCCTGTTGCTGGGGGGCTGCTGTCTAAAGCTCCAGGAGTCTGTGTCCATGTGAGTAACACACCCTGCCAGGCAGCAAAGTGGTGATTCTGCTGCCAAGGAGAAAACAAGGCAGTTTTACAAGAGCAGGGTTAATGTACAGCCAGGGTGTGAAGGCAGGGACCCAGCAAGGACAACCTGGCCACAAGGAGAGTGATTATTATAGGCCGTAGACAAGAAAAGGTAAGAATCAGAGGAAGCCCCCTAGTCTCCACCATTATGAAAGGAGTCTAAAGCAAATAGAATTAGAGTCTCTGAACCAGGCTCAATACTTTAAAGACGAGAAAATGCTGGGATGAAACAAGCAGTGAGATTGACCAAGGTGGTTTATTACGGGCTGTGAAACTATGGGCAAAGCAGTTCCCACATCTGGACCTCAGCCTTCTCATCTGTTACTTAATGCACTGAATATCCCTTTCAAGATTAGGATTGGTTGTCTTATGATTTCAGTGGAACAGAAAATCTCATGATAGAAAAGAACATATGACAATTCTGAGGTTAGTAAATATATCACTTTGGTAACTTAAGATGGAGGGAGACCAGTAGAGAAGCTCTGAATGGAAAGCAGAAAGCTCTCAATATAGAACTCTGGACCAAGAGGTAGTTGTATTTCAAGGGAAGAACAGTCATCCCACTCAATATAAGGGTATTTCTATTTTGTCACTCGCTTTTGATGTACGTGAGCACCTTTATATTTTTTTGCTGTTGTTGATACCTCAGTTGGTTCAAATTTATGAATGGTAAAGATTAGGCTGTAGGCTGGGAATGTGTCTAGAAGAATGATACCATTTAGCCAAGCTGTTATTTTCTTGTATTGAGTAATTGCCCACACATTCCAAAGTGAAATTTCCTCTCATTGCCCATACCCATTGCCCTATAGGTTTATGTATAACTGGGGTGGTGGGTGGATAAGCCCTTATAACCTGGCTTAGCTCCTAATGGTACAACACTCAACACAGTTTCTGGGGCATGGAACATGCTTAGCATCAATTGCTGATGTATTAAATTATAGGATGTTGGATGTTAGCAGATTGATGTTTTTAAAATTTGTTTTACCACTTTCTTGGAAAAGTAGCACCATCAATTACTATCAAGAATTTGCTGATATTTTAACTTATATAGTAAGTAGTCAGTAACTATCTGTCAATGATGAAAAAATGAATGATTAAGTGATGTCTATTCTTTTACCTAGGCTGAATATATATGTATCTTTTCCTCTACAGCATCCTGATTCCAAGTACCATCTGAAGAAAAGAATCACCTCTCTGACATTGCCAATAGTTCCATCCCCCAAGGCCAGCACAGTCCTCACAAGAGCTCCCATCTTACAGTCAACACCTGTCACCCCCCCACCTCTGTCTCCTACTTTTGGGGGTACCAGTAAAATAGACCAGTATTCTCGGATTCTCTTCCCAGTTGCATTTGCAGGATTCAACCTTGTATACTGGATAGTTTATCTTTCCAAAGACACGATGGAGGTGAGCAGCAATGTTGAGTAGCTTGCAGCCGTAATAACCTGTATCCTGTGAGTTCTCATTTTCTGAATGTTTAAAAATAGCAATGAGACTTGTATAGATGCTTTTCTGAACATGAAATCGAAATTGAAAATCTCTAACACATAGCTTTGAGTAAGCATGTATGGGCAAGAAAAGCAATAATGTTACTCCTCAAAATTGGAAGGTGAAGGTTGCTGAAAAATATGACTTTTCTGCACATTAGAGAAAATTTTATAAAAGGATAAAATGGATTCAAGATGAATTTGCCATTCTTTGTCCTTCATTATTCAATATTTTAATTGTGAATATTGTGAATATCATTTACCACAAAGCAAATAAAAATAAGAAATGCTGACACTTCCAAAGGCTGCCTTAAAATGTTTATTTTGGCTTAGTTCTCAAAAGAACAAAATATAAATAGTCTAAATAATCATCAGTACCTTAATACCAGCATGTTGGAGGCCTTTATGCTAGTAAAATGGCTTTCAGTGACATTGTAAAGCCTGTATTGAGCTTAGCCATTTGTTTTTAACCTTGCTGCGCTATTTTACCGCAATAAAATATGGTGTTTGCATACATATGAATTATACATAGATCATAAATTATATATGCATTTGTACATAGCTTTAGTTGGACTGCAGTACAATGTTGTTTTACCTCATTAAGCTCTCCTTTTAAAATAATATGCTCATTCATAATTCCATGAACTGGTAGAAGGCTTGTATATTATGACTGTTCTTATATCTCATATTCTTTACCTTTCTAAGTGTATCACTAAACAAAACAACAATAAACATGGTTCTCTGGGTCTGTTTAATAAAGCTCAGAAGTTTCCTTAAGTATGGGGAAATGAAGTGGTTACCTCCCCAGTGTTAGTGTCCCTGGGGATTCTGAGAGATAGAAGGTATGGGACAGCCAGGCTTGGTGACCCAGCTCTAAAAAAAGATGTGAATTTGTATTCAAATAGTCAATCCTGCTAGAAAACAATAGAACAACATCTTCAAAATGCTGAGGGAAAATGATTTTCAACCCAGAATTCTGTAACCAGCAAAATAAAGAGAGAGGATATATTAAAAAAGTCAATCCTTCATCTCTTTTCTGCTCACTCAACACACTTTCTGTTATAAGATGAATGGGGTCTGAGGATCTAATGTATAACTTGGTGACTACAGTTGATGACACTGTATTGTGTAATTGAAATTGGCTAAGAGAGCAGAAATTAAATGTTCTCACCAAAAAGAAAAAAAAAAAGTAAATACGTGAAATGATGGATGTGTTAATTAACTCGATGGAGGGGATCATTCCACAATGTATACATATATTTAAATCCTCACATTGTACACGTTAAATATCTTGCAATTTTATTTATCAGCTGTACTTCGATCAAGCTGAAAAAATGAATGAAACTATTTTTCTCCCTTTCTACTATTCCAACTCTTTCTGAGGCTAACTCTACCCATGTTTCTCCCACACAGAATGGTATTAGGGAAACAGGAACTAGGAGTGGGAGAAAGCATGTGGTGTGGTTTGTGCAAATCAATAAACCCCTCATGAGTTGTAGCTGGGTCTTAAACATCATTGAGATCAGCCAGAGCTCTGAACCCAGAAAGAAATATTCTGGAATTACTACCTCTTGCCTTTATCCAGGAAAATACAAAAAAATTCTACAGCCAAACAAATTAGAGTTTAATTGAAATAGCTCTCTACCAAGAGTGAGGAAGTTGAGATATCCATCTAACTTCCCTATTAATTAGCTCATAACAAAATCACTTAGCCTCTGGAGGACATAGTTCTAGTCTCACCTATAGGACGAGGGGGATGGAATGGACACCCTCTGAAGGTGCTTCCATTTTGAACAGCTTATATTTGTTTCATTACTATCTGGCCTCTCCCGTTGCGGAGCATAGGCTCCGGACGCGCAGGCCCAGTGGCCATGGCTCACGGGCCCAGCCGCTCTGCGGCATGTGGGATCTTCCCGGACCGGGGCACAAACCCGTGTCCCCTGCATCGGCAGGCGGACTCTCAACCACTGCGCCACCAGGGAAGCCCCATTACTATTCTTTTCTATCTAGCTTAAGTCATTATACAAGGCCTGCTCCTGTTTTTGAGAGTACATTAAATAATTAAATGCTACGTAGGTGTTAATCACATTATATCCTATGTTACATTTAATCTTCTTCACAAACCTGTAAAGTATATACTGCTGTTATCTCCATTTAAAGATAAGAAACCAAGGCACAGTGAAGATGAGTAATTTTGTTCAAAATCAAGGGGCACTCAAGTGTTATAGCTGAGAGCCATACCTAGGCAGTGTGAATACATAGCTTGTTCACTTAACCATAACCATACAATGCAAGTCTATTCTGTAATCCCCTCCAGAGTTCTCTTGCCTTGTCTTTCGTTTCCTGTAATAACTTTCCTTGTATCCTGACCTGCCTCAGCATTTATTCTACATTTCACTGCAAAGCACATTACTGTCAGTCAACATCCATACTTGGAGCTGAAACAGATAAGTAAAACCCACTAAAATCATTACATATTATAGGCATTAGATTTCTCCTCAATTTTTTCAAGGGATCTTGAAAAAATCTGCAAAACTTTTGAACTGCTAAGGATTCTAGAGAATACTATTTCTCAGTGTATATCATGGAGTGGTAACAGAGGTTAACTGAAAATAGAACGGTTTCAGAGTTAAAAATTTTTAACAGAGTTAAAGTGTTTTAACTCTGTTAAAACATTTTAACAGTTAAAAAATTTGAGGGGAGATGCTGAGCCAAAGCAAAATACACTTCTTTTCTGCTGGAGTTCTCAGAGCCTTTATTGTGCTTATGTGCATTGTGATTCTCTCATAGTTTGCTAGAGTATTTAACATTTCCCAAATCCACATGGCCATAAATATTATTTTGCAAGGAGGAAATGCTGGAACTAGCATTCCCCAGAAAACAATTTGGGAAAGACCACCTTGGTATTATTTATACTATCCCTTCTGTCCCCCCACCAACTAAACAGATAAGGGATTGAGTCTCTGAATGGGCATACAGCTCTTAGAGACCAAATTAGGACTGCATAAAATAAAAACCAGACAAGGTATTTCAATAGAGAGAATTTAATACAGAATGAACTATTAAATGAGCAACACAGAGATAGTAACTGCAGGAGTCAGACACCAAAAGGAAGATGACAGGGTTAACAGAACCTAAAAACTTGTGCAAGTGGCCTTTTAGAGCTGGATTTAATCATCTGTAGAGAGGGCATCACCTGGATGGGGTTAGTCTTAGCTCAGCAGCTCAGAGGAAAGAACCCCAGAGCTGGGAATCAGACCTCCAAGGACAGGGTACCACCCGGCTGATATGAGTATCACAGGTAGTCAGAGCAGGGTCTCCTCAGACCTGGGTCTTAGACCTCTGAGGTCTGCCCACATGCTGCTAGCATCTCAGGAGCTTGAGGGACGACACATACATTTGAGATCAGACTTGCAGGGAGGAAGGGCTGCTTGGCTGAACCTGCTATATCTTTGGGAGAGCAAAACGAAGCTGGTTCTGGGAGAACCGAAAACTGGAGACTGGAATCAACTGTCATTTCAAGGTGAAGGGTAACATTAAAAGGCAAAGCAAGACTATAACAGGGAGAATATTCCTTTCCCTTTTCACCTGATTTCTAGTCTCTCTTGAGTCCCTCCTATTGGAAGAACCTGACAGAAATCCTAGTGGCAGAGAAGAAATGAAAATTAAGGAGTTCAGCCAGAGCATCACAAAATAGAGTATAGAAGGTTGGATTTGGAGCTGACAGAAAAATGCTTAACAATTGAAATAATTCACTCCTCTGGTTATCTGGTACCATATACACACCTCTGTACATACTTATACTGTTTCACAATCATAAGATCCAATTACTCTTCATACAAACAAAAATACTCTCTTCGTTAGTCCAAAAAGGAGATACACAAAATGCAAACAGCCACTGTGTTCATTTCTAGGTAACAATCGCAGCAACCATTTCTGATGATATTTAATCTTCCATTACAATCAGAGTCCCACCTGAATATTGTTTCCTAAAAACTCAATTGTAAGCCTATCTATGAGAAACTACCTTTATATAAAACAGTAAGGGGATAGGAGAAAGGAGGTCAAAAGAAAACATATAATATATACAAATATTAATATGTCTAAATGTCTATGTGGTCTTTATGGATAGGAAGAGCTATATCTATCTCTGTGAAAATAATAGCAGCAAGAAATAAACTATGCATAGCTCCTGTAGTCCCCATTTCTGTAATTAGTCACATGACTGTAGTAGATATAAATAACTTCCTTTTTCTACTATCCGTTTCTCTCAGTCAGCATCCCAGCTGGTTGATTTGGAGTTCTTTATCACACAGAATTACTGAAGGGTCTTAATCCAACAGCAGGATAGTTTTCTCACATCCAGGAAGGTAGATTTCTTCCACTACTAAGAAATTTTAGCCTTGGAGTTCTAAGATTCTCAGCATTGTTCAAGTCCCCTCAGATGTCACCATACAAGTTTCAGTCTCACTTTCCCAATTAATATCCTCGCTTTTTCATGAGAGACATGGCAAGTGTAAGATTTTGATTTCCATTGTAATTCTGCAATCAGCACAATTAAAATATGCATCTACCTTTTAAAAGAAACCAGCCCTGCACTATAAGAAAAAGAGATTCTTTCGAGTGTTATAGAAGCTCTTCTGTTCTCTATTTAATCCTCTACTGAGGATTAAAAGCCCTGAGTTTATACATTTCTGTCTGTAGATTCTCCAGTGCAGTTAGAAGAGGCATCTCACCCACAGTTCTTGTAGTCATCATGATTACTATAAGAATTAAGGATTGAAGACACTGGGTTCTCAGGATATTTCATTATAATCCATAAGAAGTGATCATTTAAGTTAATTGTAATATGACTTTATATTATGAATTACTAGTATCTCATTTCCCACTGGAAAGGAGATCAGTAGTTCATCAGAGGACACGGACATGACCAAATAATTCTCAGAATCTTCTGGTATCAAGTAAAGTTCAGATAGAGAAACAGCTACCATCCTTAGGACTGGGGTAAAATGAAAAAGGGCTAGTTATCATCTTAGGGGAAGATTCCCAAGGAGCTGGGGCTCAGATCTTTAAGAAGGGGTCAATGCCAGGGGAGTGATGAGGCTATTCCTGGCAATGCAGTAAGAATCAAGTAGAGGTCAAAGTAGAGGGTCAAGTATGAGGACGCTCCTTATGCAAGAAGAGGCTTAAGAAGGAATGAAGAAGTCCCTTCCTACTTTTTCCTTCTGCCTTCTCATCTCCCTATACTGCCTCCTGTTCTCAGAACTCAGTAGGAAGCATTTTAAAAGGAGAAATGAAAACTGTGGAGTTTAGTGTCACTGTTGTCAAGTACAGAAGGGTGGATTTGCAACTAAGAGACAGTAGCTTAAGCACAAACACAGACTGAGACATAAACTATTCTGGCATCCAGTGTAAGCTCTTGAAAATTCTTCCTTAATGGTTGAATTCCAAAAGCCATAATGAGCTGGTGGGGGAGCCATACAGGAGCAGGGAGATTTGTTATTAGAAACCACTTACTAGTAAAAGCCCATTTCCATGTGTTATAATCAGATGACATATGTTATACATGTAAATTGCCCAGAAGAGTAACTGGCATATACAAAGCACCATAATAAGTGATTGCTTAGAGTAGTAATAGTATCATCATCATAGCATCTTACTATAGGTTAGTATTAAGCATTGATTTGCAATTGATAAAATTAAGGTTAAAAACATTTTATGTCAAGTTATGAAATGTATAATTACGAACTTCCTGATAACAGATTTTAGCTGGTACAAAAATAAAATGTATGTTATCACACCAAAAACAAAACAAAGCCACAAATTACTGTTGAAAAGTCTGAGTGATGCCCCAAAGGGTACATTTTCAAAGAGCTTCCTACAAAGTTTGGCTATTTGATTATGTGTTATGGTTTAATAATGTTCTTAACCCACGATTTTGGCAGTCTTATGCTTTCTGTCCCAGAAAAATCGATGACAATTATTGTCTTAAATCCTCCAGAACCTGAGCTACATTCATCTTTCTGACAGCATGTGTTCGTGAGCACGTGGGCAAATATTGGGGGGAAACAAGAGATTAGCATTATGATAACATAATTTCCCTTGGAACGGCAATTCTTGCAGACTAGATGACTTATGTAGAGTCAGAAAGACAATATATAAATACTTTTCTTACATTTCTTAAATTAATTTGCTTGTTTCTCAATTAATACCAAATGAATTGACAGACTACTTTCTTTAACTTTTACGTTTTAGTCTAATTCAACACATTAACATCTCCTAATTTAGTTACCATTCTTGGATTATTATTATTATTTTTTTGGTGGTGATGGTTGATGGTCATTAATTCATTCTCAATGTCTACTTTTCACATTTATCCAAATGCTAATGCAACAATGTCTCACATTTATCGTAGTTCACTTTTCTTGGGATTTCAATTTTTCAGAAAACGAATAACCTGATGCTCAGCCCAGAATTCCTCTCAACTCCCACTACCATCCACAGCTATGAAATAGTCAACATAAATAAACCAAAATAAAGGTACTGAAAGGCAAGTGTTTTACTCACAGCAGAGTCACTCCACCCTCACTCAAAGCTTACACATTTATATTTTAAACCTACGTCACACTGGTTAATTTGTTTCTTATCCCGATGTGGATAAGAGGAGTAAAATGTGGAGAAATAGGGGGGCATTAGAATCAGATAAACCAAAAGTAGAAATGACAGCAGATAGAAAGCAGTTAGAGAGTAGAATATAAAAATCAGTTTCAAAATTGTGGGCTCATTGGGTATCGGGGCACACAGCCCTCCATTATAAAGTAATGCCCCACTGCCCTGGTGCAAGTGCATTGGAACAGATTCCTGCACTAGGGGAGGTGAAACCGTGAACAAGTCAGTTACTTCTCTGGGCCTTTATTCCTACATCTTTATAATTGGGGGTCTGATTTTCAAAATCCTTTAACAACCTAAATTTCTATTATTTTATAACAATTTTAAAATGAGCTTTCCATGACCTCCATTTAAAATGTCAGAAGGGTATGTGACACCTTTTAAAATATTTCTCCCAAAAGCAGTTAAAGGAAGTAAAATGATTTGGTCTTAATAGTAGTAAATACTTGTTATTTAGCAGAAGTAGGACATTTTTATAAGTACTTACATGTATTTTTGATTTAATCATTACAACCATTCAGTGAAGTAGATTCTATTCATGCACATTGTGCCATTGAGGAAACTTAGGTTCACACAGGTGGTGTTAACTGCACAGTATCTCATGGTCAGACAGGATTCAAGATCCATTTTTGTCTTTTGCAGAACTTTATACTCCTAAGTATCACAGATAGGCTCCATGTACTTGCAAGGATGCTTCTGCTCTATTCCTGGGTCACAGGTCACCAGCAAGTTTCTGGTTTGCAAAGGTAGACAAGTAATTTGTGCTATTCCAATTACAGCCTATTGATAAGGAGCATGGCCCCTGCCCCTGGCTAGATTCTGTGTTGTACCAAGTTACTGCAAGAACATTCAAGTGATTAAATATGATTCCCACTGCTGTGCCCCCATATGGCTTGAATACCAACTTATCAGCAAGAGATTGCTGATACATGGAGAGATTTCTCTTCTTTTTTGAATATGACTAATTATCCATTGATTTATATTTTTAAAAATTTGTCATTTCTGTGTATGTGAAGCAAACAAGTATGCACAAATTTCTTCCCATGACATCTTGACCAAAAGTAAAGTCCCCTTTCTCTAACAATGGAAATAACATGGAAGAGGCTACGGCTCACAGGAGAGAACATGGACTGTGAAGGCTCTCTGGGACAGCTAGACATTTTAAAACATACCATCTTAGGTAACTTACTGAAGCTCTCACAACCTCAGTGATGGGCTGCACCAAGCAGGCCTACAAGCCCTGTACTTGCCCATCCTCAAGACTGGAGAAAGAACCCGGAGTCGGTGAAAGAAACATCAGTGGTTTAATGGATGGAGGATCTTACATGTCTGAAGCAAGGTCCTGGAGTGACACCCCACTACGTGCTGCAGACAGTGGGCAGGACATGGTGGCAGTCTTCACTCCCAGGGGCAAGGGGAGGTTACCAGTTATAGGAGGAATTGACCTCAGGTTGTCTCATCCGTTACCAGGGAAAGTAGAAAAGAGGCACACCCCTCATGGCCCCTTTGATAAGCTATCATGGTGGAGATGTTCTGACCTAAATCACTAGCTGGGGTGGGGGCAATATTTAAGAAGGTCAGGAATGTGAATGGGGTGTAGGTGAAGCAGGCACTGGTCAGGCAGGGGATGTACTGAGACCAAGAGAACAGTCATCTTGGGTGGCCTGACCCTACACTCCACCCGTACAGACCCTGCAGGAGCCTTGCAATCTTGGTCTGCTCCTCTTCCCCATATCCCTGGGGTCAGGTATGTAGGGGGCACTGCAACCAGATATCACAAGTACCATACAGACAGCGAGCATCCAGAGAGCATCAGGAGTAAGATACCTAGTATGCTCAGAACACTCGTTCGCCAGGATGTGGGCAAATTTTAGAGCCGAGCACTTACCGAGTCAATGGAGAGGGAGTCAATGACAGCAGTGTCCTTACAAGTTATGAGGAAGGTAAGGCCACCCCTGGTTTTCACAAACCCAGAGCCACCCCCATGGGGTGGGGAAGGCGCCAGCTCTAAAAGAAACATTCTGGTGGCCTAGCCAGCAGTCAAACTACAGGTCTGCCCACCCCATGTTATGTTGAGTGCCATTAAGAGCTGGACCCATGAGGTCTTCCCTAACAAAAAACAGTTAATCCCACTAGTTGGGCTCATGTGTCCAGAAGCCAGCCTATTCCATTCCACACAGCATAGCCCAAGGGGGTTCATGGGCAGTCAGTTGTACAGCAACATTTATTGACAGGGATCCTTCTGACGTATTGGCATGTGGGACAGGAAGATGGTGAGAGTCTTTGTCCCCCACTGTCAGCCATCCCCACAGAGTCACATTAGCTGGGTCCATTTTTCATGAAAGTCCAGAGGAGGATGAAAACAGCTTCTCACCATAGACCCCACAATTAGAGTCATTTGGCAGTGAGGCCATGGTAGCTTCCCAATCCTTGAATACATTCCTCCACTCAGGCTAGGGATGATATGTAAGACATCTAACAGGTACAACACAGGGGAGATCACGACCACCAAACAAAATACAAGCAGTACTGGCATTCTGAGATAATACCACACCTGCTTGTGGTTTTTGTCCTGGTCTCCCATATAGTTCAGAAAAACTCAAGTTTTCAGTAATACAGCAATGTGTCCATAGGCCACAAAGCAGGCCACTCTGGTCAGTAAGGTTTAAGTTAAATCATGTATAAGCTAGAATGACTTCCCCATATCTCCATATGTGACAATGTTCCCATCATTTCCCCCTTTTGATTGCAAATCTTTTGATAGACCAAAGTATATGTCACTAGAAGCCAGGGTGAATGCCACCTGCCCTGGGTCCAGATTATGACCTTCTGTGCTTGACCTCCTTCATATTTGTCTAGTTATCCATGCTGGGGGAAAATGGATCAGATAATGTGGACAAGCTCAGAGGTATCTTAATGGGGAAACATTTTATAGGCTACACATTTTATCACTTATACTGAATTATTACACGAGCATTGTACATGTGCTTTCAGTGGCAGACTTAAAGTAAGAAGTCATACATCATGAGTAGTTATGCTCTGTGACAACTTCATTAGATAATTTTCTTTTCCTCCTGAACATCAGGGCATAAGTGAGGCTAATACAATAATTTTTATAAATCTAGACCTCAATCAACAGGAATAGAATTTCTTATCTACTGAAATATAACATTTTTCTCTCTAACAGTACTCTTATCACCACCAAACACAGCCAAATCAAGACTAATTTGTTTGCAAAATAAGTCTGGTCAATTGACCACATAGGCTCCTCCAAACTGGCTGAGGTAGAACTCCTCAGAAGGAATCTCAGACTGAATTCCCTAAAGCCTCTCAAGGCCAGGAAAGCCATGCCAAAGGCCTGCCATCAGGCTCTGCCTCGGTGGATTTCTCTCTGCTAGAGGTCCCCAAAATATAGAGATTCCCACACATGCCAGGAGACAGTTTTTCCCATCCACCTGATGAGGCTGCTCAGAACCCAAGAGTCTCCAATTTCTGAAGGGACCAGGCAGAGAGAAAAGAAAAATGTTTCCATTCTACCCACAGGTGTAGTTTACCAAATTGCTATAAGTTATAACTAACTTGAAGGAAGGGCTTCCCTATATCTGGAAAACACAGATCAAAACCAGTAATATTGGACTTCCCTGGTGGCGCAGTGGTTAAGAATCCGCCTGTCAGTGCAGGGGACATGGGTTCGAGCCCTAGTCTGGGAAGACCCCACATGTTGCGGAGCAACTGAGCAACTAAGCCCATGTACCACAACTACTGAGCCTGCGCTCTAGAGCCCGCGAGCCAAAACTACTGAGTCTGAGTGCCACAACTACTGAAGCCTGTGCGCCTAGAGCCCGTGCTCTGCAACAAGAGAAGCCACCCAATGAGAAGCCCGCGAACTGCAACAAGAGTAGCCCCCGCTCGCCGCAACTAGAGAAAAGACCGCGCACAGCAACAAAGACCCAAGGCAGCCAACAATAAAAATAAATTAATTAATTTTAAAAAACAAACAAAAAAACAGTAATGTTCCAGACAAAAAGCATAAAAATCATAACCATATTCACCAGTTCACTCAGTAACCAATCCTTTTTTTTAACTTTTTAGGAAGCCATCAGGCTTTCCATTAGGATTCTTTAATTTTTTACCCCATTCAATTGTATCATATAAAATTTATTAGAGACCTAAACTTGTCAAAATGTCCTTCCTATGTATCTTCTTGAAGATGAAGCACTTTTGCAAAAGCATCGGAGTACAACTGTCTATAAATGACAAAAGACTTAAAAAGGCAGAGTTAAACACCTAATCACAATAAAATAAAAATAAAGAAACTTGGTTACAATAACTAGAATTATGACTGATTATAATCAGAACCCTTAAAAACCTTAATATGTGGTAAAAACCAAGAAGCAAGTAATCGTGAATATCTGTCATACCAGCATTTCCTGATTGGAAAACTTATGCTTTAGTCTTCCTCTCCTAAGAAGGCAAGGGTAGGTAAACTTAGACCAGACCAGCAATTAATGTTCTAATATTTTATTCTATTTGAAATGACCCAGGTAATCAGTGAATTCTCTTCATTTAATTTAGTCGCAAATTACCAAAATCTGGAGAGACTACTTTAGACAGACGTTTCCCAAACATAATTATCCCTATAGAGTTTACCTACAAGCTCTTATTTCATTTACATCTCAAACGCATGAAAAAAGAAATACCAATTCCTTCTAGAAAGCTAACTTCCTCTAAGGGCATAAGCAAAAACCAGTTTTAGAATGTCAAAAGAGCCCCACCTTAGACATTTTCAGAGATTTCTTTTTTTTTTTTCAGTTTCTAAATAGCTAATTCATTTTCAACAAGTAACAGTAATAGACAATAATACAAATCATTCACTCACATTCACATGCCTCACTTTCAGAGGAACCAGTATCAGCATTCAAGTTAACCTTTGCCTTGGCAGTCAGCTCAGCCTCTGTGACCTTTCTTAACACAAAAAGCAACAGCCAGCCCATAACTGCGGCCACTTCTTTTTCCCCCACTGGAAAGGCAGCTAATATCTCCCCAACAGGCTATTGTGAGTTCTCTCTATTCCCTTGGCAGCACCTGTGCATCAAGGACAGCCACCACAGGGCCCACATATGTGGATGGCCACTCTGAGATTACCCCCTGCAACTTTCCAGCCACACGTTAGTGGATGGCCCACAGCCTTCCATCCCCTATCCTTGCTTCCTGACATCTCCGTGCTAAAGGGAGTCTCCTTAGTCTTCTGGCTGCTCCACCAATTTATGGGCTACACCACGCAGTCCTACAAGGCCTGTACCTGCCCAGCTTCAGGATGGAAAAAGAACCCAGAGTCGGCAGGCGACAGAGACATCAATGGTTTAGAGGAAGGTGGCACTTACTTGTTTGAAGCAAGGTCCTGCACAGCCCACCTTGTGCAGCAGACACAGGCAGCACTTGGCGTCAGTCTCTGCTCCTGGGGAGAGGGGGAGGTTACTAGTTATAGGGGGAATTGATGTCAGGTGGGCTCATCCATTACCCGGGAAACTAGCAGAGGGGCACGCCCCTCACCACCACTTTGATAAGCTATCAGGTGGAGATGTTCTGATCTGAAGGTTAGGACAATCACCAGCTGGGGCAGGGGCAGGTATGTAGGGAGGTCAGTCATGTGAGTAGGATGTAGGTGAAGCAGGTACTGGCTGAGCAAGGGATATACCAAGAGCAAGAAAACAACCATCTTGGGTGGTCTGATCATGCACTTGGTTTTCTCATAGAAAAACTGGTAATAATAATATCTCTTAGCTTGAAACGTTGTTGTGAAGTAAATGAGTATGTATGTAGAATAGCATCTGACATACCGTGTTTAAAAAACATGATGCTATTAGCTGCCTCAGAACTATCACTTAAGATCCTACTGATAATTGGAGACACCTGAAGGCTATTTCGTTCGGGCTCTATTTCTTTTCATTTCCCCAGTGCCTAGTGCAGTACCTTATGTCTTTTAGAGGCTGCATACATTTCTGAATGCATGTCATTTGCTTCTCTAAGGTTGTAATTTTTTTCATCTCTAATGGACCAAAAATATCAGCTTTGCCTACCTGAAAGGGTTATTATAGGCCATATAGTACACTAAATAGTTTGTTTTTATAAAATCTCTTAAGGAAGGTATTAAGACCTTTTCCCCACATTCTACAGGCAAGAAAAGAGCTCATATACCTTGCTCACAGTCAGCAAATAAAAGCAGAGCCGGAATTTGAATCCAGGTTTGTCTTATGTCTGAACCAGGATGATTTGTTGCTTGTCTCTCATGAGCTAGGTTATGAGAAAGGGCTTACACCCATATAAGGCATTTGTATGTGTTAGCAAGTTTGTAGCAGTGGCCTCTTAACAGCTAGTTCTCCTCAGTGAGTTATGTACTCTCCTTCCCTGTTTATAAGTCTATCCTGGATATTGAGAAGCAATATTTAGGGTAAATGAGGGGAGAGTACTCTTGCCAGTGCCACACAGATAATTCAAGTGGGTCAATTATCCAGTATGTGCATTATTCATATCCTTTCATCTTTCTAGTAATTGTCCAACTGCTGGCTCTTTTCTCAGTGTTAATAGCAAAAACACATTTAGATCAGGTCATTATGAAGTTAATTAACAGGCCATCTAAAAGTCATTTGGAGAAAAAGAAATACCAATATATGTGTACAATATCTACGAATTTAGTATCATCATTTTCACTTCCATGTTCCAATGTACTCATCTGTAAAATAAGAATACCAAAATTCTTTCACTATATTCATGAGGATTAAAATTTAAATGTACAGATCCCTCTACAGTGCCTGGTATATGTTCAAAGATCAATAAACTATAGCATATTGTGAATAGCATTAGGATAAAGGTTGAAGTTTTTGAAACCAAAATATCCATGGAATAATCAACGTCAAAGAAAATGTGGCTCGGGTTTCCCTGGTGGTGCAGTGGTTGAGAGTCTGCCTGCCGATACAGGGGACACGGGTTTGCGCCCCAGTCCGGGAAGATCCCACATGTCGTGGAGCAGCTGGGCCTGTGAGCCATGGCCACTGAGCCTGCGCATCCAGAGCCTGTGCTCTGCAACGGGAGAGGCCACAACAGTGAGAGGCCCGCGTACCGCAAAAAAAAAAAAAAAGAAAGAAAGAAAATGTGGCTCATTCTTCATATATTATGCAAATACTGAATTCATATCAAGTGTGGTCATCAGGTTCAAGAGGGGGCCCACATAGGCAGGACTATATATTATAGAACAGACAAATTTAACAAGTATGGTGACATAAATTATATATATCAAAGTCTCCATTCTACATAGATTGATCTCTAATTCAAAACACATTGTCTATATGTGTTTCTGTATTTTCTCTTTCTCTGAATTTATTTCCCATTATTAATCTGAAATATAAACTTCTTTCATTCATACTGAGCACTTATAATGTGCCTGAGCTGTGCAGAAATTTAGAAAAAGTAAAACGTGATATATATACTATTTCCTCAAGGAACTCTGTCTGGTAAAAAGAGAAACATCAACAGATAATTAGAATCTAGGGAAAGAAGTGTTAATAGAGATATTTATAACACAATATGGCAGGAATGAGGAAGACATGGGTAAGTGAGCGCCATGCTCTGCTAGGGGCATTAAGTAACACAGGAAGAGATGACTGATCTTTGCCAAATTGGCTCACTCCCCAAACTTGTTCATTCTGTTTCTCAGTGGAAACTGCTGCAGTGGAAGCTAAGAATATGGAGGCAAATAGAAAGGTTCATAGGTTGACGCCTATGCATTCTTTTTTTTTTAATTTATTTTAATTTAATTTTATATATTTTTTAACATCTTTATTGGAGTATATTTGCTTTACAATGGTGTGTTAGTTTCTGCTGTAAAACAAAGTGAATCAGCTATACATATACACATATCCCCATATCCCCTCCCGCTTGCATCTCCCTCCCACCCTCCCCATCCCACCCCTCTAGGCGGTCACACAGCACCAAGCTGATCTCCCTGTGCTATATGGCTGCTTCCCACTAGCTATCTATTTTACATTTGGTAGTATATATGTCTTATGCATCCTTTATCCCTGGCCTCGTCCAGGAGGGGAGGAAGAGAAGGGTGTTAGAAAACTGAATCGAAGAGAATTCTTTCTAATAGAACAAAAAGAAGAGTTCACTTGGTAGCTCTTTGAACAAAGCAGCACATAGTTTCACCTCTTTTGTCACCCTCTGTTCCTCATTATGTATTTTCAGTATATCAAGTGCTTTGAATATATTGTCTTACCTAACACTAACAGTTCAACGAATTAGAAATTATTGACCTAGTTACAAAACTGCAAAAAAATAAGGTCGAGGTGTTGGCCAAGTCTACAGAGCTGGTTAGTGGTAGTCAGTCATCAAATTCACTCTCCTACACAGCTTCAATATGTTGGAGAATCAGAGAACAGGAGCATATTACTACTAGTGTCATGTCTGATTCTATAAATACCAAATACTTCTAAAGAAAGCTCCCAATTATATTTCTATCTTACTTATGATTCACTTGTTCAATGAAAAACAAAAAGATAAGGAAGTGAGACCTAGTTAGATGTATGCTTTTTACATGCATTATGCATACATAGAAATGTAACTTTGTAGTTACATTTGTACAAATTTGAGAAAGTGTTAGGATCATTGGGATTTGGAACAGCTAGTCATTGTTTTCACTGGCATTTTCCATGTCAATGGATAAATGATATCAGACATACTGACAATAACATTATTTTGAATTTGTATAATTCATCTAAGTAATTTAAATATTGACAAAACAACTAAATTATCAGTCTTTTATAATGAGGAACAAAAAAGTTAAAGAATTTGGGCAAGAACACAGTAAATTAATGGAAGAGCTGATAAATTCATGAAGGCTAGTGAATTGCATTGAGTTGTTAAATTCTTGTTTGTAAAATCAGGAAGAACTCAGAATTCACTAAGTTGTGGTACATAATTACTTTTCTTGAAATATCATCAAAGCCATGAAATAAATCTGTAAGAGAATATACTTTTGGCCACATGAAAAAAGCATATGTGTTATTATTGGAATACTTCATCATACTCTAAGAGGTAATTAGTGTTAAAAATAAACCTGGGGGGCTTCCCTGGTGGCGCAGTGGTTGAGAGTCTGCCTGCCGATGCAGGGGACACGGGTTCGTGCCCCGGTCCGGGAGGATCCCACATGCCGCGGAGCGGCTGGGCCCGTGAGCCATGGCCGCTGAGCCTGCGCATCCGGAGCCTGTGCTCCGCAACTGGAGAGGCCACCACAGTGAGAGGCCTGCGTACCTCAAAAAAAAAAATAATAAAATAAAATAAAAAATAAACCTGGGGAAGGCAATTCTTAAATTAAAAATGGGCATCTTTATTCATCTACTTAACTCCCTCAAGGAGATATTATGATGATTAACTGGATCATGACTACAGAGTAGTTTATGAAAAAACACCTTAGTTCTCAAAATTATTAGCATGATTTCACCACAATTATCTCCAATTTTTACCCTTTCCTGAATTAAATTTCAACTTTGTTGGCTCCTTGAGGAAAACAGAAAAATCACTCAATGCCAGAGGCACACCCTCTTTCAAGAGGTTATGTAAAGGATAAAAAGAGGCAAACTTTAGTTAATACATTGTGCAACCCTGTACTGATGCCTCAGAACAAGCCTGTGAGGAATCAAATTTCCGCTGTTTGGCAGCTGCATCTCAAAGGACTCAGTGAAGTTTTAGACACATATTATGGAATGATAGCGCAGGAGGGAAGGATAGAGAGCAATTAGTCGCACATCTCCATTTTATATAAAAAAACTGAAAGCTGGAAAGTAAAATGATTTGCCCCATGAAACATTATCACTTGATATACTCTTGACGAGTTTGTTCAACTCTCTATTCTATTGTGCAATGTTTCACACTTCAGTGTGTGGGCATTTTGGGTTTAGACACTGGGAGAAGCATCAGGGTATGTCTCTCTTTCAACGTATAAGGAGGATTCTTCCTGTAACAGACACTGTTTCTGACATCCAAAAACAAATACCATTTAGATTAGTAGTGAGATATGTGCAGCAGCTCACTAACTTGAGTGCTTATCTACTGCAAGGAGATTGCTCAGCTGATAACTCCTGACCAGAACATGTCCATAATTAGAATTATAAGAGGTTGCCAAGCAGCAAAGTAAAAAACACTCTGGACTCTGATAGAAAAGTAGAGAATATAATTCCTTGGAAAAAGTAAAAGTCATCAGATTATAACTAATGTAGCTAACTAGCCACTTTGAGCTCAACAAATCAGTGATATCAACTATTTCTTCTTCAAATGATGTGAGAAACTAAAGTCCATGTTTCATATTTACTATGATGACACCTTTAGAAAATAAATGTTTAAACTGCTTTTAGGAGTGTCAGTCGATGAATGAAAATGTTTCTCCATTTGTCAAGTGGCAAAATTACTTCATTTTTTTTTAGTATAAATTCTAGACTCCCATGAAATGCTGTAATTGTGCCTACCCAATTTCCTTTTCAAATCAATCAAGCATTTATCCATGAGGTCAATTTCTCAGAAGATAAGCTCAGAAAGTTCAAATAATTTAAAAAGGATTTGTTTTAAATACTAACATTTTAAACTAATGAACAGAGCAAACAAGCCCAAATAACACTATACAAATTATTTCTTTCAAGCGATCATGTCTATAAGCTCATATAGTTCAACTTATTTGACTCCATAGGAAAAGGAATGAACAATAAAATGACTTATCCTACAAGTTTCATTAAAAGTTTCTTTTTAATTTTACTCTTCTTCCTTTTTTAAAATCAATGCTATTCTCAGATTATTTGGAAGGAGGTTTGTAATGTAACATCAACAATTCGCAATAGTGGTTTATTTATTTTTGTATGGTACAACAGACTTACAGTTTATTCTTTAGTGTCTTTGTGTGAGTGTCTATGTCTATGTGTCTGTGCATGTACTCTAGTTTTACTTAAAATATTTTTGTAGCTTTTAGGTATAATCTATATACAAAAAACTGCATGTATTTAATATATACAATCTGATGTGTTTGGAGATATGCATACGTCAGTGATATCATCACCATAATCAACTTTATAAACATATCCATCATCTCCAAAAGTTTCCTCGTGTCCCTTTTCTTTTCTTTCTTTCTTTCTTCTTTGTTGGGATAAGGACATTTAACATGACACCTACCCTCTTAACAATTCTTAAGTGCACAATACAGTACTATTAACTATAGGCACTCTGTTGTACAGCAGATCTCTAGAATTTATTCATCTTTTACAACTCTATACCCATTGAACAGCCCCTTATTTTCCCCTCCTCCCATCCCCTGGCAACCACTATTCTATTTTCTGCTTCTGTAAGTTTGAATATTTCATTTTTCTCATATAAATAGAATCAAGCAGTTACTTGCCCTTCTGTGACTGACTTATCACACGTAGCACAGACTTCCAAGTCCATCCATGTTGTTCTTTTTTTTAAGACCAAATAATATTACATTGTATGTATATATCACATCTTCTTTATCTATTCATCTCTCAATAGACATTTAGATTGCAAAGTTGCAGGATACAAAATCAACATACCAAAAATCAGTTGCATTTCTATACACTAAAAATGACCTATCTGAAAAGGAAATTAAGAAAATAATCCCATTTACAATAGCATCAAAAGGAACAAAATACTTAGGAATAAAGTTAACAAAAGAGATGAAAGACCTATATACTGAAAACTATAATACATTGATGAAAGAAATTAAAGAAGACACAAACAAATGGAAAGACATCTATGTTCATGGACTGGAAGACTTAATATCATTAAAATCTTCATATTTAAACAAATTTAAAGGTCTCCTTTTGATACAAATCTCAATGTACATGTACCAGTTAACTAAATTGTAAGACAAAATGGGAAAATTTCCAAGTTTAATCATGAAAGCAAAATGACATAGATCTCTATTTGTGGGCTTATTCATCCTATGAAATTTCACCTATCCTCATCATGTTATTAACAATATTTTAATGCTGTCCTCATGTTTTACACATTTCAAACCACTTGAAATTGATTTTTTTGAGTTGATCCTCTTAGAATCTCAGTGAAATCCACATGAGAAGGTACCATTATTCTCATTTTATGGAAAAGAAAATAGAGGGCACAAGTGGTCAAGTGATTTTCTGAAGTTTCCATAGGCAGTCACGTGTGCTTTTAATAGAACTGATCTCTGTGTCTCTCACATTTTGGTTAACTTTATAGCACTCTAACTCATGACATTATAACTGAATAGCAAATACATAAAATATGAAAATATGGCTCAAACTATAATAACTTAAAGCAGTATTTCTCAGCTCTTTCTTTTAGACATACATGAGGAGGGGATATTATTTTTAAGGTCAAATTGAAGATCTAGTCTGGAAATTGGTTTTATCTGAATAGCAAGAAAATCTGCACTCAAATCTCTGTTTTACTGACAACAACATGAACATGCTAGAAAAGTAAAACTTCAGATATTTCCTGTTATACAAGTATTTTTCTTAGCTCTCAAATACTGCAAACATTTTAAAGTCTCTTTGAAGAAAGAAAAGAGAACACATATTATCTCCCCTTTTTTGCACTTTTAAAAATCTTTTGGAGTATTTCTTCAAAGATAAATTTATAGTATAGATAGTTTCTCTGTGTCTTCTGTAAACCTAAAGAGAGGCAATATTGTTATATGAACCTCCATTTATGGCAGTATGAGGCAGATTTAGAGCTGTTGAAAGCTTTTTTGATGTGTTTCTTGGGCCACTGTAGAAAACCGGGGAGGGAAAAAAAGCTCTAAAATAGTTTATACTGCTTTTTATTTATTTATATATTTTTGAGATTATACACTGTGAGGTTGGAGAAAATCTTAAAACTGCAGCAAATACTGAAAGAAATGCTGAAGTAGTTTCAAGTATAGTTGAAAACAAGGGAAATCTGAGGAATAAAAACTGAAGTTACCTATAGATATGATGCTCCAGTCTTCCTCTTCTATTTATCTTGCAGGCATATTCAAGTTTGTCCTTTCCTTTTCCTGCGAGGCATTATGTGGCTATAGCTTGTATATACAAGGGCTTGGTAGAACTATTCTCATAATACAGCTTTGCTAATACTGCTTATTCAATTGCTATCTACTATTTCAAAATAATGACTTAAATTAACTCACTCTTTAGTCTTATAGATAAAGCAATTCCTAGGGCGAATTTTTCTCAGTGGGTAGAATTTTTCTTGGAAGAGCTGAAGGAAGAAACCTTTCCACATTTCATATTTGAATTGACCTTAATAATTGACTGAATATTTTATTGACCAAAATCTCCCAGTAAATGCAAAAAGGTAGTATAAAAAGAACACTCAGAATTTCTAGCATTTCATATCTCTTAAAGGCAGCTTAACTGTTAATATTCAGGTAATGACATTCAGTAAGTATAATATAATAAACATGTTTTTCTTGACAGCTCGGATAACAAGTCAAAATGAAAGTTTTATAGTCACCAAGATGTTAGGATGGAAAAAGCTGAATTTAATTTATAGCTGAAATGGTGATTTTACCTTCATCATGTTTCTAGTAGTATTCTTATTCTTCTTTTTATTATTATTACTAAAGAGTGGTATGTATATCTTCAAATATATCAGGATACATATATATACACATACATATACATATATACATATATATATATACACATATTTATATGTGTGTGTCCTAAGTACCCCGATGGTTTAAACAATTTTGTGTTTTAATCTGTCTTGACTGAACTAACTTTATGATGATTTGAATTCTGAGCATTTCCTGAGTGAGTGTGATCAATACAGGAATATCTGTACTACAGACAAATTCTAGTATCTATTCCTGCCCCAAAATGTCTCCACATGGAGATGATGTAAACATTTAATTTCCTTCTTTAAAGGTATAATAAAATTGTAATTCAGGCTACAAAGTTGTAGTTTTTTTCTGCTTATAACCTTATTTTTCATCATTTGAATAAACATGATTATCCATAACTATTAAGGATCACCCTTCTCAACCACAGATTGTTATGTGTAAAAAGAAAAAATATGCAATTAGAGTGATCAGTCCCAACACTCCAGACATCTTCAAAAATATTGGCCATACTTGCAGATGTTTGCTGTATGCATCCCTTATGTATAATGACTTAAGTTAGAAACATGTGAAACTCAGTTAGTGCCTCTATCTTAATACATAATTAAATATAGAAAGATTTGAGTTTCCATTTTTACTTGTGTGTACATTTCACTATTGTTAACCCCAGCAACTATTGCTTGTCATTTTGATACAATTCTAGTAAGACACTATTCCTTTCCAAACATTGTTTTCAATCAAAGGAGGAACAAACATATTTGAAAAGACTTCCAGGAGGCATCATAATGTGGGCAGGACAGAAAGAGTGATTACTTTTAAAGAGCAACATTTATTTTACCCTAAAAGAGACTACAGATATCTTAGCCTCTATTCTTTGATAAGTGCCAATTCTGAAAGACAGTACCTTTGTTACTGTGTGGCTACTTCAATTTTTTAAAAAAAAGCTTTAATGTATCTATGATATAAAATGTTACACATTTAACTTTTCTGAAATTAGGATGTATACAATGGAGGAACACAGCATATGGGATTTGCTTTCAAAGGCAGTATGTAAGGTAAGAATTATATGCTACCAAAAATAGGCTTTAATTCTTTAAAATGAGCATGTAAAATAGACAATATGTCCAGTTTTGTTCAGTACATATTAGAAAAGTCATGTGGTGAAAATTACATTTGTGTAAATACTAGAAGCCCAGGTCACAAGATACACTCTGGGTAATAGGAAATGAATGAGAAAATGGGAAATTCACTTCTGTCATTTCAAGATTACTCGAGCCCATATACTCATGGTGAGAAATGGCCAATAGGGCCATCTATGCTTTTTAAATTGTTATCTATTTCTCTCCCTCTCTCCTTCTCTCCATCTCTCTCTCATTCTCTCCCACCTCTTCCCTTACTCTCTCCCTCTTGTTCCTCTTCACTCCCTCACTCCTTCTCTCTTTCTCTTTTCCTCCCTCAGCTGAAAAAAATAGAGTTGAATTTGTGTGGCTAAAATACAATCATTGCAAAATCTAAAGGTATACTGATAGGGAATACCTTATCAGTAAAACGTTTTCAGCACAGCCATCCTGCATTAAATTCTCTACCTACCTTACATCATCAATAGGCGCCATGAGTAGTTAAGTATTTAGTAAGTTTCTACCAGGTGCATAACAGCATTCTGAAAACTAGAATGCTGTCTGGGGATGGGCATCTTTGCAGTCTCTCTCGGCCTCACTCCAGCAGGTTGGTGCCATCTCTTTTTTTTTTTTTTTAGGTGTGGGCTCAGAACTGAAAATAAATGGTCAAAAAATTTTAATCTGGGGGCTTCCCTGGTGGCGCAGTGGTTACGAATCTGTCTGCCAATGCAGGGGACATGGGTTTGAGCCCTGGTTCGGGAAGATCTCACATACCACAGAGCAACTAAGCCCATGCACCACAACTACTGAGCCTGCGCTCTAGAGCCCATGAGCCACAACTCCTGAGCCCAAGAGCCACAACTACTGAAACCCATGTGCCACCACTACTGGAGCCCGTGTGCCTAGAGCCCATGCTCCGCAACAAGAGAAGCCACCGCAATGAGAAGCCTGTACACTGCAATGAAGAGCAGCCCCTGCTTGCCACAACTAGAGAAAGCCCACACAGCAACGAAGACCCAACATAGCTAAAAATAAATAAATAAATTTTTAAAATTTTAATCCAATAATAGATTTATTATCTCATCTCATATTCTATTAATTAAGCCTAAGATGACATGTTGGCCATAGATCATGGTTGGCTTGTATTGCTTTTATTGTCAAACAGCCCCTCATTTTTTTTGTTTGTATATATACCTTTTTTTTTTTTTACAAACTGTATATATACTTTTATTAAATCACATTATCCATTTCCTCCAATTCAAGGAAGTACTTGCTTGTAGTGGGCTGGTATAGAGAAGGAGAAACTATTATCTCTGTATATTCAACCAAGAGAAAGAGTTTTTACTTTTATGTGTATAGTTGCCCAACAATATCTCATTAAATTACTAGCCAGTGGATAATCCATGATAAAGTAGTGTCTTCTTAATAGCTTGTCTATATAGCAGCCTGATATATCTGTCAATCAATAAGCATGAATCTGGCATCTACCATCTACAAAGTATTGATACTATGCAAGATATAGTGATCAATTATATTTGTGGCTTTGCTTTTAAACAAAGAGCACGATCTCTATTATGTAAAGGTGCTTTCTATTTTTATTATCTTTTGTAATTTGAATTATGAACTTTGCAGAATTCATGTCACTGCTGTAGACAGCAGTATCCATAATCACTAAGATGTTGTTTTCCTCAATATATTCACTGATCTAATGAGTGTGTCTTAGTTGTGTGTAAATGATACTTATGGCAACTGCTTAAGTTAAAACACAGTCCAGAAATAGTTATGTTTTACTGTCATGAAGGAGAACTGACGGTTCTATCCCTGAACTTAAGATACGTAATATCACTTGTGCTGAATTATGTATTCTGGATTTCTCTGTGAAATCTTTAACATAGGAAATTATGTGCAGACAGGATAAAACTTATAAATTTAACAAATCTACTTAGTTTGTCAGAGAAAACTTTATCCTAAGAGTAGTTATAAATTTCTGCACCGGTAACAAAAGCTCAATGATACCATCTCTAAAGGATTTTATTTGCTTACCTCAGTGGAATAAGTAGGAATGTGTTTTGACTCTGATTGGGTTGTTTTGTACATAGATTAGGAAAGAAAACTTCGTGCTGTATCATAAGAATTTTAAAGAATTAGGGGCAAGGGTTATCAAGTGCTTACCACAGTTTGCTTTTCCTTTTTAAAAAATAATTAATACAGACTATCAATACAACATTCAAATATTTATAGAACATAACACAAATTATTGTAAATTGCCATATAGATTTCTATAAGGAGAGTATTAATATCACTCCTTCACAGGTTAATCCATCCTCTTCCATAGACTTCAGATTGAACTTTTAACCTCTGATGGCTATCTTATAATTTTTTATGCATGTTCATAAAAAACAACTTGGTTAAAAGAATGTGGTTGTCTCAAGGTAAAATTATTCCTATTACTATAAAAAATCAATGGTACCTCATGCCCTTAGATCAATATAATTATGTGTAATTATTGTACAAATAATATCTTTGTAGAAAAAAAATCAATTTTTTACCTGCAGACAAGGGTAGTTCCTTCCCAAATCCTCAAAAATGCATTAAGATAGATAGATTGATTGATAAGGGAAAGCATGACATTTTTCTGAAAATATAATAGAAGACTATATATGTGTATGTATCAAGACTGAAATTTGGTATAAAATAAGGATTTTCTTACACTCCATTCAAGGAATCAAGATAACTGATGATTTTCAAGAATACCATTTTAAGGGATTTAAGATCTCTATGTATTCAATCTTCATGGAACAAAAATTACAGGAACAAAATGCAGAGTATAAAATCAATAGGAAAACAAGGAAACATTTACAAAAATAAAACAGTAGTAAAACGAATATTTCTTTCAGTCCATGATATTTTTAATTGACAAAAAATGAAATAAGAAGCCAATTATAGTGAACATAATAGATGGATATTAGAATAGAGAATACATTTTTAAGGAACTATGGACCATTTTAAAAAGTTGACCGTATATTAGGTCTTAAAATAAACTTCGGTAGATACTAGAAAGTAAACATTTCATAGAAATTATTCACTGTTCAAAGTGTAATCTAGCCAGAAATTAATTGAAAAACAGAAAAAAAAACTTACACCTGAGTAAAGAAAGAAAACTTCTCCCTAGTTAAATTAAGAATTTGTATATCTTCTTTGGTGAGGTGTCTGTTCAGATCTTCTGCCCAATTTTTTTATCAGGTTGTGTCTTTTATTATTTTTGAGTTTAATGATGTTTTTAAAGATGAGAATAATAACAGCTTTTTATATGCTGATGGGGATGATCCACTAGAGGGTGAAAAATAATGTAATAGAAAAGAGGGTTGCTGGAACACACACCTTTAGGATGTGAGAAAGATGGGGTATAGTGCTCAAGTCTCTAAATTACTCAACCACTGAATTTTCATTATATGAAAACTAAACAGTGTCTTTTGCACACACAGTATTCAGTATATGCTGAATATATATAAAGTATATATACACATATATATTTTGAAAGTATGTACATATACTGAAATGCAATATGAGAAAGGTAGAAACTTAATTATGAGGTAAATCACAAGGTTGTTAAACAGAGAAACATTGTAATAGAACACTTTATTTCTCTGAAATATGCACATTTTAAAGTAGTATCTTGTTTTAAAAACTACAGTAGCAACTAGTATTTTCATTTCTTAAATATTAGTAAGAGATTATCTTTCCCCTGCATTTCTTTTCACTACATTTCTTCTGACCTAACATATAAGCTCGTAACATAGAGGCTTGTAAAAAATACAATAACACTATATGTTAGGTCAGAGGGAATGTAGTGAAAGGGAATATAGTTTATTATTTATAATTTGTTACAAATTATTTATTATAATCATATATTAATTATTACATCAAATTATAGTTTATTATAATATATTAAAATTATTTATATATTGGAATAAATTATTGGATCGATTTTTTTATAATTTAGTCCATTATTATTATAAATGGATTGAATGAACCTATTTGGATGCAGGCTTTTTTTCATCCTTGTCTTTTCTTTCAGTTCTCAATTTTCCCCACTCTCCCATTCTTCTTTTGTCATGCCTTTTAGACTTTTTTCATGTCATTTATGACACTGGGTTTTAGTTAGAGAAGAACAGAGTTGGGCATTCCTAGATATTTCGGTTTAGTGAAATTATTCAAAGACATTACCATCTTTGAAAAATGTATTAAAATTCCCTGTAAAAGTGTTTAATCATGAAACATGTCTTCTCTTTGCCAAATTTATAATTTAAATAATGCATTTTCCTATATCAGACTAATTATTCTGACATTTCTATTCTGATACAGAAATGAAAAATAAAAGATCCTTGGCTTTCAAAGAATTTCTAAGGATATCAAGGAACTATTTCAAAACACATACCCATTTAGCTGACATCAACTGACACAACTCCTGCCTTTAAGTTGCTCAGTCTTGTAGGAAGACAATAAATATATAAATGTCATAAAATATAAGAAGTAAGATTGAAGCTATTTTATATAAATGTCATAAAATATAAGAAGTAAGACTGAAGTGAGAAACAGTTCCTATCTGTTGTGAGAGAATGGTCTCTCACTTAATGCTATTCTTAGGATCAAGTGAGACAATGCAGGAAGATGGCTTAATGCAGTACCTGTTACAAGGTCTGTGTTCATTAAATGCTAGTGCTAGAAATTGTTTCATTGATATTTCTCTTTGTTGGGGTTCTCCAGAAGCAGATACTAAGATAAGAATTTGAGTGTAAACAGTTTATCCAGTAGGTGATCCCAGATTACTTACATTATCAAGCTAGTTACCACTCTGAGCTTAATCTTTCCAGGGAGCTCAGGAAGATGGTTCACATCACAAGATCACACCTCAGAGTTATCCTCCACCTCCACTCCATGGGGTGTGGAAGCTAAGGGTATGTATCCAATTCACAGGCTGCCATTGGTAGAAGATGGACTCCAAGGACATTAATTCTCTTATACTTCTGGCTTGTTCTAAGTATAGGTTCATTGCACCTGTGTCCTCTCCCCCAAATTCTTCTGGTGGAGAACTATTCACATTTACAGTGAGAAGCATTTTGATGTTGAGATGAAGGCCAAGCACCCACAGTATCTGCTACTCTCTACAATGATGGTAATTGCTATTACTGAAATCATTTAGGAGAACAAACAAGAGTCACCCAGTTTAATCTATGAGAGTAAAGGCTTTCCAAAGAAAGGGTAATCAATGTATAATATTTGAAAGATGAACTTCTGGAAGTTAGAAATTTTCCAGATAAAGAGGGAATATTATATAGGAAGATCTAAAGGGTTTGGAGAGCCTGGTCCCCTTGATAACTGAAAATAGTTTGATTGCCTGCAATACAAGTTGGGGATAAAACCTCCAAGGGGAAAGACAGAGAAGTTAGCAAGGACCAGATCACAAATGATGTCATATGCAATGTTGCAGTATTTGGGTCTTATTCTAAGAACAATGGTGGCCCACAGAAGTATTTTAAAGCAAAGAGTCACATGATCCAATCTGAGATTTAGATAGATTTCTTTTCTGCTATAAAGATTTGCCTAGATTTCAAAGAGATTATCAGTGGTCTTTGATCATATAGAAAAAAATGTGTCACCGGTGCCTTTCAGGCACAGGATTCGAAAGGGTGACATTGTTTCTAATATCAGAAATAAGGGTCTTTCCCATAGGGAAACATTTTGGTATTTGTTATAAAGACCCTAAACGGTCAGACTAGTATGTGCTTTCCTAGAAGAAAGACAAGAACTGGCCAGTAAAAATGAGATCTCACATTGAAAAAAATCAACAAAATGTCTTTGGAATAAACCATAGATGGGGATAAGTACATAGATGTTCAAAATAAAGAAATCTTGTTAATCTGGGTGACAAAAAAATTGAAAATAAAAAAGAGTCCAACTGAAGCATTCTTAAGAAAAATTTAACACTAGATATTCTCAAAATATTAATAGTAGCTATCCGAATTTTCAGTGACTGTTAGTCTTTATTCTTTTGCTTGCCTGAGGCTTTCTTTTTTAATGTGCATCTACAGTTCACATAAAAGTAACATTAAATTCCATATACATGTGTTAGCATACAGTATTTGTTTTTCTCTTTCTGACTTACTTCACTCTGTATGACAGACTCTAGGTCCATCCACCTCACTACAAATAACTCAATATGGACATATATACACTACCAAATGTAAAATAGATAGCTAGTGGGAAGCAGTCGCATAGCAAAGGGAGATCAGCTTGGTGCTTTGTGACCAGCTAGAAGGATGGGATAGGGAGAGTGGGAGGGAGGGAGGGACATGCAAGAGGGAAGAGATATGGGGATATATGTATATGTATAACTGATCCACTTCGTTATAAAGCAGAAACTAACACACCATTGTAAAGCAATTATACTCCAATAAAAATGTTAAGAAAAAAAAAGTAACATTAAAAACTAAAACCAATACAGCACTAGAATTCCACCATAGAATTATACTCTTGGAGGACTGTTAGAGGCATAAGAGGCCAAAGAGAGCTGAGGGATGGTAAATATATTTTATCTTCTGCTCTAATCTAATAATCTAAATATATTTTATCTTCTAGCTCTAATTGATAACAGTTGCATAGAGCACTGTGATAGGAATGATTCTGAAGCTGACCTTGATTAGTGATGCCTGCCATGGGTACAGAATGTAGAAATTATGGTATCTGGTGTTTTCTGTTTGTTATCAAAATCTGCTCCCTCTTTTCATAGAGGGCAAAATGGAAGCCCTCTGAAAGGAAAGGATTTATTGCCTGAGATCATACAGAGTTCTAATTACAGATCAATTATATGCACTTCTAATTCAGTGTAGAATAATATATACGTCTTGAAAAAGTCACATTCATATACTAAACACTCCATGTGGTGAATTTGCAAATAATGTAAGAATCCCTTAAAAATGCAAAATTAAAGAAAGAATAAAAAGAGTTTGAGTTATCCTAATCTCTGAATCATTTTCCGTATTCAGAATTCCACAGCCTGAGCTAGCTAAGTCCACCTGACTCTGAGATCTCACTTTTATTTTTAAATCCACGAACTAGCATGCCCAGACACAAGGTATCATTTTCTCTAAATTAAGTAACAATCAAGACTCTGTCATTTTCCTAATGAAGACTCATGCATAGCACCAATCCTTCTGAAGTATATTCAGGTAAGGATGTGTGATTTTAACATCCAGACTTGCTAAGGGACTCATTTAAAGAAAAAGTGTCCTACAAGGAGCTCTTGAGATTCAGCACATGATTAAATAGGGGAAAGCTGGCAGAACTTGGCATTTTTTTCAAAGGAGAGCAGAAACTACAAGATTGAGACCTGCTATTGACTCACTTAACAAGGAACACAGCAATTTCCAATGAAGATGGAAAGTAGTGATGTTTAGGAACAATGATGACTGTTGTGGTACTTTGTGGACCACAAGGTCCAGATCACTTTTCCTTTCAGGATTCAGAGCTAATCTTATACATAAGTCTCTAAATAACCATCTCTGTTTGCATCACTTGACTGAGGAGGTGCCTCCTATGTCCTTTAGCTTTCAGCTGAGTTGCCACTTTAGTCAGGAAGTTTTTTCTCTTCCCCAAACTGGGTCTTGCAGCTTTCCTATACATTCATTTAGTGTTCTTTATTTATTGGGTCATAGCACATATCAGTATGTTACCTTATCTATTTATGTGCATTTTTCCCTGACCACATTATAAGCTATGTGAGGGCAGACAGCGTGCCTTTCATTTCTATTGATAATTCTTCCATATCTACAATTGTATTTACTGTATAATAAGTGATTACTAAATACATCTGAATGAAAGAGCAAGTGAGTGAATTACAGAATTACCCATTATATTTTTATCAAGGTATTAGGAATATATATGTCCTAGGCTCATCTCACCATTCCTTTTAAGACTGCCATTCAATTCACAAGGGCTGATGGTGAAATGGGCATGGGGAGTGCATTATTCCTGAGCAATCACTAAAGATATTCTGTGGAAGGCAAAACCCTGCCATCCTGATTTGTCCTCAAGATCTAAAGTACCACCCACGTGAAAAAAAAAGACAATAAAACCTAACCTATTCCTCTGGTGGTCATCACATCAAAGAGCTTATATATTGATTTGGGATGCTATCATTTACCACAATCAGAGCAAGTAAAACAATAAAAATTGTCAGTGTATAAATCTCATTAACTTGTACATTTTGAAGTTGATAGAAACAAGTAAAATTGGCTTTGCTTCATTTCAGAGTAATTACTGTACTCAAAACTTAGAAAGTCAATAAATGAATTTCAATGTATATGATACAATAATCATGCATTATGGTCCATTTTCAAACAAATCATAATTATTGTCTGAATATGACTCAAATCACCAAGGAACTTTCAGAAATGCTAAATTACTTGCAATTTGAACATGCTAAAAATGCCATGCCATTTACCACACAGAACAGATGAGTGATGGGCCAAACTTAGAAAATGAAATTCACTGTAAGTGATATTACTAAAATGCTTAACACATGGTATGGTCACTGAGGTTACACAAGGCTGGTTTATTAAAAAAAAAAATCTGGGGCTTCCCTGGTGGCGCAGTGGTTGAGAGTCCGCCTGCCGATGCAGGGGACACAGGTTCGTGCCCCAGTCTGGGAAGATCCCACATGCCGCAGAGCGGCTGGGCCCGTGAGCCATGGCCACTGGGCCTGCGCGTCTGGAGCCTGTGCTCCGCAACGGGAGAGGCCACAACAGTGAGAGGCCCGCGTACCACAAAAATAAATAAATAAATAAATAAAATTTTTTTAAAATCTGATTTTAGATATTTTCATGGATTTCCAATTAAGATGATTTAAATAGTTTAAGCCTTCTGTGTTTGGAAAATATCAAGTCAGTCCAACCCAAAATTCTTTTTTTTTTTTTTTTTTTGGATAAGATGCAGAAGTCTCTCCTCTGGCCATCGAAATAATTTGAACTCTTTAAAGTCTCTCTTTGGGGTACAGGTACTTTTTTTTCATTTAGTTAGTGTATTCTAATTGAGAATCCTTTAAATGTCAGGCTCAATGCTAAGGGCTGACTATAAAGAGTTTAAAGACGCTATCCCTATTCCAAAGGATTCATGGTTTAGCACAAGATGACCATTGGTGACTAAAGGTTTGATATAACATCAGTCTTTCACCTCAGCGACTATAGGAGAACATTCCCAAGCAATGGCTTGAAAAGTGAGTAGGTTTCAATCAGGATAGGGTGGATGAGAGAATACTCAGAATGGCTAGTAAATCTCTAGATGACTGGCAATAGACCACTCAAGAGAAAAAGGCAGAGAGATGCCTGATCACAGTGGCCCTTGAGTGTCATGCTAAAGTGTGAATTTTATCCCTAATGGTAAAGAGAATCCATTAAAGGATTTTAACCAGAGCAGTGACCCTTCATATTTATTCATTAGGACACCTCTGTTGGCAGTGTGCAGCACTAATTAAAGAGAAACGAGATCAGGCAGATTCCAGAGCAGAGGCTGACCCAATAATCCAAGTGAGAAATTAAAGCAATCAAATGAAGATCTTTACAAATATGGGAAAGAGGTCATTCCTGATTGGGAATACCTCTGTCTGAATGACTAGTGATATAATACTTCCTTATGTTGTGAGCTGGATGGAATAAAGTACATATACCCCAAAGCAAAATTTAAACTGATTCCATATAAGCATTTCATAAACCACACAAAGATACATCACATTTTGATACATATTTCATAAATAATACTTTTATGTATCCCTCCAACTTTATCACTTATTTAGCTACCCAAACGTTTGATTGAGCATTCACTCTGTGTATGCACAGTGGGAGGCACACAGGGAGTTATACAGGCATAATCTCAATCCTGAAACATCTAGACTTCTGGTTCCAAATTACACGAAGCTAGTTATTTAACAACAGAAGGCAACATTTAACAAAATACCAAGATATTTAAAAGAACGTATGTTTTGAGAGTAAGGAAACCAGAGTAATATATCTAGACTAGGATAGTAATAGGAAGATTTTCTTGTATATATTGGGCACAACTGGGCTTTAAAGAAATGGAAAAAGACTAGAGGCAGACCCACTCTAGATTATATAACAGAAATAAAGATCTAGCAAGGAGAATGAGTTTGGGGCATATGGAGGGGGTCAATATGGTATACCGAATATCCAAGTGCTCCTGGGAGATTGGTAGTTCTGCCTTTCCTCTCACTAATCTGCATTTATAAGGAAAGTTCAGGCCTTGAGCCTGAGAAGCCCAAAGGGTAGTTAGAAATGAATAACGCAGAAATGTGGAGATGAATAGTGGTAACAGTCCCATCAACTCTTCAATGTCCTATTCCAGATTCGTCTTGCAATCTTGCCTTCGGCTCCTCTGATACACTCTTTTAGCATCATGACTAATTCCATTTCTCTAATTAAGTAACTTATATTTGGTTTTATTATCATATTTAAACAGTCACTCAGGTAACCCACTTTACGAAGGAAAAAGATTTAAAATTCTTCAGGTGGGTTTCACGGTTGCGCTTCCATTCACCTTTCCAGCTTTTTTGTGCCAGCTTCCCTGTTGCCCTCTTTGCCTTTTGTCAGTTCACTAAGCACAGCCAGCTTGTTCCCTTGTGAGAGTCTTTCTGGACAACTGTTGCTCTTGCTTGGATTGTACTTTCTTTTTCCTCTACTCTTGACCATCTCTCCACTCTTACTTCAAAGCTACAGTGTCACCTTCTTAGATAGGACTTTCATGGCAGCCCACTGTCTACATTTGTTCTCCCTGTTAAGTTTATCAACACATATGTTTTTTTTAATTTGTGTGTTATTTTAAGGTTTCTCTTCCTGTAAACTTATGAATAACATATTTTTGGTTCATTTCTATATACATATTGCCTATAATACTCTGGAAACACTCATACATATTTTTTAAATGTATTTATTTTAATGTATTTATTTTTATGGATTTTAAAGTATTTTAATGTATTTACTTATTTATTTTATTTATTTATTATTTTTGGCTGCTTTAGGTCTTCGTTACTGCACGCGGGCTTTCTCTAGTTGTGGCCAGCGGGGGCCACTCTTTGCTGCGGTGCCCGGGCCTCTCACGGTGGCTTTTCCTGTTGCGGAGCACGGGCTCTAGGCGCGTGGGCCGCAATAGTTGTGGTGCATGGGCCGCAGTAGTTTTGGCACACAGGCTCAGTAGTTGTGGCTCGCCAGCTAGGAATTAATGGATAGAGAGATGGATAAATGTATGAGGAAAATAAAGCCATATTTTGTTATATTTATGCCCAAGTATTGTGTCTGGTGCTATTGCAAATGTATTTTTTTAAACATTCATTCCAGTAGCTTAGCATTGGTATGTTGTAAAGCAATTGGTTTATATGTTGACTTTTCATCCTAAGACTTTTCTATTCTTGTGTATTATTTCTGGGAGTTTTTTGGGAGTCAAGAGGCATGGTTTGGTATTTTCTACATAGACAATAATTATCTACAAATGAAAACATTATTATTTCTTTCCAACTTGTATAGCTTTCTTTTACGTTTTTTTGTACTATCTAGGATCTCTAGCACAGTATGGAATAGGATTGGTGATAAAGGACATTCTTGCCCAGTTCTCCTTTGTAAAAAAGCATCCGGTCTCTCATATTAAATATGATGTCAACTGCACATTTTTAAATGGATATTCTTTAATAAATTAAGGATGTTAGGTTTTTAGTTTACTTGCAAGTTCTAACTTCCTTAACAAGTTAGAAAAACTGCCCTCTGCTTCTATTTTCTGGAAGAGATTGTGGAGAATTGGTACTATGTCTTCTTTAAATGTTTGCTAGAATTCACCTTTGAAACAATTTAGGTCTCTTGCTTTCTCTTCAGAAGTTATAAATTATTGATTCAATTTATTTAATACAGATAGGATTTATCAAGTTATATATTTCTCCTTGTGTGAACTGTAGCAATTTGTTGAATTTTTCTAGTGAAATAGGATCAATAGTGATAATCCCTTCATTTTTAATATTAGTAATGTGTGTCTTACACCTTTTTTTCTTGGTTAGCCTGGCTAAATGTTTATCAATTTCATCAGTCTGTTATAAGAACCAACTTTTGTTTCAATGATTATCCCTATTGCTTTCCTCTTCTAAAGTTCATTGATTTATGTTCTAATTAGTATGATTTATTTTCTTCTGCTTGACTTAGGCTCACATTTCTTTCCTTTCTCTAACTTCCTAAAGTGTAAGTTTAGATTATTGATTTTAAATACTGCTCTTCTAATATAAGCATTCAATGCTACAAATTTCCCTCTAAGCACTGCTTTTATTGCATACTACAAATTTTGATAACTTGTATTTTCATTATTATTTAGTTCAAAACATTTTTCATTTCTCTTGAGACTTCTTCATTGGCCCATATAAAAGAAGTGTACAATCTCCAAATATTTTGGACTTTTCCAGCAATCTTTCTGTTATGATTTCTAGTATAATTTCATTGTGATATGAAGGTATACTTTGTAAGATTCCAATTTAAGAAAAAGTGTTAATAACTGTTAGTGTGTGTTTTATAATCCAGGATGTGGTTTATTTTATTGAAGGCTCCATTGAGCTTGAAAAGAAGTGTATTCTGCTGTTGTGAGATGGAGTATTCTAAGAGTCCATTAGAACAAGTTGATTGACAGCAGTGTTCAATTTATCTATATTCTCACTGATTTTCTGCCTGCTTTATTTGTCCATTACTGACAGATGACTATTGAAGTCTCAAATATAATAGCAGATTTTTCTATTTTCAGTTCTATCAATCTTTGGCTTATGTAGTTTGATGTTCTGTTGTTAGATAAATACACATTAAGGACTGTTATGTCATCTTGGAGACTCAACAATTTATGATTATTTAATGCCCCTTTTTACCCCTAATATTTTCCCTTGTTCTGAAGCCTGCTTTGTCTGAAATTAATATAGTTATTATATATTTCTCTTCAGTAGTGTTTGCATGGTATAACTTTTTCTTAATCCCTTTATTTTTAATCTATATGCACTGTTATATTTCAAATGGGATTTTCCTCGACAACAAAGAGTTGGGTCTTTTTTAAAATTCTGATAATCTCTTTTAATTCATGTGATTAGTTCTATCTCATTTAAAATCATTATTGATATAATCAGATTAATATCCACTATGTTTATAACTGTCTTCAATTCACTGATTTTGTGTCTACACCTCCTCCTTTATTTTCTGTCTTGTCTAGTTCTAATTATGCATTTTATATGATTCTATTTTGTATCTTCTATTAGCATATCATTTATATTTCTTTAAAAAAGTTTTTTCGAGTGGCTACTTTTCAGGTTATGATATACATTTTCAACTTATCCAAGTTGATCTTCAAATAATACTATACTGTTTCACATGTAGTACAGATAATATAGAATGGAAACTTCCCAGTTCCTCCTTTCCATTCCTTGTGGAAATGTTATCATTTATTTCACTTATCAATAGGTGTATAGAATTCACTGGGTATAGAAATCTTATGTGGAAAACATGGTTTTTCATAATGAAGTATGATATTAATAGTAAGGTTTTTAAAAGATGTTCTTTATCATGTGGAGGAAATTAGCTTCTTCCCTAGTATGATAAAGGTTTTTTTTTAAATCATGAATGAGTGTTGAATTTTGTGAAATGATTTCCCTGCGCAAATACTCATGTGGTAGATCACAATATTGATTTTTGATTATTGAACCAGTCTTGCAATCTAGAATAAATCCCACTTGTACATGGCATATTCATTTTATACTTTGTTGGATTTGATTTTTATTTATTATCTATTGGCCTGTAGTAGCTCACTTACTTGTTCACTCCTTCTCACATTTATTTAACTGTGTTTGTCTGGTTTCTATATCTATGTAATGCTGGCCTTACACAATAAGGTGGAGAGTCTTCCCTCCTGTTCTATTTTCTGGGAGAAGTTGTGTGAGAAACAGTTAATTCTTCTATTAATGTTTTGTAAAATTCCCCAGGGAAGCCATCTGGGTACAGAAATTTTTCAGAAGTTTTTAAAGTACAAATTTACTTTTCTACTTTATCTTGACTGAGTTTTAATAGTTTGTGGCTTTCAAAGAATTGACACATTTCTTTTAAACTGTTGAAATTTTGAGCATTCCAGAGGCATTTATCCCAGAGAAATGAAAGCTTTTCATTTTTTCACAAAAAAACCTGCACATGAATGTTTATAGCAGATTTATTTGTAGAAATCACAAGCTTAAAGCAAGCCAGGTGTCCTTCAACTAGTAAATTGTTAAACAACCTGTGATACATATATATCCTGGATTACCATGTGGCAATAAAATGCAAAAGACTTATGGTAAACTCAACAAACTGGATAATCTCCAGAGAATTATGCTGAATGAAAAAAAAGTCTTTCCCAAAATATTACATATTCTATGATTCTGTTTATATGACTTTCAATAAATTAACAGAATTAGAGAAATGGAGAACAGGATATTGGTTGCTAGGTGTTGGGGAGGGAAGGAGAAGGGAAGTGGGTGTGACCACAAAAGGGTAGCATGAGTGGTCCTTGTGGTGATGGAAATGGTCTGTATCCTGATGGCATCAATTTCAGTATTCTGGTTGTGGTATTATACTATAGAGTTGCAAAATGTTCCCATTGGTGGAAACTTGGTAAAGAGCACTGAGAGTAAAGAGCATCCACAATCCTGCTGTATTATTTCTTCTAACTGCGTTTGAATCTACAGTTATCTCAAAACAATAAATTTAATTTAAAACTACATTTAGGAGATACGACACTCAAAGGCAACATAGGAACTGTTTGCATCCTGATTTAAAAAAATAACTCTCAAAATATTTTATGACAATCAAGTAATTTGAATATAGATTGATTATTTGATGATACCAAAGGAAGTGTGATTATTTTGTTCGGTGTGATAACTGGCACTGTGGGTACAAAATGAAACTGTTTGAGATTCATACTGCAGTACTAGGGTCAAAAGAATGGTGGTTTTCTTTAAAATACTCTGGAAAAAAAATAAAAGTGTGTAGAGGATTTATGAAACAAAATAATGTTTGAGAAATAAATTGGTGTTGCCTCTTGTCATCCTATGGCCCTTGCTGCTGCTTCTTCCCACAATCCTGGCCAGAGTCACTGCAGTAAGCCCTGAAGACCCAGATCCCATTTTCATGGCATATCTGCACACATTCACACCTCAGACCCCAGGACCACTGACACGGTAAGTGCACCTGTTCCCAAGGACCCAGGTGCTGTGGTAATTTTGCACGTACCTCATGCCAAAACCCCAGCTCTGCTACTGCTCTGACTGCCAGCATGCCAGGCCAGGTGCCAAAAGAGATCTCCTCAACTAGAACTTACTCCCAAAGGCAAAAACAGAAACAAAAACAAGAAGAGCCTATCAGTAGTAGCCTCTAAGGAGCCTAATAGCTCTAGCTACCACTGCCACTCACAGGTCCTCCATGGTGCTGGCCACAAAAGACCTCCTACAGTATGCACTGATGTTGACCTCAGCTGATGTAGCTGCATGAAGATTATGCCAACATGCTTTTCCATGAACCAAAGGCACTGCATCCCATCCAGCTGGCACTCTCACAGCCACCTTCAAGTGAATGTCTTTCCCCACTGAAGCTAGTCCAAAAAGGCTGACTGTGCCATCAAATGCACAAACATCAACACAAATCTGGGGAGAATGATGGCCATCTGGGTACATGAAGCTCAAAGATGCTCAGATACAAACCAAGAGATCTTCACTGAGACACATTATAATCAAGCTCTCAAAAATCCGAGAATTTTGAAAGCAGCAAGAGAAAAAAGACTTATCACATAAAAGGAAATCCCAGTAAGGCCATAAGCTTATTTCTCAGCAGGAGCCTTGCAGGCTAGGAGAGAGTATGATGATATATTCAAAGCGCTCAAAGAAAAAACATTTCAACCAGAATACTTTAACCAGAAAAGCTGTCCTTGATCTTATATACAGAAAACCATAAAGACTCCATTGAAAAATTTATATTAATTAGTAATAATTAATATATGAATATACTTATGAATTCAGTAAAGTTGCAGAATACAAAATCAACATACAGAGATTAGTTACATAAGAATTCTTATGATGACTGATACGAATTTTATCAAGTGATTTTTTCTGCATCTACAGAGATAATGATATGGTTTTCTAATATTTTAATTTTAGGAAATTTGTGTCTGTGTTTACAGGTATTATTGGGCTATAAGTTTATATTTCATACTATTCTTGCCTTGCTTTGACATCAATTTTATATTTGCCTCATAAAATGATTTGGGAATATTTCCTACTTTTCTATTATCTTTAATACTTTGTGTGAGATAAAAATTATCCTTTCCTTTAAAGTTTAGAAGAATAAATATAGCTAGATCTGGTATTATTAATATAATGGGTTGATTTTTAGCTAAGGATTCACACTGTTTAATGGTTAGAAGTTTATTCAGATTTTCTTTTCCTTCTATAATGTTATGTTAAGTATTTGTTGTCTATTTAAGTTTTCAGCTGTACTATATGTAAAATCATATAACTTTTTTTGTATATATGTCATTTTTCCCATCGTATTTTTAGTGCTCTAAAGAAGGTGTGAATTTTTTATCTTTCTGATGCTTTTATAATTTTGCTATTTGTTTTTGTTTTTCTAAAGTTTTACTACATTGTATAAATTTATTTTTATTAATCCTCATTTCTTGCTTTTTATCAGCTTTGGATAATTATAACTATTATCTCCTTAAATATTGGCTTTAGTTTATTATCTTATTATCTCTGTTCTCTCTTTTTAGAAATTATATTAGACATGTGTTACAATATCTCATTCTGTTTGAAAAAGTTTTGTTATATTTGACCATGATTTCCTTTACTTGGCTCTTTTATTCACTAATATCCTCAACATTTAATACTATTGATTCTGAATAAATCATGTATTTGAGGGCATTTATTTATTTATTTATACATAGATTAAATATCAGTTGACTGTCAGCTGTGTGTTTGTTAGGTACCATGTAAGGCACAGAAGATACAATGGTAAACAAAACTGATATATGTTCCTCTCTCATGGAAATTACAAATGCTATAATTCTTCTTGTTGCTAGATCACTGCATATAACCATGATGATTTCCTTAGGATATGTTTTAGACATACATTTCCTGGTTGAAAAAATGTGAAACGTGCTAACATAAATAACATTGCCAATTTTTTTTTACTGAGAGTTTCTACTAATTTATACTCAATAGCCAATGTAAATGATAAGAAGCCTCTCCCACAAAAATGTATATAGTGTGTGTATGTTTGTGTATGTGCATATACATGTATATAGACAGTAAAAGCTTCTTTTTTTCCTTTTGGATATTCTCAAGCATTATCTATATTTTTAAAGTAAAGATGGTAATAGGAACATACATATTGATAATTACCTTAAATGTAAAGGGATTAAATGCTCCAATCAAAAGACACAGACGGGCTGAATGGATACAAAAACAAGACCCATACACATGCTGTCTACAAGAGACCCATGTCAGACCTAGGGACACATACAGACTGAAAGTCAGGGGATAGAAAAAGATATTCCATGCAAATGGAAATCAAAAGAAAGCTGGAGTGGCAATTCTCATATCAGACAAAATAGACTTTAAAAAAAAACTATTACAAGAGACAAACAAGGACACTACATAATGATCAAGGGACCAATCCAAGAAGAAGATATAACAATTGTAAATATTTATGCACCCAACATAGGAGCACCTCAATACATAAGGCAAACACTAACAGCCATAAAGGGGAAATCAACAGTAACACAATCACAGTAGGGGACTTTAACACCCTACTTTCACCAATGGACAGATCATCCAAAATGAAAATAAATAAGGAAACACAAGCTTTAAATGATGGACTTAATTGATATTTATAAGACATTCCATCGAAAAACAACAAAATACACTTTCTTCTCAAGTGCTCATGGAACATTCTCCAGGATAGACAATATCTTGGGTCACAAAACAAGCCTGGGTAAATTTAAGAATATTGAAATCATATGAAGTATCTTTTCAGACCACAACACTATGAGACTAGATATCAATTACAGGGAAAAATCTGTAAAAAATACAAACACATGGAGGCTAAACAATACACTACTTAATAGCCAAGAGATCACTGAAGAAATCAAAGAGGAAATCAAAAAATACCTAGAAACAAATGACAATGAAAACATGATGACCCAAAACCTATGGGATGTAGCAAAAGCAGTTCTAAGAGGAAACTTAATAGCAATATAATCCTACCTCAAGAAACAAGAAACATCTCAAATAAACAACCTAACCTTACACCTAAAGCAAATAGAGAAAGAAGAACAAAAAAGCCCCAAAGTTAGCAGAAGGAAAGAAATCATAAAGATCAGATCAGATATAAATGAAAAAGAAATGAAGGAAATGATAGCAAACATCAATAAAACTAAAAGCTGGTTTCTTGAGAAGATAAAAAATATTGATAAACCATTAGCCAGACTCATCAAGAAAAAAAGGGATAAGACTCAACTCAATAGAATTAGAAATGAAAAAGGAGACCTAACAACTGACACTGCAGAAATACAAAGGGTCATGAGAGATTACTATAAGCAGCTACATGCCAATAAAATGGACAACCTGGAAGAAATGGACAAATTCTTAGAAATGCAAAACGTTCCAAGACTGAACCAGCAAGAAATAGAAAATATGAACAGACCAATCACAAGCACTGAAATGGAAACTGTGATTTAAAATCTTCTAATAAACAAAAGCCCAGGACTAGATGGCTTCACAGGTGAATTCTACCAAAATTTAGTGAAAAGTTAACACCTATCCTTCTCAAACTCTTCCAAAATATAGCAGAAGGAGGAACACTCCCAAACTCATTCTACGAGGCCACCATCACCCTGACAGCAAAACCAGACAAAGATGTCACAAAGAAAGAAAACTACAGGCCAATATCATTGATGATCATAGATGTAAAAATCCTCAACAAAATACTAGCAAACAGAATCCAACAGCACATTAAAAGGATCATACACAATGACGAAGTGAAGTTTATCCCAGGAATGCACGGATTCTTCAATATACTCAAATCAATCAATATGATAGACCATATTAACAAATTGAAGGAGAAAAACCATATGATCCTCTCAACAGATGCAGAAAAAGCTTTCAACAAAATTCAACACGCATTTATGATAAAAACCCTGCAGAAAGTAGGCATAGAGGGAACTTACCTCAACATAATAAAGGCCATATATGACAAAGCCAGAGCCAACATCATTCTTAATGGTGAAAAACTGAAACCATTCCCACTAAGATGAGGAACAAGACAAGGTTGCCCACTCTCACCACTCTTATTCAACATAGTTTTGGAAGTTTTAGCCACAGCAATCAGAGAAGATAAAGAAATAAAAGGAATCCAAACCGGAAGAGAAGAAGTAAAGCTGTCACTGTTTGCAGATGACATGATACTATCCACAGAGAATCCTCAAAATGCTACCAGAAAACTACTAGAGCTAATCAATGAATTTGGTAAAGTAGCAGGATACACAATTAATGCACAGAAATCTCTTGCATTCCTATACACTAATGATGAAAAATCTGAAAGAGAAATTAAGGAAACACTCCCATCTACCACTGCAACAAAAAGAATAAAATACCTAGCAGTAAACCCACCTAAGGAGACAAAAGACCTGTATTTAGAAAACTATAAGACACTGATGAAAGAAATTAAAGATGATACAAACAGATAGAGAGGTATACCATGTTCTTGGATTGGAAGAATCAACATTGTGAAAATGACTATACTGCCCAAAGCAACCTACAGATTCAACGCAATCCTTATCTAATTTCCAATGGCATTTTTCACAGAATTAGAACAAAAAAATTGCACCATTTGTACGGAAACACAAAAGACCCCAAATAGCCAAAGCAATATTGAGAAAGAAAAACGAAGGTGGAGGAATCAGGCTCCCTGACTTCAGACTATACTACAAAGCTAGAGTAATGAAGACAGTATAGTACTGGCACAAAAACAGAAATATAGATCAATGGAACAGGATAGAAAGCCCAGAGATAAACTCACACACATATGGTCACCTTATCTTTGATAAAGAAGGCAAGAATACACAATGGAGAAAAGACAGCCTCTTCAATAAGTGGTGCTGGGAAAACTGGACAGCTACATGTAAAAGAATGAAATTAGAACACTCCCTAACATCGTATACAAAAATAATCCCCAAATGGATTAAAGACCTAAATGTAAGGCCAGACACTATAAAACTCTTAGAGGAAAACCTAGGCAGAACACTCTATGACATAAATCACAGCAAGATCCTTTTTGACCCACCTCCTAGAGAAATGGAAATAAAAACAAAAATAAACAAATGGGACCTAATGAAACTTCAAAGCTTTTGCACAGCAAAGTAAACCATAAACAAGATGAAAAGACAACCTTCAGAATGGGAGAAAATATTTGCAAATGAAGCAACTGGCAAAGGATTAATTTCCAAAATTTACAGGCAGTTCATGCAGCTCATGCAACTCAATTTTAAAAAAACAAACAACTCAATTCAAAAATGGGCAGAAGACATAAATAGACAGTTCTCCTAAGAACATATACAGATCGTAACAAACACATGAAAGAATGCTCAACATCATTAATCATTAGAGAAATGCAAGTCAAAACTACAATGAGATATCATCTCACACCAGTCAGAATAGCCATCATCAAAAAATCTACAAATAAATGCTGGAGAAGGTGTGGAGAAAAGGGAACCCTCTTGCACTGTTGGTGGGAATGTAAATTGATACAGCCACTAAGGAGAACAGTATGGAGGTTCCTTAAAAAACTAAAAATAGAACTACCATACGACCCAGCAATCCCACTACTGGGCATATACCCTGAGAAAACCATGATTTAAAAAGAGTCATGTACTGCAACGTTCATTGCAGCTCTATTTACAATAGCCAGGACATGGAAGCAACCTAAGTGTCCATCGACAGATGAATGGATAAAGAAGATGTGGCACATATATACAATGGAATATTACTCAGCCATAAAAAGAAAGGAAATTGCGTTATTTGTAGTGAGGTGGATGGACCTAGAGTATGTCATACAGAGTGAATAAGTCAGAAAGAGAAAAACAAATACCATATGCTAACACATATATATGGAATCTAAAAAAAAAAAAATGATCGTGAAGAACCTAGGGGCAAGATGGGGATAAAGACGCATACCAACTAGAGAATGGACTTAAGGACACAGGGAGGGGAAAGTGTAAGCTGGGGCACAATGAGAGAGTGGCATGGACATATATATACTACCAAATGTAAAGTAGATAGCTAGTGGGAAGCGGCCTCACAGCACAGGAAGATCAGCTTGGTGCTTTGTGACCCCCTAGAGGGGTGGGATAAGGAGAGTGGGAGGGAGACGTAAGAGGGATATATGTGTATGTATAGCTGATTCACTGTGTTATAAAGCAGAAACTAACACACCTTTGTAAAGCAATTATACTCCAATAAAGATGTAAAAATAAATAAATAAAATAAAGTAAAGAAAAGAAAATCAATATTAATTATTCTGCCTACTTCTTAGAGGTTCATAATAATTTATTGGTTAAAATGTGGCTGTTGGATTTCCTGGGGGTTCCATTAATCCGTGCTATTTCTTTGATTCTTCACAACACAGGAAATTCATAGTTGATTAGAATTTACAACTTCTTTGTAAATCCTAGGAGTTATTTCATTGACTTACTGGGTTGAGAAAATCACAATGAGAATCCTGGGTAATTTATTTTAGAAATATTGCCTGGCCGTCATTTTCCTTTAAAATTATTCAATGTTAAATGTTTGATATTTTTCAGTAAGTAAAATTCAGCCTAACTTAAAAATGTTGTCAAGAGGGCTGTCAAAAATCTGCCTGAACAAGTAGATGAAAATGTTATATAATGTGAGCATGAGTTGTTTGTTTCAAAAGGACTGAGAAAAAGTTATTTATCAGACTAATATCTCTTGAAACACATTTCTAATTCTTGCATTCAAAAATCTTTTTCTGGGCTTCCCTGGTGGCACGGTGGTTGGGAGTCCGCCTGCTGATGCATGGGACACGGGTTCGTGCTCCGGTCCAGGAAGATCCCACATGCCGTGGAGCAGCTGGGCCCGTGAGCCATGGCCGCTGAGCCTGCGCGTCCGGAGCCTGTGCTCCGCAACGGGAGAGGCCACAACAGTGAGAGGCCTGCATACCACAAACAAAACAAAACAAACTTTTTCTCATGGTTTGATAAAAGGAAAACATTAAATTAACTACAATGCCCATAAATTCCATAATAATGGACTCCTGTTGAGTGAACCACAGTGAGTCAAGATCCCCCAAATATTTATAAGGTTGATACAATGACACTGAAAAGGAACTGGCATTAGCTTGTTTTGTCCTACATAAATTATACTCTTGACGTTCCATAGGTAATTTTATTTAAGCCTGATTAAATAATACGTTCAGTAGAAGTACTAATGTCAGAAAATTACATGAACGACTATGGAGAGAAATGAGGCTTTCTGAAAGGAATGGAATGCTTCACTGGCAAATATCTTGAGAAGCGGTCAGTCTGGTGGCAGAAACATGAAAATCCAGGAGGCGAGTCTCAGACCGTAGTAAGAACTTTCTCCTCTCTCTGGGTGAGAGGTAAGGTATCTTCCAGAGCCTGGAGATTCTTAGAGTGTTACCTTTGGAGGGAGGGGGGTTGGGCTTCCTCTGGGTAAGCAGAGGAGGCCCAGAGCAACACCAAGAAGCAGCTCAGCCTGAGCTACTAAGAGAAGCTGTAACTTAGTCTTTGTGTTTTACTTTCCTCCCGTTATCTCTAGCTTTCAGTAAATTCTCATGGCAAAGAAGACTCTGGGCTTTACAACAGCACGTTAATGGAAAGAAAGATCTTTCTTCACACTTGGGATGGAGCTGAAAATGGAAAGAGGGGTGGATCTCTTCCACTGAGCTCAAGGAAGAGACGAGCACTAAATACTGCAGATCCGTGCATTCATAAGGGTCACCACACAGCAGCAGCAGTGTGGGGATAGAACTCGGAGGTCAGAGTAAAGGACCTATTTCTGAAGAGAAGTGAGCATCAACCCAAGGCCTCTCTAAATAGTTAACAGTCACTTAGAGGGAACTAGTTTTAGCCTGTAAGCCACTGGGAGCTTGTAGTATAAGAATATGGGTTTCATGAGATTTTTCTGCACGAGACTTTTCCCAATACTTACTTACTTTTTTTAGAGGGAGCAGGTCTGGGCTAGAGTTTATCAACCTCATTATTTCTGAGTTTTCCTGTAAGCACCATCTTCTCTACAGAATCTTCACACTGCACTCTCCCAGTCTACACCTATTTCTTTCCTCTCCGCAGCTCATAACAGCTCTTCAAGTGTGAGAGGCATCTTAACACACTGGTAAGTGATAGAAATTCCAAGGCTGGTAGTGGGGATGAGGGAGGGTGGGAGAGAGAAAGGGAGGAAGGAGATAATCACACAGATTAGCCGCTCTTACTAAAAATAAGATGTGTGATACTCAGAAAAGCAGAGATTTTAACTGCTGAATCCAAATTTCTAAACGGAGTGTGTCTCTCCAGGACATCAGATTTTGCAAGAGAAATGACTAATAAATACCAAGGACCCCAGCATACATGAGTCCATCTTATGCTAAATACACACAGCATAGAAAATTAATCATCTATCCTAACATGAATAGACAGCCCTATTATCTATTTTCGTTGGAAAATCCAGCACTTAGTCTTTTAGTAAGAAAGGGTCATGGTTTTGTCCTTCATCCCTCACATGCCACTTTCTGAAGGAACTCTGCTCTAGTGTTGGGTGTTGTGTTAAAGTGTTACATGCTAAAATGTGATGATATGTGAAGCATACAGGCACGTAGAGTAGGAACAGAGCTACTCTTTCAGGTCATTTGATGTGGGTGATATCATTTCCTGATCAAGTCATTACATTACAAAACACTTTGCGATAAATTTACACACATATTCTCTGTAAATGCTGGAGAAGGTCAAATCCGAAGTACAGAGGAGTAGCATAGGACCATAATTAGGGGTTCATGTTTCCCAGTGAACTCAATATTCCCATTCTTAAGTGAAACCATTGTGTTCATAGGCCCCTCCTTCTTAGAGCAGTGGTCTCTGGGAGACACCAGAAAGCTTGAAGAGATGACAGCAAACCTTTTACCGGAAACTTGCGTGCATGTATTATTCTTTTGTGTGTGTGTGTGTGTGTGTGTGTGGTATGCGGGCCTCCCACTGTTGTGGCCTCTCCCGTTGCGGAGCACAGGCTCCGGATGCACAGGCTCAGCGGCCATGGCTCACGGGCCCAGCCGCTCCGCGGCATGTGGGATCTTCCCGGACCGGGGCACGAACCCGTGTCCCCTGCATCGGCAGGCGGACTCTCAACCACTGCGCCACCAGGGAGGCCCCATGTATTATTCTTATGAATTCAGTTCTGTACAGAAGTGGGGCGATGGGATGTCTTATACTTATGTCAGAGGAGTACATTTTGAAACAGATTTATAAGAATCTCCAGAAACTGCTTCACCTCAGGAAAGAGTAGGACGGGAGGAGTGTGAAATGTATGTTTTCTGGAGTCACATACACTTTAGAATACTCAAGACAGAAGTATCTCGGCATCTTGCTCTTTTATTTCCCAAGTTGTCTAAATTTGAAACTACAGAGGATAATCAAGGTCCCTATAAAAACTAGAAAAAAAAACTTACAAGCAAGAGAGACATACAGAATTAGTCGGGGTGTTCCAAAGAAATTGGCTAAATCAGTGGCTTTCAAACATTTTTCACTGTGATACACTATAAAAAATCCATTTGATATCACAACCCAGTATATATTTACATATGCAGATATACCTTTACTATGTTTGCTGCATTCACGTGTTTTCTTGTATTTCTATTCTATTTCATTTAAAAAATGCTTATAATCCATTAAGTTACTGTAATATCCACTTACAGGACTCAATTTGCTGTTTGGAAAACATTGAGTTTTACTAATGAAAAATAAATTCACGACAGACACCAAAAAGCCAGTAGCGGGCCTCCCTGGTGGCGCAGTGGTTGAGAGTCCGCCTGCCGATGCAGGGGATACGGGTTCGTGCCCCGGTCTGGGAGGATCCCATATGCCGCGGAGCGGCTGGGCCCGTGAGCCATGGCCGCTGAGCCTGCGCATCCGGAGCCTGTGCCCCGCAACGGGAGAGGCCACAACAGTGAGAGGCCCGCGTACCGCAAAAAAAAAAAAAAAAAAAAAAAAAAAAAAAAAGCCAGTAGCTTATTTTATACATCTGAATAACTATGACATATGGAGGGAGCATGTAAAAAGGCTTCCCTGGGGGCGCAGTGGTTGAGAGTCCGCCTGCCGATGCAGGGGACACGGGTTCGTGCCCCGGTCCGGGAAGATCCCACATGCCGCGGAGCGGCTGGGCCCGTGAGCCATGGCCGCTGGGCCTGCGCGTCCGGAGCCTGTGCTCTGCAATGGGAGAGGCCACAACAGTGAGAGGCCCGCGTACCGCAAAAAAAAAAAAAAAAAAAAAAGAGTACACTTTCAAAAGTGTTCTGCCTTGCCTGCCCAATGTAAACTGCTTTAATATTAAGCTTTTACAGGCAACTCAGAATAATATAGAATGCTTTGCCTGGTTTTCTCTGGTAACAAGACATGAGTTCGGTCACAAAGAAATGCCAAGGAGAAGGGCTTATTTTTCAAGAAAGAAAGATGGAAGAGTGATTGGAAAGGACATGAAACAACCTGGCCCTGTGGAAATAATGGAGAGTTTCCCAGGTGCACAGAGGGAGAAGCTACCTCGCAGTTAATCACCAGGCTCAGGATGTTCAGGGAATCCTGGGTAGCTAAGAGAAGGGTATGAATCTTAAAAAGCCACTGAAGCAGGCTTCTAGCTCCAAGGATGGAAAAAATAATGAGAGACAGAGAGGGAGAGAGAGAGAAGAGAAAAGAGACTCCTTCATGTTTTTTTTTTTAACTGGAGAAGATGAATAATAAAATGTTATAATCAAGAAAGAGATGAGTTCAGAGGAGAGGACAGGATGCATATTTAGATGGAGCTTTGCAGAAAATAGTTAAAAAATTGGACTTTACTCTTAGTGAAGTGGAAAGTGATTGGAAATGCATTTTAACTAGCTTGACACAAAAATTCCCTAAGTGAAATCATTTTTAAATAATGGTTTCACTTTTTTTCTGATTGACAGTCTACCAAATAGTTTCATAGAAAGTGATATACAGAATATTTCGGGCTCCATAATTAAAGGGACAGCGATAAATTCAAATGTGTTCACATGAGAGCATCTGAAATGGTGAAAACTCTAGAATCAATGTTCTATTAAGAACCCCAAAGGACCTAGATGCATTCATCCTAGAGAAACAAATGCTAAAAAGAGACAAATCTGTATCTTGTATGTAGTTTGTATCTACAAATATGAGGTCTTTTGTGTAGAAAAGCATAACACATTTTTGTGATTTGAATGAGTCACACACAAATCAAAAGACATGATCCTTCATGGAGAGGAGGACTGAAGATTTCTAATACCATCTCCAACTTTAGGACTCTGTAACTCTAGATATCTACCTTAGAGTATGGTTGAGAAGAGGAAATGATATGAAATGAAATATATATTAAAATATGTATAATGTATATACATACAGTAATCAGAACATGGTAAATAACAGATGGTAATTGTGATTAAACTGATAAATTTTAATTTACTAGTAGGTTTATTAGAAATTTTATTGAAACTTTGAAAATTAAAGTTGTTTTTCTGTTCTAATAAAAATAATTTTAAATCCTCAGTTAATTAAAAAAAAAAGTCAGTGAATTTTCTAGTGAATAGAATTATCTGGGTTACTTCAACAAAGATTTTCCTAATTCAGTCACAAAATCACTGATTAATTTTTGAAAAGAGACCAGTATAAAAAGGAATTCAGGTTTGAAATATTAGATGCTATAAGAAGTGAAAAATTATTTAGAAACAAAGATTTATAATCTCCAAAAGCATCATGTCAATATGAAAATTGAAATTCATTTGTAAATAATAATGTACACATTTGTCTGAAAGTGAATAACTATTTTAGTGTAAAAGAGCCTAATGTTTTTGAGTGGGAGAGCCTTAGTTTTCATACTTCTAAATAAGTTAAAAATGTCTGCCTTCTCTCTCTCTGTCCCTCTGTGAATAGATATACAGACATTATATATATATATATATATATATAGAGAGAGAGAGAGAGAGAGAGAGAGAGAGAGAGATTGACAAAGCAATTAGTACAATGTTTGGCACATCATTGACAACAGTAATAATTAGTTTGATAATAAGGCACATCACAAACATGTTTATTTAGCCAATTAAGGCTAAGTCAGCAGTATGTCCAGAGGAGACACAGTTACAAATACCACAGGGGAACAACTACTATATTCAGAAAATATCACTGATTTTGTTAATTTATCTTCAGAGACTTATTTTAACTTCATGCTGATGATATCTGTTTCTCTGCAAGAATGGGAATTTGATATTAACACCTTCTCAACCGTGTCAACATAAATGGATTTTATAGTGTAATGATGCAGGGATGGTTGTTTTCTGCTTTCTTTTCCTTTCTGTTAGAGAATTTTCTTTGTGAGAAACTAATAATTATGTAAACTTATGTCATTATGATTCCCTTTCTTGCCAAATATGTGCAGGACAACTGATATAACACACAACAGTCATTATTTACATGGTATGAGCACCCACGCCATTACACTTTGATAAGAATTTAAAAGACACTTTACCATTATGATTATGATAACTTTTTTTTTCTTTGAGTCTTGCTTAAGGTAGAAACTGACAGAAGACAAAGTATGATAAATAACATATACTTTGTTTTTACTGTGCCTCCTGAATGTAAAGGAACACTGTGATAGTTTTATATATGAGCTTGATTGGATCACAGGATGTTCAGATATTTAGTTAAACATTATTTTTGGGTTTGGCTGTGAAGGTATTTCCAAAAGAGATTAGCATTTGAATTGGTAGACAGAGTAAAGTAGATTACTCTCCCCAGTGTGGTCGGGCATCACACAAGCTGCTCAAGGCCTGAAGAGAACAACAAAAGGGAAGGAAGGTTGAAGTCACTTTCTGGCTGTCTGCATGAGCCAAGACATCAGTCTTCTCCTTCCCTCAGCACTCCTGCTTCTCAGGCCTTCAGACCTGGACAGGAGTCTACACCATTGGCTGTCCAGTTTTCAGACCTGCAAACTCAGGCTTTCCTGAATATCCAGCTTTGAAATAGCAGGTCATAGAACTTCTCAGCCTCCATAGTCACACGAGCTGGTTCATTATAATAAATCTCTTTATATAAATATATATAAGTATAAATATATATAAGTATTATATATTATCATATATAATATATATATAATTACATATTATTAGGGTCTGTTTCTCTAGAAAACCCTGACTAATACAAACACATAAGATATGGAAGATATATACATAAGATATACATGCAAGATATACACATAATACATGGAAGATATAGCAAGTCTCCTGACAATAGGAGCCTGCAGTAATAAAAGCTGAAGAAGTATCTGACATTATCCCATGCTGAGAAATACTTTATTTCTGAAGAGACAAACATTCAGTCTGGAATTCCTGGAAATTTACCAAATACTGGGTTTGCCCCAACTGAAAAGCTTTGACTTTAATTACACTACACTGCTTATTGCTTTGTCAAGGTGGGACCTCTGACAGGTGGAACCTCAGTGGACTAAGGTGTATGAATTTATGTAGTTTGTGGTTACTGGGCTGCACCCCACAGGCCTACAGGGTCTATACATGCTCAGCTTCAAGACGGAAGAAAGAGCCCAGAGTCACAGAGACATCAATAGTTTAAGAGATGAAGAATCTTATATGTCTGAAGCAAGGTTCTGGAGCGACACCCCACTATGTGCAGCAGAAGTGGGCAGGACATGGCTAGCTGCAGTCTTCACTCCAGGGGGAGTGGGAAGTTACCAGTTACAGGGGGAATTGACTTCAGGTTGGCTCATCTGTTACCAGGGAAAATAACAGAGGGGCACACCTCTCACTACCTCTTTGATAAGCTATCATGGTGGAGATTTTCTGATCTAAAGTTAGAACAACCATAGCTGGAGCAGGGGCAAGTATGTAGGGAGGTCAGCCATGTGAGTGGGGTGTAGGTAATGCAGGCACTAGTCAAGCAGGGGATGTACCGAGAGCAAGAGAACAGCCATCCTGAGTGTCCTGACTATACACTCCACCCCTACACACCCTGCACAACCCTTACAGTCTTGATCTGCCCCTCCTCTGAGATATCCCTGGGGTCAGGTATGTAGAGGGGTTCTGCAACCAGATACCACAAATACACTACAGACACCAGCAGCTAAATAATATCAAGAGTAAGATACCTAGTATGCTAAGAAGACTCAATCACCAGGATGTGGGCAAATTTTGGAGCGAAGCACTTAACAGGTCAAAGGAGAGGGAGTCAATGGCGGCAGGGTCCTCTCCACTTATAAGAAAGGTAAGGCCACTCCTGGTTTTCACAAACTCAGAGCCGCTCCCTAGGGAGGGAAAGGGCCCAGCTCTAAAACAAACATTCTGGTGGCCTAGTCAGGAGTCAGCAGTCACAGTACAGGTCTCCCACCCCATGTAATGTTCAGTGCCATTAAGAGCTGGACCCATTAGGTCTTTCCTAACAAAAAGCAGTTAATCCCACTATTTTGACTTGTGTGTCCAAAAGCCAGCCTATTCCATTCCACACAGCATAGCCCAGGGGTGCTCATGGGCAGTCAGTTGTACAGTAGCATTTACCGAAGCGGGTCCTTCTGATGTATTGGCATGTGGGAGAGGAAGATGGTGAGAGAGTTTTCCCCCATTGTTGGTCATCCCCACAGAGTCATATTAGCTGGGTCAATTTTTTATGGAAGTAAAGAACAGGATGACAATGGCATCGCACTGTAGACCCAGCAATTAGGCTCATTTTACAGTGAGGCCATGGTTGCTTCCCAGGCCTTGAATATTCCTTCACTCAGGCTAGGGATGATAAGTTAGACGTCTAACAGGCACAACACAGGGAGATCATGACCACTAAGCCAAATAAAGGCAGTACCTGAATTTTGAGATAACACCACACTTGCCTGTGGTTTTTGTCCTAGTCTGTCACACAGTTTAAAAAAACGCAAGTTTTTAGTAATACAGGAACATGTCCAAAATCACATCTACAATGGCCACCTAGTTTTACCTTGGATGTCTGAACGACAGCTACACCAGTCTGACTTTGAGATGTATTCCCCTCCACAATGGCCAGTACAATGCCTGCTTGATAGGCCACAAAATAGGCCACTCAGGTCAGTAAAGTTTAAGTTAAATCATGCATAAGCCACAATGACTTCCCCATACCTCCATATGTGAAGGTTTTTCCATCATTTCCCCTTTCTGTAGACCAAAGTATATAAAACTTGAAGTCATGGTGAATGCTGCCTATCTAGCCTGGATCCAGATCATGTCCCTCTGTGTTAGACATCCTTCATGTGTGCCTAGTTATCAACACTGGGGGAAAGCTGATCAGATATCATAAAAAAGCTCAGATGTTGATGGGGAAATATTTTAGAAGCTATACATTTTATCACATACTGAATTGTTACACAAGCATGTGCTTTCAGTGGCAGACTTAAAGTAAGCAGTCATACATCATGAGTAGTTATACTCTATGACAACTTCATTAGATAATTTTCTTGGGCTTCCCTGGTGGCGCAGTGGTTGAGAGTCCGCCTGCCGATGCAGGGGACACGGGTTCATGCCCCGGTCCGGGAGGATCCCACATGCCGCGGAGCGGCTGGGCCCGTGAGCCATGGCCGTTGAGCCTGCGTGTCCAGAGCCTGTGCTCCGCAACGGAAGAGGCCACAACAGTGAGAGGCCCGTGTACCGCAAAAAAAAATAAAAGATAATTTTCTTTTCCTCCTGAACATCAGGGCATAAGTGAGGCTAATACAATAACTTTCATAAATCTAGACCTCAATCAACAGGAATAGAATTTCTTATCTGAAATATAACATTTTTCTCTCTAACAGTACTCTTATCATCACCAAACACAGCCAAATCAAGACTAATTTGTTTGCTAAGTAACTCTGGTCAATTGACCACATAGGCTCCTCCAAACTGGCTGAGGTAGAACTCCTCAGAAGGAATCTCAGACTGAATTCCCTAAAGGCCACTCAAGGCCAGGAAAGCCATGCCAAAGGCCTGCCATCAGGCTCTGCCTCGGTGGATTTCTCTCTGCTAGAGGTCCCCAAAATATAGAGATTCCCACACATGCCAGGAGACAGTTTTTCCCATCCACCTGATGAGGCTGCTCAGAACCCAAGAGTCTCCAATTTCTGAAGGGACCAGGCAGAGAGAAAAGAAAAATGTTTCCATTCTACCCACAGGTGTAGTTTACCAAATTGCTATAAGTTATAACTAACTTGAGAGAAGGGCTTCCCTATATCTGGAAAACATAGATCAAAATCAGTAATATTCCAGACAAAAAGCATAAAAATTATAACCATATTCACCAGTTCAGTCAGTAACCAAACCTTTTAACTTTGTATGAAGCCATCAGGTTTTCCCTGAGGATTTTTTAATTTCTTGTCCAGTTCAAAGTATGATCTGAAATTTATCAGAGACCTTTACTTATAAAAGTGTCCTTCCTATGAACCTTCGTGAAGATGAAGCACTTTTGCAAAAGCATCGGAGTGTAACAACTGTCTATAAATGACAAAAGACTTAAAAAAGGCGCGGTTAAACACCTGATTAAAATGTAATCAATAAAGCAACTTGGTTACAATAACTAGAATTATGACTGATTATAATCTTAACCCTTCAAAACCTTAATTTCTGGGCTTCCCTGGCGGCGCAGTGGTTGAGAATCTGCCTGCTAATGCAGGGGACACGGGTTCGAGCCCTGGTCTGGGAAGATCCCACATGCCGCGGAGCAACTAGCCCCGTGAGCCACAATTACTGAGCCTGCGCGTCTGGAGCCTGTGCTCCGCAACAAGAGGCCGCGATAGTGAGAGGCCCACGCACCGCGATGAGGAGTTGCCCCCACTTGCCGCAACTAGAGAAAGCCCTCACACAGAAACGAAGAGTCAACACAGCAATAAATAAATAAATAAAAATAATAAAAAAAAAGATCTTGAAGCAAAGGGCCAAAGGAAATTTTGCTAAAAAAAAAAAAACAATTTCTGGCAAACCCCAAGAAGCAAGTAATTCTTAACTGTTTGTCATACTGGCATTTCCTGATTGGAAAATTTATGCTTAATCTTCCACTCCTAAGAAGGCAAAGGTAGGTAAATTTAGACCCACCCAGCAATTAATGTTCCAATATTTTATCCTATTTGAAATGACCCAGACAGTCAATAAATTATCTTCATTTAACTTAGTTTAGTTGCAAGTTACCAAAATCTTGAGAGACTATTATAGATAGATATTCCTAAAACGTAATTATCCAATAGCGTTGTTTTTTTTTAACACCTTTATTGGAGTATAATTGCTTTACAATGGTGTGTTAGTTGCTGCTGTATGACAAAGTGAATCAGCTATACGTATACATATATCCCCATATCCCCTCCCTCTTGCGTCTCCCTCCCACCCTCCCTATCGCACCCCTCTAGGTGGTCACAAAGCACAGAGCTGATCTCCCTGTGCTATGCGGCTGCTTCCCACCAGCTATCTGTTTTACATTTGGTAGTGTATATATGTCCATGCCACTCTCTCACTTCGTCCCAGCTTACCCTTCCCCCACCCCGTGTCCTCAAGTCCATTCTCTACATCTGCGTCTTTATTCCTGTCCTGCTCCTAGGTTCATCAGAACGTTTTCTTTTTTTTCTCTTAGATTCCATATATGTGTGTTAGCATACGGTATTTGTTTTTCTATTTCTGATTTACTTCACTCTGTATGACAGACTCTAGGTCCATCCACCTAACTACAAATAACTCAATTTCATTTCTTTATATGGCTGAGTAATATTCCATTGTATATATGTGCCACATCTTCTTTATCCATTCATCTGTTGATGGACACTTAGGTTGCTTCCATGTCCTGGCTATTGTAAATAGAGCTGCAATGAACATTGTGCTACATGACTATTTTTGAATTATGGTTTTCTCAGGGTATATGCCAAGTAGTGGGATTGCTGGGTCATATGTTAGTTCTATTTTTAGTTTTTTAAGGAACCTCCATACTGTTTTCCTTAGTGGCTGTACCAATTCACATTCCCACCAGCAGTGCAAGAGGGTTCCCTTTTCTCCACACCCTCTCCATCATTTATTGTTTGTAGATTTTTTAATGATGGCCATTCTGACCAGTGTGAGGTGATACCTCATTGTAGTTTTGATTTGAATTTCTCCAGTGATTAGTGATGTTGAGCATCCTTTCATGTGTTTGTTGGCAATCTGTATATCTTCTTTGGAGAAATGTCTATTTAGGTCTTCTGCCCATTTTTGGATTCGGTTGATTGTTTTTTTGATATTGACTGCATGAGCTGCTTGTATATTTTGGAGATTAATCCTGTCAGTTGCTTTGTTTGCAAATATTTTCTCCCATTCTGAGGGCTGTCTTTTTGTCTAGTTTATGGTTTCCTTTGCTGTGCAAAAGCTTTGAAGTTTCATTAGGTCCCCTTTGTTTATTTTTGTTTTTATTTCCATTTCTCTAGGTGGTGAGTCAAAAAGGATCTTGCTGTTATTTATGTCATAGAGTGTTCTGCCTATGTTTTCCTCTAAGTGTTTTATAGTGTCTGGCCTTACATTTAGGTCTTTAATCCATTTGGAGTTTATTTTTGTGTATGGTGTTAAGGAGTGTTCTAATTTCATTCTTTTACATATAGCTGTCCAGTTTTCCCAGCACCATGTATTGAAGAGGCTGTCTTTTCTCCATTGTATATTCTTGCCTCCTTTATCAAAGATAAGGTGACCATATGTGCATGGGTTTATCTCTGGGCTTTCTATCCTGTTCCATTGATCTATATTTTTATTTTTGTGTCAGTACCATAGTGTCTTGTTTGCTGTAGCTTTGTAGTATAGTCTGAAGCCTGGGGGCCTGATTCCTCCAGCTTCGTTGTTCTTTCTCAAGATTGCTTTAGCTATTCAGAGTCTTTTGTGTTTCCATATAAATTGTGAATTTTTTGTTCCAGTTTTGTGAAAATTGCCATTGGTAGTTTGCTAAGGATTGCATTGAATCTGTAGATTGCTTTGGGTAGTATAGTCATTTCCTATAGCATTTTGAAGTGTTTTGAAAGGCCTCTTTTTTTTTTTTTTCCACTCTCACAGATCATATGATTAAAGTTCCTGAGAGCCCAGGTAGCTCATTTATATCTCAGAGGCACAGAAGAGAAATACCAATTTCTTCTGGAAAGCTAACTTCCTTTAACTGCATGTGCAAAAACCAGTTTCAGAATGTCAAAAGTTTCCCATCCTGGCCATTTTCAGGGATTTTTTTTTCTCAGTTTCAACAAATAACAGTAATAGATAATAACACATATCATTCAGTCACATTCACATGCCTCACTTTCAGAGGAACCAGATTCAGCATTCAAGTTAACCTTCACCCGGGCTGTCAGCTCAGCCTCTGTGGCCTTTCTTAATATAAAAAGCAACAGCCAGCCCACAGCTTCGGCCCCTTCTTTTTACCCCAATGAAAAGGCGGCCAATACCTCCCCAACAGCCTTAGGAGTGTCTATGAGATCTCCATACTCTCTGGGCAGCCCCCATTCATCAAGGACAGCCACCACAGGGCCCCACATACTAGTGGATGACCACCCCAGGATCATCACACAACTTTTGGGATCATCCCCACAAACTCTGCACCCCACATTAGTAGACAGCCACCTTGGAATCACCTCTGCCACTTTTGGGCCCCACATGCAATGCATGAGGATGGCCCCCACCACCTTCCATCCCCAGTCCTTACTTCTCAACATCTGAGCACTCCCGAGAGTATCCTCACTCTCCTGGATGCTCTGCCCATTGTTGAGCTGCACCCTGCAGGCCTGAAAGCCCTGTACTTGCCCAGCTTCAAGACCAAGGAAAGAGCCCAGAGTCAGAGACAGAGACATCAGTGGTTTAATGGAAGGGAGAGCTTACACATCTGAAGCAAGGTCCTGGAGCGACACCCTGCCATGGGTGGCAGAAGGTAGACAGGACCTGGAGGCAGGCTTTGCTCCTAGGAGGAGGAGGTTACCAGTTATAGAGGGAATTGAAGTCAGGTGGGCTTGTCCATTACCAGGATAAATGGCAGAGGGGCACACCCCTCACTTTCCCTCTGGTAAGCTATCATGGTGGAGATGTCCTGATCTAGAGGTTACAATAGTCCTTTGCTGGGGCAGGGGCAAGTATGTAGAGAGGTCAGGCATGTGAGTGGGGTGTAGGTGAAGCAGACACTGGTCTAGCAGGGGACGTACCAAGAGCAAGAGAACAGCGATCTTGGGTGGCCTGACCACACAGTGGCTTAGAGCAGAGGAAGAATATTGAAGCAAACCTCTAATGATCGCACCCATTGTGTCTGCTGACATTCTCTTTAAGACTCTGACACAGGACATAGTGGAATTTCAATGCCACCATTTTTTTAATCATTCAACAAAGAAACTACTGATTTCTCTCTGTCCAACCAACTTTTGATTTCCTTTATTGTACGCATACTAACAACATTAAAAATTCCCTATTTTTGTAAACTCCTTTTGGAAACTTCAAAGGCAGTTGAGATCTTTGATATGATAAAAAGTTTCTTGGCCAAGCAAAGTTGTGACTGTAAGAAAAGTATGGGCCATCTGGGATCTTGGCACCAAATCTGGTTTGCTACTCTTCGAACAAGAAATTCTTATGTCATTGTAACCCATGAGCATCAGCTGATATAAAGGATCCAATAATCCTCAAATAATTGTTGCCCACTGGCTTAAAACTCACCAATTAAAGTTTTGTCAAGAGAATTTTCTGCTCTACAGATGACCTATGCCTTAATAGCAAAAAAATAAAAGTAAAAAAAGTCTTGGAGGTATTTGAATAAAATTCAGGAATAAATATCATTTTCTCTGAGAAAACAAATGTTCAACTTGAAGAATAGTTTGACAAGGAGTTTATTAATTGCTTGGGTTAATTAGTAAAATGCTTGAGCCATATGAACAAATAAATTGTATTGCAATGTCATCCATTCAGCCACCTCAAAGTGCTACCTAAGAGTGCTACTAAATGAATCTGCCATTGTATAATGAAGTACTGATGACAACAAATAATCGGACTTTCTGTGCTGGAGGAAGTGCTTCTTAGTAGCAAATCCTGCTGACTTCTCTGCAGGTAAAATCTGGCTTGCAGAAGCAGGGTCAAACTTTCCTGAAGGTTAATTATTATTAAATGGAGGGGCCTGCACAGAAGGGGAGAGGCTGCACAGCGAAAAGAGAGCCTCTGAAACAGGACAAAAGGACAACCCTCAGAATGGGAGAAAATATTTGCAAATAAAGCAACTGACAAAGGATTAATCTCCAAAATTTACAAGCAGCTCATGCACCTCAATATCAAAAAACAGACAACCAAATCCAAAAATGGACAGAAGACCTAAATATATACAGATTGCCAACAAACACATGAAAGGATGCTCAACATCTCTAATCATTATAGAAATGCAAATCAAAACTACAAGGAGGTATCATCTCACACCAGTCAGAATGGCCATCATCAAAAAATCTACAAGCAATAAATGCTGGAGAGGGTGTAGAGAAAAGGGAACCCTCTTACACTGTTGGTGGGAATGTAAATTGATACAGCCACTATGGAGAACAGTATTCAGGTTCTTTAAAAAACTAAAAATACAACTACCATACGACCCAGCAATCCCACTACTGCGCATATACCCTGAGAAAACCATAATTCAAAGAGTCATGTAGGGCTTCCCTGGTGGCGCAGTGGTTGAGAGTCCACCTGCCGATTCAGGGGACACGGGTTCGTGCCCCAGTCCGGGAAGATCCCACATGCCGCAGAGCAGCTGGGCCCGTGAGCCATGGCTGCTGAGCCTGCGCGTCCAGAGCCTGTGCCCCGCAACAGGAGAGGCCACAACAGTGAGAGGCCCGCGTACCGCAAAAAAAAAAAAAAAAAAAAAAAAAGTCATGTACCACAATGTTCATTGCCGCTCTATTTATAATAGCCAGGATATGGAAGCACCCTAAGTGTCCATCGACAGATCAATGGATACAGAAGATGTGGCACACATATACAATGGAATATTACTCAGCCATAAAAGGAAATGAAATTGAGTTATTTGTAGTAAGACGGATGGACCTAGAGACTGTCATACAGGGTGAAGTCAGAAAGAGAAAAATAAATACTGTATGCTAACACATATATAGGGAATCTAAAAAAAAAAAGCTTCTAAAGAACGTAGGGTCAGGAGAGGAAGAAAGACAGACGTAGAGAATGGACATGAGGACACGGGGAGGGGGAAGGGTAAGATGGGACAAAGTGAGAGAGTGGCATGGACTTATATATACTACCAAATGTAAAATAGATAGCTAGTGGGAAGCAGCATCATAGCACAGGGGGATCAGCTCAGTGCTTTGTGAACACCTAGAAGGGTGGGATAAGGAGGGTGGGAGAGAGACACAAGCAGCAGGAGATATGGGGATATATGTATACGTATATCTGATTCACTTTGTTATAAAGCAGAAACTAACACACCACTGTAATGCAATTATACTCCAATAAAGAGGTTTAAAAATATATTCTTAAATGACTTTAAAGTTGATTTCTGGATTTCTCTTCCTTTACTACATCTCAGATTATGGATGACCTGAAGTTTGCGAAAGACAGTCTTGCAAGCAAATGAAATGTCCAATCCCCTCATGGAATCCTGTAGAATCCTGTTGATCATTAATCCATGGGTATCAATGTCCAACTGTTTTTATTTTATTCGCCACTTGTCTGAACTAGTGTTTTCATCATTATCATCAGAAAGAGCAATTGAAATAAAGTTGTTTTAAAAAATGCAATGCAGGGCTTCCCTGGTGGCGCAGTGGTTGAGAGTCCGCCTGCCGATGCAGGGGACGTGGGTTCGTGCCCCGGTCCGGGAAGATCCCACATGCCACGGAGCGGTTAGGCCCATGAGCCATGGCCACTGAGCCTGCGCGTCCAGAGCCTGTGCTCCGTGGCAGGAGATGCCACAACGGTGAGGGGCCCACGCATCACACACACACAAAAAAAATGCAATGCATATCACCAGAAGAAACATCACCCCCCAAATTTAACTTCATCTTTAAAGCAAACAACATTAGCTTTTCAAAGAAAAGCCACTTTTGAGCAAAATTGAGGTTTAGCTCTATTTTGTTTTTACTATTTAGATTGATTTAAGTTCTTTAAAAATGAAAGCACCAGAGATGTTGCTCTTTGTAAAGATAGTTTTCAATCCTGTGAGGGACATTAATTTCAACCTCAGTAAAATAAACTGCACATGTATATTCCTGGTGCTTGGAAAAGTTTTTGTCTACTGTTTGCCTAAGTCATTATTTTATGTAGATTTCAAATCAATCATTAATTTTTGAGAAAAGTGTTTCCTGACTGCCTTTATTTAGGCAAATTTGCGTATTCTATATTCTCACATGACCAAATACTAGCCCTCATAGTACTTATAATAGATCCCATTTTATGTATTTGTGTGAAATTTTTAAGCTGATATGTTCTTTTACTGCCTGCTACTTCCCTGAGAGCAGGGACTCTGCCTGGTTTTCTTTATCATTGTTTTCCCCGCACTTAGAAGAATGACTGCAAATGGTAGGAAGTTGCAAAATTTTTATTTAAGAATAATGAAATCTTATCAAATTGAAAGCTTCTTGAATCTGAGAATAAAAGAATCATAGTTCTGTGGTGGAGAAGACTAACACTTAACACCTTGGGAGACATGACTATAACCTTCAAGCTGCTAGGCCATTGATTTGCTCAGGTTCTAGAGAGTTTGAGAGACACACAGACAGACAGACAGACAGAGACAGACTCAGGACAACTGCAGGACATATTAGACTAAACAATTTTGTTGAGCCCTTAAAATGAGATCCATTGTAATTGTCTTATATATTTTACTATTACCTATGCATACAAATATACATATATTACATACATATATTTCAATGTTCTGCGTAAGTATAAAGACACATTATCTTCAGTGCATCATTATTTTTACATATACATTCTAAACACCCTATAAAATAAAGTGTAGACAACTGTCCCAAAGTGATTATGCTCGTGAACTTATTTTCCTATGTTTCCATTTCAGTGACTCTTAGGAGGCATGACAGTTTTCCAACTCTTTACCAGGGAGCTCCAAAGTTGGAAAACTATCCTTTTAGTTTAACAGAAAAATGTTTATTTTTTTCCCTAAAATATGAAGAATAAAATCTTGTTATCCAAGCTGGTTATCATGAACAGGTTTTTCTAAGACATAAACAAATACTTTTCTGACAATTTTTAATTTTTGCTTAAACTAAATACATGAAACCACTAATAAATAAAGTGCCAAGATTGGAAACTTCACTAATAACTAATTACTTTGATAATCTGGCTGGTAAATGAGTGATTTTTACCGTATTATGAACAGAAGGTGATTTTGTCAGCTGGGCTTTTTACAGTGTGTTCAAGATATTCACTTGTTGGCGGAACTGTAATGAATCAGATAGGATTTGGAAACACACCATGATGTGCAACAGCACTCTGCATCTTGCACAGGAGACCATATTTTTGTTTTTGGTTTTTGTTTTTATAAATGTAGAAGATATAGCTCTTTTTTTATATATAAATTTACTTATTTTCTTTTTTGGCTGCGTTGGGTCTTCATTGCTGCACATGGGCTCTGGAGCGCAGGCTCAGTAGTTGTGGCACACGGGCTTAGTTGCTCTGCGGCATGTGGGATCTTCCCAGACCAGGGCTCAAACCCGTGTCCCCTGCATTGACAGGCAGATTCTTAATGACTGAGCCACCAGGGAAGCCCCAGGAGACCATGTTTTGCAACCTGTTAATCTGCAGTGTAAGGTAACTGCCACCTTCTTCAACACCCACCTCACCCTGGTGTGACTTAAACACGGCTGTCATTAAAAGCAACCTCAGATCATTACTAACTCCTGTGGCTGCTTAATCATCCAAGTGCAGTGCTGAGATGGAGAATTCAAGGGATGTTCTTAAGTCTCCTTAATTGCTAATAATAGAAAATACACCTCAAGGAGAAAGCCTGGAGTTATAAGGAGAAACCATTATTCTTCTCCGCTCAAAGATCATCGGAGTTAATTCATAGTTACTTTCAATAGTTTCTTCATCAGCATAGAATTCTCAACTTTGGTTTCTAGATAATTTCTAGACAATATTAAGTCTGAGAGGCCTTTCACACCCCAACGTCAAATGGGAAATTAGATCTTTGATTAGGCACAGCAAAGGACTGGATGATTTTGATGCATTTAACAGTGCTAGCCTTTAAACGCCTATGTTTAATAAATTTCTATTTTTTAATAAATCTCCCATTCAAAATCAATTTGAAACGTTACAAGATATCTCAAGATCTTAAAACATATACATTTTTGTACATATAGTGACAAATAATTGAATGTATTTTTGTGCATTTACTCTATAAAATATTACCTCACATGTTAATGTTTAGTTAAAATACCTATTATTATTTTACTAAAAATAGTAAACCATATTACAAGATTTGGCTATAATTCCCTGTGCTATGCAATATATCTTTGTTGCTTATCTATTTTATACATAGCAGTTGGTATCTATTAATCCCATACCCCTAATTTGTACCTTTCCCCTTTGGTAACCACGAGTTTGTTTTCTATATCTGTGATACTGATATATGCATGATATTGAATCAAAATGCTGTACACCTGAAAATAATATAATATTGTAAATCAACTGTACTTTAATAAAAAATAGTAAGATATATAGTAGGGTTAATAAGAATAATAACAGCAAGATTTGTCATTAACAGGCACTTACCTAGTGTATCAATTGAAATATTTTCTAATTTTATTTAATCACATTGGCATGAAATAATAATGTATTGTGTAGGGGTTATTATTATTCATTCAGTCAGCCAAGGTGGGCTAAGTGCTCAAACACACAACTTTACAAGTTCAGAGACTTACACAGTAAGTGTTCATTTGCCATTCATTTTGCCTTTCATTTTGTGAACCCATCTTGCAAGTCCTTGGAGCATTCTACATGCATCCAACAAACAGGGACAAGGCATGGTAGAAGATCACAGGGCAGTATCTTGGGACAAGCCCAAAAGAGGTTGCTATCATCACTTCCATTCATAGTCTATTGGACAGAAGACAGTCACGTGGCCATGTCTTACTGCAAGTATAGGAGGAGAAAAGTGAAATATTTTTTGGTGAACACATGATAGTCATCTGTCAGATTCATATTTATCAGTGAATAAAATGAGAATTAGAGAATTATGTCATCATCACAAACCAAACAAGCTGTGGCATTTCCAGCTATGATAAAGTAACTGGAGCCAGTCTGGATGTCCCATAGTGGGAAATGAAAAAAATAGTAAATGTATGAGCAAATTTCTTGCAGACATTGATCAACACACTGAGTAGGACTCTGAGTCCTTAGAAGAGAGGAAAAAAAGTGAGGTGAGCCCTACAGTTACCTTGGTTTTCTGGGGGCACTTTCTGGACCATAATATAGGAATAAGGAAACCAAGCAAAACCCAGCAAATCACTAAGTTGAGTAGACAGAGAATGGAGTGGGAGGGGCTTGAGGCAGGTGATATTTGCAGTCAGAGTGCCAGAGAAGAGAGAGCTATACAGAGAAAAAGCATCACAACTCTACAAAGGGGTCCCCATGCATCTGTTGTTGAATACTATAATATGCATACATCAAATGAAACTCTACAAGGCTGGGCACAAAATAACTAGGGAGCTGTAAACTAAAACATTCTCATAGTTCACTCAGGGCTAGGAGAATTCAAGTTCTAAGCAGCCAGAAGAAGTCTTTATTGAATACTCACATGCCATTAAGCAAAGAGCACAGAAGATCATAAATTTGTAGTAGGGTCTAAGTAGCCCTAGAGTAAAGGCTACAATAGATCTGCTCTAACAAAGCAGAAAAACATGTTTTAAAAGGATTCAGATGTTCTGCAAGTAACTTACTGTCAACCAGAAAAAAGTGCATTAATCTATAAAGAAAACACCAAAATACAACTGTCAACAATGTAATATTCAAAATTTGTTGCAACTCCTATAAAATTATTAAGTGAAAAAGTGGGGAAAATAGGAGCAATAGCCAGGAGAAAAATCAGTCAGTAGAGAAGACCTAGAAGTTATTGAGATGGTAGAATTAGCAAACAAGGAATTTATAATACCCAAGGATCTAAAAGAAAAAATTAATAGAATGAGGATATGAGTAGAGGTCATAAAGTAGAACCTAATGGGACTTTTGAAACTGAAACATCCAATGTTGAAATTATAAAATTAACTGGATGACATTAAAAGCAGTTTGGACACTTCAGAACAAAAGAACAGAGAACTTGAAGAGTTTATACTGAATCTACATAAATTGAGGCTCAGAAAGAAAATGGGGAATTATGATGCATTTTGTTAGCATAAAGACAACTATGAACTTGACAAGTTCTTATGTGCAAAAATATATGAATTTCATGACAAGATAAAATGTGTTTTTTCCATTATGTAAAACCACTAATGGCATTTCAACATATTTTGAAGTATTTCAAATATCCTTTTGTATAAAATTTATATAAGTGATATTTGTATTATAATACAAAGCATGATAATATAAAGAGGTGTTATCTAAGAGGCTATAGTCACAATTTATAAATTGTTCAATATGATAGAGGAGGCATTAGTAACTTTTTCCTTTTCCTAATTACCTAGCAGTGAATGGCCCCTCTATCCAGTCAGTTGCTCAAGCATAGGAGTCATTCTTGATCTACTGCTTTCATTCTCTGTGCCCTGTAACACATAATTCCATCAGGAGTTTTGTTAATTCTCCACCTTAAAACCTCTCCAACCCCACCTCTCAAACTAAACTGTCTAGAATTGCTCCAAACATGTCCAAGTTGGTCTACTTGACTCACTCTTGTCTTCTATATAATCCATTCCTCACCCTGAAGCTATGCTGATCTTTGTAAAATACAAGTTTGATCATATAAATCTTATTTAAATGCCTTCAATGGCTCCCCAGTGATCCAAATACGAAGTGTAGTCCTTTTGCCATGGTTTATAATGCCCTATATGAGCTGGCTCCTAATTACTTCTCCAGCCTCATTTCTTGCCATTCTTTTCCTTTCACTTGAAAAGGAAAAGGAAAAGACAAGGCTACACTGGTAGTCCGTCTTAAGCAAAGAGTTTATTGCTATAATGCTTTAGGACAGAGTCTATCAGATTTTGAGATCACACTCTCTGCCTTTAGTTTGTACAAGTAATAGTTTACAGTCAGACAAATAGCTTAAAATTTTACAATATTATGTCTGACATGAAATTTTTCAAATGCTATTTTATAGTAAAACAACAAAAAAAAACGTATTATCTAACAGAATTATTAGGTCTATACTTATATTTACTTGATGTGTTTTGCTGTATTTTGCAATATAGACCTTTTTATTTTTCTGGTTACAACTGTAAAGAGGAATCCTGAAAATTTTCTGTCATAGCTAGTTAAAATTATAATCTGCTTTGTTAACAAGTTTGGGATATTTGTACTTATCTTTTGAACTGAAGTTTTAGAGAAGCCCTCTTGTTCAAGGAAATGCCTTGAGCTGAAAAAGAGAATTTTTTCCTTACTAAAAATAGAAGTCTATAATTAGTGCTGTGCTCTTCAGAAGGAATTGATTTTTGTTTGAGGAGAATTGAATCATAAGCGCAATTATTTTCTTTCAATATCAGATGATAGAATGGCTTGTGAATCACAATATTAGAGACAGATACAGTGAAAATACTGATTAATAGACAAAAATACCTGTAATAATAATTATTCTGCTTATGTGAGTTTTTATTATAAAGATTTTTATTTTGCTTTAATAATCATTGACACAAACTAGTTTATATTTGTAAAATAATCTATTTTGAAAAAACATTGGATATTTTTGTATCCATTAATATAATAAAACAACTTGGAAGGTAAATAAATAAATCTTTTCAAATAATATATAATTTAATTAGTTTTTGTGTCTCCTTTCATCCTCAAAATTAACTCCTACTATAGAGAAGACTTTGAAGGAAAAGTCTCATTAAAATTATCACCTTTGATTTTGGTCTTCCTATGTTAACCTACAGAATGATTTGACATATATATTTTGAGCAGAGCTCTTATCATTCATTACATTTTTAAGACCCACTACATATGAGGTGCTAATAAGCATTTGTTGAATTCATCAATCAGGACAAGTTTATCTGTATTTTATGCTTATATGGTAATTATGAGTATCTAGTACATAAAATGTTCTATCCTAGACATTGGGACAGATACAGAGGTATAAGACTAGATTGAACAAATTTTCTACTCTCCAACTTAATTAGAATGAAGGAATGTATACAAAGTGGCATGTTTAGAGTATCTGAGTGCATTCCTTCATATATTATTTCAATATGTTTTTCATATTGTAGAGTTATTTTCTCAAATCTCTTTAGCTCTGATAAAATACTTTATCTGTACCTTTCTTTGTACTACATGTCACTTTTGATTCTGTATTAGAAATATTTACAAGACTTATTTTCTCTACTATATTGTAATCAAATTGAGGTTAGGTCCGTGTTTGATTCTCTGTTGATTCTTTCAGAGATCTTAACAAATGGAAAGAGCTCAAAGTGTTTATTGAAACGATGAATGATATAATTACTCTACCAGGTCGTGTATAATGAATGCATATTAGTGATCCTATACTATTCAGAGAAGGAATAAACCATGTCCAATTAGAGATATTTTTGCATTCAATAAGCATTTGCTTATCAGCACTATGTGTCAAGTATTGTATTGGGCACCATCATACAGAAGTAAATAAAATAAATATGGTCTTTGCCATTGTGAAAGAAAATAAACGTTATGTTATTAATAAATAATTTTAATCTGAGCAAATTTTAGGAAGAAACCTCAGGATATTATGAAAATAGGCAATAAAGAGGTCTGACTTGGTTAAGGAAGTGAAGAAGGTAAAGGGTCTGTCAGGATTTGCTTTCACAGGAAAGATACCTCCCTGGCTCAGGAAGATGAGAATTGTGGAGAGGGAGAGATTAAAGAGGCAGGATAAAGGGCAAATGGGAGCAAAGGGGTGAAATCAGAAAGGTGTGGGGTATGTTCGGCAGTCCTTGAGTAGACCAGGAATAGGGGGAAATGCTAATGAGGTCGGGAAGGTCAAATTCTGGAGTACCCTTACACATTTTAAATCTCAGCTTCATCCTGTAGTAGGATGGGGGGAGATGGGACACGGAAAATTGGGGGAGAATACCGGTGACACAAGCAAAGAAGCGTATGCATTGGATACAGAATGGATTTGGAATAGAGAAAAGGAGAAATAAGGTAGAAGGTGAAAGAGAAAAGTCGAGAATTAAAGGTATTTGTTAAAGTAATTCTGTGATTGTCCAGTAATGAGCCTGAACTATGATAAGGAGGATTTTGGAATGACTTTCTTTAAAAGTTAAAGAAATCCATAGCTCTTCTTTGAAAGGTCAAGATCTCGGAAGGCCTCAGATTGTAAACGTCATTTTATTTATATTGAAAAATGTTTTTCAAATTATAATAAAACTGGCATCATTTTGATACCAAACATCTTCTGAAACTCATAGAAATGAAAAAGGTGAGGGTGGTTAAAGGCTAAAGGCAGTGGAAGAAGCAAACTATTATTAAAATACAGTAAGTATAAGGGTTCTAGATTTCTTGATAGACCTGATTCTAGTGCTACAAAAGGACATACACAGAAGTTCATACAGAGCTATAGGTATTTCCATCACTTATTACCCTTATTATACACATAAATGGTTACACTTTTGGAAAAAAATCTATATGTTAATTTTTTTCTTATTAACATTAACAAAATATAACCCATTTTTTGACATAAGCAATAAGGCAGGCATTTCTACAGTTCTCTAAACAGATTTTTAAAAATCATGCAGAAAACATCTATTTCTAACCTGAGAAATGAAAACTGTATCTCTTAGTAAATGAAAACACCACTTAACATAAAAACTTTCAGTAGTAAGAGTAAAATTTTACCAATATTTATTCCATTACCAGTGCTCCTTTAGCAACTATATCCCCTGGGGGCTCCACGAGTCTCTGAAAGTGTTATTCAAAGTTTCCCCAGAGTCTAATGAGGATAATTTGCTAATGGAGGTTTTGTTTGATTTTTATCCAAAGGCAAAGAAGGACATAATTGATTAGCATCTGAATGTGAGAAACACAAGAGTTTCCTTTTAAAAATGATGCTCTCATAGTACTAACAAAAGCCATGATTAATGTTTTTGTCAAATCTGTAAAAGAAAATGGAGAGGACACTGCCTTCTGCCATCAAACATGTACTGTATAAGGATGAGAACAATGCTTTGGCAGACCATTTGTGCATACCCTTCTGATATGGCACTAGCTCGCTCCTTTTTAGTCTCGAGTTATAAACAACTAAATAGGTTATTAACATTTTGATCACTATTTAGCCCTGCCCTTGTAAGTTCCACGTTTGTTTAAGTCATGGTTTTAGACTAGGGTCACTTGAAATAGATATTCCCATGACACTTGGTTTGAGGTTATATTACTTCTTTATAAGTCTGGAAAATTTTTTAGAATAAAATAGTAAAATTTCTAAAAGCACAGAGAGGTATAATGTAAATGTTTCCTTTGTGCTTTTTACCACCTTCTGTTTTACTCCCCAGACTTAACTATTAGCACTTTCTCATTAACCAAAATATGAAGAAATATAAGAAATTATAGCATGACATAAAAATATTTTCTTCCTTGTGCAAAGTATTTTACAATTTACTAATAACTCTCATATAATTTTTTATCTTTATCCAACCTTGTACAGAGGGTGAAACTGGGACTTAGAAAGGAAAGTGACAAATTAGATCACATTACTAGTGTCTGTGGGGTAGGACTTTGATATCTCTGCCTTGAAGACTCCTAACTAACACGGGTAGTCATGCATGCTTATGCTATCTGCAAGAGGACATCAAAAGCAGTGGAAGAAGACAGACTGATATAGGTTCCTAAAAGTTAGTTGGTTAAATAAGGTGAAGTTTAGAAAAGCAATAATATAGTATCACAGTACAGTAACACAATGGGAGGAAATGGCCACAGAGGAAAGAGGAAGATTGAAGGATTTGCTGTATGCTGATAAATGAAGTATTAAATAAATGAATAACCAAACTCAGTATTGGATTTTTGTCCAAAAAAAGAAATCCCCTGCAATTGATAATCCAGCATGAATTGTGTAAGATGTATCTGAAATTTCTACCTCAGAGTTTCCAAAAGTGATTACTATGGCACACAGATCTTGTAAGGTGCTTTAAAAAAAATCTATGCTTAAACAGATTTGGGTATATTGATGTACTATATTCTCTGTCCCACTCCTTTGGAAATATGAGAATATCAAAGCCTCCATGAATTCCTACGAGGAAGAAACCTGTCTAATGTTGTTTATGTGATTTTTTTCTCAAATTTAGTTGACCCTTGGTCCCATTATGGATGCCACACTATTAACTTCACTGGGCACATTTCAGGAAATGGCATCTTCTTAGATGTAGAAAAGTTTGGGCTGGAGGTATAACAAGTCAGTTAAAGAAATAAAGCATAATGTTTCTCCTATGTCATTTCATACCTTGCTCTTGACTGTTCAGACAAGGACAAGGAAATCTGTGGACATTTCATTGAGAATACTCACAATTGCTTCCCAGACACTAATACGTTCAAGAACACCTGATTAGGGGAAGACGTTTTTAACTTTCTATTATTCATGCTGCTTGAATTCCTTCATAGCTAAATGGATATAGTCAATCAATTAAATAATCAATCAGCACACATTTTCCTTGTTTACAGTGCATTCTGTAAGATAGATGTTGAATCTGTCTCAAAGAGCTTGTGATTTAACTGAGGCGGCTGGGGACAGATACACTGACAAATTATAGAACTGTGTGATGTTAAATATACATCATCAGAAATGTCACAAGGTAGGCATGATTAATTACTGAGTGAGTATCATGGGTCATTCACTTGCTGTGAGTTTAAAAGGAGTGAGGTCACAGTGGGTGATGGTGACTTAAAATGGTAGTGGAGTTCCTGAGATTCACATACTGTGAAGCACATATTTATGGCTGTGTCCAGGCACAGTTTGAAAAAATGGCAGAAAGCTTAAATGAAAGCAAGTACAATAACACATTTGAATTTTTGAATTAGAAAAGACACTAGCTGATAAGAAAGGAAGAAAAAAGAAGTTAGGAAATTGGCCACTCTGCCAAGCTTCAAGAAGAGGACTTTGAAGCAAAATAGTGAAATAAAGGAAATGAGGGACTAAAACATATGTATTAATTAACTGAACACATCACTTGATCATTGTTCATTATCTCTGCTCACTTGTAAAGGGAGAGACACACAAAGAGTCACCACTTAGATGGGGCTCAAAGTTGGACTATGGAGTGGAAATTGCCCAGTGAGGCAATTCTAAGCTTTGGCTCAGGGATTCCAAGTGAAATTAGATATTAGAAATTAATGAAGACATGTTTCTCTGATTCTATAAACCAGAAATTAACTTCATTAACAAAACAGCCTGGAGAGACATAAACTATATAGCTAGATAAAATAAATTTAATTGCTGAGACCTATGATGTTTTTTTTTTAAGCAGCACAGTATTTGCTATATATTTTTTTACATCTGGAAATTGATATGTATTTATAACTTGAATAGGGAGATTTTGTTTGGCACACTTTGATGTAGATGTGTACGTTTCACAAATATGAGTATAGGCTACATAGACTTTTTTCAGAATTTTAAAACTTAACAGAAACCCATATCTCACTAAGTTAAACATCTCCATCTTCATGTAACATATGAGGGAATTAGGCAGCAATAACTCCATGTGTACAAAGAGGTCCCCCAATTCTGCCTCTTACATTACTTTGACAATATCACACTCCAAAAGAGATAGGCATGAAGCACCAGAATTGTGCATTTGAATACATATATTTATAGAAGACACAGGGATATATATATGGTATATATACTATATATATAGTATACTATATACTATATATATATATATATATATATAGTCATAACCTATATTTCAGCATGCATCTTAGAACAAACTTAAGTGTGTGTATATTACTAATGTCATTACTAAGGAACTTAATTTGAATTAACTAAAAACTGAACTAAACCATTCTCAAAGCTGAATCCCAAACCATATCACAGTGCAAAACATTTTCACAGGACCATTAAAAATGCTAATCCAATATTAATTTGCCAAACCTAAACATTGTGTAAACTGTTTCAAAATCTATTCTGAGCCAAAACTCTTCACCGTGAGTCAGTGGCTCTAATTCCCTTGCCCAGTTCCAGTTATTCCAAACCATGTTATGCCCAGTCATCACACTGACCCAGACTCAAGAAGAAACCAGCATTAACACTGGAATGAAAAGATTTAAAGTAGGTCAGTGGATGATGTGCTTTTTGTTTTTCCTGACAAGTTTAATGAGATATCCAATGCATTTATTTGTTCATTTAAAAAATATTTGTTGAACACCCACTGTTCACTCAGCACTGAACAGAGCTCTGAGAGGTACAGGAGAAAACTTGACAATGGTTTTGCCCTTGTGGAATTTTCTAGATTAGCAGAAGAAAATAGATATTAAGCAAATACTTTCCTCAAAATGTGTGCAATAGATTGTGATATGTGTGCAGAAGCAGCAGCAAAAGCACTTTAAGAGTAGATGATACAGGGCTCTCCTAAGCAAATGTTGCAGTAAAAATTGGAGGCTGAATCAAAATGCTCTCATCTCTTAAGCTAAATTTGGCTGGTGAGTGAATTTTTTCTGGACGTGTAAGTGATGCAAATTTATGCAAATACTTTATATCCTGACTCTTCACACCCCTTTTCGTATAATTTCCTTATTGGGCTCACTGCAGTTAAAATAATGTTTATACTATAGAGAAAGTCTTAAGACTGCATGGGATTTGCAACATTGAGAAAGTTTAGAGCTAGTTTTTTGTCTTTGCAGCCTTATAAATCTGCCACTTTTCAGACTGTTTTAAAAATATATATTTATTTTAGCAAATCTATTCTGTTACTTTGACAAAATATCTGGGTTATATTTAAGTTGTCTGATTTAAATAATTTTGCAGCCTTTAGTTCATGCCTAATTTATTTATTTCATCTCTGACTGGTAGAGGTGAAAGTATGTATTACAAAAGACATGGAAATATCATCGTGTTTGGAGAAAAAAGTACAAAAGGAAACAATAAGAAAAACATTATGTACTATTTAATATATTTTAAAAATGTGTGGTGATGACAGTAGACTTTGCTGATTTTTTTCTGCATTTGTTTCCATTCTTCAAAGTGTTTTTATCTTTGAGTTAGTTTTTTTGTATTGCAAGCCATTTTTCATTGTGCCTTGCTTTGTAAGGTTTACAAAACTCTCCCACACAACACGAATATAAAGAGGGATGTAATTTGTGAGGTTATAAATGGCATCTTTTAACTGTAATAAAATAAGCAAAGAATAAATAACACTAGATTAAACTGAAGCCCACTAGTGAATTGTGAAACAACACCAAAAGTGAGTAGAAGGATTTAGTAACAAATTTTCAAAGAGTGTTCCTTTGTGTAATAAATGTTTGACTGTGGTGGGAAGCCTCCTCCATGTGTCCTTGCACATGCCAAGTAATCCTCTGCCTTTGCAGCTAAGAGAAGAAGAGCCATGCTGTCCGTATACATAACAGTAGCTCCCATGCACCTATTAGAAAAGAGTTAAAAATTGGGAACCATTGAAATAAAGTCTAATTCTACAATAATTTATTGTTAATTCTGTCAATGACTTTCATTACATAGACACTAGCTTCTCTTTTGTTCTAGTCCCCAGCTCCCAGCACCTGGGTTCTGCTGTCATATGGTGGCAGAGGGTGGGAGGTTGGGAAGCAGAAACATCAGGGAGGGCGGAAGGATAATAAGACTATGGAAGCTGAAGTCAGGTAGTCAAGACTCACATCTTCTCCCCATCACTAACAGGCTGCATCACTTTAGGCAAGTTATTTCACTTTCCAAACCTCAGTTTCTACATCTGTGAAATGGTATAATAGTAGTCCCTACCAGAGAAGGTTGTTGTGAACATGTACTGAAATGTAGCATGTAATGTGCTCCAGACAATGCAGCATACAGCATGTTCATAGTTATGAGGAAAATTAAAACAGAAGAAAGTATATGTTAAACATTGAATAAGTACTTGAAGCAGATATAAGAATTAAGAGAAGCCCAGAGAAAAGACGGATGTAAATATAGTAGCACTGACATACCATGGGGGTTCCCACACATAAATGAAGGTGACATGATTGACAGTCGTATGAAATTATAGTCGGATTTCAGCTTCAGAAGCTGTGTAATCCTAAATCTGCCTCCCTCCCTTCCTGAATTTTACATTATAGTCACTTAAAAAGCTTTTTATTGGTTTAAAAAATTCACGTGGGTGTCACTAGTCACTACCAGCTGCTGGAAATACTAAAGGAGGATTGGAAGCATCTGATTTGGAGACTGTAAGAGTCTCTTAGTAACTGTTGTCATGCATAGCGTCCACCAATGGAACTTAATATTTTAACTGATACTAGAGGAAGATACAGAAACACTGATGCCTAAATTTCTCTGTTTATGGAATTCTTATGTTAATTTTTATGTTAAATATTTCCATTCCAAACATATTAATACATCTGAAAAATTCTCAAGACCTAACTCAGCGCTGTCAGTGAGTTGGGTAAACCAGAAGTGATCAACTGGATGGGAAGGTACAAATATATTGTGCTGTTCACCCCAAACATAAATGCAGCTGACTCTCCTTAGTGACAGAGTATAAATAGATCACGTTATATAAGGCACATTGAGGTTTTTTTAACCTTTCAAAAGAATTAGCATTGCACATAGCATTACTATTTAAGAATTTCCTCCACACAGAGCAGGGTGTTTACAAATCTACCCCCACTGACACTCATCAGAATCAAGAGAGTAAACAAAGATTGAGAATCTATATCTTGAGGAGTCTTGGTAGATGAACATAGACTGGTGAAGGCAGAGTCATGAATGCTTGAACAATGCTGAGAATAGGCATCTGGTTAAATGAAATCTCCATTTAACAGAGTCTAGCAGAAACCTTAGTTACCGGTCACAAAAAGTCAGATGGCTATTTTTCCTGGCTTGGAAAATCGAGTAGCACATGGAAGTGTCCTTAAGTTTCATAAATAATGGGTTGGCCAAAAAGTTCATTCGTTTTTTTTCCATAAGGTGACTCTAGTAGCACTTAGTTGTCTTTAACTTCATTCGAAACAATTTTGTTAGATTGTATGTGACAGTTGTCACATCAGCGTGTATTTAAAAAAAGACTTGTCAAAATTGGTGAAATTCTGTGTAGCCATTTTAATACTGAAGATGGAAGAAAAAAGCAACATTTTTGGCATATTATGGTTTATTATTTCAAGAAAGGTAAAAACGCAACCAATACACAAAAAATGATTTGTGCAGTTTATGGAGATGGTGCTGTGACCAAATGAACTTGTCAAAAGTGGTTTGCGGGGCTTCCCTGGTGGCGCAGTTGTTGAGAGTCCGCCTGCCGATGCAGAGGATGCGGGTTCGTGACCCTGTCCGGGAAGATCCCACATGCCGCGGAGCGGCTGGGCCCGTGAGCCATGGCTGCTGGGCCTGCGCATCCGGAGCCTGTGCTCCGCAACGGGAAAGGCCACAAGAGTGAGAGGCCCGCGTACTGCAAAAAAAAAAAAAAAAAAAAAAGTGGTTTGTGAAGTTTCGTGCTGGAGATTTCTCTCTGGACGATGCTCTATGGTCGGATAGACCAGTTGAAGTTGAGAGCGATCAAATCGAAACAATAATAGAGAACAATCAACGTTATACCACACAGGAGATAGCCAACATACTCAAAGTATCCAAATCAAGCATCTAAAATCATTTGCACCGGCTTGGTTACGTTCATTGCTTTGATGTTTGGGTTCCACGTAAGTTAAGCAAAAAAAAACTTTCTTGGCCATAATTCCACATGCAATTCTCCACTTAAACGTAATGAAAATATTCTGTTTTTGAAACAAATTGTGACAGGCAATGAAAAGTGGATATGGTACAATAATGTGGAATGGATGAGATGGTGGGGCAAGCGAAATGAACCACACCAAAGGCCGGTCTTCATCCAAAGAAGGTGATGTTGTGTATCTGGTGGGATTGGAAGGGAGTCCTCTATTATGAGCTCCTTCTGGATTAATTCCAAATGATTAATTCCAACATGTACTGCTCCCAATTACACCAACTGAAAGCGGCATTTGACGAAAAGCGTCCAGAATTAGTCAACAGAAAACGCATAATCTTCCATCAGGATAACACAAAATCTTCCATCAGGATAACACAAGACCGCATGTTTATTTGATGACCAGGCAAAAACTGGCACAGCTAGGCTGGGAAGTTCTGATTCATCTGCTGTATTCACCAGACATTGCATCTTCAGATTTCCATTTATTTAGGTCTTTATAAAATTCTCTTAATGGAAAAAATTTCAATCCCCTGGAAGACTGTAAAAGGCACCTGGAAGAGATCTTTGCTCAAAAAGATAAAAAGTTTTGGGAAGATCGAATTATGAAGTTGCTGAAAAATGGCAGAAGGTAGTGAAACAAAAGGATGAATAGATTGTTCAATAAAGCTCTTGGTGAAAATGAAAAATGTGTCTTTTACTTTTACTTAAAAACCGAAGGTACTTTTTGACCAACCCAATACTTTGTGAGTCCTGATTGCATTCTTATTTGTTTCTAGTACCAGTGACAGCCAAGAGATATCAATTTTGTTAATTTGCCTCTGGAATGCTTTAGAAATTCATGATTTACAGTAATACAGGTGGTTCTCTGTTATTTGAACCAATGAGCATTACATGTAAGTGTCGCAAAATCAGTTAGGAATATCCAGAAGAATGCAATCTTTCTTCATCCCATGCCAGTCAATTTCATAATGACAAGACCAAGCTTCCTGACAGGATCTTTACACTGTCTTGAGGATCATTGGCACTCAGGCACTATAATGGACAGGAGGACATGGGCAATTTCCCTTCTTACTGAGTGCAGCTCTCCCTTACCCTCTGTATGCTTCTGTGTGAGCCAGGTTGTAATCACACTCACTTGAAAGGACATCGAATCATTTTCCTGTGTCTGTGGCATTTTTCCATCAATCACTCTCATCAGTGCATGGAACAATTGTGCATTATCTGGGGACATTGTTGGGGTCCAGATATTACACTGTCCACCTATCATCTCACTGGCCTGGCAATCTCATTATTATGAGAGACAAGTGTTAATTGTGAATACAGGAATATTGTAAACTGAAACAGTTATATTTTCTCACCTAAAGCACATTTTAATAATACTTGCAAATATCTGGACATATTTTCACTTCATAATTTTTCTGCCAGAAAGTAAATTGGATGATGCTTTAGAAAACATAAGGCCAAAAAGGGAGGGAGAAAGAACCTGAGTCTCATTTCATTTTAAAATCTGGGCTGACTGGCCATATAATTAGCTAATTAATTAGGAAAAATAATTAGCATCGTAAGACTTTCACTTCATCATCTGTACATTGGAGACTTTATTCCCCTGGAACGATTTTTCAAGAGTTTTCGATTCCTAAGAAAAAGTATATTAAACCACATTTGAGGGTTATAAAATACCTTGTAAGAAACCATTAGCACCAATTATTTGTTTAAAAAGTTAGAATAAGTAGCCAACAAAGAAGTTAATTACATTATGCTCAGAAATTAATTGGATAATCAAGTATAAATGCATGTGTTTGTATAAGAAAAAATGACAGAGGAGAAGAAAATACAGTTGGAATACGTTAATATTTTTCATTGACTTACTTTTTTTAACTAAACTTGTCCTGAGCAAGAACATGATAAGAAAGTAATTGAACAACTTTGCTGACTGCCAAAGTGTTAATTTTGTCATTCCAAAGACCTATCTTTTATTCACTGACCTGAAATAAAAGAGGGAAAAAAAAGACCAAAAAAATAAAAAAGAAAAACAGGATAATACTTAAGATTAAAGGGGATACATTTTTGACCTGATAGAAGAAAACATCATTATATAAATGAAATTACAAAACTACAAGACTATAGAAAAATGAATTAATTGATAATACACCCACTTCCTTTTGCAGTTTTTATTTTAATGTCCCTTGCAAAACATTAACTTGACAATAAATGAATTAATGAAATGAATGGTGTTTCTATGTGCTTTTGCTCATCATCCCTCATGTGCCACAAGATACAGCAATTCTGGAATCACTGGAAATAAACACTGCCAATTTATCTGGTTCCTTTCTTTGTCTTTAGCTAGTATCCAATCTAAACTATTTCATTTGTGGGTACAAGTTAGAACCAAAATAATCAGAGAGGGGTGAAAACTTTGTAGAATGGATGTCTAGTTTCATTCTTCTCACTCTGCAGATGATAGAAACCAGACCCAATGGTTCTATGCTTTACCTGAGGCCAGACACCTAAATTAGAGGCAGAAACAGAAAGGAAAGAAATCATAAAGATCTGAGCAGAAATAAAAGAAATAGAAACAAAGAAAACAATAGCAAAGATCAATAAAACTAAAAGCTGGTTTTTGAGAAAATAAACAAAATTGATAAACCATTAGCCAGACTCATCAACAAAAAGAGAGAGAGGACTCAAATCAATAAAATTAGAAATGAAAAAGGAGAAGTTACAACAGACACTGCAGAAACACAAAGGATCCTAGAGACTACTACAAGCAACTCTATGCCAATAAAATGGACAACCTGGAAGAAATGGACAAATTCTTAGAAAGGTATAACCTTCCAACAGTGAACCAGGAAGAAATAGAAAATAGGAACAGACCAATCACAAGTAATGAAATTGAGACTGTGATTAAAAATATTCCAACAAACAAAAGTCCAGGACCAGATGGCTTCACAGGTGAATTCTATCAAACATTTAGAGAAGAGTTAACATCCATCCTTCTCAAAATCTTGCAAAAATTTGCAGAGGAAGGAACACTCCCAAACTCATTCTACAAGGCCACCATCATCCTGATACCAAAACGAGACAAAGGTACTACATAAAAAGAAAATTACAGACCAATATCACTGATGAATATAGATGCAAAAATCCTCAACAAAACACTAGCAAACAGTATCCAACAACACATTAAAAGGATCATACATCATGATCAAGTGGTATTTATCTCAGGGATGCATGGATTCTTCAATACACGCAAATCAATCAATGTGATACACCACATTAACAAATTGAAGAATGAAAACCATATGATCATCTCAATCGATGCAGAAAAAGCTTTCAACAAAATTCAACACCCATTTGTGATAAAAAACTCTCCAGAAAGTGGGCATAGAGGGAACCTACCTCAACATAATAAAGCCATATACCACAAACCCACAGCAAAGGAATCAAGGAATTTGGTAAACTTGCAGGATACAAAATTAATGCACAGGAATCTCTTGCATTCCTATACACTAATGATGAAAAATCTGAAAGAGAAATTGAGGAAACACTGCCATTTACCATTGCAACAAAAAGAATAAAATACCTAGGAATAAACCTACCTAGGGAGACTAAAGACCTGTATGCAGAAAACAATTAGACACTGATGAAAGAAATTAAAGATGATACCAACAGATGGAGAGATATACCATGTTCTTGGATGGGAAGAACCAACATTGTGAAAATGACTATACTACCCAAAGCAATGTACAGATTCAATGCAATCCCTATCAAATTACCAATGGCATTTTTATGGAACTAGAACAAAAAATCTTAAAATTTGTATGGGGACACAAAAGACCCCAAATAGCCAAAGCAGTCTTGAGGGAAAAAAACGGAGCTGGAGGAATCAGACTCCCTGACTTCAGACCATACTACAAAGCTACAGTGATCAAGACAATATGGTACTGGCACAAAAACAGAAATATAGATCAATGGAACAGGACAGAAAGCTCAGAGATAAACCCAGGCACCTAAGCTCAACTATTCTATGAAGAAGGAGGCAAGGATATACAATGGCGAAAAGACAGTCTCTTCAATAAGTGGTGCTGGGAAAACTGGACAGTTACATGTAAAAGAATGAAATTAGAACACTCCCTAACACCATACACAAAAATAAACTCAAAATGGATTAGAGACCTAAATGTAAGACCGGACACTATAAAACTCTTAGAGGAAAACATAGGAAGAACACTCTTTGACATAAATCACAGCAAGATCTTTTTGATCCAACTCCTAGAGTAATGGAAATAAAAACAATAGTAAACAAATGGGATCTAATGAAACTTAAAAGCTTTTGCACAGCAAAGGAAACCATAAACAAGATGAAAACACAACCCTCAGAATGGGAGAGAATATTTGCAAATGAATCAACGGGTAAAGGATTAATCTCCAATATATATAAACAGCTCATGCAGCTCAATATTAAAAAAAACAAACAACCCAATCCAAAAATGTGCAGAAGACCTAAATAGACATTCCTCCAAAGAAGACATACCGATGGCCAAGAAGCATATGAAAAGCTGTTCAACATCACTAATTATTAGAGAAATGCAAATCAAAACTGCAATGAAGTATCACCTCACACCAGTTAGAATGGAAATCATCAGAAAATTTACAAATAACAAATGCTGGAGAGGGTGTGGAGAAAAGGGAACCCCCTTGCACTGTTGGTGGGAATGTAAATTGATACAGCCACTATGGAGAACAGTATGGAGGTTCCTTAAAAACTAAAAATAGAATTACCATATGATCCAGCAATCCCACTACTGGGCATATACCCAGAGAAATCCATAATTCAAAAAGACACATGCACCCCAATGTTCATTGCAGCACCATTTACAATAGCCAGGTCATGGAAGCAACTTTTGTTCCAAATGATAACTGATTAACACCTTGATAGCCTATTTTTTTTTTTTTTTTTTTTTTGCGGTATGCGGGCCTCTCACTGTTGTGGCCTCTCCCGTTGCAGAGCACAGGCTCCGGACGCGCAGGCTCAGTGGCCACGGCTCACAGGCCCAGCCGCTCCGCGGCATATGGGATCCTCCCAGACCAGGGCACGAACCCGTATCCCCTGCATCGGCAGGCGGACTCTCAACCACTGCGCCACCAGGGAGGCCCAATAGCCTATTTTTTAAATGTCAAGTGAAATGTCTCCTTTGACAAGCTTCTGTCTTCTGTTCAGACAATAAGCAACTAGCCACCCAATGTATAGACTAAATTTAGGGCAATTTGAGGCTCAGGGTCATGTAGCATGGTGATCTTTCATTAAATAATTACAGATTTCTGAGAAGAAACCATGGAAAAGTGGACAGGCACAAAAGAGATCTAGTGCAAACACTTACTTATTGGCTATTTTTTCAGATTATAAAATCAATATATAATTAAAGATAATTCATGGTTATCTTTATAACACTGAATCATTACATGTATTCTAATATATTTTCCTCAGTCTATTTTCATACATATATTTCCAATATTGGGTACTGTATACATTTTTTTTAAAAAGATGTGGGATCTCACTCTGTATTTTGGTAGATCTCCGATTTCTAGCTGCTTATTTATACTACTTACTCCTCTTAGGAAAAATAATCGATTTAGATGACTATAGAACATTCTCTCTTAGAAATTCATCTTTTACTTTTTTTTTTTTTTTTGCGGTACGTGGGCCTCTCACTGTTGTGGCCTCTCCTGTTGCGGAGCACAGGCTCCGGATGTGCAGGCTCAGCAGCCATGGCTCATGGGCCTAACCGCTCTGTGGCATGTGGTATCTTCCTGGACCGGGGCACAAACCCGTGTCCCCTGCACTGGCAGGCGGACTCTCAACCACTGCACCACCAGGGAAGCCCAGAAATTCATCTTTATTTACTCTCCCTGCCCCTAATTCCTGCCAAGAGACTTGTAGACAGAATAAGCTGTGGAAAATATCCTTTTATCTAAATGTCTCTATATACTCTGATTAGGTCCTTAAGATAGGTTCCCAGAAATAAAATTACTGGATAACTTGGCATGAACGTTTTAAAGCCTATTGAAATATATTGCCAAATTGCTTTCAGAAAAGTTTGTTTACTTTTACTCTCAGTAATTGTTTAAGAAGCTATCATTTAATCCTCATTAATTATCCCAAGCATGGGGCTAATGACTGTTCCTATAAAGTTCAAAGACAGGATTTCTAAATAATGGAAGAGTGGGTTGTTAATGCTTGAAGTATTGAAATCTAGAATCAAATGAGAATATATTTCCTCTTTTGGAGTTGCTTTCAGATTTGTAATAGTCTAGGCAAACTACATAATCAAAATTCTCTTAAAATTTTAATAACATAGGATATAAGAACACATACCATCAATATAATTCCCCACATTTTAAAATTAATTCATTTATTTGTTCATTTATTTTTTTTTTATTCTCAGTAAATGTCAGACGTCAACTGTAAGCATAGGTTGTGCTAGGTACTAGGGACACCAATATGAATAAAATGTTTTTCCATATCCCCAAATCCCAAGGTGGTAGAAAGACATGGAAACAACCTATTACAATGCAATGTTTTAAGTGATAAGATAGAAGAATATACACAGAGCTACGGGGCCCACGAGGAAGAGGTGGCTAACTCTGCCACAAGAGACAAGCAAGGGAGCCTTCACAGGGAAAATGATAATACTTTGATATTAATACTGAAATACTAGGCAAACGCCAACCAGTTAAGATTGTAGTCGGAGAAGGGAAAAAAAAAAGAGATTTGGCCAGATAGTGAAGTTTCTTTCAAACAGTTTGGAATTTATCTTGAAAGCAAGAACAAGCCACTGAAGGCTAGAGCAAATTAGAGGTTGTTGGAGTGATACAGGGAAAGATGAAGTGTTGCTGATAATGCCGAGTCCCTGGGAAGCAGTGAAGAGACCTGGCAATATTTGAGAGAGAAAGTCAATGATGTTTATCAACCAATCAGATGTGGATTTCAGAAAACTGGAAGCAGAGTTGTTTTAGTGTGTTGATTAGTACATGGTGGATCTGTGGATATAATGCAGAGTCAGAGTCAGTTTGGGCTTTATTAAGTTTGAAGTGAATGAAAAATATGAATTTGTGTATATAAATCTGGAATTCTATAGAGAAGTGGAAAACAATGATTAAAATTTGAGAGTAAATAGCACATAGATCATAAATCATATTTGAAATTATCAGCAGGGGAGAGTATAAAGGGTAAGAAGAATATAGTGTATAAAATGGAACCCTAGGAACAATGGGTGTTTTTAGAATTGTACAGAAGAAAGGAGCAGCTAAAGGAGACCGAGAGTCAGTGAGACTCAGTGCTATTCTAGAAGAGAATAAGTGTTTCAGAAGCACAGAAAAGAGGGAATGGCCAACTTTGTCAAGCACAGCAGACAGATTGGGTAAAATGAGAGCTAAAATTACCCAATATACTTTGTAATGGGAGGTCACTGTTGACCTGAGCCATTTACAGTGGCTTTTGTTGAGGTATAAATCACATTGTAGTATAAAAAGTCGAGGATGGTAGGTGAGAATTAGATAAAATATAAACTACTGTCTCAAAACTTTGATGGTGATGTAAAGAATATATATAAACATAGTTATAAGAGATTTCATAGTGGAATGAAATTATAGATTAGCAAAGTCTCTGAGGATGCACAGTTTGAAGATAAAGGAAGAAAGAGGATATTTAGGGATGAAAATAGGTTACCCAATGCTTTAACTTAAAATGACAAAAGTTAGAGTAAATTTTGATTCAATATTACAGCTATGTGTTTTAAATAACATACATGGTGTGTTTGCTTCTGCTTTATAACAAAGTGAATCAGTTATTCATATACATATATCCCCATATCTCTTCGCTCTTGCATCTCCCACCATCCCACCCTCGCTATCCCACCCTTCTAGCTGGTCACAAAGCACCAAGCTGATCACCCTATGCTATGCAACCGCTTCCCATGAGCTATCTATTTTACATTTGGTAGTGTATATATGTCCTTATATACACTACCACTCTCTCACTTTGTCCCAACTTACCCTTCCCACTCCCCACGTCCTCAAGTCCATTCTCTGCTACGTCTGCATCTTTATCCCCTTCTTGCCCTAGTTCTCGATCATCACTTTTTTTTTTAGATTCCATATATATGTGTTAAAATACAGTATTTGTTTTTCTCTTTCTGACTTACTTCACTCTGTATGAGAGACGCTATGGTCCATCCACCTCATTACAAATAACTCAATTTCATTTCTTTCTATAGTTGAGTAATATTGCATTGTATATATGTGCCACATCTTTATCCATTCATCTGCCGATGGACACTTAGGTTGCTTCCATGTCCTGGTTATTGTAAAGAGAAATGCAATGAACATTGTGGTACATGACTTTTTTTTTTTTTAAGTGGGCCTCTCATTGTTGTGGCCTCTCCCGTTGCGTAGCACAGGCTCCAGATGCGCACGCTCAGTGGCCATGGCTCACGGGCCCAGCCGCTCCGCAGCATGTGGGATCTTCCCAGACTGGGACACAAACCCGTGTCCCCTGCATCGGCAAGTGGACTCCCAACCACTGTGCCACCAGGGAAGCCCATGATTTTTTTTGAATGATGGTTTTCTCAGGGTATATGCCCAGTAGTGGGATTTCTGGGTCATATGGTAGTTCTATTTTTAGTTTTTTAAGGACCCTCCATATTGTTCTCTATAGTGGCTGTATCAATTTACATTCCCACCAACAGTGTATGAGTGATCCCTTGTCTCCACACCCTCTCCAGAATTTATTGTTTGTACATTTTTTGATGATGGACATTCTGACCAGTGTGAGATGATATCGCATTGTAGTTTTGATTTGCATTTCTCTAATGATTAATGACGTTGAGCATTCTTTCATGTGTTTGTTGGCAATCTGTATATCTTCTTTGGAGAAATGACTATTTAGGTCTTCTGTCCATTTTTGAATTCGGTTGTTTGTTATTTTGATATTGAGCTGCATGAGTTGCTTGTAAATTTTGGAGATTAATCCTTTGTCAGTTGCTTCATTTGCAAATATTTTCTCCCATTCTGAGGGTTCCCTTCTCATCTTTTTTATGGTTTCCTTTGCTGTGCAAAAGCTTTTAAGTTTCATTAGGTCCCATTTGTTTATTTTTGTTTTTATTTCCATTTCTCTAGGAATTGGGTCAGAAAGGATCTTGCTATGATTTATGCCATAGAGCGTTCTGCCTATGTTTTCCTCCAAGAGTTTTATAGTGTCTGGCCTTACGTTTAGGTCTTTAATCCATTTGAAGTTTATTTTTGTGTATGGTGTTAGGGGGTGTTCTAATTTCATTCTTTTACATGCAGCTGTCCAGTTTTCCCAGCACCACTTATTGGAGAGGCTGTCTTTTATCCATTGTATATTCTTGCCTCCTTTATCAAAAATACGGTGACCATAAGTGTGTGGGTTTATCCCTGGGCTTTCTATCCTATTCCCTTGATCTATATTTCTGTTTTTGTGGTAGTACCATACTGTCTTGAAAACGGTAGCTTTGTAGTATAGTCTGAAGTCAGGAATCCTGATTCCTCCAGCTCCATTTTTCTTTCTCAAGACTGCTTTGGCTACTCGGGGTCTTTTGTGTTTCCATACAAATTGTGAAATTTTTTGTTCTAGTTCTGTGAAAAGTGCCAGTGGTAGTTTGATAGGGATTGCATTAAATCCATAGATTGCTTTTGGTAGTATACTCATTTTCACAATGTTGATTATTCCAATCCAAGAACATGGTATATCTCTCCATCTGTTTGTATCATCTTTAATTTCTTTCATCAGTGCCTTATAGTTTTCTGCATACAGGTCTTTTGTCTTCCTAGGTAGGTTTATTCCTAGGTATTTTATTCTTTTTGCTGCAGTGGTAAAGGGGAGTGTTTCCTTAACTTTTCTTTCAGATTTTTCATCATTAGTGTATAGGAATGCAAGAGATTTCTGTGCATGAATTTTGCATCCTGCTACTTTACCAGATTCACTGGTTAGTCCTAGTAGTTTTCCGGTTGCTTCTTTAGGACTCTCTATGTATAGTATCATGTCATCTCTAAACAGTGACAGCTTTACTTCTTCTTTTCTGATTTGGATTCCTTTTATTTCTTTATCTTCTCTGATTGCTGTGGCTATAACTTCCAAAACTTTGTTGAATAATAGTGGTGAGAGTGGACAACCTTTTCTTGTTCCTGATTGTAGAGGAAATGGTTTCAGTTTTTCACCATTCGGAATGATGTTGGTTGTGGATTTGTCATATATGGCCTTTATTATGTTGAGGCAAGTTCCCTATATGCCTATTTTCTGGAGTGTTTTTATCATAAATGGGTGATTAATTTTGTTGAAAACTTTTTCTGCATCTATTGAGATGGTCATATGATTTTTCTCCTTCAAGTTGTTAATATGGTGTAGCACATTGATTGATTTTTGTATATTGAAGAATCCTTGCATTCCTGGGATAAACCCTACTTGATCATGGTGTATGATCCTTTTAATGTGCTGTTGGATTCTGTTTGCTAGTGTGTGGCTGAGGATTTTTACGTCTATGTTCATCAGTGATATTGGCTTGTACTTTGCTTTCTTTGTGACATCCTTGTCTGGTTTTGCTATCAGGGTGATGGTGGCCTTCTACAATGGGTTTGGGAATATTTCTCCTGTGGTATATTTTGGAAGAGTTTGAGAAGGATAGGTGTTAGCTCTTCTCTAAATGTGCGATAGAATTCTGTGAAGCCATCTTATCCTGGGCTTTTGTTTGTTGGAAGATTTTTAATCACAGTCTCATTTTCAGTGCTTGTGATTGGTCTGTTTCTATTTTCTATTTCTTCTTGGTTCAGTCTCGAAAGGTTGTGCTTTTCTAAGAATTTGTCCATTTCTTCCAGGTTGTCCATTTTATTGTCATATAGTTGCTTTTAGTAATCTCTCATGATCCTTTGTATTTCTGCAGTGTCAGTTGTTACTTCTCCTTTTTTCTTTCTAATTCTATTGATTTGAGTCTTCTCCCTTTTATTCTTGATCAGTCTGGCTGATGGTTTATCAATATTGTTTATCCTCTCAAAGAACCAGCTTTTAGTTTTATTGATCTTTGCTATCATTTCATTTCTTTTTCATTTATTTCTGATCTTTCTGATTTCTTTCCTTCTGCTAACTTTGGGGGTTTTTTGTTCTTCTTTCTTTAATTGCTTTAGGTGTAAGGTTCGGTTGTTTACTTGAGATGTTTCTCGTTTCTTGAGGTAGGATTGTGTTGCTATAAACTTGCCTCTTAGAACTGCTTTTGCTGCATCCCATAGGTTTTGGGTCATCGTGTTTTCATTGTCATTTGTTTCTAGGTATTTTTTTATTTCCTCTTTGATTTCTTCAGTGATCCCTTTGTTATTTAGTAGTGTATTGTTTAGCCTCCATGTGTTTGTATTTTTGACAGATTTTTTCCTGTAATTGATATCTAGTCTCATAGTGTTGTGATCAGAAAGACACTTGATAAGATTTCAATTTTCGTACATTTATGAAGGTTTCATTTATGACCCAAGATATGATCTATCCTGGTGAGTGTTCCATGAGCACTTGAGAAGAAAGTGTATTCTGTTGTTTTTGGATGGAATGTCCTATAAATATCAATTAAATCCATCTTGTTTAACGTATCATTTAAAGCTTGTGTTTCCTTATTTATTTTCATTTTGGATGATCTCTCCATTGGTGAAAGTGGGGTGTTAAAGTCCCCTACTATGATTGTGTTACTGTCGATTTCCCCTTTTATGGCTGTTAGCATTTGCCTTATGTATTGAGGTGCTCCTATGTTGGATGCATAAATATTTACCATTGCTATATCTATGTTGGATGCATAAATATTTACAATTGCTATATCTTCTTCTTGGGTTGCTCCCTTGATCATTATGTAGTTTCCTTCTTTGTCTGTTATAATAGTCTTTATTTTAAAGTCTATTTTGTCTGATATGAGAATTGGTTCTCCAGCTTCCTTTCGATTTCCATTTGCATAGAATTTCTTTTTCCATACCCTCACTTTCAGTGGACACGTGTCCCTAGGTCTGAAGTGGGCCTCTTGTAGACAGCAAATTTACAGTTCTTGTTTCTGGATCCATTCAGCCAGTCTATGTTTTTTGGTTGGAGCATTTAATCCATTTACATTTAAGGTAATTATCAATATGTATGTTCCTATTACCATTTTCTTTTTTTTTTTTTTTTGCTGTACGCGGGCCTCTCACTGCCGTGGCCTCTCCCATTGCGGAGCACAGGCTCTGGACATGCAGGCTCAGCAGCCATGGCTCACGGGCCCAGCCACTCCACGGCATGTGGGATCTTCCCGGACCGGGGCACGAACCCGTGTCCCCTGCATCAACAGGCGGGCTCTCAACCACTGCGCCACCAGGGAAGCCCTACCATTTTCTTAATTGTTTTGGGTTTCTTATTATACGTCTTTTCCTTCTCTTGTGTTTCTTGCCTAGAGAAGTTCCTTTAGCATTTGTTGTAAAGCTAGTTTTGTGGTGCTTAATTCTCTTAGTTGTTGCTTTTCTATAAAGGTTTTAATTTCTCCATCAAATCTGAATGAGATCCTTGCTGTGTAGAGTAATCTTGGTTGTAGGTTTCTCCCTTTCATCACTTTAAATATGTCCTTCCACTCCCTTTTGGCTTGCAGAGGTTCTGCTGAAAGTTCAGCTCTTAACCTTATGGGGATTCCCTTGTATGTTATTTGTTGTTTTTCCCTTGCTGCTTTTAATATTTTTTCTTTGTATTTAATTTTTGATAGTTTGATTTATATGTGTCTTGGTGTGTTTCTTCTTGTATTTATCCTGTATGGGACTCTCTGCGCTTCCTGGCCTTCATTATTTCCTTTCCCATAAAAGGGGAGTTTTCAACTATAATCTCTTCAAATACTTTCTCAGTCCCTTTCTTTTTCTCTTCTTCTGGGACCCCTATAATTCGAATATTGGTGTGTTTAATGTTGTCCCAGAGGTCTCTGAGACTGTCCTCAATTCTTTTCCTTCTTTTTTCTTTATTGTGCTCTGCAGTAGTTATTTCCACTATTTTATCCTCCAGGTCATTTATCCATTCTTCTGCCCTAGTTATTCTGTTATTGATTCCTTCTAGAGAATTTTCAGTTTCATTTATTGTGTTGTTCATCACTGTTTGTTTGCTCTTTCATTCTTCTAGGTCCTTGTTAAACATTTCTTGTATTTTCTCCATTCTATTTCCAAGATTTTGGATCATCTTTACTATCATTACTCTGAATTCCTTTTCAGGTAGGCTGCCTATTTCCTCTTCATCTGATTGGTCTGTTGGGTTTGCCTTGCTACTTCATCTGCTGTGTATTTCTCTGTCTTCTCATTTTGCTTATGGTACTGTGTTTGGGGTCTCCTTTTTGCAGGCTGCAGGGTTGTAGTTCCTGTTGTTTTTGGTGTCTGCTCCCAATGGCTAAGGTTGGTTCAGTGTATTGTGTAGGTTTCCTAGTGGAGGGGACTGGTTCCTGTGTTCAGGTGGATGAGGCTGGATCTTTTCTTTTTGGTGTGCAGGTCCATGTCCGGTAGTGTGTTTTGGGGGTGTCTGAGACCTTATTATGATTTTAGGCAGCCTCTCTGCTAATGGTTTGGGTTGTGTTTCTGTCTTGCTAGTTGTTTGGCATAGGGTGTCCGGCACTGTTGCTTGCTGGTCATTGAGTGGAGCTGGGTCTTAACGTTGAGATGGAGATCTCTGGGAAAGTTTTTGCTGTTTGATATTACATGGAGCCAGGAGGTTTCTGGTGGACCCCTGTCCTGAACTCGGCCCTCCCACCTCAGAGGCACAGGCCTGACACCCGGCCAGAGCATCAAAACCCTGTCAGCCACATGGCTCAGAAGAAAAAGGAGAAAAAAAAAAAAATAAATAAATAAAATAATTAAAATAAAAAATTATTAAAAATAAACAATTTTAAGTAATTGAAGAAGAGAGCAACCAAATGAAAAAACAAATCCACCAATGATAACATGCACTAAAAACTATACTAAAACAAAACAAATCAAACAAATCGGACAGACAGAACCCTAGGACAAATGGTAAAAGCAAAGCTATACAGACAAATTCACACAAAGAAGCATACACATACACAATCACAAAAAGAGAAAAAGAAGGAAAAAATACATACATACATATATATATATATATATATATATATATATATATATATATATATTTAAAAAAAACATGAACAGAGCAACCAAATCAGTAGACAAATCTACCTATGATAATAAACTCTAAATACTAAAGTTAGATAATCATAAAACCAGAAACAAATTAGATGCAGAAAGCAAACCCTAAGTCTATATTTGCTCCAAAAATCCACTGCCTGGATTTTGGGATGATTCATAGTCTATTCAGGTATTCCAGATGCCAGGTACATAAAGTTGATTGTGGAGATTTAATCCGCTGCTCCTGAGGCTGCTGGGAGAGAGTTCCCTTTCTCTTCTTTGTTCGCACAGCTTCCTGGGTTCAGGTTTGGATGTGGCCCCGCCTCTGTGTGTAGGTCGCCTGAGGGTGTCTCTTCCCCACCCAGACAGTACGGGGTTAAAGGAGCAGCTGATTCGGGGGCTCTGGCTCACTCAGGCCAGAAGGACAGAGTGGTATGGAATGCAGGGTGAGCCTGCAGCGGCAGAGGCCAGCGTGACGTTGCAATAGCCTGAGGCACGCCCTGTGTTTTTCCAGGGAAGTTGTCCCTGGATCATGGGACCCTGGCAGTGGTGGGCTGCACAGGCTCCCAGGAGGGGAGGTGTGGATAGTGACCTGTGCTTGCACATAGGCTTCTTAGTGGCTGCAGCAGCAGCCTTAGCGTTTCATGCCCGTCTCTGGTATCCACGCTGATAGCCATGGCTTGCGCCCATCTCTGCAGCTCATTTAGGCAGTGCTCTGAATCCCCTCTCCTCATGCACCCCCAAACCATGGTATCTTGCCTCTTAGGCAGTTCCAGACTTTTTCCCGGACTCCCTCCTGGCTAGCTGTGGCACACTAGCCCCCTTCAGGCTGTGTACACACAGCCAACCCCAGCCGGAGCCTCAGCTCCCAGCCACAGCCCACCCTGGCGGGTGAGCAGACAAGTCTCTCAGACTGGTGAGTGAGTGCTGGTCGGCACTGATACTCTGTGCAGGAATATCTCCGCTTTGCCCTCTGCACCCTTGTTGCTGTGCTCTCCTCCGTGGCTTCGAAGCTTCCCCCACCACCACCCCACCACCCCGTCTCCGCCAGTGAAGTGAATTCCTAGTGTGTGGAAACTTTTCCTCTTTCACAGCTCCCTCCCTGAGGTTCAGGTCCTCTCCCTATTCTTTTGTCTCTGTTTTTTCTTTTTTCTTTTGCCCTACCCATGTACGTGGGGAGTTTCTTGCCTTTTGGGAAGTCTGAGATATTCTGCCAGAGTTCAGTAGGTGTTCTGTAGGAGTTGTTCCACATGTAGATGTATTTCTGATACATTTGTGGGGAGGAAGGTGATCTCCACATCTTACTCCTCCACCATCTTGAAGGTCTCCCCTCTTTCTATTATATTATCTAAAGAACCACCAAGTCATCTTTCCAAATTGTAATTTTTGTCCTGCTCTAAAAATATAATGGGTCTACATTGCTCTCAGGAGCAATTCCAAAGTCCTATAAGTTTTTTAAGTCCATGCTTAATCTGCCTTTACCTAACTCCCCATTATCTCATGTCCCTTTCTCTCTCCCTAACTATATTGTTCTACTGTTGTTACCTCTTCTCAACTAGAGTCTGTGTACTAGCAGTGCCAGAAATGCCTTTTCTATTCCACTTCCCCTCTTGAAACTAGCTGGTGCTGGCTAGACAAATCACAGATTTCTTCCTAGTTCTACATGTTCATGACAGGCCGTGTTCTTTGTAACAAATATCATATAGTTGTTAATAAACCGTTTTTTCCTTGTGGTATATTCTTCTTCCTCTACAGGATATACATTCCACAAGGTCAGGGATTTATCCATTTGCTTATCTCTATGTTCCCATTGTCCCTGAACATAATAAACACAATAAATATTTATTGGAAAAATAAATGAAATGATGGTTTTTGAGGAAAAAATATGCTATGAGCCACTCATAATTAGTATAATTTTAAGTGATTTTCAAGGATGAGTATCTGGGGTCATCGTGCAGAGAAAAAAATCCAATTCTTTTTCAGTCTCCCACACATGCAAGTCTGATGGTCAATATTGTGGTAAGAAAGTTAGGAAAATGAAATTTTGATTAAATGAAGTTCTCAATGTTCTCAAGTTAATGATCTTTTAAGGTTCAATGTTAAGTAAAGAACCAATTTTAACTTAACAATATTGGCATCCATCTCCACTAAATGTAACACAGTCACAGGTTTTGTCCATTATATTATATAGGATTATATAACCTCATATAAATTTCCAGAATTAAATATTTGCAACTTCACAATTTTAATACTGAATAATAATAATTTATTCTTTTCTTGGTTGACCTTTTATTTATTTTTATTAAAGTATAGTTTATTTACAATGTTGTGTTAGTTTCAGGTATACAGCAAAGTAATTCAGATACACATATATTCTTCTTCACATTCTTTTCCCTTATAGGTCATTACAAAATATTGAGTAGAGTTCTCTGTGCTATATAGTAGGTCCTGGGTGGTTATCTATAATTATTCCATTTTTGATGACTACAAGTTTTAATCAGACTCTGGACCCTCAAACCCAATTGTCAGAAATTGCAAACCATGTTATACTGAACAATCCCAAAAATAAAATAATTGAATGTTACTTTCAACAATGAGATTGGGACCACCCAAAGGATTTTTTTAAGTAAATTTCAATATACCAGAAATTGACTATTTCTGAAGATCCCATTCCCCCAATACTTTTTGTTGTGGTTATGGCAAAATATATAAAATAAAATTTACCATTTTATCCCCAAATTTTAAGCTTAAATAAAGATGTAATGTACATGGTAGAGACTACTTCGCTGTTCTCCAAATCTGTTTCTTCTATTTCTTGTACTTAGTGCTATCGTTTATTTCCCAGCTGTGCTCTTAGTTCAGTGTGGCCATATGGCTGGATGGTAGCCCATGGAATACGGGGTATGAGCGGAAGCTAACATGCTCCTCTTCCACACTTTCTGTATAAAATACTTCCATCCAGAGTTCCTCCATGCTTTTTCCTCATCTAGTGGTTGAATGAAAGGACTAAAAGGCCACAGAGGATTGTAAACTCACAAGAGAAAGGATGTTGGTTTCCTGAATGATCACTTGGAAAGTGAACTGACACAATGGAGCATTTAATGCCATCACTTAATGTGGAGTGGAATTTGGAAGTTTGATGGTCACAGATATAGAACCTGGTATTACCCTAACAAATACTATGTGCTCTCCATAGCAGATGCAAATATTGACTGATAGGTTTTCCAAGTATTAAACTAGCAAAACATACGATGGGTGCTTTTTCTTTTGTTTGTTTGTTTTCCTCTTAATTGACCGGCTTCCGGAAGTTGATGGTAGTAGTTGAAGAGACAAATAAAATGACCCTATATTACTAATAGCAGGAAGAAAGGCTACAATGAGCAGTACATCCTTTTGGGGATGGCACAATTCTCTATGGAATGCTTGAGGCAGACCTGAGTTCACATCAGAATGTAGTGATGGTTGCCACGGCAACAGGGTGGTGGCATTTATTTCTGTTGAAAATATCTGAAGCACATGCAGCACCTTTTCCAAATTGAATGCTCTACTGTGAAGTTATTTGCCCAGATTCCGTACCCTAAACTGCTACAATTCCCTGCTGAGCTCCACGCCTTACTATAAAGGGCAAAAAGCCTCAGCACACACTTGCCATGTCACTGTTCACTCCCTTTTCAGCTCATTAGGAAGACTAGATGGGAATACAGAAGGATTCCTGTGACTGGGGAGAACTTGAACCATAAAGGTGATAAGGTATAAACTGCTCCCTGTGAGAGGAAGGGAGGAAGTTACTGACTTCCTTCTGAATCACTATATTTGGATGTACCTGATAGTGAGCTCTGCTAGGGTAACTTAATAGAAAATATAGCTCACTTTCACTTCTTAAAGAGTTAAAACAATACTCTTAGGAAGATCTGGGGGATGGGGAGATCTCTAGGTTAATGAAGCTCACCTAGAATGATTCTTTTGTAAAGCAGCCAATATTACCAGAGAAATCACTCCCTTGCTTAAGATACTTCAGTGGCTCCCCATTAAGATAAATGTTTAAATTCTTAAGAGGCTACAAATGCCTTACTCACTGCTACATACTCATATCAGGATAACCTCCTCATCTCTGCCTTTACTTCAGCTTTATTTCTTTCATTTTTCCAAAAGGTCATGCTTACTTGCATCTCATAACATTTCCATTTGCTGTTTGTACTTCATGGAATGTTCTCTGTGGACCACAGTTTGCAGTTAATTACATCTCATCCGTTAGAACAGCACTGAGACAGTGCTACCCTCAGGCTTTCCTTGCCTCCTCAACTAGGCTGAGGATCTCTTTCACATGTCTATTGTGGGTTGCATTATTTGTTTAAAATATCCTCGGTGGGACCCTTCTCTGGTGTTGCTTTATATAGGAGAAGTATATTTCCTTTCCCACTGATGCATGATTTTACGATGAGGCTTGCTTTATACAATGAAATGAGAGTGAAAGTGCTGATGGCATGTTCATGAAGAGGTTTCACGGCTGGTATAGCTAAGATAAGAGATGATCTTTTCTCTTGGATTCCAGAAAAATAGGACATGGAGCAGAGTTGCAGCTGACCCACAAGGGACATTAATATGAGTAATAAATAAGTAATTAAACCTTTATTGTTGTAGGTCACAGAGACTTGGGATATGTTTGCTATTTGAATATAATGTAATGAAAGCTGAGTAGTTCACTGTCATAGTTCACTTTTTTTTTTTTAAATAAGAGGAAGTATAGCATGGTAGTATTAGACAGGCTCTAAATTCAAACTCCTATATTCAATGTCCATTCTGCCACTTGTTATTTTGTGTTCTAAGATATCACATTATTTAATGTCTTTGGCTTCTGTTACTTTACTTGTGAAATGGAGATAATACTAGTATATACCTCATAAGGTGGTGGTCAGGATTAAGTGAGTTAATATTAACATTAACATTAAATGTAATTAAATATTACACCAATGTCTGGCACAGAACAAGCCCTCAGTAAGTGTTAATTATTAGTATTCATAGGACTTAGCAAATTTTTCAGTCACAAGTTTTCTATGATTATTTGATTAAGGTCTGTTTCCCCTATTAGACTGTTAGAATCCTGAGAGCAGAAACCTCACCAACTTGATTCACTTTTATATCACCAGTGACTAGCATAAACCTGACACATAATGAGCACCTGACAAATATTTGTTCCTACAATGAATTTTTAAAAATGAATGAATAAAATAATAGCCCAAAGCTAACATCAGTCACTGTATTGAAATGAATAAAGAATAAATACTATTAATATTTAAAATTACTTGTAAGAGGAGTAATAATTCAAGCAATGCTAGTTTTGTCCACTGAAATTATATAAAATCTAGACTGATGGAAAAACCAGGCTTTTTGGTGGAAATTTGCAGGGTAAAATTTCCTGTGGTAGATGGCACTGCTGGTCTGGTGTCAGCACCATTGCTATTCCAAAGGGCACAATTGTGTGAAGTATGGGATGGTGATCATTTGTTAAGATGTTTCTCAAAAAAATACTTCAATAATGACATATCTAATTATTGAATTTTATGATGAATAAAACCAGTCCTAATAATCTATATAATGCTTGTTCTCAAATTCTCCCATTGCCATGTTCTGCCTATCCTAAAGGACATTTCCTGGTACCCCATGATGGCCATCATTTTTCATATTGTCTGATGTGACTGCAACTTCATGCCCATCCCTCTCTGATAGCACCACCATCTCCCCGTTTCCCCTAACCCTCAGCCCCTGGCAACTATTCTACTCTGTTTCTGTGAGTTTGGCTTTTTTAGATTCCACATGTGAGATCATACAGTATTTGTCTTTCACTGACTTATTTCACTTAGCATAATGCCCTCAAGCTCTATCCATGTTGTCACAAATGGCAGGATTTCTTTCTCTTTAATGGCTGAATATAATGGGGTATATATATCACATCTTCTTTATCCATTCATATGTAGACAGTCACTTAGGTTGTTTCCATATCTGGTCTGTTGTTAATAATTCTGCAATGAACATGAGAGGGCAGATATCTCTTTGAAATCCTGATTTCATTCCCTTTGAATATATATACAGAAGCAGGATTGCTGGCTCACATGGCAGTTCTATTTTTAATTTTTTGAGGAACCTTCATACTGTTTTCCACAGTGGCTGCACCAATTTACATTCCCACTAACTGGGCCCTTTTTCTCCGTATCCTTACCAACACTTATTTTTTAACTTTCTGGTAACAAACAGGTGTGAGGTGATATCTCACTGTGGTTTTGATTTCTATTTCCCTGATGATTAGTGATATTGAGCATCTTTTCGTATACCTATTGGCCATTTGTATGTCTTCTTTGGAAAAATGTCTATTCAGGTCCTCTGCCCATTTTTAGTTCGATTGTTTGATTTGTTGCTATTGAGTTGTATGTGTTCCTTATATATTTGGGGTATTAACCTGTTATTAGATAGGGAGTTTGCAAATATTTTCTCCCATTCTGTATGTTGCCTTTATATTGTATTGATTGTTCCTTTGACTTTTTAGTTTGCAGAACTAAAAAGTGCAGAAGCTTCTTAGTTTGATGTAGTCCCACTTATCGAGTTTTGCTTTTATTGCTTGTACTTTTTGTGTCAAATTCAGAAATTGCTGCCAAGACGAATGTCAAGGAGTTTTTTCCCCGTTTTCTTCTAGGAGTTCTACGGTTTCAAATCCTATGTTTGTCTTTAATTCATTTTGAGATAATTTTTGTGAGTGGTGTAAGATAGGAGTCCAATTTATTTTTTGCAGGTGGTAATCCAGTTTTTCCAACAACATTTATTGAACAGACTATCATTTCTCCATTAAGTATTCTTGACTTCTTTGTCAAGTATCAGTTGAAGTGTTCATTTCTAGGCTCTCTATTCTGTTCAATTGCTTTATTGTGTATTTTTTTGTGAGTAGCATACTGTTTTAATTACTATTGCTTTGTAATAAGTTTGAAATCAGGAAGTATGATGCCTCCAGCTTTGTTCTTCTTTCTTAGGATGGCTTTGACTAGTAGAGGCCTTCTGTGGTTCCATACAAATTTTAGAATATTTTTCTATTTCTGTGAAAAATGCCCAGACTTGTGGTTGCCAAGGAGGGGAGGAAGAGGGATGGACTGGAAATTTGGGGTTGGTAGATGCAAACTATTACATTTAGAAGGGATAAACAACAAAGTTCTACTGTATAGCACAGGGAACTATATCCAATCTCCTGGGATAAATTGTAATGGAAAAGAATATTAAAAAACAATGTCTATAGGTCTATGACTGAGTCATTTTGCTATATAGCAGAGATTGGCACAACATTGTAAATCAACTATATTTCAATAAAAAAAGAATATCCAAGAGAACTCTAAATGACTGAATAAAATTTATTCAAATTATTAAAGGCTATATTCATTAGATAATAGATGAGATTCATGTGATGGTAAATGTTTTTCCTTGAGTAAAGAGCAGAGACCGTTTATAACAATGAATAGAAATATTTGATTTAAACAAAGTTTATAGGTGTAATAAGCTTCGGAGTCTAAATTTCTTGCCCTGTTATCCCTATAAATATAGATCTGATTTCCTTAGAAAAACCGGGTGCTTGTTTTCCTGTATCCTATTTTCCTGTATCATATTTTTATCTCCCCAAAGAAAACTCTGATATCTCTGACATATAATGCAAGCTTCCAGTGCTCCTCTTTCTGTGAGATGCTGTCTCTTACGGACTTCATTCCATTAGTCATGTGTGGATTGTGGGCACATTTAATCTGGGCAGGACACCAAAGGGACAAAAGCACATTCCTGAGCTTTTACATAAAGCCCTTCATTTGTCTAGCCCTGGCACCAAAGGGTGAAATATCAATTATTATAAACGTATTTTGGGCACTTAAGAGGCATTACTCATTCTTCAATGTGGAATAGGAATTTGTGTTTCCAGGAGAAGAGAGGGAGTTGGCAGGTGCAATGAGAAGCACTGCAGTAAAAATTTCCCTACAAAGAGAGATGCTGTGTGTAGAGAGTGTGTGTGCAAGATCTCCTGCATTGCTTAGTCCATTCCTCTTGGGTAGAGAAGCCAGTTTACATTTTCCAGTGAACCATATCCATTGATGATTGTTTTGATTTCACTGAACAGGAGGCTTAACAAACAGCCAACGGATTTACATTTTAGTGGAAAGCATGGCATAACCTTCAGCAAAAAACCTCCTTCAGAAAGAACCAATGTGCTTAGACTGCCAAATGCATTTAACTGTTGCAACAGATTAAGAAAACAGGACATATGTGTGCCATGTTCACCAGGCTGAGTGTCCTCTGAATAACCCCCGTGGGAACAAGTCCACATGCAATAGCACTCACATGCTTCCTGATCTTAGCAACATCTGCATCTCTCTAGTTGGTGCTATAGATGTTGGAAAGAAACTATTTGATGGTAAGATTGTTTTACTCCATTTTAGGGATTTGTACCTTTAAGAGCTGTTACTTTTTATCTTTTTTTAATAAATTTATTTATTTTTGGCTGCATTGAGTCTTTGTTGCTGTGCGTGGGCTTTCTCTAGTTGCAGCAAGCAGGGGCTACTCTTCACTGCAGTGCTCGGGCTTCTCATTGCAGTGCCTTCTCTTGTTGCAGAGCACGGGCTCTAGGCATGCAGGCTTCAGTAGTTGTGGCTCACGGGTTCTAGAGCACAGGCTCAGTAGTTGTGGTGCAAGGGCTTCGTTGCTCCATGGCATGTGGGATCTTCCCGGACCAGGGATTGAACCCATGTCCCCTGCACTGGCAGGTGGGTTCTTAACCACTGCGCCACGAGTGAAGTCCCAAGAGCTGCTCCTTTTTAATTCATACATTTTGCTCTCTGCTAAGGGCAAAAGCAAGATATGTTGTTTTAAATGATATGTGTGGTTAGTACAACATATCATTTAAAATATCATTTTCCCTTGTAAAATTTGAATTGCAAACAATTACAATTTTAACTGCTTTACTGAGGTATGAGTAACAAATAAAAAGCTGTAAATATTTAATTTATACAACTTGATGTTTGGAGATAGGTATACACTCTTGAAACCATCAGCACTATTAGTGCCATAAATGTATCCATCACTTACAAAAGTATCCTCTTGCCCCCCCCTTGTGTTTTTTGCTTGTTTGTTTATATGTTTTCCCTTTTTGTGATCAGAGCACTTACTATAAGATCTAGCCTCTTCTTGAGTCTGTTGGGCCCTGATTGTCTTCAGCTAGAAATAACTCACTTACCAAAGTGGCACATTCTGGGGCAGCCTCCCCTGAACCCCATCACATCATAATGGTAAGCTTTATTTTTCAAGCAGGGATACTGCCTTTGGTGAAATTTCAGGAAAAAATATGGGATCAAATATGATTTCTGTGGCTGGTTTCTATGTGGGTTAATATAGAGACACATTATTTTATGCAGTATAGACGGAGGGAAGGAAGATTGAAGCAAAAAACTTGTTGGTCCTTTATTTACAAGCTTTCTCTCAAACAGGTTCTGTGAGCTTTATCCCAGCTCTATTTCATTAGTGGTTATAATTAGAAAGTAACATGTTCTCTGTTCCTATGGTATTCTGATATAAAATTTGGGGAGAGACATGTGCTTTCTTGATTTTATATTAGTGCAATGTATGAGACTTTTAAGAGAAAGGTTTTTTCCTTATTTGTAAATAATCTTTAAAATTATTTTTAAAGTCACTCATTGCTCACAAGCCAGCCTAGCATCTTCAACCTGTGCGGCACCGTGCATTAGAACTTGGCCCCTGCTGTTCCGTTTGTCCAGAACACGTCTTCAGACAAGCTCAGGTCTTTCTTCCTTTCTTCACAATGTTGTTCAGATATCATCTGCTCAGTGAGGTCTTCCATGGTCACTCTATTCAAAGTGTCACCTCCATATCTATATTTCCTGTTCCCCTTCCTTGCTTTACTTTTCTCTCCAGAACTTAACACCTTATAACAAAGTATATAATTTTTACATTGTTTACGTGATCTCCATCCACAAGGATGAAAGCTCCATGTGGGCAGAGGTTTTCAGCTGCTTTTTTACTAATACTAATCAGAACTTAGAACACTGTCTTACATCTAATATACACACATTTGTATATATACAAATATAGCATTAAGTAAAAGCTATTAATACAAGAAACTTTGAACAATATATAAATATAACTACATATATCTTAGATTCATTTTAGTAAACTACACATAATCAGGGACTCTAATAGAAGCAATAACCAAGGATACTTGTCTAAATACTTATAATACTATGATTCCATATTTAGGGAATTATTTAAAAATTAAGAAGGCTGCATTAATTTTAAAAGGAATAATTTATCATGGATTTAGGCATCAGTTCCTGAAATCTTTCAAAATTTGTTTTGCAAGGTATATTTTAGCCTAAAGGATATTATTGCTTTCAAAATATTTTCCCAATAACAAAAGAGGAACTTTTTTCCTTACATTTTAAAAGGGTCCATAAGAAATTATAATAGAGTTTTACCTAATTTCAATCATTAACTGAAAACTACTAAAACAAGAAAGACCAAAAGCAAAACAAAACAAAAATTACATCCTGAGAAAATAACAACATTGCAATCTCACATACTATGGACTTTTTTTCCTCTTAGCACAGTCTCTCCCAACTGTGTTTATCTGCCTGCATTTACTGGCGGTGGGTCCAGCTTCATAAGATCTGTTTTCAAAGAGACATTAGCAATCAAACCGGATGTATGAGTTTGTTTTCCATGTTAAACCTGACTAGGAATTAATTGCCAAATAAAGGATTACATATTAATTCATCCTGCATTTATTTATTCAGTATGCATGTATGCGTGTGTGTATTTAGCAAAAGCCCACTATGTACAAAACATTAGGCTTTGTGCTACCTGCAAGAAGAACAAAACACAGTCTTGATCTTCAAGCAACTTACATGCTATGGGAGATAACAACTTGAAAATCCAAGCTGTGTGTGGCCATACCCTGACGACTTCCCTGGGGGCCTTCGTAGTATTGCTCCCTCCGTGGGGATCCCTAGAACTGTGAAGTGCAAAAGTGGTCATAAGGTCTGAAAGTGTAGGATGTGATGGAAACAATTTTATCGAATAAGGCAGGAGAGCGTAAGTGCTCTTCAGGAGGTGTAATCATTGTATCATGGGAGTAGTTAATTCTGCCTCAAAGACTGGAGAGTGGGAAGGGGGTGGCAGGAGCTGCAAATGGTGTAATATGATTTCTTCCAAAGTCAGGAAGATTACTTGGCTTAAGTAGACTGTTACGAGTAACTGGACATAAGAAATAGAAAACATTTTACAGATCACTTCTAGTTCAATATCTTTGTTTTATTGGTCAGGAAACTGAAGCTCAGAGAGAGGAAGTGACATGCCCGAAGTTACAGAGCTAGTTAAATGCAGTATGGAATTCTAATCGCATTTATTAGCTGTTACTTACTATTAGATATTATTTTCAATTTAGAATTTTCCTTTACTTTTTTCAATGAAACTCATCTTTCTCTCAATCTCTTGATTATTGAAGTGGTCTTGGATCAAATATTAAGGGAATTGTAAGGTGATATAGTATGGAAGACTTTTTGGATAAGATCATGTGTTAAAAATCTACTTCAGGGAAGAAAACTATTAAAAAACAACTTTCTACAGTTTTCCTTAACTAAATGCACTTAAACTTAAGATTCTATATTTTTTAGTTTCTTCTCATGCTTTAAAAAAGACTGTGACCATAGCAGAAATAGCATGTCACAGCAATACTGAAGCGGATTTATATGTTATTTAGAGATTGTGAATAACTCTTTCTAACAAAACTAGGAATTTCTTTAAATCCTTTAAGTCTACTGTGACTAAAAGAATTAGAGTTGGAAAAGTTTCCTCAGCAGAACATAAATTAGAAAGTGTATGGCTTCAGTGTGGGTTCCATTTCTGATTTCACTCCCACCTTCTTCCCGGCATGGTGGCTCTATTGGTAAAAACAATTTCACTTAAATACTATTTACTTAAAATTGAAAAAATGCTTGTAAAATTAAACACAATTTAAATTATCTTTTAATTTAAAAAAAAAAGATCTGTTCTAAAGCCTTTAGATAAATAGCCACTGAATCTTGAATTTACATTTACCTATATTTGTAAAAGTTGAGAGTGTTCATATTCTGTAAGCACAGGAATTTAAGGGTAATGGTATAGTACCCTTATATACCCTTTATATATATATATATTATAATGTGTGTGTATATATATAAAATACATATACATATATATTTTATATATATTATATACACACATATAAATATATATATGTGTATATATATGTGGCTAATATATAAATAATATATATATTTTAGCCACAATGTGATAGGCATACAAAAACATTTAAAAATGATGTTCTATACTTAATGATTTGTATTTTCCTTGGCAATTAGTTAGAAATTAGTGATTAAACTGAATTGAAAATGCCATTTGCAAAGTATTAAATGGGACAGTTAACTAATCAAATAAATTTACATACTTGAAAAAATGTTATGAATTTGGAATACGAATGATAGTAACTAAATTTTTGAAAGACTCTATGGTAAAATGTGCTTAAAATCCAGAGGCATTATGAAAATATTAATTAAATAAAATCTTTAATTGCTGCCATCCTAAACATAAATCCATCCCATTTATGGAATATTGGATTAACTTTAGTGCCAGGTTAATACTGTTCACTAACTTGAATCTGGATTTCCAAAAGTGTTCATTATTTTACAGCATTTATGAAGAGGAAAAGAGAATAATGTTTATGTGTGGGTATTTATTTTTCCATGGACAACAAAAGTTAAAGAGAATGAGAAGTAAAATATTAATGGTAGACATACTTGAACAATGAGATTATTGTCACATTTTTCTATGTTTTAAATTTCTAAATTTTTCACTATTTTTGGTTTAGTATGTTTGTATCTATCATTTGGAAAAACAACCATGACTTACAAACAGGCAAAACAACAAAACTAAAGCAAGTGATTTCTCATAAGATTCCTTGGTGGGGAAAGTGGTGGGGGGCAGTGGTAGGATGAATTGGGAGACTGGGATTGACATATATACACTAATATGTATAAAACAGATAACTAATAAGAACCTGCTGTATAAAAAATAAATAAAATACAATACAATACCAAAAAAAAAAAGATTCCTTGGTAGATTTTTTTACCTATAGGTAATATAGGACCAGATAGAAAAGGTCTGAGGATAACTTGTAAGAGAAAAACACCATAAAATAATTAAAAATCCATAAGTACTGAAACATTTGTTGAAGATGACTAATTTAGTGGCTTAATTGTACACTGAAAAAACAGCAGTGATCCGCCATGCCTTTGAGTTTTATGGAATATGGATGTACCACATGATCTTACTCTAGAGTTCGCTGTCTCCACATTTTAATCTTGGCCAGCTAGGAAACATAGGCAAAAACTCAGCAGATGGCACTCCTATCCTTAGGTCTAGACTAAAACCAAATCTAAAGATGTTTGTTTCACACTTCAGGATAGAAATGGCACTTAAAAACATGTAAAGACTATTTATCATAATACTAACATGGATCAATGCAATCCACATCAAAAGCTCAGCAAGTCATTTTGTGGATATCAACAAACTGATTCTAAACTTTATATGGAGTGTCAAAAGACCCACAGTAGTCAACACAATACTGAAGGAGAAGAACAAAGTTGGAGGACTGATACTACGTGACCTCAAGTTTTACTATACACCTGTAGTAGGCAGTTCAGATCAGGATGGTGGAGCTAAAGGAGCATGGCGCTCACTTTCCCCCATGAACACAACAAAAATGCATCTACAGGTGGAACAATCCTCACTGAAATCTAACTGGAAACTGTCAGAAGGGCTTCTGTACAACCAAGGCTGTAAGAAAGATACACACCTAATTGAGTAGGAAGGGAAGAAAGGCAATCAGGTCAGGACCTGTGCCCTTGGGAAGGGACACAGAGGAAAAAGGAGATAACACGGACGGACTCCCACCCTGGGTAGTGTACAGATTGAGCCACAGACTGGGCACCCGGATCCTGGGGTCCCATGAGAGGGAGACTATCCCCGTTGGCTGGTTGGAGGACCACTGGACCTAACAGAAGGGCTGTGGGAAGCCTGGACTCCACTCAAGAGGTGCCTACATGCTAGCTTGCCCCCGAGGCAGGGTGGAGAGAGGTCTGTTCTGAAGGTTACTGTATTTCCAGCAACTACTTCTCTGTGTATCCCAGTCTGAGCTGAGCAAACACTTTGGCCCCACTTACTCCACATCACAGAGCAGCACTAGATCTGGGGTGGCTATGACAGGGGAAGAGACTGGACCAGGGGACGCAGAGGTGACCCGGTCCTGAGACAGAGCCTGAGTGGGACAGTGGCCATGGTTGGTGCTTATTCAAGCAGTGTCTCAGAAGCAGCCCAGGTCTCTGACGGCAGCCGTACAACCACAACTCCCCTCCTGAGACATGCTGAGAGTCCATGTGGGCCCTGCCCACACTGCAAAGCAGCTCTACAATGGGGCAGGGGCAGCAGAGGATGGGGTCAGCGATCAGCTGTGTTGGACAAAGGGGACTTGCATCCAAGGATACATCTGAGAGAGGGCACCGGTGCCTGCACACTGAACCTCTGTCTGTGGCTGACACAAGCCGAGAGCCTGCAGGGGCCCCACTTACTTCAGCACTACCCTCCCCGGGGCAAAGGTCCCGGTGCTGGGAGAGGGAAAAACACACAGTTCAAGGGAACAGAGCCTGGTTGGGCTTCAGACCGCACCCTGATAGGGTGGTGATTGTCACTGAGCAGAGAGGAAGTCCCACCTCACACCTGGCTCCAGCTCTAGCCCCTCCACCTCCAACGTCACCTCCTACCAAGGTGATAGCTCTAGCACACCCTGAGGAAAGATGTGACTTGCATCCACATCAAATCCAGCTCTCCCACCAAAGGCACTGGGCACACACGGTCTGTACAGGGACACTCCCACATAGGACACACATTCAAGACCACAGTAAGTAGCTGTTTCACTCAAATTGATAGATGCAGAGAAAGTTAAGCAAAATGAAAAGGCAGAGGAACTACTCTCAATTGAATAAGCATGAGAAAACTCCTGGAAAAAATAAATAATGAAACAGAAATAATCAATTTACCAGATAAATAATTCAAAGCATTGGGAATTAAAATGTTAACTGAATTAGAGAAAATAAGTGATGTAATCAGTGAATTAACAAGAATTAACAAGAAACTAGAAAATAAAAAAGACCCAATCAGAAATGAAGAATTCAATAGCTGAAATAAAAAACACACTAGAAGGAATGAATAGCAGACCAAATGATACACTCTGCTTGATTCCCAAAACAGCAACGCTGTAAAATGGACTCAGTAACTACACATTTTAATCCAGGAGCACTCCAGTATTGTTTCTGGATTGGTGCTTGCTGACATTCTCTCTGCCCCTAATTTTACTTTACACCTAGTGTAAAGAGAAACATGGCATTGTCACTTTGCTAAAATGCCATTTCTTAAGAAAGACAGAATTTTCTTGATCAAACTGTGGAAAACAGGCTCCACCCAAGTTATATCACTCCCGGAAATTGTAATATATATTTATAAACTGTAACTCCCATCGTCAATAATATGGAGGTATTGTCTGTCCCAGGCACTTCTTAAACCCCAGTGTTTAGAACAGTGCCTGAATGAATGAATGAACCTGTGAATGCAAAACAGAATAAAGGAGGCTAAGAGAAACGTATTTTTAAGGAATTTATCCAAAGACTCACAACTTACAAGTTGTACACCCAAAATTTTAACTACAGATTTCAGTCCAAACCCTGTGCGCCAACTGTTTCCATCTTGGTTAATGTCACCATGTCCGTGGAGAGCAGCATAACGTAGTAGTAGTTTAAGCCATACGGAATTTCCTTTCTGAGTTGAGTGCCATTTAATCTATAACATGAAGTATATAAAGGAGTCACTCTGCTAATAGGTAGGCTATGTTATGCAGAAGAATCAGTAAGTTCAATGGCCCATATGTCAGGGAAGAGTACGGATTATTCTAGAAACTGCCAAAAGGTCAACATAGTTGGAATTTCAGTGACTGACAAGGAAAGTGTTTGAAATGAGACTAAAGAGTAGGCAAAGTCTAGATCCTACATGGTCCTGTAGGTTATATAAAGGAATTCAGATTTTATTCTAAGCAGGAAGCCAATGGTTTTAAGTTAGAAGAGTGACATGATCTAATGTGAGTTTTTGAACAGTCACTCTGGCTATTGCATGGAGAAATAACTAAGAATGGGCAAAACCTACATACATACACTACACCTTCACACCCCACAGGCCACCTGTGGAAGGGTGTAAAGGATGGGGAAAGAGAGTGTTTTGCACAGCATTAGGTACATGGTGACAGTGGAGTTTATGATAGCATTCCATGTCTCTGAACACCAGATATAGGTGTGTCTCCCTCTCTCTCTGTCCAAGCTGCCTGCCCTCTGCAGCAGTATGAGAAACCTCATGGGGAATGGGACCCTACCCTACAGATGGCAACTCTGATATGAATGGAACACTAAACTGGACATAATTTCATATGCAAAACATTCAGTGTGTAACAACTTACATGTTTTCTATTGTTAAGGTGCATTTTATTCCTGAATTCTATGCAATTGTTAACGATGGTTTTCTTTAATTTTTTTTCTATGGCCAGGTAATTCTTACCTCTAATTTTTTTTTTTTACCAGCTCTCTGTTTTCTTTTATTTTCTAGGATAAAATTCAGGCATTTAAAGTTGCTCATGGAAAAGGGAACCTTCCTACACCGTTGCTGGGAATGTAAATTGGTACAGCCATTATGGAGAACAGTACAGAGGCTCCTTAAGAAACTAAAAATAGAGCTACCATATGACCCAGGATTCCCATCCCTGAGCATATATCCAGAGAAAACTATAATTCAAAAAGATACATGCATCCCTATATTCATAGCAGCACTATTCACAACAGCCAAGATATGGAAGCAACCTGAATGTTCATCAACAGATGAATAGATAAAGAAGATGTGGTACATATATACAATGGAATAATATCCAGCCATAAAAAAGAATGAAATATGCCATTTGCAGCTACATGGATGGACCTAGATATTATCATACTAAGTGAAGTAATTCAGAGAAAGACAAATACCATATGATATCACTTATATGTAGAATCTAGAGTATGACACTAATGACCTTATCTACAAAACAGAAACAGATTCATAGATGAAGAGAATAGACTTGTGTTTGCCAAGGGGTGGAGTGGGTGGGGAAGGGATGGACTGGGAATTTGGGATTAGCAGATGCAAACTATTATATTTAGAATTGAGAAACAAGTTCCTACTGTGTAGCACAGGAAACTATATTCAATATCCTGTCATAAACCATAATGGAAAAGAATATGAAAAATAATATATATATATGTATAACTAAATCACTTTGCTGTACAGCAGAAATTAACACATTATAAATCAACTATACTTCAGTAAAATAAATTTTTTTAAAAAGTTCCTCATGATCTGGTTCCTGTATCTTTCTCTATTCTCACCTTTATAAGGAATTCCCGTTCATCCATCACACACATACAAACATGCATACACACACACTTTGTGCTGAAGCAGTAATGAATATAGTCATTGCATTCTATGATTTTTTCCATGCTTTTATATCTTTTGGGATGTTTGCTTTTTGATTCGACAAACTTGTATTCAATCTTAAAAGCTCAGTTGCTGTCATATTCCCAGAAAGCCATTCCTGGTACTCCTTTAACTGGAGGCAGTTATACTTTTCTCTAAATTTTCTCTACACCTTATTTATGGATATATTAATACATTCATTTATCAAATTGGTGTTTATTTATTACCAGAATGAATTTCCTGTTAAGGGATTACTTTTCATTTGTTTTATGCTTCTTGTGTCTAGCAGCATTGGGCTTGAGGCAGTTTGGCCATTCAAGGAATATGTTCTAGATTGAATTCTACTTTTCATCTATACAGATATTCTGAATAACTACTATGCATGTGCAAAAAAAGTAAATTCAGATTATGAAGTAAAAGTGGAAACCAGGATAATTATTATTAGTCATTTGTCCAGTCCCCTTGCAAAAAAGTATTGCAACTTGACAAAAGGAAACACAATATAAATTCTTAGTGAGATTGCAAACATTCTTAGGCATTTTTTTTTCCTTTGTGGTGTTGGAAGTCTATATTTGTGAAAGAGATAATGAAAAATAAAGGATAAATTAAAAGTCCAAAACAAGCTTTACTGTTTAAAAAAACTGAACTTGGAAGAAATACGTCAATATACTGTGGATACCACCTTTTTATGATTTTGATTTAAAGCACTTTAAAAATAATGTTTCCACAATTTATAAAGGTTTCTGGTCTTTACTCTTTTGCTCAGAATGCTGCTGACCTTTGAAATTCAAGGAACTGGAAGGGAATCAGTATTTATTATTTGAGGTGGCAATGCATAACCAGGCTGATTTTAGCTCTGACAAAAGAGATCAGAGCTTGTGAAGGTACAGGAAAAGTTAAAAAAACAACCAAACCAAACAAACAAACAGAAATCCTCATCCATTCATAATCCTGGTAATAATAATAGAATATAACATACTTTCTAGACTCAAGATCCCAGAAATTAAAAAAGAGAATACGTTTGCCATAAAGAAGAGGTTTAGGTGGATATAGTTTTCTGTTGAATGTTATTTCTTCCTCAGATTTCCTCACCTCCTTTCACAAGGCCACTGGAATGTCTAAAAGTAATATAAATAAAAATAATGTTCTAATGAATTAATTACTTCAGAAAAAGAATCACAGACCTCACATGGTTATGTGAATTCCACTAGATTCTAGATATTTGTGGGTGGGATCTTTGTTTATATCTTGTTCCCCCTACAGATCCTGTACCTAAAATAGTGGAACAAACACAGAGGAATCTCAGTATTTGTTGGACTAATGAATGATATATTGAATACCCAACTTAATATAAATGGAGATAACTCTATTCTTTCCAATCATCATGCAAATATATACATATATATGTATACATATATATTTTTTAAAGATTTTTTTGTTTTGTTTTTTAAATTTATTTTATTGAAGTATAGCTAATTTATAATGTTGTCTTAATTTATACTGTACAGCAAAGTGATTCAGTTATATATATTTATACACTCTTTTTCATATTCTTTTCCATTAAGGTTTGTCACAGGATACTGAATAGGACTCCCTGTACTACACAGTACGACCTTGTTGTTTATCCATGCTATATATTTATAACAGTTTGCATCTGATAATTCCAAACTCCCGGTCCATCCCCCACATCAGTTGAATGATTCTTATCTCATCCCCGACATCTACTTTGTCACCAAATCTTGACTGTGTCTTCCCATTTCCATTGCTACCTTCTTCTTAACTCATCATCTCTTCACTGTAGGTCCTCCAACTGAACATTTTCTTCCTACTGCTGAGAGAGTGTTTGTATTGAAAATAGCTCTGATATTTCTCTTACCCAATCCTCTGATTAAGTTTTGCCACATTTGTTCTATTGCCCAATCTATATATAAATATATAGCCATTATCTTTCATCTTTTCCTAAACTTTTCAAGAGTAAGATGTAGGCAGAATGTCCCCTCACTCCAAACAATACAGTATTTATGTTCCCCAAACAAGGATACTTTCTCGAATAAAAATCATATAACCCTCCCTCAATTTAAGTTCCTCAATCAGGAACCTAAAATTAGTACAAAATTCAAGCCCACATTCCCATTCAAATTTTGTCAGCCGCCACAATTATAACTCCTTTACCATTCTGGTTCTCATTCTTATCCAAGACACCATAGTGCATTAAATTGTCAGGTCTCTTCTGATTCCTCCATCCTGAATCAGTTCCTCAGTATTTTCATGTCTTTTTGTCTTTGATGGGTTTAAAGGGGACAGGTCTTAAACTCTAGAGCATGACGCTCAACCTGGGTCCATCTGATGATTCTTCATGTCCTGATGGAGGTCATGCATTTTTGGTAGGAATTCCATAGAAATGATGTTACACACTTCTTGGTGCATCACTTGAAGAGACACTTGATGTGGAACAATCCTTCCTTTGGTCACTTTAACTTTAACTACCTGGTAATACTGGCCTCTGCCAAGTTCTTCCCCTTTACAGTCATCATTTTCCCAGTTTAATTGATTAGTATTATATTGTAGGAAAGTATTTAAAAATAATTTCATGAACCCATTCCTTATCAAACCACCACCAAATAATTTTGGTATCCATTAACAGCATCTTCTTAATTAACCATGATTTCTGATGTTTGCCAAATGGCAATTCTCTATTTCCATTATCCCTACAAAATTTGTTGGCAATCTATTGTAAGGAAGAATTTTATCTCTGCATAGGTTTATTTATATAGCTATAACATAATATATAGGCTATCTATAATAGAACCCACAATTCTATTCATTCATTCATTTGTTCATATATTCTATCAGTATAATATCATGAGTTAACATCTTATTCAATGGGGTTGCAATCTATCATTATTGTTATTTATTTTGATGCAAAAATCATCTCAAACTGTCTCCTATGTGCTTTAGACATGTCCCAACATTCACTGAGCATTACATTAATTTCAGGTACAATATGATGTTCAAGGCTTATCTCATCCTTTCCCTGCCTAGTCCTAGGAATCGTTAGTTCTCCAGGAAGCCCTGGTTCCTTTTAGTGAAGACATCATTTAGCTGTCTTGGCACTCACTGTACTCATTGTTATAAGATTGCTGTTGCCCTATTAATTAATGGGCACGGGCTTCCCTGGTGGCGCAGTGGTTGAGAGTCCGCCTGCCGATGCAGGGGACGCGGGTTCGTGCCCCGGTCTGGGAGGATCCCGCGTGCCGCGGAGCGGCTGGGCCCGTGAGCCATGGCTGCTGAGCCTGCGCATCCGGAGCCTGTGCTCTGCAAGGGGAGAGGCCACAACAGTGAGAGGCCCGCTTACCGCAAAAAAAAAAAAAAAAAAAAAAAAATTAATGGGCAGAGCTTGGAAATATATGTATATGACTCCATATACAACTACAATTACTTATATGTATAGTTGTATGTATATGTTACAAAATCATGAGTCCATATTGAAATCTCCAGTTTTAGTCTAACACTTCATGCTTCTTTTCATCCTTTACTTTTCTTTGTTAATATCTTCTTTTGCTTCCAGAGGCTTCATATTATTCTCAATGCATGTATTTATTTGCTCAATGTAACCACACTCTAGCCATGCAGGTCATCTCTTCTGTCATCTCCAACCTTCTCACATCACTCCCATTCTTGGTCATCAAGTCTTCCAGTCTGCTGAGCAATGTGTATCTCTAGCCCTTTCACAGTGCCCTGCCTCCCTGGTCACCATCAATCCTACCATCCCATAGCTCCATGCAGTTTTGCAACTCCCTCTCCCCTCACCACCTCACATGCTAGGTGACATATGTTCTCCTTTACACAGGGAAGAGAAGGAAAAGAAAAACTACACATGAATTTTTAATAGCATTTTTGTCCACTGATTAGTACTTCACAAAAGATTCATCACAGTCCACACGGTACATTCTTAGAATACCAACAGAAAGAGAAAGGAAAAGAAGAGGGAAAAAAAACATAGCTCTTTCTGTTTGCTTTTGGGGTTATATATGTAAATTTGAGTCAACTAAAGAAATAATTCTACAATGGTACCTAACACTTTGTCCCTCTGCAGTTCTATCCCCAGGGGAAAAAATTAAATTCAATTAAAAGGTGTTTATTTTAGAATTCAAGACCTCTATCACTTGTAAACCCTGAAATTAGAATAAAAAAGGTTGTGGTGCAACACTAATTATATAAACAATTCTAAGTTTCTTTATAGAGAATACTCACATAAAATCTTACAATTTTAATTCAATAAAGGCAACTATATATATTATATGCAAAGTACAGCCCTTATATAAGACCATATGTAGGTAGGTCATATTTACTGTCACTATTCAACAACAGTTTTATAAGTTCTCAGAAGTATCAAATTCTTCCACTTTCACTATACCACGCAACTGACTTTAAGACAACATAAAATTACACTTAGAGTATTTTGCTCCTCTCTTCCAAAAATACACAGTATTGTGATAATATCTTGATGGATGACTTGAGCCATGAACAATAAAATATCCCATATCTAGAAAACATCCTGACTATAGACCTACAAAATTAGTAAGATCACAGATCCTGAGATGAATCAGTTTATGGAATGATGATTCTTAGAGAGCATTTAATCCAATGCCTGAACTTCACAATAAGGGGTAATCATTGGGGGATTATACTACTTCACACAACAGGAAGCCTACTGTCAATAACTGTAAAGGGTCTGAGATTTTACTCTACCTGTAAAAAAAATTGGCCTGTAACAGTTTCATGAATGCAAGTGAACACAAGACTCTGGTTCAGAAACAGAAGGCTTTATTAATCACAGCAATAACACGGGCCACAGTATCAGCTTTTGCACCACTCCCATGAGTCCCATTTCCACAGGGGAAATCAAAGGGCTGGGTGATGCCTGTTCATAAAGTTGGTTGCATTACAGGAGGGAAATTCTAAGCTTAGGAAACCAGAATCTTTTTTAACAGGCTGTAATCTTGCCTAAGCTTTATCTTAGAGGTAAATATTATCTTCATCATACTGAAAAGTAAACAAACCACCTCTTTGTTGCAGAAGGAGACTCAATTTCTGTCCTCCAAGCCTGTTCATTATACAAACATCCTTGAAAAATTAATAAGAAAGAAAGGCTGCCAGTACCACTGCTTGCAAGATAGGCAGAAATGCAGGAGACCCATGGGAAACTGTCTCTCAAAGCTTAGCTTCAGGTTGATTCCAGGATGGCTTTAGCAAGTCAGCAATAGCATCATGCACCCAGGGGCCCAGAGAACTTTGGTTCTCTGTTATCCTTAGCAAGTTGATGTTTTTACTCATCGTTGTAAGATGTTTACAGCAGTTTCTTGGTATCATATTGATGTCTGGCCTGATCTAGGGAAAAAGAGATGTTTCTACGCTTGCTTCTCTTTTAATGGTGAAGCCACATTGACAGGTTTACATGCCTGTTCTTTTGGTCAAGATTGGGTTGCTCATTCATGCCTAATTAATGACTGCCAAGGGGGAGAAGACCTATCAGAATTCTTCCCCTCTATTTTCTTTTCTGAGTCATATGAAGGGGAACATCCAATCAAATGGAGATTCTGCAGCAAAGAAATAGGCAGATGGGGCAATCAACTGAGACTGCCAGGCTCCTGGATTCCAGGAACATTTCTACTTCTCTGCTCTATAAATTTTAAACTTTTTTTTTTCAGTGCAAAGGAGGAAAATGGTCTTTACCTTCCATATAGAATAATAGGATATAAGCAATTGCAAAGTTTTTACATTTTGGGAAAATCATAATGGTGGAGCTAAGTAGAACACACACTTTCACCCTATTATCTGAGAGTCTGTGATTCTTACTCAATTTATGAGATCGAAATTCAGAGATTTCCTTTTTTTTACCCTGAGGATTAGAGACAATGAATATCAATGTTACTACACCTTTAAGGAACCCTTCTCAAGCTTCTATTCTGAAGTGTTTCTTCTTATTTACAACTTGAAAAAAATATGAGTAGGATTGCTCTTAAAAATTGAAATTTCTTAAATTCCTTTGAGAGCTTATCATTATTATCTTCATCAAGAAGTCATCTCCTGAATTACGAGAGCCAATTAGCATGATTATGAGAGCAATTTATATTTGAATGGTACCTAAATATGTATTTTATGGAAGGAAAGTGAAAAATATCTATTTGATTAATTTAATTACTAAAGGTGAAATTCAAGAAAAGAGAGTACTTTCCTTCCACTAGATTGGCTTTTCTTTTCCCCTAGGCTAAACTTTTACATCCAAGAGCTCTCAAACATGCACCCTGCTGTGATGTAATGGAATCTTATGAAACTGGATTACCACGTACTTCTAGAAACCTAGGAAGATTCTTTAATCTTTTAACTGGTGGAAGCTTAACTGAATATCATAAAGGCCTTTTTTTTTTTTTTTTTTTTGAAGGATTGTGTTCTCATGTCTCCTTTCTTTAAGGGAAGTAATTACATACAGTGTTCTACCTAGTTTTTAAAATCTGATTTGAAATATGTCACATTTAGTTTCTAAACGGAGGATGCTTCAGTCTTTGATCACTGACACTGGTTCAAATGTTGTTTCTTTAGTTGGTTTTTGTTAGTTTTTTTTTTTAAACCAGGATTGTACCTTCTATCAAAAATTCAGGAAAATAAATGTATCCTCGTTCATACATACACCTGTCTACATGGTAGAAGGGGCAAAACTAGAGTCCTAGTTCCCCCTAGAATAAGTTGCCAGGAGCACTTCACATAGTAAGAAATTTGAAGTAAGGTTCAGGAAGCTCCCGTTAGCCTCTATTACTACTGTGTGACATTGGAAATTTTGCTTAACTGCCCTAGGATCTTTATTTCCTTACTGTGAAGTTCAGACACTGGATTAAATGCTCTCTAAGAATCATCATTGCATAAGCTGATTCATCTCAAGATCTGTGGGATTTCATGATTTTTACTAATTTTATAAGACTGTAGTCAGGATGTTTTCTAGACACAGGGAAATGCCTTTAATTCTTGAAAATTTTTGTTTTATAAATGTTTTAAAGGTTCAGTTCCATGATTTTTATCTCACTGTTTTCTTTTCCATTTGTGAAAAACAAACACTAAGCTTCCTGGCTCTTTATCTTCCTAATTTCCAAATTATCTAAATATTATTGCCTTTTTTTTCTCATTGAATATATTTCTCTTATGGAAATAAACAGATGAATTTAATTGATATAAAAGAGAAGGTTCTACCGTGTGCAATAATGTCCTCTTCTTCTGAATTTGTGCTCTAGGACACCAGTAAAACTTTTAATAGAATAATAATAATAAAGCAGGGGTAGTGAACACCACAAGCCATGCCATATTCTCTTTGAGAACTAGGTGGAGTCCATATAAAAATAAACAAAACATAAGTAGACTATGTTCTTACATTATGTTCAATAAGTGGGCTACTTTCTTGAAATATATGTCTAATCTACCTAGTCATTATTTTCTAGTTAAACTATTTATTTATTTATTAAGTCCACTGGGTATGCAACAGCATGACACAATGTTCAACTCACTGAGCCTCTGCCATAATCTGATGGAGGTAGTGTTGCTTTCTGCCAAAAGCTTTGTGAGTAGTGGTTCTTGGATACATTCTCTTGCATGAGGGTATGTATTTCATGAATTCAAAAGGAAAAAGTTTCCTAAGGGAATAATGTCAGAGGTAGAACTCTTTTTAAAGGAAGATAGACGGTAGACGAAAGCAGCATTGATGAACTTGAGTTCTACTTCTTCATATGCTGACTGATTTCTCCCAGAAATCTAGCTGGCAGGGTGGATGGAGGTGACGAGAGTTGTGGATGGGATATAAATAATTGCAACATTGTTGTTTTAAGTTTAGAAAGGCTAAGGGATCCTAAAAATGTTATTGTCTCCCAAGGAAATAATCATTTTCTCTGAAATTGGGACTTTGCAGATTTTTGTTGATGCTGTGGTCACTGGTTTATTAGCTTAAATGGTACTACTTCAGTGAAAAAAACCCTGGCTTCAGTCACAATGCTCAAATGCCACAGTGGCCTGATTCTCAGCATCTTCTCAATACCAGGAATGGTGAGCCTAGGAAAAATGGAAGTCTCCTTGACTACAGATATGAAGAGGTGCGTAGATTCTGTGCTCCTATTCTGGGATCATGGGAGGTCTGCAAAGTGGCAGAGAAATCAAACCCATCTTCAGCATGGAGCAAGCTGAGTGTTAGTGGGAGAACCAGTTTAGATCAAATAAGCATCACCATTTTGTGCTCTTAAAAAAGAAAGAAAAGTGGTTCTTTAAAAAATTGGAGAATGGAATTTTTTTTTTTTTTTGCAGTATGCGGGGCCTCTCACTGCTGTGGCCTCTCCCGTTGCGGAGCACAGGCTCCGGACACGGAGGCTCAGCGGCCATGGCTCACGGGCCTAGCTGCTCCGTGGCATGTGGGATCTTCCCGGACCAGGGCATGAACCCGTGTCCCCTGCATCAGCAGGCGGACTCTCAACCACTGTGCCACCAGGGAAGCCCTGGATATTTTTTTTTTAACTTTTATTTCATAGAATCAGTTTCCTCAAACATGGGATTTCTATTGGTAAAATGAGTCAGCATGCCTTTTTCTCCTATGACTATTGGTTAGGTTCACGGAATTGGCATTGCTCCATGAATAAATACTAGTGGCCTGTTACTAGCCCATCAAAGAAGTTACTACTGCAGCGGTTTGTCCCCTCTTGATATCTGCTCTGGACCATTCCAGTAGATTCCAACTTGGCTTTCTAATATCTAGTTTCGTGCCCCACCTCACTTACCTCCTCAAATCAGCCTCTCTTATGCATTCTTCACAGTGACGTCAGAGAGGTCTTTCAAGAACACAAATTTGATCATGTTTCTTTTTGCCTAAAATTGCTTAAGAGGGCCACATTGCCTAGAATATAAAACCTAAGTTCCTTAGATTTGCATTAAAAGTCTTTCACAGTTTTGCCTCTGTCTACCTCTCTAAATGTGTAATTCTGTCCCAGGACCATGTATCTACTTAAAGGCCAACTCACTTTTATTCTCTAGCTATAGCAAAGATGCTGAAGTTCTTGGGAAACACCATACTGCTGTCTCTTTTCATTTACTACATTTTCTACCCATCTTGTATTTCCATTTCTTCTCTACTTGCAAAATTCCTATTCAACCCTCTAAACTTAAGTGAGCTTCTTTTGGAAAAACTTCCATGACATACTCAGAGTCAAACATTCTCTCTTTTCCCACATCCTCAACATTCGCACAGTAGCCGGTACATGGTAATTTCTTAATAGTTGTTTTACTTATGTATGTAATGTTTATGACAGTAATTTTCAGGATCTTTAATGAACAAATGTGCCTGCAATCCTTTAAGAGGAGTGTGGAACGTACAGGGTGTATCAGGAATTGCATCCAATTGCTGTAACAGAGACCTGGTTGGAATGGCTTAAACACATTAGGGTTTTATATTCTCACTGAAATCAAGATAAGAGGTAGGGCTGATGTGGTAGTGCCACAGAGTAAACTGAAGTTTCATTTATAAGGTTTTGTAGAAAAGAAAAAACTCTGACAGTTTTTCTTTTTGTAATGCAAGTGCGTGATTTAAAATCTGCCTAGGCATCCACTTCAATGATGGCTATCTGGAATGAACACAATGCCAACCACAGGGCCAGATGAAGAGCCAGGCCATGCCCCACTACCCGCTTTGTTTTAGAGATCTTGGTTAATTTCAGTAACCGACTATTTGGGACACTGTTTTTCTCTTCCTGTGCCTTAAATTTCCACACTTAGGTTTTAAATTCACCAATACAGAATAAGCCTTTGAAACCATAGGCCCTCACCCTAGACCCCAATCAAGCTGAACTCCAAGTGTGCTGGCGCTCTCTCTCTTTCTCTCTCTCTCTCTCTGAGACCTGCCATGGGGCCCTAAATGTGCCATGTAATTTCCAGGACTTGTAAGTAACAAACATTTTTTTCCCCCTAAAGTTTCCTGATGGTTATTGCTGGGGGTGTCTTGTGTAGGAAAGCAAAATTTGCACCCCAATGTGTGTCTCTTTGACGTGAGGATTATTTTAGGTTGATTAAGAGAAAGAAGACTCAGGAAGACTTTCTTTTTACTTCACCCTTAGCTGCCTAAAGAATTAGATAAAAGGGGCTGCAACAGGAATGGGTCACCAAAGATACCTACCAAGAACCGGGCTACGTGGGGATAAGAAACTTGGCAGGGCCTGGAGAGTCCTTGGCAAAGTCCTGTCTGTGTCCCATTGTCTCTGCGTGGCCCAGCAAACATCTGTTTATCAAACATTTGTTTTTCCATCTCCATGTGAATCGCCTTCCTTCCCTTTGAATCACTTCCCAATCCAATACCCCCAAAGTTCCCTTTTGTCTTTAGGTGTAAATAGATGGTGTTTAAGGTGAGGGCTTTGGCCATCTTAGTGAGTTACTTGTTTTTCCTGGGTCTCTTGCATGTGAGAGACCCAGGAAATTAAATTAAAATTATTAAATTTTTTGCTCATTTTTCTCCTGTTAATCTGTCTCATGTCAATTTAATTCTCAGACTAGCCAGAAGAACCTGGAAGGTAGAGGAAAGTTTTTTCCTCCCGCACACTTGCAGTCATAATAAGAACCACAGGGGCTGGTCCAGCCACAACCCTGGTTATCAGTGTGCTGAGACTGGCACAAAACAGTGGTATCACATGCTAACTTCTTGGATTTTATCCTAAAACAACCCAATGTCACAAGAGTGTGATCTACGGGAACTCCAGCCATCACATATAACTACCAACCAGAAAAGTAAAACAAGAAAATGGCAAAATAGATCCCTTCCAATCTTACTTACAGCCCTCTCTAAAGAACTTTTCTCATAACACAATCCAAAATTCGATTTACATTTCTTTGTCCTCCTCAATGAAATAGAGGCTGGGTAATATAGTCACGTGGTTATAATATATATATATATATATATATATATATATATAATTTATTATTATTATATATATATATTATCCTAGTTCTACTCCTTCTCCAAATAAAACGTAAAAAACCGTGTTCTGTTACTAAGAAGGAAGAGATGTGGATAAATAAATTCTGCTAGAGATGTTTCAAACTATGAAACCCTAATTTCATAAAACATTAGCATTTCTAGAAACATGCATTGTTTGCAACAGTTTTGGAAACAATGGTCTAGATAATCTCTTTTAAACATTTTTCCCAGTGTAAGAACATGTCATCAATTACTAGTTACCCAAGGAGTGAATTTCAGATCCCCTCAGGTTTGATATTCTACTCTTCTATTAGATCAAAACCTGCCTTTTTAGTTAAGATAAATTTTTGTGTTCCCTTTGGCTCCGTGCATTTGTGAAGCATTTCTCTAGGATGATAATGATCTTTTCTCTTTAGAGATATTTTCCAGAAACGTATCATTTTTCTTCCAAAGGACCATAGTCTAGAAGCACCTGGAATAAAGCATGGGTCAGCTATTTTGTTATGCTAGATGATCAGTTTTGGCACTTCTGCCCATCTTATTATGTAGACAATCTGTTGTCTGCTCTGGCATCCACTGGAAGAAAAAATGTTATGTGCTGTGTTTCAGCTGCTGTATAGAGCCAGGCTTTTCAAACAATGCAGACAAAAACCACCAATCATCTTGTCCCATGACTGAACCTAACAATCGTTGGGATACTACAATTCTCTATCAACTGATGACAAAGCTGCATGCTTTATAAGGGAAGAAACATCTGCAGCATAAAAGATGCTGCATTAAAATACAGGCTGCTTATTCTGCAAAGATCCTGGCTCTGGAGCCAGATTGTTCCAAGGTTCAAATCCTGGCTCAGGCATTGGGGTAGATGGAAAAATCTCAGGCAAAGAGCTTTACCTCTATGAGCCTGAATTTCCATCTCTGAAAGGAGCATCAAAGCATTTTGCAGAGTAATTCCAAGGTTTAGAAAAAAGCCAGTAAAGCATTGAGCATGGTTCTTGGCACACATGCTCCTCCATAATTTGTTGTTTTCCTTATCTTCCTATTCCTTCCCCACCCCTCCTCATCCTTTTCCTCATCTTTAGATTGCTATTTTTAGTAGCAGTAGAAGTATTTGTGTTTTAGTAGTAATAGAAAGTTAGTTGCAAATATACTTCATCCTGTTCTACAAACATTTCCAGGTAAAGGCATTTTTTTCTCATTTTTTTTCACAGTCCATACACCTGCACTCCACTGTGCAAATGTATTCCTTATTTTCAGAAAACTCATGGCATCAATAGACTTTGTGTCTTTTTAAAAATAATGAGGAACGTGAGCCAATTTAACTTCACAAAGGAACAGAGACAGCATCTCTCCCACCTGACTGCCTACTGTAGTCTATAATTTTCAACAAGATCTGGCTCCTGCACAAATGGCTAAATTCATCCAGTATCCCTTTTCTAATCACTCACTATGTTCCAGCCACACTGCCTTTCTTTCTCTTTTCCAAGCTTCAGTGTTTACTCTTGCTGCTTCTCGCTCTCTCCCTCTCTTTTCCCCTCCTTCTCACTCTCTCTCCCTCTCCTTTTCCCCGTCCTCCTGGAATGTTCTTCCCCCAAAACTCTACATGGCAGATCTTATCCTAAATGCTGTCACTTCAGAAAGGCCTTCCCTGACCTCCTTTAATTGAAGAAGCTGTCCTAGTGACATTATCCTTTTCATTTAGCTTCATAACATTTATAACCATCTGGGATTTTTTTTTTTTTTTTTTTTTTTTTTTTCGGTACGCGGGCCTCTCACTGTTGTGGCCTCTCCCGTTGCAGAGCACAGGCTCCGGACGCGCAGGCTCAGCGGCCATGGCTCACGGGCCCAGCCGCTCCGCGGCATGTGGGATCTTCCCGGACCGGGGCACGAACCCGTGTCCCCTGCATCGGCAGGCGGACTCTCAACCACTGCGCCACCAGGGAAGCCCCATCTGGGATTTTAAAATCTATTTATTCACCTATTTATATTTGTCCCTGCTCACTAGTAGGCATGCAGCGAGAAGGGAAATTGTTAGTCATGGTTAGTACTCTATTCCTGGTACCTAGAATAATACCTGTCACCTGCAATGTGCTTGATGTACACTTGAATCAATGAATTAATGCTAAGTAAACATTTATTAAGCATGAAGAAAGGGAATCACAGGGTATTGTTTGCTCTTTTATCCTGCTCTTTTATCCAGTTCTTTTATATGCTGTATCTCTTTATTTTTCTATGTTCTGTCAAGAACCATGAAGTATCTAATACTTTATCCTACTTGTAAGCTAACACTTTATTCTGCTGCAGTTTCATGGATGCTGCCAGAAGACATAAGACTCCTAAATCAAAGATGAAGGACTTTATTATTCCAGGCACAGCAAGCAGCACGAGCATCACGTTTGCATCAGTGCTCCAGGCCCCAATTTCCACAGGGTGACACACAGAGGGCCAGGTAACATCTGCAAATTGAATGGGGTGCATTATAGGAGAAGAACTTTCAACTTAGGGAACACACATCTCTTACTATGAGAAGTGAGCATGCTTGCCCTCTGTTCCAGATGGAAACAATATCTCTACCTTCCAAGGCTATAAGAAAATATGCTTTTTGCTCTGAAGAGAGACACTCTCTTATAAGGATGTTTACTAAAGAAACATCCAGGAAAAAATAATTTGGAATAAAGCAACGATTGTCCTCTGCTCATAAGATGTGTAGAAAACAACAGAAGATTGTCTCCCAACAAGTCCCTCTAACTCTTACTCACATTTCACCCCAATGTCTATTTTGCTCTTCTAGCTTCTATCTTATATATGACTTGTTCAATCCATTTGTCTACTTTGAATGCTTCTGGTTCTCGGGGAGCTTATAGTCTAATATTAGTGAGTAAGGAAACCCAGGTTTTCCAGCTCCAAAACCAGTATTACCTACCCCACTCCGTGAGTACAGCCCCCTAAATAGTTGAAGTGGCGGCCACTGTTTCTCAGGGATATCTCCCTAGGATTACTAGACAAAAAGTAGTCATGTAATGCTTTTCAGTGAGAATAGAAGGCTGGCTATCTTCTGAAGCACTTAGAAATATTAAACTCAGCAGGAGAAGTTTAAGAATGATTGCACTGAGGGAATTCCCTGGCAGTCCAGTGGTTGGGACTTTGCCTTCCAATGAAGGGGGTGTGGGTTCAATCCCTGGTTGGGGAGCTAAGACCCCACATGCCTTGTGGCCAAAAAACCAGAACAGAAAATAGAAGCAATATTGTAACAAATTCAATAAAGCCTTTAAAAATGGTCCATGTCAAAAAAAAAAAAAACGACAAAAAAGAACCTCTTCATTAAAAAAAATAAAAATGACTGCACTGAGAAAAATACCCTCATGTGAATTGTTGATATTTGTAATAATCAGAATATCCCTAATCAGCATGGCTCCAATACTTTGGAGCTGGAAGTATGCCTGTCATAGTTTGCAATGTAATCTGTCTATATTTGTAAGGACAGGATTAGGGGAGGGAAGTTTTTAGTCCAGTAGAAGGTTAGGCACAAATACCTGAGTGTCAAGTTTTTGAAAATGCTCAGTAAGGTCCTTTGCCTTATACATAAGGGATACATGGGCTGATATATAGGAAAACAATCTTCTTGCCTAATAATTGCAATGAGGGACATAGCCTTTAGAATTCAAAAAGTAGAGAAGGGGATGGGGGCATATACAATTTGAAAACTGCAACATTAACATACTTCTACTTATGCACAGATTCATGGAACCAAGGAGAAGTAATTGTGCATTCTGACTGATCTAACTTCAGTGTTCATATGATCCTGATCTTTCTAAACATTTATCACTAGAGTGTAGTCTTTAAAATAGGGTTATCTAAAGCCTATAATGACTGCCCATGCTGATATACATTAGCATCACTTCTTCTAGGAATCTTGAATTCATCAATTAAATCCTAAATTGTACAGTGCATTCAGAGACATGTGTTCCTTGATGTGTGGCATTTGCATGCTTATTTTGTAAATTCTCACGTGATGGTGACACAGCTGTGTTCCTTAAATAAAAATCTTATAGTGTCACTGTCTCCAGTAATGGTACCTATGGTGAAATTTCCCTCAGATTATTGATTTCTAACCTCACTGTGAGGAACAAATATTAATCTCAGTCTATAGAGAAACTGAGTCTCAGAAAGGTTTCTTATAGTAATGATAATAATAATATTAATAAGAAAAGGAATAATATCAGTTACCTTTTTAAAAATGTTTATTGAGCATTTATTATGTGCTAGGCACTGTGCTAAGCACTTTATCTATCCAATCTAGGCCTCATAGGAAAAAATTTGAAGTGGCTCTTATTCCTAATTATCAGGCAAATAATCAGAGACACAGAAATGTTAAGTGACTTAGCTCAGTAATTAGCTGAGCCAAGACATGACCCCTGTTTCCCTGAAACTGCTCTGCTGTACCTCTACTTGGACATTTATTTCATGGAGTTTGTTTTGAACAAAACCTCTAAGCCACCTTTATGCCCTTCCAAGATTGGACATCTAGCCCCTACCTGCAAACTCTATCTTCATCTGAAGAGCAGAAGAGAGGTCCTCTTTATAACCAGTCTGGAGACTGATGCATGCCTTACTTTCCTGGATCATGCTATCTTGACTATCAAGCTAAGCTTTACTCACTTAAACTCTTCTGAAATGTAAATTTATTTAAGTTGGGTGGGAAATAAGAAATGCTAATCTCATCTACCACAATGCAATAGTAAAATGTAATAGAGTTTTAAACTTAGAACTGTTTCAATAAAATCCTGCAGATATATTTATCAATGATTAAGCCTGATCCTTTCATCCTTTAGACAGAAAGCTATGCTTTCAATCCATAGAAAATAGACGCCCAAAATGTAATGTATATTCATTATGGAAGAATTGTTTTCTTTCCTTGTACAAAGATGCAAAGCAGAATTATACTTTTCTCTTGACCATGAGGTTAACTTTTTAAAAATTTCCATAAGAAATGAACTTATGATGGTACACATTTTAGGAGTAAAAACAAAGAAACTTGAGACATTTAAATTTACTCTCTGTTTTAAAGCTTACTCTCTTTGCTGAGGCTATGTGAAAACAAAAACAACAAAAACAACAATAAAACCTTCCATATGAGAGAAAAGAACATGCTTGATAGGGATTTGGAGTTGTTTACTTACATACCTGTTATGCAAAGCCACAGAACCAAACTTACACATCTTTCAAAGTGAGGGATAAAAGGGGATTTATTTAACAATAAGCCTATGAGAATTACATACTAGTGAAGAGTTCCAAAGTCTGCAGACAGAGAACTAGGCGAAGAACTCTGGTTCCCATCAATGTGATGCTAACATATTTAAACATAATGCTCTCTAGGGTAGGTGGCAAGCACAAAATAAATTCTGCCTGAAACCCTGAAACAAAAAAAAAAAAAAAAAAAGAAAAAGAAAGAAAGGCTGGGGGGCGCTGTAAGTCTCCATACTGGTGATACTGTAAACTGATCTGGTATTTATAGCATGAACCCCAGCATCTTTCCTACTCAACCATGTCTGTTCAGTTGTTTGACAGCCTCTATCTTTCCATCATTTGTTATGGAGTTTACTGTAAACTTATAAGCACATTATTTGGAGCAGTGCCTAAGATTCTGAACAGGTTATCTTATTTCTGAAGGGAAGTGTTATTCCTGGATAACTAGGTAATTAGGAAAACGGAGAAAGTGAGTTTGAGCTTCTAGCACTAGGCTGCCACTTCCTCCTCAACTTCTAAGAGAAGTGAATGAAATCTCAGCAATTCTGAGAATCCAACTCTTTCTGAGTGATAATTATAATAACAAACCTGTCTCTGTAAACACATAAGAGTCAGACTTCTGGGGTTTTAAGTGAACTCAGGTGTTGTTGATTTATTTCTTCTGTATCCAGGCATTTGTCTTATCCTTTTTCTTTTGGTTATTGTTTTATTAAAAATTTTACAGAAGATGTACACACTTACTTAAAAATTGTACTATGTGGAAAGGAAAAAATAAAAAGGTGTGATCTCTGTTGATGGTTTTATGTATCTGTGCCATTTCAGACCTATATTTTATCTTGTTTTTATATGTATTTTGAAAAACAGAAATCATACTATTTAAATGTTTGCTTTTTGATTCAGCAATACATTGCAAGTATCTTTCTGTGTCAATGGGTAAAGATTTACTTAGTTTTTTTTAAACATTGCATATAATTTCATGATGTGAATACACCAAAATTTATTCAACCATTCCCCTATTTTTGAACTTTTAAGATGCTTCTAATTTCAGAGGTATTTACAGATGATTCTACATTAAACCTCCATCTACATACACCCTTTCCCACTTGCACTAAAATATCTAAAGAATGAATTCCTAGAAACAGTATTACTTCTTTAAATTTTGTATATATGTATTTATCATTTGATATATACTAACAGAATGCTTCCAATTTTATTACCAGCAACTTTTCAGATGAACATTATATAAGAACATCAAATTCCTTAAAACATTTTTATTAATCTGATAACCATGACATTATCTTGCTTTAGTTTGTATTCTCTTGATCACAATTGCAGTTAAATATCTGCTCTCATGTTTCTATTAGCAGAATCTCCATACTGATGTACCATTTCATCCTCCGTACTCATTTTTCTGAGTTGTTTGTCTTTTATTATTGATTTAATTGATATAGAGGATTTGTAGATTCCTTCCTTCACCAGGAATCCATTTTTATTTACAGTTGGAGGTGTAAATCTAATTTAAAGGTTTTTGTTTGATTTTAATGTATGATTCATAATCCTGTTCATGTATTAAATAATAAATTATTTCACTGATTAGGAATACTACCTTTTCATATAAAATTTCTCATATGTGCATGAATCTGTTTCTGGGCCAGAAATTTTGAGTTTATTTACTATAGCTTTTCGTGTATATTTTTCTATGTGGTAGAACAATCTCTATGCCTAGACTTTTTCTCCCCCAAAAAATTCTTGATGATTTTGATCACATATACCCCTTCAGAAGAACTTGTGAATTGACTTCACCAGTTCTAAAAATAATCTGACTAACTATGTAGTACATTTGTGAAGAGTTTATATGAAATAAACTCCAGAAAGTCCAAGGCAGTAATATATATAGATTGAATTCTGCAAATGGGCATGAGAAAATGAAACTAGTAGTCCTAAGCAGGTGTGTCCTTCAACAGAGTATGCTGTTAAATATAGAAATCTCAAATTTGAATTTGGAAACTAAATAGAAATTATGATTTGTAAAAAGGGTGGTTACTGAGGCCTCTTCAAATAAAAATGACATGAACAAATCACTACTTAATATTGTCCAGGTGTCATTTTTTTAATTTTTATATAACATTTTATTTTTCCATATATTTGATGTGCTGAGCTCTGAAGACGTTACCTATCTTTATGTCTTAATCAATGTTTCAAAAGAGAAGGGATTTTAGCAACTTGAGAGTAAGAATGATATTTGAAAGGGCTACATTTCAAATTTTACAAACACTTTCTCTACCTGTATCCCTGCATTATAGTAGAGGAGTTACTGTAAGGTTTAAACAAATTTAGTCCTAAAATGTTTGGGTTTTTTTCCTCTTACATTTTCCTGGTACCTCACAAGCTCTTCTCAAGGAAGGTATTAGCCTGTCTCCTGTTTTTATTTTTTATTTTCCTTTGCTCTTATATATTGCTCAGGGCCAAGTTATACACTGATTTGGAGAAATGTGAGGGGAGGAGGGCACAGTTTGTAATGGAATTTTTTTCATAATTTATGGGGCCTCCCATGAGCATATATATGGGCTATAGATGCTGCTGTCTGAGAACAGGGCTTGTATTTGCATCCTCCTTAAGCCTTTGACAAAGGTTTCTGAACCCTGACTGACCTTCCCCAGCCCTGTTCTTCCAATGCCACAGGGCAGTTCTGAATTCGCTGACTTGCTTGGGAGCCTGACAAAAATTTCTCTAGGCAATGAAATCATGATTTAAACATATGGCTGTCAGACTAACTTAGGACAGTTTAATCCCTGAAATAGCTAGTTTTCCTGGAGGTATGGAGTCTCTCAAGGTCACCCTAAGTGTAACTATAGTATTTTAACCTGGTTCACTGAACTAATAATGAAGGATAAGAACAGAACATCTGTCTAGTAAGTTGCTTTTCAGACACTGTTTCTAAGTTCTGGCTTTATACCACTTGGCTCGTTTAGAAGAAATATAAGCACCCTTTTAATTCAGATGGATCTGTTGAAAATTGTGAAACAAAACAAAATGTTTTGCATGATTTTAAATTCTATAATAGTTGATATATGTGTTTAACTTGAATTTCAGAACATCGATATGATTTGCTTGGTTCATCAAGGAATGAACTTCCCTGCTAAAAGATTCCCACACACATAAATAAAAGAAAAAGCATGGTATAAAAATAGACCTTCATAAGAGTTTTCCCTGATTCCTTATTTGTCCAGTAAAGGTTGCTTTTCAATTTCAGAATTTGCTGAATCCATAATAAATGGCTTGTCCTTCAATGTTTCCTTCTAGAGTTTCTGAACTGCTTCCTACTTCAGCAGCATCTACTCCAGTTATCAGAAAAGAGTAAAACATAGCAAGAATAGATAATTTTCCTCAACCTTTTATTCATTAATTTTCATCCCATTTATTTTGTATTCCGTTTCATCTAATTTCAATATTAAGCCATCTTATATTTTCACTAAACGTACATTGTCTTACTGGCAAAATAGTTGAGCAGAAGTTGGATGGGGAAGAATTTTTCATCTCCTGTTGTGGGGTTATGGCTGAGTCTTGCAGATGCTTCAGCCTTAAGCATTTTATGTCTCATGTCCTACCACCTACTGAGTCTAATTTCTCTGAAATAATGAATTCACTTTCCTTGCAAAGGCCAATGGTTTCTTACTACAGCCTCCAACTATATGAGGAAAAAGCCTGAATGGTCAATCTGGTATTTGATACACATTGGCTGTATTGGTTCAACTGCAAAGCTTCAACTTAATTGTTTGCCATGTGTAAAACCTTAATTTCAATATTTGAAAAACTAAGTTACTGGAAAAGTCATATGTTATCACAGATTATTACATTGCAAAGACTGTGTTAAGTACAACTACTACTTGTTGAAAATATTTTGTAGGTATTATATCATGAATGTTCCATGTAAAATAAAGTTATTAATCATTAATACAATACAAATAAAGAAACTGAAGTTTAGAGAAGTTAGGTGACCAAACAGTAAGTCATTGACAGAGAAGGAAAATGTCTGACTCCAAATTCTACTTTCTTAAATATATTATTCTGCTTCTCTATACCAAACATTTAAACATTTTACTTCATAAGAGCTACATTTCACTGTCACAAACATTTGTGATCAGAAATATTTTCATCAGTCTCTCATGACAGTTCTACCCCCAGGCTACACAGAAGGGAACTACCTTCATTGCCTTATAATTATGAAATTTTGGAAGCCACAAAATCTAGGCCTCGGTTCAAATCCAGGCTCTCATTTATACCCCAGGTGTCTGTGGGAAAGTCCCTTATTCTTTTTGAACCTAGGTTCTCTATCTGTAAACAGCATTATTGTGAAAATGCAGTTGCAAAGATTATGTTGAGGGGGGAGAAATTAGTACAGTGTCTTGTATATTATAGCTATTAAATAGGCGATAATCTCTATTGTGAGGGGAGAGAATAGTATTGTGGAGCCCATTCTCTCATCTCCTTAAATGAAATTTATGAAAGGTCTACTTTATGTTGAAATTCTAACACTGAATATGAGTAGTGACAAACAGTAAGCCCACTCAACTGCTTTCAGAATCGCACTTTGACCTCTTTCAAAGGCAATTAGGAGCTGTCATCTTTATAAGCAGTTGAAGTGTAGGACAAATAAATATTTCTTCATTTGTCATCTTGAATCTTTAAGTTGGTATTGGACTATATGGTTTCTGATGTATCTTTTTACTCATCAAGAGTAATGCTCACTGGGCCAAGTATCTAGTTCTCATGGTGAACAGCCTACATTTACAAGATTTGCATGGGTTTTTTGTTTCATAAATACAATTACTCAAAAGTGTTTATCATTCTCTTTTAAAACTCTTTAGTTCCTCCATACCACTGCCCAAGCTCATATGTATACATGTGTATATACATACATATAATTGAATATATATAGTTGAATATATGTATAATACAATATATATAACTGAATATATATTATATTATAAGAATACATATAATTAAAGGAGTTTTTGAAATATTCTCTTAGAAAAAGCTTGGTGAATGTTATAAGCAAAACGGAAATGGGTTAGGTTGAGATTCTTTAGTTGTAAACGATAGAAAAAAAGTCTAATTAAAAAAAAAAGTCTAATTAGTTCTATTTTCTACATTTAATACAAGGACATAAGTTACATTTGGATACATTTATTAACAGCCTAATAAAAATGAGTTCATATCTACAGACTCGTTTTCATTTCATTGTACAGAACACAATTATTATAAACATCAAGAATTGGGAGCTATTGAACAGATGGGGCATTAGTGTCTTAATTCTTGATCTTTGTTCTAGTAAATCCTTCCATTTCATATCTTTCCACAAATCCTATGACCATTCGGGGCATGATGAATGATTTTTTAAATGCTGCTTTAATGTTCACGTCACTTTTTGTGTTTTACTATTTCAAACAAATATGTAAACACAGGTGATCAAACAGCATAATGAGGACACATTAAAATCTTTGAATATTCCAAACTAGGCATATCCTAATCCTGCCAGAAGATTCTGCATAAACTAAATGCAGTTTCTTGGCACCAACATGTCTAATGTTTTTTATTATTTCTGATAACTAATATCTGAAAATTGATTCCTGACTCAGAACTTTATTTTTCCATGCTGCATGCTAGACACTTAATAAATGATACTGATTATCTATTCATTATGTTTATCTTAAAGAAAAATAGGAATATATGAACATACTAATGGTTTATAGGACATTACACAGACCATGTGCACACATGCACACGCTCAAAGCTTACTGAAGGAAACACATAGACATCGCGAATGCCTTAATTTTGCCATAAAAATAGAGAATGCATGTTTCCTCAAGCAAGTCACATAGGATATAACATTTAAAAATATCGAATCTAGGGTTGTGACAGTATTTTAACAAACTATGTTTGTTTCCTTACCTCCCTCCTGGCTTACATTGCAATCTTCAAGTTGCAAATGGAATCTACAGAGTCCAAAATACTTGTTCAAAGTTTTAGAAATTATTGATATTTATATGGTATTTGAAAATAATTTCTTTCAACGATCAGCATACTATTATTCCTCTTAACTTTGAATAAAACTGCAGTTTCCTGCTTGGATTGATGGGATTGACATCTATGCAAAGAAAAGACTGAAAGAAAATGGGGAACCTAAGTTACACATGAGTTGCTGATAACCGAAAACTGCCACAGAAGAAAATTGGATAGTGTCCTACTTATATGACTATTAAATAGAATCTGACTCTCACATGTGTATTTTATTCCTGATGGTTATTGACTGGGTCCTTCTTAAGTCTTGTGGAAAAATAATGCTGTAAACTGTACCTTTGGGCAAAACTACGGCTGACTGTAGTAGCCCGTGCTTGCAAAGTGTGTGTGGTCGGTTCTATCTTGGACCATATTCTCTTCAAATCTTTCTGGTTTGGGGGAGAGCAGCCAGGATGATGGGGAAAGACTCTGAGCTCACCTCCTCTCACAAGCACACCAAAATGACAACTATCTGCAGAACAACCATCAATGAAAAAGACTGGAACCTACCAGAAAAGACCTTCTCCAACATAAAGAAGGAACCACAATGAGAAGGTAGGAGGAGCAGACTCGCAAAGTAATCAAATCCCATCCCCCACCCCCAAGGCGGGAGACACACGCGCTGGAGAATAATTATATTGCAGAAGTTCTCCCACAGGAGTGAGAGTTCTGAGCCCCATGTCAGGCTCCCCAGCCCGGGGGTCCAGCGCCGGAAAGGCGAGCTCCCAGAGCGTTTGGCTTTGAAGGCCAGCGGGGCTTCATTGCCGGAGCCCACAGGACTGAGGGAAACAGAGACTTCACTCTTAAAGGCACACATAAAATCCCAGGGCAAAAGCAGTAATTTGATAGGAGCCTGGGCCAGACCTACCTGCTGGTCTTGGAGAGTCCCCTGGAGAGGCGGGGTGGCTGTCCCTCACCCTGGGGCCGTTCATCCACGTGAACATGGCGGCTGCGTGTTTGCCTCATTAGCACCGATACCGCACCTGGTCCCACCCAACAGCCTACAGGTGCCGGAGCTGGGAAGCCTCGGGGCCAAACAACTAACGCGGGAACAGAGCCCTCCCCATCAGCAGGCAGGCTGCTTAAAGCCTGAAGAACCCCCCCGCTGTCTCTACAGTCGCCCCTAGACACGGCCCAGCCCACGTGAGGGCCAGGGCCCGGCTCCACCCACCAGGGGGCAGACACCGGCCCCTCCCACCCGGAAGCCCGCACAAACCTCTAAAGCAGCCTCACCCACCAGGCGGCAGACACCAGAAGCAAGAAAACTAGGATCAGCAACCCAGGTCAGACCCTACCCTGGGACCACCTGGGCCCTGGCTCTGTCCATGATCAAACCAACGCAACCTTCGGGACACCCCCTACCCCTTACCCAACTGTGAGAGAACCATCTCCCACCACCAATTATCTGAATCGAGCTCTGGGATCCCTGAGCCCTGCAGACAGACTCCAGGAACCAGCTCTGCCTGCAAGTAGACTGGCACTAACCCCAGGACCTGACTTCACCTGCCACTGGGTGTGCAACAGCCTGAGTCTTCAGGACCCTGAATCTGCCCACCAGTGAGCCAGCACTAGCCCTGGGAGTCCTAGGGTTCCTCAACCGGCCCCCTTGTGACCAGGCCCCACTAAACAGCAGCCACACAAGGCAGGGCCTGGCAACCAACCAGACTAGGGGCCAACCAAGCCTACCAGACAGCCCACATAGTTAGCCACCACAATAGAAGGACTCGTGCAGCCCTCTTAGGGGGAACCCCCAGAGCATATAGCTTGGGTGACTGCTGGGACTCATAGAACGCCTTCTATATAGGGCTACTTCTCCAAGGCCGAGAAACATAATTAACCTACCACAGACATAAAAATACAAATAGCAACTTAGAAAACATGAGGTGGCAGAGGAACATGTTCCACATGAAGGAATAAGATAAAACCCCAGAAGAAGAACTAAGTGAGAGACTTTTCTGTTGGCGCAGTGATTAAGAGTCTGCCTGCCAATGAAGGGGACACAGGTTCGAGCCCTAGTCTGGGAAGATCCCACATGCCGTGGAGCAACTAAGCCCGTGCACCACAACTACTGAGCCTGCGCTCTGAAGCCCACGAGCCACAACTACTGAGCCCGTGCTCTAGAGCCCGTGCTCCGTAACAAGAGAAGCCGCCACAATGAGAAGCCAGCACCGCAGTGAAGAGTAGCCCCGGCCCACGCACAGCAACGAAGACCCAATGCAGCTAAAAATAAATAAACTAATTAATTAATTAATTTTTAAAAGAAAAGAACTAAGTGATGGGGAGACAGGCAATCTACCCGAGAAAGAGTTCAGAGTAATGATAGCAAACATGATCAAAGAATATGAGAGGAGAATGGATGCATAGAGTGGGAAGTCAGAAGTTTTTAACAGAGAGAAAAATAAGAACAACTGAGATGTATGGTTTGGATTGTGTATAAAATACTCTATGCCTAGGGCAGGGGTAGGGAGAAGCATTCTTTTTCTTGGAATACCTTAGAATTAAGAATATGCGCCTAGGATTTAAGGTGGCATGTGAGCTAGCTTGCCATAGTAGCTTGTCTGATAACTGAGAATTTTATGGTTCAGTTAAAGCTTATGGAAAATGTGTATAAAATAATAAGTATTGCGAGTTATATGAACATGCTGTAGATAATGCACTAAAATGTTTGATAAATAATGAATTTGTGTTGAGATTAAAAAGAGAGAAGGAAACTGGCATTCACTGGATACCTACTAGGTGCTATGCAAGAGGACTATGTGATTCACATTTGTTTTCCCATATTATGCCACAACCAGCTAATAATAGTACCTTATTTTAAAACTTCAGAAAATGAGATTCAGAAAAGTTGAGTAACATACCAATGGTCACACATCTATTAGGGGGTCAGTGACTTCAGATCTATAACCATGTATGAGAACTCACGGTGCCATCCTAACCTGGGTTCTTCTTCTGCAAAAATCTTGGGGGAAATTACATAATCTTTTGGATTTGTCAAAGAGCTTGGAACAAACAATCTCTACATTCCTTTAGAATGTCAAACATTTATGACTTAAGTATGATAAAAGTTTGGTTTTCTTTTTACTGTACTCACCAAGTCTCTCACTATGCTGAGATGTCAAACTAGCCTTCCAGCCTGGGAAAAAGAATTTGTCTAACTAGCCTGATGACAAAGAAGTCTCGCTTAAGGAACAAAAATTACTCTATTACTTATCGCAGTTCTTTTCTTTTTATGAACTGAACTATTAGTTCAATATCAATTATAAGAGAAGGGCTAGGCCTCTGGACACGTGTATAGTTCATTAACAAGATGGTGTGTATTATATACAGGGAAATTAGAAAAAGGGGAGCTAGTTTAGTGGGTGAAAATATTCCATATAAATATCCAAATATATATATACACATAAATGGTGAAATCATATTTAACTGCCACGTGTACATTTCTTGTTACAGATTGATAACCATTAAAATGTTAGCATTAAAATATATTTTCAGTGTATATATCTGAGCCATGCAAACACATTTAAAAAGACCACTTTATCCTAGATTTCAGCTGAAGCTTATTTGGTATTTTATCATTTTACTTATCTCTTCTCCCTCATCTCAAATTATTTTGTAAATGTTAAAAAGCCACACTGAATTAATGAGAACATGCTTGCTATTTTTTCCTCATTTGGTTCACATTTAGTTGGATGAAGTAAAAACATTTCTGTTGAAAAGAATCAGTACACTTCTTCAATTAGGTCAGGGCTTCCTGCCATTTAAAATTGACAGAAAAAGCAAAATGTACCAGTCTGCAACACTGGAAATAGAGCTGTTAGGCCTCCCCAGGATCCCTGGTCCTAGGTTTGGCCTCAAATCCCTTCTGCCCAGAACTAGTGACTGTTCAAAGGGCCTTCAAAACTGGCCTCATGAGACTGAAGGAAAACAGCAGGAAACTCCAAAATACTAAAGTTAGCCTGACACCCTGTTGCAGTTGGATGCACTAGATCATCAAATGGAAGAATCTCATCATGAATAAATACATTTTTTAAATACTCAGAGGTAGGTTTTATGTGACTGCTATTAAGATAGTCGAACATAGATATAAGACGAATAAAACAGATCTTAACATGAGCTCACAACCCCATAGTAAGGAAATAAAGTAATGTAGAAACATGGTTAAGAGAATAAGCTTTGAAGTCAGAAGATCCGAGTTTGCATTCTAGCATAAACACTCACTTGCTGTGTAACCTTGACCAAATCTCTCGCTCTCTCTAATCCACAAATTATTGAGTGATTTGTAAAACAGGGATATAAGACTTTCACAGACTTGTTTTGAGAATTAAATGGAATGATTTATTCAAATTGTTAGCACATTACTTGGCACTCAGTAAATATTTTAAGAATATTAAGCATCATGGTTATTGTGATTTCAAGAACTTAATTCAATCAGATGCACACTTACCTTGAAGAGATTTATCAAGAATTTCAACAATTATATAAAAAGTCAATTTAATAAGACAATATAAAAAAGTGATTTCCTTGCCATTAATTTCTTATGGTTTATTCCCTAGTGTTATGTGCATATGTTAATGATACCTTAGATGGAAAATAATAAGCATACTCATAATTTAGATTTGCAATTGCTGTTTTTGGAATAGTCAAATTACAATATTTTAAATACCTGCAATTTATTTATTAAATTTATTTATTAAAAACATACATGTCCCAAAACAAATTATATATACATCATCTAGCAAAAACTACCTTGTGAATATTGTATCTTAAATAGAGAAGCAGAATATGGAATTTCCATTTCCATATTTGTACCATAGTTTTAAGATAAACCCAGAACTATTTATAAATATTCATTTGTTTTAAAACGTATGGAAGTGCTGTGCAATTGTATCCTGTTGGATAGTCACATAACACTTTTAGTCTCAAGTAAGATGTGACTGGCATTGTTTTCAGAGATTATTGTTCAAATGTTAAAGTTTCAGCGATTGTGCTCGAAAAAACAATGAGTAGAGTGATTTGGTTGTATGTCATTAGGTATAGGATATAAAGTCATTCTCAATTTGTAAAGGGAAGTAAAATGAGCTGTGACAATTTAGTCAGGAGGGAAAAAATGCCTAAAAGGTCACTTTTAGGACTATTAGTCTTTGTTGAATCAAAACAAAACTATGGAATTGCATTTTATATTGCCAGGTAAGAAAATAATGTTTTCTAATTAACTCAGGGTTTCAAAACCTTACCAATGTGAGCTTTATTCTCAGAACTGCTCAATAAATAAGTAAATTAATGGATAAGCACATAAATAAATAAAAATTGGGTAATGTCACATAAGGAAGCTCTGATGTTCCTTCAATGGCTATCGTTAAGAATACATTACATGGGCTTCCCTGGTGGCGCAGCGGTTGGGAATCTGCCTGCCAGTGCAGAGGACATGGGTTCAAGCCCTGGTCCGGGAAGATTCCACATGCCCCGCAGCAACTAAGCCCGGGTGCCACAACTACTGACCCCACGAGCCACAACTACTGCAGCCTGCGCGCCTAAAGCCCTGCTCCACAAGAGAAGCCACGACAATGAGAAGCCAGCGCACCACAACAAAGAGTAGCCCCCGCTCGCCTCAACTAGAGAAAGCCCGCACACAGCAATAAAGACCCAACACAGCCAAATATAAAAACAAATAAATAAATTTATTTTAAAAAATACATTTGTTGTGTCTGAATAGAGTAGGCGACTAAACAAGAATATTATAAAATGATCTTCAAATCTCCCTTCCTTGAAGATTTATTTCTAAAATAACTTCCCAATGACACTTCCCTTTCAAAACTCAGAAGAAACAAGCCCAATTCTAAATGTGGTCTTCAATTATATATTCCTTATTATTTCATTCACCTGTCTTAAGTTTTATTCATGTAAGCTGACTGCATTGCAGCACAAAGTCAACGAATACTTGTAGAATCAAAAACGCATGAGTGGTATGGACTGGCCATTTGGATTTTTTTCTTCCCTTAGCCAAGATCTGACCCTATCTGAAATGTCTCCTCTGGTAGAAATCCACGGAAAATGACTAGGGAGCTCACCAAAGTTCAGCCCTTATTCACCAGAAGCACTTCACGGAGAGGCACCCCGTCTTTTCTTTTCAGCACCTGCTACCTAGTCCAGGGGAAAGTGCTAAAGGGACAATTCCCAGAGCCTCAGGTCATTTCAGTAAGCGCTCCCAGGAACACAGCACCTATCTCTCTGCTACAAACACCCATTCACAAAATCTGAGGAGAGAACTACAGTCGTCCCTGATTCCTTGGAAATTTAGTTAGACTGATGTAGAAACACACCCTCCTTCCCTCAATGTATAATTATTCGTGGGTGAAGAGCCACCAGGGAGGGTAACAGAAGAGGAAAGAGAGGAAAAAAGTAGAAGCGGGTCTTGACCTGACTTCTAAGAGGCTTTCTGTTCATCTCTGGTCCCCCTCTCTCATTTTCCTAATCCCGAGGATGATGGAGTTATAGGCAAGGGAATGATTCCGGAAATGCAGATATGACTCTCAAACCTAGAAATGATCTGGGCGATTTATTTAAAGTTAAATACTCCTCGTCCTAGGAACCCAGCACAATTCATATTTAAAGGAGGCCGTGTTTTCTCCATCATGACATAAACAAACAAACAGTTGCCTCCAAAGATGAAAAACCCGGTTCCGGAGCGCGTTCTTGCTGTCCTCTAAGCTGCAGACTGAGGGCCGGTGGAGAGCGCTCACAACCTGTGAAAGTGCGGAGGACTCTCTCAACCCGGTGGCCAATTCCCCACCGGCCAGAACTCTTCCCTACCAGCCCTCATCATTCGTGACTCTGCAAGACACAGGGACTCAGACGTGTGTGGGAGTGCGTGTGAGGGAGACAGGCGACAGGAGAGTGCGCTTTCCACATGTGGAATCCTGCATCTCCCTGTCTCATAGCTTGCGTCCGTTCATATGCATGCAGTGGTTAAATATTTGATCAAAGGTGGAATAGTTATACTCATCAGTTGTATTTTTAATAGGCACGCCTTAAAATAGGGGGTTCATAAATTGAAAGTGTGAGAAGATTCTGAGTATCGTCCCTGTATCTCTAGAAACCCTTTCTACTCTTCCCTCCCCCATGTCTACTCCCAAAAAAAGGAAAGCTTGCAGCAGATTGTAGAAGGATTTGAGTCTGCAGCTAGAGAGAAGGGGATTAGGGCCAGAGCGGTGCAAGTTAAATTGTGCTGCCTATAAAAAATGGGCGGATTGGTCTCCAGATCCAGAGGCTGGTACCACCTTCCTTTCTAAAATAAAATCTCTCTGGCATGAAGTCACCGCCTATTTCACATCCGGTTTGCCCTGGGACGTATTACTACTGTCTTGGTAAAGAAAAATCTTTTGTTGTATAGCTGCAGATTGGATACTGGGAAGCAAATTTGGGTGTGAAATCTTCAGCAAAGGAGCACGCAGAGTCCATGATGGCTCTGACCGCTCAGAGCGAGTGAGTGAGCGGCAGAGCGAGGACGCCCCTGCGCTGCCGGCGCGCCGGGACTCGCAAGCGGACTCGCGCTGGCTCCCAGCTCTCCACGATTTTCTCTCGCAGACTTTTCTCGGGTCTTGAGCGATCCTCTGCCCGGAGGGGGCCCGAGGTAAGTGCGGCATCGGACCGCCACACACAAGCTTTGAACGTGCCTTTTCCTTGCTGGAGTGACAGGAATGCAATAGAAAAAAGAGAAGGAGGGAACAGGACAAGAGCCTGATCCCGCAGCAGGTAGAAAGAACGAATGTTTTTCTTTCAGGGTGAAAACCGCAGCGATCTAGGAGCATTATTATTATTATTATTATTATCTTCTCCGTCTCTCTTCTTTTCTTTCCCTCTTTCTTAGGCAGATTTTAATGTATTCCGCGGGGTGGGTGGTGACATGTTGTTTTGGTCTTTTTTGTCTGTTTGTTTGCAAGAGGGAGCTGGGGTGAGGTGGGAAGAGGCGTTGGGTGCATCGTCTAAAGTTAAGACGCTGGGATAGAAAATCTGTCTCAACGTTCCATCGTAGGGAAGGCACTCTGTCTTTCTGGCTGCAAAAATGCTTCTTTTCTCCTTTCCAGTGGACGCTGCTGTTATGCCGTCTGGTGTAGGGGTCTCTCTCATTCCGAACACGAAAAACTCAAGTTATAATTTGCTGTGGGTGGCATAGATATGGGTGTTCAGAGTGTGTGTTTGATGGGGCGAGGTTGAAGGTGGAGAGGGGTAAGGAGACAGCTTAGCGTTTCTTTTAAACTATTAGTTTTGCATTTGCAAGAAACTTTCTTACTCAACAACTCAAGTGCCATGATAGGTTTGTTTTTCTCTTTTCAAAATGTCAGAGGGGGACAAAAAGCCATGGTATCTTGCTTTGGGGTTTTGTTTTGTTTCATTTACCCCTTTGGGAATTACCCTTTTTTATAAAGACCAACAGATATTAAAAGGGTACGAGAAGTTGTTTTTCCTTCATAACGGATGTTGAAGGTTAATAAAAGGGTGAATTATAATTATGCAATTTAGGTGCAATATTTTAACATAAGGATATTTACCCAATATTTCTTGTTATATTCAACTCATCTATGTCAAAAGCAGTCGCTAAATTAGGGAAAAACTATGAAGCTCACAGTTCTTACCTCTAGGTCTAGACCATTTCACTCTAAACACTTTAATTATGTTTCATTGCTTACATGCCTGTTTGGAATGGTTTTTACTGATATAAATGATCCTGGAGAGTGCGGAAGATGTATTTAAAGGCATACCACATTAAACTATAGAGTGCCTAGTGAAAAATATGCTTTAAAAGACTTGCAATCCATTAATCACTGACCCTGCTAAGGAGTACAGATTCAGGGAAGTGCTAACAAATTTTACCTTGAACATTTCTCATATTATGACTGGAATCAGTTATAGCACATTCAAATAGTGTTACCATGTCTGCTCTTTCACTAGGTAGTGCTCTGATTTTTAAGAAGTAATTACACAAATAGATTATAATTTTAAAAATTCTCTAAGCTTTCCATGCCCCTCCATTCCTCCAACATCCCACTACCAAGTCTAAATTCAACAATCAGAGGGTGATTGATTGCACTTTACCTAAGAGGGAAAAAAGATTCCCTTTTTCACGCAAAGCAAAGCACTCCAGCTTCCATCTGTTTTAGATGAAACATTTTCTAGCAGCAACCTGGCAGAATCTGAGAGGGCTTAAAAGACATGTGTGGGCATGCTTGTGTGCATTTATGTGAGTGTGGTTTGTATGTGAGAGATCAGCACATGGCTTGACTATAAAGTGTGTCCTTTAGCCTCACAGAAGCATTAGCGAGCATATTTAACGAGGCAATCACAGGCAGAGAATTACAAGCATGATTTCGGCATTCAACTGAGTGTTTCCTATGATTTTATTCTTTAAAAAAAAAAAAGATAAATAGCAGTTGCTTCTGAAATCAAGGTGCATCCAGAATCCAAAGATGAATTCAGTCATCAAAGCATATTAACCTACCCCATCACAGCCTCCAAACATGCTCTCCCTGTTGTAGACACCAGCTGAAAATTTTCAGTGCACAGTTCAGTTGTGGGAACTCAAATAAGAAAGGTCAAAATTTTCAGATGATAACAAGAAGAGAGTAATTCAAACTACATTGTAAATATAAAACCTAGAGAAAAAACTACTCACAGCTTTTATGTTGAGCAATATTGTCACCTGAGAGAATTTCAACTTGTATTCTTTTACAGGAGAAATTTAGACACTGATATTTCTGAATGGAGAGATGGAAGTGAAAGTGGAGAATGGATGGTCCAGGTTTCCATTGCTTCCAATGAGGTGTCATATCCCAGTGAGGTCATTTCCTGACTTCAAAGTGTTTATCTGAACTGCCTCAGTCAGCCCTAGTGGTTATAACCTGATGTTTCTTGCAAGAGACATTGATCTCTACTTGTTCTACTTTTCAGCTGCACAAGCCCGCAATGAAGAAAAGTCCGGGTCTCTCTGACTACATTTGGGGCTGGACCCTCCTTCTGAGCACATTGACTGGAAGAAGGTGGGGACCCTTTATTTTAAATATGCATGAGAATTTCTGTAACTTTTCATTTATTCTTTCAGGGGGAAGAAAATTGTCCTTGGATGAATTCATGACTAAGGGAATTCAAAAAACTTAACTGCGATAAAGTTCCTGCTAATAACAGAGAACAATATGAAAAAATAATCAACTTATTTGCATGTTGGTTAGAATACGCTTAACACGCTTCTGTTACGGAACGTATTAATTCAACATTTAATTCTTAAATTGAACTTTTCACTGCTCAGTTGTAACTGAACAAAACGTGGTTTCCTAATTCACAGAAAAAGTTACCCCAATTAATGTCAGCATACTATGTGAGTTGATTTTCCAACAAGAACATTTCTAAGCAGTTGCAAAGATCATAGAGTAACTTCTAACTATGTGGAAGTGGAACGGTTAGAATAATATTTGTAATTTGAAAGTCATAAGTTTTTATAAATGCATGTGCATTATGTTTTGAGACTGTTATTTATGTAACCAATAGAAGTAGAATATACTAGACACATATTTAAGAACGTTAGATAAAACTGAACTTATCTATTTAAGTTTAACTACTGTGGAGACAAGTTATGAGATAAAATGTAATCATATGATTAACCATATTCAAAATATTTGCTAATGATCCCATCAAATGTATAGACATATTATACTAGCAAAGATATAAATGACCAAATATTTCAGATTCTCCTTTATCTGCTTTTATATTTTTTTGTGTAGTCCACTCCTGTGGCCCCAAAGAAAGTCTTAGACATATTACAAAAATCTAAGATTCTCCATAATGTAATGAAAAGCGAACCCTTATGAGTTAAGGCAGAGAGATGGAATAGACTGGAAAGATACAGACTAAGGAGGATTTTTTAAATTGAGAAGTTGTCTATTTTTATTGTTTGTTATTGTGTATGGTAAATAATGACCTCCAGATGAACAGAAAATGCATTATTGCCAGATACTCTTAATCTGAGGAGTTAAATGTTCTTCACTGCTCTTGAAAAATTATATGAAGTGTTGCTATTGTAATGACCTGTAGATGGAGTTAGTGCACAATGTTTTATTTTATAGTGGTTCGTATGGAATCAAAATCACGTACGGTAACTGACATTTCTCTACAAATTATATATTCAGTTTAGGAAACATTACATTGGCATGAGTGTTTAATAGCAAATAAATAATCTTGATCTTTATCCTAGGGTCATTGTCTGACAATTACATAGTAAATTAGAATTAAAGATGAAGCATAACCTGATTAAGAAAAGCACATAAAAGAAAGATTATCATTCCAATTGGCAGAGCAGAACTGGTTCTCTGGGAGGGAGGGAAAAGTCTCTTTTGGCATTTGTATTCCAATGCAAACAATTGGTGAGTACAACATTTATAAAATAAAACCAGGGGGATAAAGGCATTTCCTGAATTTGACATAAGCTATGAAAACAAAGAGGATGCAGGTAAAGGTAGTAGATCACCCCATATTTTGGGAATCATATTAACAATCTAATTTGCTCTGTCATGTCACCCCATGTCATCATTTTCTCCCTTCTTATTTTAGTGGTTCTTCCTTAGACTACTTGGTCAGGCTCTCGTCACAACTCAAAGTGTGTTAGCATTTCTTTTCTACCTTTATCAAGATGACCTTCCAGTATCCTTGAAAGATGCATGCATGGCAGTAGGCTTTGTGATAATGAGTTTTTATAAATAATTGTATTCAGAAAACTATTTTTGCTTCACTGCTGTCATCTGCTAGCAAGACATCCTGAAAGACACAGCGCTCGTTGAAAATTTGATTTCAAAAACTAGTAAGATCTTTAATTCTGCCAAAGGAGAGTAAACCCTCAATCTGCACAGTATTAATGTTGAATTTAGGAGAATGGAGAACTGTTTCATAGAGGTACATTTCATATATTTCATATCATGAATAACTTTTAGTTATAATAGCTTATTAAATTAAAATTTTATCAGAAAAGTTTTGCATTTTGCCAGTATAACATTATTACCCAAACAATAGTGTTTGTTTTTGAATGGATACTTTGATTATATTTCTTGCTTCTGTCAAATCAGTGAACCCTGGTTTCAAATGTTATTATTTTTCTTAGATTGATCATAATATAAACACACAAGAGAGATGCCAAAAGCATATTAAATTGAAAGTATGAAAGTGATATTCTTGTGTCCGTTTTTTAGTTCACACTCTATATTCTTTTTTTTTTTTTTTTTTGCTCAAGGTCAGAGCTATCATTGAAATATATCAGTAAGTGTGACCCCTCCTAAGATAGAATACTCTTCTCTCAAAGGATTTTGGAGGTGTCATTCTAATCATTACATAAAATATGATTTAAGGAGCATAGATAATAATGTGATTGATGCAATAAATACATAATATGTGAACTGCAGTCATTATGTGGTCAAAATTCAAAGACTAGTAATGACTGGTAAGGGATAAAAACTAGACCTTCACATAGAAAGACTTAAATAGGAACAATTACTCTGATATAGAAAAATGAAAATAAAGTTTTAGACTAAAAGTTAAAGAAAGCTGGATTCTAGTTCAAACTCTACAAATGGCTGTGTTTTCTTAAAACGCTAATCCTGCATTAGTTTAGTAAAACCATAAATTAAGAATACTGGACCATATCTTTTCCAAGGTATCTTTTACTTCTAAGACCAGAAATGACAAAATTCAATTAATTAGAGGTTTGAATAGACAAAATTATAAAAATTGGTTCATAAACCTTAAGAAGAATGGAAATTACACACTGATGTGAACATGTAATTATCCTAAGAAACAAGTTTTATCTATTTTTCTCATCTAAATACCAGAAAGAACATCAAAAACACAAAACATAGATATATATGAAGTGGATAAAGGGACGGTTGTTGGTAGATGAAATCTTAGGATTATGCTACATGTTAAATTAAATGAAAACAAAGCTATTAAGTATTTTGGTAGCTCAGAAATAAATTTTTTTAATTTGGGAAGAAGTTTCCCAGATTTAGGTTTTTTACTAAAGTGCATTAATGTTCTTGCTTGCCCAGAGAAAACATTCATTACAACATTGTATACACTCTGAGAATTATAAATGTAAAGACACAACTCATTTCCTGTAATTTTCCTTCCATAGTTAGAAATATTAGAATAAAGAGCATGTCATCTATGAGAACAAATATGAAAAAATGGTAAGAATTAAACTATGACATTTTTTTACTTTACCAGAAGAAATTTTCAAATTAAGATTCAATAGAAAGGAAGTTGGAAAATTGCAGAAGGTTTTATTTGGAAAAAGGTTTTAGTAGAAATGTATAATTTAGATATTGCCTCCCTTTACATTTTTTTCAGCTATGGACAAACCTCATTACAAGATGAACTTAAAGACAACACCACTGTCTTCACTAGGATTTTGGACCGACTCCTAGATGGTTATGACAATCGCCTGAGACCAGGATTGGGAGGTGGGTAGCATTATTGTGTTTTTATTTTACAGAACAATATTAAACATTTACTATTAAAGTATTGCTTCCCTCTACATGTTAAAGTAATAAGAATGGAAGCACATAGTGTAATGACATCCTATTTTTAGTATATTGCTCAATATTAATTCAATTTTCCACGGTCATTCCATGCACATACCCATACGTAGTAGAAGGCAGATTCAAACTTCTCATAATGTCATGAAATAAATGTTACATTTACTTGACAATCAATCTTTTCCATGTATGATTTGATTTTATAAGGGAAAAAGGGGGGTAATATCATCTCTTCCAGCCCAAATTCTGCATCACTGTTTCATTAGGCATAGCTAGGTTTGCGTTGAATTCAAGTAGAATATCTCTGAATCTATTGCTCTAAACATTGATTTTGGAATATTACATATTGATCCACTATTTTGTGTTAGATTACCCCCAACTCTAGGATAAAAGGTGAATGAGATAGATGATAGTGTGCATTTTTTTTGACTGTGAATTTAAACTTAAACCCTAATTTTCTATAGTTAAAATGTATTTTTTTTTTTTTTGTATACCAGTTCATTGGTTTTACTAATGAATTTCTACTCAGGGAGAAGTTAGCACTTAATAATACAGTATTTATGACAATAAGAGTAAATAGTGCAAGGCATTACACACTTATTTAAATAATCCTTGAGTAAGATAATCAACCTATCTTATTTAGTTAAACAAAGACTAATGAAGCCAAAACAAAATATTGATCTCAGAGTAAAACAAGTGAAGCAAGGAAATAAATTATTGTTCAAAGTCACATAGGAAACCAAGGATAGAATCTATGACTCCCAACCATAACTTATGCTGCACTTACTCCAGAGCATTTGTTGAAACTATTTAATAGCAATATTTAAATTACAATGAAATTACAATACTAAGAAATTCATCTCTTCTTCATCTAGACAGCAAAGTTATGCAAAGAATGTGAAGGTTAAGAATTCATGGTATCATGAATTTAGAGTCTTCCTGTTAATACTCTGGGCAGTGTAATGACACAGATATGGATCGTAGGTCTGTTTTGAGGCTGCCAATGTCATTAGTGTCTCAGAGGTTTAAGGGAAACTCCTTTATCGAAGACATGACTCAGATATATGTCAAAGGTCTTACCAGGTGTCCTTTCCTATCAATCTCAAGCATTCGTTCTAGGACACACTGTACAAATTCCTCCAGGTTTGCATTCCACTTGGTTTCCTTTTACTAAGTTCTTTGAAAAAATATTAAGGAACAAAATGCATTGGTCACAAAATGGAGTGCATAAATGTGTATGTGATGTATTAATATAAGGTCTGTGTATATCTAAACCTCTGGAGTGGTTTCAGAAAAATTGTTCTTGGTTCATAAAATTGGAAATAAATTACAAAAACTGCAGGTGGCGGAGGAACGTACAAAAAGAAGAAATTCAGGACAGTGATAATAACTTTTAAAAAGAAGACTTTTAAAGTACTAATGGGCATGCATCTGATCTCTTTACTTATTCTTCTTCCTTCTCCGTGGTATCTCCTTAGAAAATCAGCAGAATTTTATAACACAGCTAGAAAATCTTATCTTCATTCTAGTTTAGGAAATCCCATTTAATACTTTACCTTGTGAATGTGACTATCCTCTATAAGTTCTGTGCATAGTATTCAGTTTGTTAAACAATTTTACACATACACACACACACACAAACACACACACACCCCTTCTTTAATAATCAGCTGTTTGGTCGTATTATTTGGAGTACAAATAACAAGCCTGTGACTGCCCATTTTCATTTAATTATGTGTAATAACTCTTTAATAAGTGTGTGTATTAACTCTTTAATCAAATATAGTATAAGCAGGAAGCATTTCACCTACTCCTCATATGCATGCCTAAGTCTTGGAGAGCCACAGACCTTGAGGATATATAATATAGACTAAGAATGGGTCAAAAAGCTAATTTTCAAGACTCAAGATAATGGTGGATTTATTAACAGAAACAACTACATTAATTCAGGCTGCAGTTTTGGTGGAATCTACTTTATTACCTACTTAATCCCCTCAAAATAACAAAAATAGATATTTAAAGAACAGAAATAGTAGTTGGCTAAATATAGACAAGATATATTCTTTTTAATTGAAATGGATATAATATGCTACAGTAATAGAGGATTCAAGGGCTCAGGAAAATCAAAAAGAATGGATATGCTTTAATTTTTGCTAAAGATGATTTTTCTGATATTTATGATTTCTGGAAATAGTGATTTTGAGATTATGAGAGACATGAAAACAAATTAAAAAGTAGCCCAAATAGTTTCCTCTATTTCTATTTTATGTATCATCCTGGAGCATACTGCAATTAAATCTGATGGATTTGAGATTTATGAAAAAACTTTAATACTAACTAAATTTTTGTCATTTTTTTGTCATGCTTTTTAAGTCTTAAGGGATATAATGGCATGTGTTTATTACATATATAGCATGTGTTTACTACATATATCTCCAGAATCATTAACACGTTTTTGTTTTTGTTTTTGTTTTTCATTAACACATTTAAATACATTTTGAGAATGTTTATCTGTCTTTAGAAAACATCTTAACATGTTTAAGTACATTTTGAGAATGTTTATCTGTCTTCAGAAAACATCTTAAATATTAAACACAGATTTTAGATATCTTATAAAACATAATCAGCTACAGAATAGAGAAAAATGTTAACGCCATGGTTTTTGGAGGCTATAAATTGAAATTAATATATATATTTCTGCAAAATTATTTAATTTTATTTCTTTACCATAGATTTCTGGTAAGCTAAGTATGACATGCATTCTAGTAGCTCTCCATTATAAAAATGGATTTTTTTACAGGATCCTTTTGCTTTCAGATGTGAAAACTATGTAGAGGCAATACTTGAAAGATTATCATTAGCTTATAGGGCGGTAAAAAATCCTCTTAGTAGGTTCATGATGACAGCTGGGATAATCTTCTCTCGCAAGAGATAGAAGGCCACCCTCTTCTTAAATATGATAAAAGTCTGGTTTTATAAAAATAACAACATTGTGCAGAAGTCAGGGATATTTTGTTCTGAATGTTTTGAGAAAATATAGAAATGTGATAAGCTAAGACTTGAGGCTAATGTAAGAAACTCTTGTACATGCAGATTCATCATGACCTGTTTTTCAGAAACACACACAGAATCCAAAAGTGTAACATTTTTCTTTGGAGATGTACACCCTGGATCCAATAACTAAGAAAACAGATATATAACATGGTTCATCCAGATGATAGGAATCAGTTGCAGATAGTGTAACACTATTTTAAAAGGCTATCTTTTCAGGGTCAAGAGCAATCCTGAGAAAGTAGAAAGAAAAGGGCAACATAAAGAGAGATATCCTGGGGCTTCCCTGGTGGCGCAGTGGTTGGGAGTCTGCCTGCCGATGCAGGGGACGCGGGTTCGTGTCCCGGTCCGGGAGGATCCCACATGCCGCGGAGCGGCTGGGCCCGTGAGCCATGGCCGCTGAGCCTGTGCGCCCGGAGCCTGTGCTCCACAATGGGAGAGGTCACAGCAGTGAGAGGCCCGCTTACCGAAAAAAAAAAAAAAAAAAAAAAAGAGATATCCTGGAAGACACTTATCTTTTTAAATGAGATAAAAGATAAAAGAACTAAAAAGGATAGACTGTGTGGAATTCTAATAATATACTCTATTCAGGGATGTAAAGAGAAAAATATGTTGGCAAGTTCATATTTTAAGTACAAAATTAATGAAGAAACCTTTAAATGGACTTGAATTGAAATAGTCAGTAGTCAGAAAATACAAATCGAAACTGTCAGTGATTGTTGGATTCATTCTCATTTAATATCTCTTTCTTTGAAAGCAAGGTGTGGAGGGCTGGTTCTTCCTTGCAACCAGGGCCTGAAGAATGTTTTTGAAAAGCTCTTGCCTAAAGCATGGTCACTAGAGAAGAATAAAATGGTTGAGGGAGGGGAGGAGATAAAATCCAGAAAAAAAAAATGGCAAGAGAAGAAAGAAAAGGTTACAGAAGAAAGGAGAGCAAAAGAGGGTGCTGAAAATAAGGAGAAAGAACAGAGAAAAGTGAGAGGGCTGGAGAAGGTGAAGGAGAGCAACTTAGATAAAATGGAAAAGGCATCTGTGGTAGGAGGATGGGTAGGCTCAGGTGTTCCTTGGTTAATCAAGATTCCTCTTTTTGCTTTAAATCAAGACCAAACCAATCACCTTCTGAGAAAATCCATTTCCTCAAGGCTTCTCTTTATTGACTCTGAATCTAATAAAGAAGCCTGAATTTTCTCCAACTTCCGAAAAAGTTAAATGATGCTCCCCCTGAATTACACCTATCTGGGTAAAATTTCAGCCACCATCATTTTGGCTTTCCCTGCACTCTGGGAGAGGGAGTAAGAACAATCCAGAAACATAGATCCAAAACTACATTCTGAAGAAAGTTTTCAGATTTTTAAGAAGAAATGCCCTTCCATTGACATCTTTCCCTTCCCTTCTGCCACACCATATATACAGGCTACATCTCTCTTTCTTTTGAAAGAGTACACATGTGTACTCATCATGTGACAAACCCAGATGGATGAGGGGAGAAGTAAATAAGTAATAGGTAGGTAGGTAGGTAGGAATGGAGGTAGAGAATGGGCTTTATTCCTACTCTATGTTTAACACATTTAGTTAAGATTTTCTTCTTTTTCCTATAAGTGTTATAGAATTTGGGGGAAGTTGTTTGTTTTAGATTTTACTTAATTGAAGCTATCAGTTGAGTATTTGTGACTGGAATGTAGATGGGATTTTTCTCTCAAGGTATTTTAGCACGACATACTATTTAACAAAAAATCTATGCTTCAAAGCAGACTTACTCCTTATCTTCTTAATTTTCCCAATTTTTGATTTTTTATGCCTGTAGGAAACCTTTTAGACTTCATTTAGCCTGATTATTGCCAGAGATCTTAGCTTTAAGATATAAGCATCTCCAACAAGGCAAGGAGACTGGGTTGGATATGAGTGCTACTGGCAAGGTGGTATGGGCTCCTTGGGGAATTAGCTTGGGATATTGGGTTATGTTTCTTTAGGTCAAAATAAGTAAAGGTGGGAAACTAAGAGTGTTCTGGAGAAAAAAAATCAGATTAACTTGTGAAATCTTGTGCAACTCTAAACTTAAGGTGACTAGACTTTGTTCTATCTCAAGATGATATCTGATATTCATGTGATCTTTTATTATGTTTTTGTATCTTGTGTGATGTTGAGATCAGAGGCAACCATTTATTCATGTTCACCTAACTTAAAACACACATTTTGTATTTATATTAAAAAGCCAGAATTTCTAAAATTTAGAGGGCAAGATATCTGTGTCATAATGTGTTCACCTTCAGTAAAATAAAAAGATTCTAAATTACCGACAATACCACCCCCCCAAATTTAAAAAGGTTAGATTTATCCAATTTTTTTATTGTTGTTGTTACATTTTCTTTACCAGATAATGGCTTTTCATATCAGCTTTTGAAATTCTACTCTGGAATTCTTCTTTTTGAATTTTCTATAGGCGTATCTGGTGCTTTTAATGCAAGGTGTGGAGCAGATGCTCAGACTTTGGCATAATGCAATCTATTTCCACTGAAATACTATATCTAGACATTCTAGAATTCAGTTGAATTTTACCAAAAACCCAAGAGGAATTGTTAAAATGAACAGAGAACACCTTTTAACCTTTACTGGCTGAGAAATCCAGTCAGCTCATGAAGCCAGCTCATCTAATGAATCCAACTGAGATGCCCAGAGGAATGTTCTAGCATATTTAGAAACTTTCTGCTTCCATCTTTTCCTATTGTATATAAATCATCTTGCCAAGCATTTCCTAAGATAAAATGTAGCCACTGAGATTTTGCTAAAGTTATACAGGCCAAATTATTAGTCAACAGCTGTAGTTTATATTTTGTGCAGTTACTTTTGGACTTTTTATATAGTTTCCATTTCCTATCTTGATTCTAGAACCAATGTGAAATATTAAAAAATATACATATATTTTTTTCTGTATATGATTTTTTTTTGCAGCCTGAACTTGAGTTCTTTATTTGAAAAATAGTGTTTGTAGTATTTCTGAAGTAAGAATCTCATCCTTAATAGTCATGGACTCGGCCATTTTGAAGAACTTAAAACCAAGTCCTAAGTGGATGCCATATCCCTCCATAATATATATATACTATATAATGATATTATATTATTATGCTCATACAATTAAAATTCGATAATAGGAACAGAAAGTAGGATATCTCAAAACTACTGCAGGTTAGGCAATTTTTTTTTTTTCGGTACGCGGGCCTCTCACTTTTGTGGCCTCTCCCGTTGCGGAGCACAGGCTCCGGACGCGCAGGCTCAGCGGCCGTGGCTCACGGGCCCAGCTGCTTCGCGGCACGTGGGTTCTTCCCAGACTGGGGCACAAACCCACGTCCCCTGCATCAGCAGGCGGACTCTCAACCACTGCGCCACCAGGGAAGCCCTGAGGTTAGGCAATTTTGATCAAGACTTCTACAGACCAAAAGAAACCTATTCCTCCAACACAGCAATCACATTCTTCTCTACAGCTTTGCTCTCTCCCAATAGAAAATGCCATGATATAAGGAGGGAAGGAGGCAAATTCTCAGTCGAGAAGAAATAAATGTCTCCTGTAATAAACTTTACCTTTTTTTCCCTGGGAGATTCTTGTATCATCTGAGTTCTTGGAACACAAAGGACCAGGTATTGGTCAGACACCTCAAAATGTGATTTTCTACCCCATATCCAGGTTTAGTAGCTGAATATCACCAACATTAAGTTGCTCTACGTTATCAGGGAGGGGAAAATTGCCAACTATTCTAAAGAATTAAGGGAATGGAAATGAAGGACAAGGAGCAAAAATGTTGCTCCAGGCAGATTGGCAGGGAGCTGAAACATTGTCCAATCCAGGAGTATAAATTGATGGTTATGTAGGGAGCTCAGGATACTTTCAATTTCCAAACTGGACCCTTTCAAAGTGGGGTTTTAAGAAATACTTTTTTATGATGACTAATGTTAGCCAATTCATTCTCCATATAGTGACTGCCTCTGTGAATTAATAGAAGCAAAGTAGCTTGAAGGAGGCAATAAACCTCCTTCATAAGTTATGAGTACACGGAACTGGGCCCAGTGAATATTATTCTGAGTTCCTCAATAGAGAGCATTTCCAGTGAAAATAGGGCCAATGCCATATCAAATAAATTGTTGTAATAGGGATTCCTAAGGAAACACCACCTACAATTCTTCACTATTTATTCCCTCTTCCATTATTTTTAAAATTAGTCACTCTTAAAATCCACTCTTCACACATCAGCTGTCTTCTTAAACTGCAAGTAACATTCCTTCACTTCATTACCCAAAACTTCTTATTGCATTAGAACAAAGGTCAGCTGCTTCTATAAGAAGCTCTTTAGGTGTGGCCCCTCTTTCCTCTAGAGTGTCATCTTGTACCGTGATCATCAGCATCACCAAGCTCCAGATGTACTGGACTTTCTGTTTCTTAAGTCAAGCACATCTATTCTCACCTCAGATCTTTGCCTTATTCTTTCCTCTCCCTGAAATGTCTTTCCCTGTCTCTGTTCATCCTTGAATTTTTCTCACCTTTTGGGTTGCAGTTCAAATGTCATCTCTTCAAAGACATTCTTTCAGAACATTTATAATGATCTGACATTAACTAGTATAATTTGTGCATATGTGTTCGTACACAACTACATATGTAATTCTTCCTAGCTATCTATCTACCTACCTATCTATGTTTCTAACCTATTTACCTAAAATATGTTTTACCTAAGATTGTGAGATATGCTACAGAAGAAAAGGAGCAATTGCACTTTTGCTCATCAATGTATTGATATTACTATTACCTGGAACAGTGCCTTCATGGCACATAGAAAATGCTCAGTAAACATTTGTTGACTAAATTCATGTACCCAGTAAATACATCTCAAAGTGTTTTTGGCATTAAAATCTTATTTGACCCTCACTCTAATGCAATGGAGTTGACTGTGCAGGTATTATTTCTTCATTAAAGAAGTGATAAAAGAGTCTCAGGGACATTAAAGGATTGTACCTAAAGACACACAGCTTGTTCTCTAGGAAAATCAGAGTTAAAATCCAAGTGTTTTGACTCTTAATCCAATGTGCTTATTACTCACTATACTGCACTGCTTTTCTCATTTCTGCCTCAAGCACTAATCATCTTTTTGAATTATCACTTCAAAACATCTGTTACTTCAAAACTTATCAGCAGGATATCAACACTGTAGGAAATCCCCAGTAAAAACAGATTTACTGCTGTCTGGCTGTTATAGAGGGATATAATATAGTGTGTATATATATGTGTATACATATATGTGTGTGTTTGTGTACATATATGTGTGTGTGCTCATATATGTTTATAAATTATATATATATATGTTGTATGTAAAACATATCTTTGAAGAGTGTGCTTGTTTAAAGACTGATTTTAATTAATTTATCATCATAAACTTCATTTACATTGATGTACTATCTTAAGATATTCTTAGTCACTGCAATAACAACCATCATCATCATAATCTCATTTTATATAATTCCATTCTATCTTTATCCTTTGAAAACTTGAACATGTGTATTCAGTTATACTAATTTGAAAGAATCTGTTGATTTTTTTACATTGGACAGAGAAGGATTATTGTGATGAAAATATATGATTGAAAAAAATTATTTGCTGAATAATCTACTCTCTGAACATTTCTTCCAACTGAGTTATTTTAATTGATTTCCACTTGCATACAATTTCCTCATTACATAAGAGGTTCATTCATGTTTAACTTTGGCTAGGTATATAATCTTCCTAGATGAACTTCATCAGAAGTTTCTGACTCATGCTGTATGCTCTTAAATAGAATATATCGAAGCATAAAAATATTTTGACTTTTCCTCACGTGACCCATAGAAAGGCCTTGAGTACTTTATAGGTATTTCTAATAACACTTTAGAGTCTAATGCTAAGTCAATAAAGTCTAATATTAGAGAACGTGATTTAAATTGTTTCAATGTTCCTTAAATAATAAACTATATATGTATATTATATATATATATATATATATATATATACATACCCCTACAACAGGGATTTCATGTTGAGGGGAGGATGACAAAGTTTTTCTAGAATTGGGAAAAAATAAGGTTCCTCAGCAATTGCCCTAGCTCTCAGCCAAAGCACACAGGTATGAGCTCATCTTCCATTTAAGCCTGGTATACCTGAAGAACACTTGATTACAAACCACCATTTCTTTGTCAAAAAAGCAAGTTAACCATGCCTCTATTTACAGTTTGGCTGAAGTTGATTCACAACAACCCTCTATATTGAACCTTTGCACTACAGATTATAAACTTTCTATCTTAAAGCAGAATGACTTCACATGCCACTCATGGACTCCCTGGTGACCTGGAGTGAAAGACACACTTTGGTCAAAGGATCCTATTCCTTGTCTCTGAGATTGTACTCAACTGAGTGAGAATGTGGTTTGAGGATAATCATTAAGTGTATATTTGAATAGAAGAAAATATGTAAGGGAATACATCAAGATATTAACAGTGGGGCTTCCCTGGTGGTGCAGTGGTAGAGAGTCCGCCTGCCGATGCAGGGGACATGGGTTCGTGCCCCGGTCTGGGAAGATCCCACATGCCGTGGAGCGGCTGGCCCCGTGAGCCATGGCCGCTGAGCCTGCGCATCCGGAGCATGTGCTCCGCAACGGGAGAGTCCACAACAGTGAGAGGCCCGCATACCGCAAAAAAAAAAGATATTTACAGTGGATTTATGTGGAAGGTGGTATTCCAGGGAATTTAAATTTTTAAAAATATTTTTCTGAAGTTTCTAAACTTATACTATGAACTTTAAAAAATTTTTATAAACAACATAATATGTTATATGGGCCTCATGCTTACCCTAAAGCTTTTGTAATGTTTTAGAGTAGCATTCCCAAGTAAGTTTGGGAAACACAGGGGTAGATGAAGTTGACCATGTTTATTTAAAACATGGTTTCTTAGAAACATTAGCATGCTAATGTGCAAGACAAATCTTTTGGAGGCATACATAATAAGCAGAGTTTTACAGCAATGGAAACTTCTTGCTCCACTGCATACTTACTAACAGCTGATGACAAATCAAAGAAAACTGTTTGGATGTGTGACAAGGGAAATATATTAGAAGGGAAAATATAGAAAGTGAGTGTTCTCTTCTGATTATCTTACCCCCCCAAGTTGAAGATGGAATCATCTGCTAACAATCTAAAATCAGCAGAGGGAAATAGTCCATATATTGGGCAAGTGGATAGCTCACTTCTTCAGAGCATTTTATCATGCTAGATAAAACAGATTTGTGGTGTGTATGTGTCAATCACAATCTCCCAATTTATCCCTCCCCCACCTTACTCCCTGGTAACCATGTTTGTCTTCTACATCTGTAACTCTATTTCTGTTTTGTAAATAAGTTTGTTTGAACCCTACTTTTTAGATTCCACATATAAGTGATATATGGTATTTGTCTTTTTCTGTCTGACTTACTTCACTCAGTATGACAATCTGTAGGTCCATCCATGTTACTACAAATGGCATTATTTCATTCTTTTCATAGCTGAGTAATATTCCATTGTATATATGTACCACATCTTCTTTATCCATTCCTCTATTGATGGACATTTATGTTGCTTCCATGTCCTGGCTATTGTAAATAGTGCTGCTATGAACATTGGGGTGCATGTATATTTTTGAATTATGGATTTCTCTGCTGGATCATATGGTAGCTCTATTTTTAGTTTTTTAAGGAACCTCCGTACTGTTCTCCATAGTGGCTGTACCAATTCACATTCCCACCAACAGTGTAGGAGGGTTCCCTTTTCTTTACACCCTCTCCAGCATTTAAAAAAAAAAGAAAAGAAAAGATTGGATGCCCCTAAAACATCTGGCAAGTCAAGTTTTGTAAAGCTAGCTACCTTGGGGAGTTACCTTAAAGTGTAGAAATTATACCCTCCTCACATCCCCGAAATGGATAATAGTGATAAAGGAGTCAAAGAGAACCATCCCACACCACCAAGCACTTGCAGGTGTGCAAACTGAGATTCGTATATATTTCCCAAATGATTATGCATTTAATGACAGATCTCTGCCATAAAAATAAAAATGAAAGAAAGGACATAATTTTAATTCCATAACTGTCACTCAAATCTGTAAGATATTCACCATAAATCTTAGAGTTTATAATCTGGAGAGAACCAAAACTCAAACTTGGGAACAAAATGAGGTTTTCTGCTTGATCTAGAAGGGGAAATCTTGAAAGAGAAAGATGAAAGTGAGTTCAATTAATAAGATAGATTCTAGCTTTTGTGACTAGATAGCATATATTTTCTTTTCATTATGGTTTTTAATTGAAAGTCATTCCTGACATTCTAATAAAGTGTGAGCTCTTGATGGAGTCATAAGAAATAGCAGATATTTAAACTAAGAAAATAATCAGTCTAGTAAAAAAATATATATATATGGAAAGAGAGTGTGCAATAGAGAGAGATATACATTGCGGAAGTGACTGCTGGAAGGGGTGAGAAGGGGAACTGGTATGAGAGGCAAGTGGTTAATACAGCTGAGACTTACTGCTGACAGCTGCTCTTCTTAAGCGATGCAGTTGCTGCAGGATGTTGGATGTTAAAGCTGAGGTTGGAAATGAGTTTTAAAAACACATCTCTATTCTCTTTGTCTCAAACTACCTCCTCTATTTTGAAACGTTAAACAGTGAACCCCACATAACTATTATGTCAGGGGGCTCATTTAAGCATTTTGGAGCCCGTCAAATTGTTGGAGGGGGGAATGGCCTAAAAATATTAGATTGATTATTGAGGCGACTATCTCCACCTCAAAATTATTATATCATTTGTTGAGCCAAATTTATACTGAAAGTATTACCTGTTTACAAGTGAATTGCTAAGGGATAAAAGTTTTGATTTTCAAAAGAATTCTTATTGCATGTATTGGATCACCTTTTTAATGTCCTACATCAAAGATACAAATGTCCTGATAAATGAAATGAATTGCTTAAAATACTGGACTGAATTGCTTAAAATACTGGAAAAGTATTTCTCAGAGCTAAAGTTGAAAATTATGGAGTCATCTTTTTTCATTTTCACCTCTTAACAAAGTGTTTCCTTTTATACAGGCAACATTTTTTCTTTTCCTTTTTTTTTTTTTTTTTGGTGAGTGACTGTATTTCCTTGAAAATATTTGTGTTGAGTTGTCACCAAACTATAATACATACGCTTTATTGGTTGAAATATATGCCTCAGAGACCAATAACATAAAATCACATTGAGCTTGAAATGGAATCTATTAAATGAACTTTTGCTGTACCGTAATATGTTCTTCTCATCCTCAAAACTGAAGAAGAAATTTATATAGGTTGTCAGATTTTTTCCCCAGGGAGTAATTTGGATAATTAACTTATGATTTAGTGCCAGAAAGCAATCATTTATAAAACATACCCTTGAGTCTTTAAACAGTTAATAAAGCTCACTACAGTACACTATATACTTCCCAAGAGTAGCCTAAGTACCTGGAGCATCTGACGAGCTGTATAAGTCTGTTTAAGCTCAAACCATATCCATATGCTAACATATTTTTATTATAATATGAAATGGCTTGGTATCATTCAGGAAAGTGTGTCCATTCTTAAAGAATTCATTAAGCATCATCTGACCTCTCCATAAAATCTGTCTCCCAAAGTGGCATATTTAGGTTCTGTTTTTCCACTGAAAGATATTCACTGTGAAATTTCATGTGTAAGCAGTAAATTATCAGGACTACACAGTGGACCAATTTTAGAAATAGCTAATCAAAGCCTATAAATTTCCCATTTGGGTGTGAGTTTGTGGTGGTGAGATCTAATAAGGGCTGTTGATAGACATTCACTGTCCCAATTTCCTGCTTCATCAGAGCGTGTAACTGAAGTGAAGACTGACATCTTCGTTACCAGTTTCGGACCCGTTTCAGACCATGATATGGTAAGTGACTGCATTTTTGGTTTTCCTGGGGTATTTTCTAAATTTAACCTTTGAAAGAAAAAATATAGATTAGGTATTTAGGAAGCAGCTCGCAATGCCTTGGCTATATCTTCGTGTCTCTCTGTGTGTATAATATGTAATATGTAATACATATAATATTTATGTAGTAGAAAATACCCATTTACTTTCCAGACCAGGCCTATTTATGGTTATCAACCACTGCAGTCTTCTTTTGTTCCATCCCTGAAATTATTCCTTTGCCTTGGTTTATGTTCTGCGAGACAAGTACTGTGAATTACCTTATATTTTAGTTAGGAGGACATACTGATTGAAGAATGCTAGGTTTCTGGATAGCCAGCGCTATTATAAAACAGCCATAAACACTGCAATTGCTGAATTATTTTTGGTTAAAAAGGAGAAATGTGTTTAAAAGCTGAGTGAATACTTGATCAGAATTAGAGAATGAAATAACACCTGTGGGAAAGGTTCAGCTTCATTGCAAAAGGCAATCGTTAAATTATTACCAAAAGTGAGAATAAAATGAATACATACCTGTTCTCTCTTTTCCCAACCCAAATGAACTAACATGAATTTCTCTTCTATCTGATGGGAGTTGGTAAATCCGTAGAGCTCTGCAGATATTGTATAATATTTCTTAACTCATAACAGCCAAGCTCCTGTATAAGCAAAAAATCATAAAGAGCACATGAAGATTCATCGTTATGGATATTTTGAAGATATATTAATTAAATACTATTTTTGAAATGCCTTTTTGTTGATACCACCTTAACATTAAAGTCTTCTGATTTCATAGTAGCTCAGATGATTCAGAATAAAAGTTACAGAAAATATCAATTTAGACCAGCATTTCCCAAAGTGTGGAAATTCACAGGGCACCCAGTTTGGCAGGATTAAAGCTCTGACCAGTCCTGAGGTAAGGTAAACTGTTTAACTGCACTTAATCTAGTGTGTTCCAATCATATTTGTCCAAAACCCTTTTCTTCAAGTGATACTTGTTGACATTCTGTGAGTCATACATTGGGAAATGCTGGCTTAGGATAATTAGATACTTTATATACCTAAGAGAGGTTATGAAATGCACCAACTGTACAAATTAGAGTCAGTGGAGCATATGAGAGACAGCAGAGTGCTAGGTAAGAATACAGATCTCTGAACCAGAACGCCTGGGTTTATAATCCCAGCTCCTCCATTTATAAGAGTATATCCTTGGGGAAGTTGCTTAATATGTCTCTGCCTCAGTTTCTTCATGTGTAAAATGGGAGTAATAATAATAATACTTCATGGGGTTATCACAGTATTAACAAATTAATACATGAAAAGCACTTAAAAATCATTGGCGTATCATGAGCACTCAACAAATGTCAGTCATTGTTACTACGTAAGAAATAGAAATATAAAAGTTAGCCATAATTGTGGATTTATTCCTCTGGCAATTCATTTTGGCATTGTGGTCAGTCTGTAGACCAGTTTATTGAAATACTGTGTGATACAATTATTTTTGCTAAATTGATTGCGGTCTGAGGACCTATTGTGATTCCCCCATATTGGAACTCAGTCTTCCCACCACCCTATTCTCTCATGCTACTTTTCTAATCAAGAACATTTAATAGATCCTAGTCAAGTTTAAGGTCAAATTGAAACTCCTCTGCCTGTATCCCATACAATCCATACACGATTTACCATTAGACCTCACTTGTTCCCAATATTTACCATTTAGTCATCAGGTTAGTACTACTTTCTGTGAGGTATAACACTGGGGGTTAGCAGGACTGGCTCTAGGATTCAGGCTGGCTGAATTCAAATTCATCACTAACAGCAGCATGACCTTGGGCAAATCAGTTAAGGTTGTAAGGCTCAAAGTCTCTAAAGTGGGTATATTGTTATAATTACCTATCCTTGTAAGACTGTTAGGAATTTTAAATGAGATATGTAAATAATGGTCTATTGATGGTGCTCAATAAATAGTAGCTATTATTATTTTGCCTCTGAACCCTTTATCATGCCATGCACTCTTTGTGGAAATTTCCTCTATTCTCCACCCATCTAAATTCTGTATTTCCACAAAAGCCCTAATCAGGACCCAAATGCTTGATGAAAACTTTTTTTTTTAATTAATCCAATAACAAGTTAACTTTTCCTTTCTGCATTATAATCACATTTATTGACTGTAAAGTACAATTTAGCTTTTGCACACTGCTTCGTAAAGTTATTTATCTTACATAAATATCTTATTTTCCTAAAGTGATGCCGAAAAACATAAAGGCACTCTTGTTTTGCATCCCTCACAGTAACAGTGCATTGCTGTTTTACAGTAAGTGTTGAATTTCTACTTATTTGGTGAAAGGCTTAGGAGTCTATATTATCTTTTAAAAATTAAGGTCTTCTGAAACTCAGTAAATAACACCCTCTTTCTTACCTGAATCCTGAACCTTTTGAGAAATAAGGCCGCAGTGTAAGGGATATGGAAAATGAGAACATCATCTTTATTGCTAATAATGATGGTATTGCAAAAGGTGGCTTATATCTGCAGACAAGTGAGTTTCCAGAGAGTACACACCAGTCAGATTAACCCACCCCAACAGCAGGCAGAGTTGGCTTCCCTCTGCGAGGGTGTAGACTGTCCACGTAAAACTTCTAGCATAGAGGAACACAGCTGCATTTGTGAGTCTAATGGACAGCTAGCATTCAAAATGCAGAAGACAAGAGGAAGAGGCTGAGATAGGCAAGATTGATTTCTCCTTCCAAATTCTCCTGTCGAATTAAATTATTCCTCCTCTCTCCCCTCCCCAAATAGAAGAGTGTGAGACAAAGGAGAACTTTCAGAAGTTTTACACTGGTGAAGCTCTCTTCTCATAGATGGAAACACTAAGAGAGGGGATGAAGCATTACAAAGAGCACATACTGATAATGATATTACTCCTAATAATAATAATAATAAATAACTTTTCTCTCTCATCTCTGGCACCTAGCATGATGTCTCAGAAAGAGTAGATGCTCAATAGAAGTTGTCAGGGACAGTGCCCAAATAAAGCCATAGGCAATCAAAAAGTTTTCTCTTAAAAATATTTGGCATACCTTTGAGTTATTGGTTCAGATTAAGTATGACCTTAGGAACCAATGATGTCTTTTGTCTTAGACAAAAGATGCACTCTAGGATTTTGGATACACCATTAACCCTAAGATTATCATGAATCACTTTTTATTTATGGCCTTTGATCAAATATCAGGTAGGAAGAAGGGAACGGAGTCTAAACCAGTGATACTGTTTTGCCTAAAACTCTTGAACAAGACAATATCTGAATTTTTCTATCAAGGGATCAAATTAGCCATAGGTCTGCAACTGGTTTCCTAAGTGACAAGCAGAAACTGTACCTTACCACTTTGAGATTAATCATTTAAACTACATTACTGGGGAATTATCCGTAAGAAAGAGCAGTATGATTTAGAGGCTATCAAAATTAAAAGGCAGAATGACAAAGCTATTTTTCAAGACATGAAATGTAGTTTTTAAACTGAGCACTAATAAAATATCTAATTAATAATAATAACCATAACAACATTCAACACTATTGAATGCTACAATATGTTAGGCACCGTGCTAAGGGTCTTATAGATCATATTTCTTCTAATCCTCCTGCCAACATTTTAGCTAAGTGTTATTATTACCCACATTTTCCAGAGGAGAAAAGTGACCCAGCTAGGTAGCAACTTGAACTCAGCCTGTCCGTCCTTAGAGACTCCACAGCTCCCAAGGCATTTGACTTCATCTGGAATAGAAAACAAAATTAGGACAACTCCTTAACTTTATCTTAAAAACCATTAATTGGCAATCAAACCTCACATTCCCAGGGCACCAGGTTCTGACAGAAATATCCAGGCAGCACAATCATACAGCCCTGTTTTCCAGAGCGCTTAAAATGTATTAAATCAAAGCACACACAGACGGTAATAAACGGTGCAAGCAGGAATGCTACAGTACAATATTTATTTAGGAATATAATGGATGTTTTGTCCCAGTCTTCAGAAAAAGGCTCATATTCTCTAGGGTCCTACTCTATTGAACAGGGTAACTTGGAGAGAATTTTCACTCAAGTGGTGTGGGCTAGAACACTGAACCCTGAACAAAGTGTTCACCAGAGCTTCTTATTTGTTCAGGCACTTTTCTGTGGAGTCTTCTGTTTTGCCTTATTTTTTTTTTGTTTTGCTTAGTTATGACCACTTTCTCACTTTCTTCAGGTTTTCTGTCCTACCACCCTTCCAAAGAAATAGCACTTTTTCCATTCCCAGCTACCTAGAAATCTAATATAAATTTGTGTTGATTAAAAAAAAAAGAGAAAGACAATAACTTTTAATGTTTACTGAGAACTTCTGTGTTCTAGACTAGGGGTCCCCAACCCCCGGGCCACGGACCACTACCAGTCCGTGGCCTGTTAGGAACCAAGCCGCACAGCAGGAGGTGCGCAGCGGGCAAGCGAGCGAAGCTTCATCTGCCGCTCCCCATCGCTCCCATTCCCGCCTGAACCATCACTCACATTACCACCTAAACTAGCCTCCTGCCCCTCACCCACCATGGTCCGTGGAAAAATTGTCTTCCACGAAACCGGCCCCTGGTGCCAAAAAGGTTGGAGACCGCTGCTCTAGACATTCTTGTAAGCTGTTCACTTGTGTTGACACTTCTCACAACAGCAAAGTGAAATAAGTATTTCAATGATCCCCACTGTATAATGCACTAGGGCATTGGAGAAAATAAGAAAATGACCTAAGGCCATTCATGTGGCAGAGGGACGATTCAGTTCTAGTTAGCAGACTTAGAATTTACATTTGTAACCATTATGCTCTGGCTTTACCCTCTCCTTCTTGTTCCAACTTCCTAAAGAAGGGGCTCTGGCCCATCTTGGTCTAATGAATTTCGACCATGGGGAGAGGTCACACTATACAAGTAGCTGCTGGGAGCTGCATGCTGCTACCATGGCAATCTTGCAGGGGCCATTCTCAGAATATGGGAGACCAAATACACTCTTTTTTAGGCAAGAGGTGATCATGATCAACTGCTTTATATCAGTTTTCATTTCCACTCCTAACAGAGGAAATCATGGAAATGAAAGCTAATCAAGTTAATTTTGCCCCTTGTACTTGTGTGTGTGTGTGTGTGTGTGTATGCACATGCATGCTTGTGTAACTAGATATTCGAAAAGAGAGTATCTTAAATGAATTTGGGGATTTCATTGTCCACCATTATCACAGGTAAATAAAGCTAGCTGTAAATATGATAAACTTGTAAACCTTAGGACCTTGGCAAGTTTTGACATAATTTTTTGGAATCTTTGTCTTTGGGATATATCTTGTCAAACACTTGATGATAAATATAGTTTAAGTTTATTTTATATGTAACATTTATTTTATATTCAAAAATCTCCTTGGAGTAAGCAACAAGTGAACAAATGTTTCAGATTCATGGGAATATGGTCAGTTTAGACATCCTTGGAACCTTGGTTTACGAGAGACTGTTGCCTCCACTGCTGACCAGGCTAAAGTTGTTCAGTTGCATAAACTATAGAGCGCTGATTCCTGAGGCATAGAAATAGCATCATTAGCATAGCCCTATCTCAGAAGCTTGTCTATTGTCCAGAGAAGAGAACATGCACAGCCCAGAGTAAACCCATCTGCTCTGCTTCCCTAGCAAGCACTGCTACTCTGGATCTTTTCCTGATATAATCCACAGGCACTCCCCTCATTTCTCTCCTCAAGAAAAATACTATTCTAAACCCAGTTTACTCCTCCACAAGTTTTTCCTATAGCTTCCAAGTCCAAACAGTTTCTCACTCTGTCGAATTTAACAGATGCTTAATAAATGTTTCTAAGTAAATTCCTATGCCAGGTATCCCAGTGCCTCTCATCTGAGACTTCCAGACAGAAAAAACAAACAAAAGTAACTTCTGCCTGCAAAGATAGACTGGTGTCCTGTTACACTTTTTTTTTTTTTTTTCTATCTCAATCGCACTTACCACTATGCCTGGTACATTATAGGCTAACCAATAATAATTCTTAGTAACCTGATCAGTAAGGGCTCAGCAACGTCAAATGTGTGCTTTGAAAATCTTCATTCAGTCTTTACCCGAACTTGCATTAACCCTGGGAAAGAGACAGGTAGTAAAATTCATGCACAGAAAGCCTGAACACAGACACTATTGTGCATGTGCTAAAGACGATATGTATAAAAGATTTTAAAAAACAGCTTTCTGATGCATCAGGGTTTAGGGGATTAAGAAAACAGAGCATGATGTTTTCAAGTTAGTCTTCCTTCCAGTTTGGAGCATTCTAAGATTAATGGAGAATGTGGTAATCTTTATTTCAAACCATTGACTTCCAATTTTAGTGTCAGTGTAGCAAGTCCTGCAAGAAAGATGGATATTATTACCCCTTTCAATTTTAGGAGCTGGTAAATCACATTGCTTGTTTTCAGATTAGCAGATGTTTGTCTCTGGGTATTGCCATGAGGAATGCTGTGCTTATTCAAACAAATAGATTCCCTGGCTGTGAATGATGATGAGCTTCACACATTTCTCCTGTGTCTCACACACACACATATATATACTCACAAACACACACTCACATACACCTGCATATTCTGCATTCTTTTCTTTTTTTCTTGGAAAGTATGCAAATTACCAGTGAAACAATTTCTTATTTTCATAATCTTCTTCACTGTGTAGAATTGAAAATCTATATACATTATTTGTGGAAAAAAATGCTCACTTAGCCAAAAAGAAGATGGGAGTATCACATTCACATTAGCACCATGGATGTCTTGGGACTGGGTGTGGGGTTTTCAGAAACCATGAGAGGGCCCCCCAAATGCTTTATTTTTATAACTAGAATTGCCTAACTTAAACATTTTCCTGTATGTCATAATCTGTAACATGAGTTTTGTTTTCACTTGCAATATATTCTATCTCTTCAAGTACTGATGTGGTGTAGGTGGTGATGGGGATAGGGTGCTAGTTTCCTTTCACATGTCTGAGGAGATACTCAACAGAAGTTTTCTTACCAAAAAGTAATTCAGGCATTTAGATATTTTTCAAGTGATTATGTCAACCAACGATTCACCTGATACCAATATGTACAGGCCACCACAAGTTTACTTCTAGGAAAATCATCTAGGTCATATTTTGCTTCTAAAGTTGCAAAAATTATGCATCATCTGTGTAAGCCATTTGCACTGCAAAATACAGCACAGTGAACTCTTTGCCATTTTCCAAAATTACCTAGGAATATACAATAGATGTATTCTTCCGTCAAAGCTGGAAGGATGAAAGGTTAAAATTTAAAGGACCCATGACGGTACTCCGGTTAAATAACCTAATGGCAAGTAAAATCTGGACTCCGGATACCTTTTTCCACAATGGAAAGAAATCAGTGGCACACAACATGACCATGCCCAACAAGCTCCTACGGATCACGGAGGATGGGACCTTGTTGTACACCATGAGGTAAGGATGACTGTGCTTCCGTTCGTGAATTTTTCTAGACCTTCTCTTCCATGTGTAGGCAGTCAACAAGCTGATGGGCCATTGTAGAGCATCTGGTTTCCTGTTTTCCCTGTTTTTCAACTTTAATAATTATTCTACTATAAAAACTAAACTGGCTGAAATATTATGCAAGTATTAAAGTGTTAAGTAAAATGATTAGAAAAAATGAAAAAAATGTTTACAATGTATAAGTAATGCAATATATATATATATATATATATATATATATATATATATATATATATATCCAATATGTTCTAATTCAACAGAGGAACTTCTCCCTACTATTAACCTCATGGATTCCTGCATTCCAGTAAGGTCTAGATTAAATTTCTAGAAGCTACCTCATGGTATATATCTGAAAATGTTTCTATTTAAAAAGGAGAAAAAAACCAGAAAATAGAAAAAGTTCAAAATTTTTAAACAGAAATTCATGTGGAAGTATACATTTTGAAGAAGTATATTAATTCACAATGATGTTAATTAGACTGAGAATATAAATAATCTTAATTTTGCTTAAATTGAAGACTACATATATATTTTTGCTCCATAAACATTTCCCCCATTTTGAGATTACTGTAAGCCCTGAATCTGGATACCAATCACTCATTTATGGATGAATGAAAGAAACATGAATTGAATAAAGGTTTGAATATTTTTAGAAAAAAAGTTGTTTAAAAACATTCCTATTTTATGAGAAATTAAGAATTATCCAGGACTTGCGACTTCCCTGGTGGTCCAGTGGTAGAGAATCCACCTTCCAATGCAGGGGACATGGGTTCAATCCCCGGTTGGAGAACTAACATCCCACATGCTGCAAGGCCACTAAACCAGTGCACCACAACTACTGAGCTCGTGCACCTCAGCTAGAGAGCCTGTGTGTTGCAAGCTACAAAGTCCACATGCTGCAACTAGAGAGAAGCCCACAAACCGCAGCGAAAGATCCCACATGCCGCAACGAAGATGCTGTGTACCACAACTAAGACCTGACACAGCCAAAATATAAAATAAATAAATAAATAAAATATTTAAAAAAATTATCTAGGACTCATTCTGAAGAGAAGCAGTTTTTTCATATCCAGATGACTTGTTGGAATGTTGTTTTTGTAGATCTGCCCAGCACTTGGTAATTTAGACCATCCAATTATTCCTTTGGTATGAAAAGATAATGAAGGCAACCCCTAGACTTGGTGGATTGTGTTTCGAGTGGGAGTAGAGTGATATTTTGACTTTGGAGAAAGCTGCCAGAATTCCTAGCTTTTTATACCCAAATGAAAGAAAAACTGCTTTAAGAGCCACTTTAGATAGATGTTGGACTCAACTAGTAAAACTGTAATAGGACTGAAAGAATGAAAAATCCAGAAAAGAGAGAAAGTAGAGGATCAGTGGACAGATGTGTTGAGAACTTTCCAGATCATCTAAGCAGGATCTACTTATATTTGAAATTTGAAATATTCTCCCCTTGTGAAATATCCTACACTTGTTTTTGAGCCTAAATCTAGTATCCTTTCCTGTCAGCTGGTAATTATCTAAGGAGGATTTGTGTATACTGAAAAGTTTATCAGTTAATAGTTCCTGATATATGTAATATTCTTCATCAGTAACTAACCTATATCCCCCTTCTCCTAAATGTCTCATCACCTTTGCTAATGTGTTACCACTTCCCTGAATAGTTTGACTTAAGTATATGAGTTTAATCATTAATTTACACATTTCATATTTACTTTAATTAATATTGTAATCACTTCATGATTTTACTCATTATAAAGCCATCTTGCCACATTAGAGTTACTTAATAATATGGGTAAGTATATTTTCTGAAAATTATGTGAGGAATTTGGGTGTAAATTTTCCATAGTTCCACCAAATGAGATCAAATATATTTTGATGAATTCCTTTCTTGACTACCCTTTTTAAAACATAAATAGGGGGCTTCCCTGGTGGTGCAGTGGTTGAGAGTCTGCCTGCTAATGCAGGGGACACAGGTTCGGGCCCTGGTCTCGGAGGATCCCACATGCCGCGGAGCAACTGGGCCCGTGAGCCACAACTACTGAGCCTGCGCATCTGGAGCCTGTGCTCCTCAACAAGAGAGGCGGCGATAGTGAGAGGCCCACACACTGCGATGAAGAGTGGCCCCCGCTTGCCACAACTAGAGAAAGCCCTCGCACAGAAACGAAGACCCAACACAGCAAAAATAAATAAATTAATTAATAAACTCCTACCCCCAACATCTTCTAAAAAAAAAAAAACAATAAGTAGAATTCACATTCCCATTCCCATAACATAGGGACTAAAAAGAAGCTCAGCAGAGTACTGGCTTCAATTAGGCAGTAGATTTGTAGGTAAAACTAAATGGTTGGAATATAGTGAAATCACTTATAAAGGAGACTTTAAGTGAATGTCAGCTTCACAGAACCTGAGGACAGTTCCTCCCTCACCTATTCCTTTGTTGTCTTATGCATTTGGTGCTATATTAGGGAAGGAGGTGGGGAGAGATGCACTTAGGAATGGAGAAATTTGCCTCTCTTCCTTGTTATCCATGTCTTCTCAACCAAGGATGAACTAGCATTATTGCAAGTATTTATTTGCTTACATCCCATTTTATTCTCAAAGGATTTGCTCTGGTAGGTGCCTATTTTGGAAAACTTTGGCAATGCTTGCCCATCATATAAAATCAGGTGTCACCTATTTTCTCAAAACAGACAAAAAATGGATAGAATCCAGTCATTGTTGTAAATAATTCTTTTTATCTTTTTTTTATTTTTTTAAATTTATTTATTTATTTTTGGCTGCATTGGGTCTTCCTGCACAGGCTTTCTCTAGTCACGGTGAGCGGGGGCTACTCTTCGTTGTGGTGTTCAGGCTTCTCGTTGTGTTGGCTTGTCTTTGCTGTGGAGCATGGGCTCTAGGCGTGTGGGCTTCAGTAGTTGTGGCTCATGGGCTCCGTAGTTGTGGCTCGTGGGCTCTAGAGTGCAGGCTCAGTGGTTGTGGTGCACAGGCTTAGTTGCTCCGCAGCATGTGGGATCTTCCCGGACCAGTGTTTGAACCCATGTCCCCTGCATTGGCAGGTGGATTCTTAACCACTGTGCCACCAGGGAAGTCCAATAATTCTTTTTAGATCAGTTGATTATTAACAGCTCAGTATAGCATTGCCATTTGTGTTTGTCTCTCCTGCTTTCTTAATATATTTGCTATAGTTAATAACATCCCACTTGTATTTATCAGAAAGTATCTAATCTATAGGACTTTTGTTTGTATCCCATATTTCCCTTAATTGATAAGGCTGACGGTGAGAGCTGAATGTCCAATGCATTTGGAGGATTTCCCTATGGATGCCCATGCCTGCCCACTAAAATTTGGGAGCTGTGAGTAAATTTATTTTATTTTTATTTTTATGAGAGGCATGTCTTTAAGCAAGAAACCTCCAGCTAGTTATGAATGTTCAAGAGACAGATAAAGAACATCAAGAATATTTAAACAGTGATTTACTGCAAGTGCTTTCTGTAAGTAATCATCTTTCACTTCACTTTTTAATATTTTTCCAGGAAGGGGTTATTCCCTATCTGTTGAACTAGAAAGAATGGATTTAACTATTTAGTGGAAATATTCTATTTTTGTTCAAGTAGTATTCATAAAAAACCAAATGGAGTATGGATGCTTATACCTCATAGATAATACCTTCTTTCCAATAAATGGAGATCACTGTGTTTATTTTATATCATTACTGATATTTGTTTGTTCTTAAGAATAATTTGACTTGTTTATCAAATGGAAATATTGGTAGGTGGCAAAGTAAAATAATTAGGTTCTCTTAATAATGAAGGCTACACCCAAAGATGATGCTAGAAAAGAACTTACTCTAATTATAGTCTTAAAACAGTTCTTGATATGTTTGGATATCTCATGAAGTTCATGCATATATTAATGCTTTTGAAGCTATCTTAGATAAATCACCTTTATGATAACTTTTAGGGTTTCTGCTACTTGAAAATATGCAGGCACACATGTTAGAGGAGCCCAGAGAACAGTGGTCAGCAGAGTTAGGTTATCTTGTCTTCCTCTACTTTTCTGCTTTTGATTAGTGTGCATGCATAAAGTGAGGAGGAATAATGTATTCCTGGTTTCCTGCAGGGGAGTTACATATAAGGACTGAGTCAACCTCTTGACTAACCTAACCAGCTTTCTATTCTCACTAGACAGGCAATCTGAGCAACTATTCTGGTGAAGGTATGATTCACAGAAGAAAAATAGTGGTAGTGTAGGAAGACAGCAAGCAAAGAAAATAGCAAAGGGCCTTTGGGTTCCTAGCAGCACTAGTCATGGAAAGACAACTTTCTCTATTTATAAATCTCATTCTATACTGAAACCCAAGGGTAAACGACTTCAAAAACTGTCAGCTAAACAGGCCTTTGATGATAACTCCCTCCTCTCCATTTTTTCCCCAATTTAATGTATGTTCTATACCATGAACTATTATTTTTTTTCTCATTACCAGTTCCATTTTTAACAATAATATTATGTATTATGTGTTACTTGTATGCCAGGCAGTGTACTAAATATTTGTATATGCATCAGCTCATCTAATCCACAAAATAATCTTATAGTTAGGGATATCATACATCATAGTTTGCCTGAAACAGTACTGATTCACACCTAAATCCTGGTATAACTAATAGTACCTCCTTTTGGCTTCAAAAATATCTTGTTTTAGACAATTAATTTTATGTTTAGTATATTACTTAGTTCACTCACTTTTAATCAGTGAGTATAGCTTAAAAAAGAGGAGTTTATATTTTTATACAAGATATATGAAGGTAAGTGACTGTTGGTTAATTACTGGTTAGTTCAGCATCTTAACAAGGATGCTGTCTTAAGACGTCCTTAGAAATTCTTCCTGATGACAGAATGGTTGTTGCAACTCCAGCCATTGCCTCTGCTTTCAAGATGAAGAGGAATAGTGGGAAAAGAAGAAAAGAGTAGTGCCTGTGTCAAAAAAGTAAAATCTTTCCCTAAAGTCCTAACAGGTATCTTCTCACATCTTATTAATTAAAGCTGTGTCACATGACCAATGCTAACTGCAAAGGAGGCTGGGGAAAAATATTTTTAACTAGGCATATTGTCATCCTGAAGAAAATGGACAGTGAGGAGAAAACAAATAATGTCTCACATAAGAAAACTGAAGTTTAAAGAAAAACAAGTAAGCTGTTTTCCACCTCAGAGCCTTTGCACATGCTCTTTTCTCTGCCTGGGTTACTCTCCCCTTGGTTCTTAGCATAGCTGGTTTTATTTTTTAAATATAGGATTTTTATTTATTTATTTTTTGGTCATGCCTCACAGCTTGTGGGACCTTAGTTCCCCAACCAGGTATCGAACCCTGGCCCTCGGCACTGAAAGTGCCGAGTCCTAGCCACTGGACCGCCAGGGAGTTCCCCGTGGCTGGTTTTATTTATCCCCTACATCTCAGCATAAATATCGGTTCCTAGGGCCTTCCTTGAAGCCCTTATCAAAACTTGTAGATGCTCCCACCAGTCTTCTTGATCACAATACACATTTATTTTATACTATTTATCACAGAAATAATTATTAGTTTTGTTAACATTGTTATTGTCTGGAGACTGCAAACTCCATGACAGCAGAATCTATTTTGTTCTACATTTCCTAGCACAGAGCCTAATACAATGTAGGCACTCAATAAATATTTATTGAATGGATAAAGGTGATAATAATCAGGTTTTAAATGCCCCTTCAGTGTTTAAGCCTCAGAAATGATGGCCTCAGAAAAGAGGGTTTAAGGACTGTGGGGAATGAAACCTCAACATCAAAGACTTAATATTGAAGAATAGACTCAGAAGGCACATGCTCAGTGGAAGGGAACACCATGGCGAATTACTGTTGCCTGCCAGTAGAATTGGAAGATGCAGCAGTGGTCCATTTATGGTATAGTCATTTCTCAAACGTGGTCTAACTAGCATATTTCAGAGATAAAGAAACTGAGGCAAAAGTGAGATAAAACTGTTTTGACCCAACTTTTAAAGCAAACACCTTGCCAAAGTATCAGAGAGAATAAGGAAAACATAAGCAAGATGATTTTGCAATAATTTAGTAAAGCACTATGTAATAAATGTTTATGAGGTACGGAAGCAACTTCATCCATATGTTGATAAGAACCAAACCTGGAAAAGCAGATGTTTTCCTTACCACTCGCCATTAGATTCTGATTGTCAGTGCTACATTATACTTTCTGCTTGTTAGGGATAACACCCTCTGTATAAGGCCAGATAACTCAAACACTGTATATATACATAAGGCAGCTGACATCTTTTAACTGCTTTCTGAGGAATTTACAAAATAAGGCTTTGATTCTAGAAGAAGAGATTCAGATTATATTCTGACAGTAAGATCTAGGCAAGTGCTAGACGTAGTCAGGATATAATAAATGATCATTTCCTGACTGATTATCAAGCAGTGTCTTATAAACAAGGAGAAAGGGATAAACAGAAATTCAAAAGAATTTCTGAACAATAAATAATTTTAGAAATTATTTAGTGTACCTGCCTCATACAAATGGAAAAACAAAGGCCCATAAAACCGAAGTGGCAGTGTCAATAAGCAGATGCTCTTCTGATACTGTCTATGCCATCTTTAAAAAAATTTTTTTCTTAAGTAATCTACTGATTTATTTGAAATCTGAGCTTAACGTTTTTGACTACATAGCTGAAGACTCTTTCTAACCTTCTTTTCTTTATGCTAAATAGTGTCAAATCAAAAAAGTTTTCATAGGACCTACTTTCCAGATATTGAAACGAAGAAATAATAAGATATATCACCTATTGTGGAGCTTTAGGTGAGCCTTTAGGTGTATCTGTCTTCTATATTTAAAACAGCAAATTTCATCATATGAATTTACTCTTCATTTTGGAAGATTTCTATTGAGAGATGTAAACAATGAGTAATCTCTACCTTCACAACAATAGCATATTTATAGTAGATTTCATACACAGTGGAGTTTCTAAAAATTGCAAGAAATGAGACACTGAATTATATGAAATGAGAAGTCGATGGTAACACACTTTTCTTTTCCCTCTACAAGTAAATTAGCAGCCCATTGGCAACACATGACAAGGTATAAAAAGATAGAGTCCAGCCACTGTTGCTAATGACAGTGTGATAAAGTAGCAAGAACTCTAATTTGTTATGAAATGATACAAGGTCTAGAATTGGTTTCATCAATAGTTACATGACCACCAGTTATCTTTGCTTGGCTTTTGAGCATATATTAGAGAGTCTTTGCCTAGAAAATTCTTACTAACAGCAGTGGAGTAGAATGAATGCCATTCTATGTTCTTATCTTGGTTTTCCCACTAAGTAACTATGCACCCTTAAACAAGTCATTTAATGTACCTGTGCCCCAGCTTGCCATTTGTAAAATGAAATAAACTATGTGACTCTAAAAGTTCTTCCCCATTAACATTCAGTAATTCCAGGTCACCATAAACCCAGTATGTCCTCTTTGGAAAGACCCTTCCACTTGACAAACAAGAGTTTATCATGACCAGAAAAACATTTTACTGAATATAGGTACCTACAAATTTTAAGTGATATGGTTCTTTTCAAATGTGTGCTCTGGCCTCTCCAAAGGGATTTTTTTTTTTAATAAATAAAGTTTTAGACCCTCCTAACAAATGCAATCATGCCACTCTTTACAATTCTGAAATGCTTAATTTTTTTTTAAGTCAATGAGATGTGTTAAGTCAATGGGAGAAATCCTTTCACAAAGTATATGTATAATAAATCCTCACGTTGTACACTTTAAATATCTTACAGTTTTATTAATTATACCTCAATAAAGCTGAAAATAAATTAATAAATTAAAGACTACTGCAGTTAAAAAAATTTCAGTGAGGAACACCACAATTAATAAAATAAAAAAGGCAATGACGATAAACTCTAAAATTATCTACTGTCACTCTTACATGTTTCTGAAAGAAGCCATAACCACTAAATTAATTCCTAGTATATTCTCTCAAACTTCTGAAAAAATTTGTTTAAAAAGCTATCTGGGGCCTCCCTGGTGGCGCAGTGGTTGAGAGTCCGCCTGCCGATGCAGGGGATACGGGTTCGTGCCCCGGTCTGGGAGGATCCCATATGCCGCGGAGCGGCTGGGCCCGTGAGCCATGGCCTCTGGGCCTGCGCGTCCGGAGCCTGTGCTCCGCAACGGGAGAGGCCACAACAGTGAGAGGCCCGCATACCGCAAAAAGAAAAAAAAAAATAAATAAATAAATAAATAAAAAATAAAAAGCTATCTGGGGCTTCCCTGGTGGTGCAGTGCTTGAGAGTCCGCCTGCTGATGCAGGGGACACGGGTTCGTGCCCCGGTCCGGGAAGATCCCACATTCCGCAGAGCGGCTGGGCCCATGAGCCACGGCCGCTGAGCCTGCGCGTCTGGAGCCTGTGCTCCGCAACGGGAGAGGTCACAACAGTGAGAGGCCCGCGTACCGCAAAAAAAAAAAAAAAAAAAAAAAAAAAAAAATCGATCTGATTGTAAGTTGGTTCAGGAATGATGCTGGAGCAGACAGGATACCCACATAAAATCTGGGGAATACTAGCTACATTTTTCTGCATCAATCACCCAGAAACAAGTGGTCACTATAAAGAGAATGTGGTTCAGAGAATGAGGGGCATGGGCTCACATCTGGTTTTAGGCAGCCTCATGTTTGTGTGAAAAGGCCACCATTATTTTACATCTCATAGTATTGTAGTTTGGACAAATACAGATTTGGACAAAGTACCCAAGCCAGGTTACCATGGGGTGAGGGTTGTGTTGAGCAGGGACTCATTATGACTTCTGAGCCACAGGAATGTTTACCTTTGAGGGCCATTCCTCCAAACATATATATTAAAAATGTATTTTAATTTTTATTTTCTCTTTTAAATTTTTATATTTTATGATGATGTTAATAAAAAGTTGGATTATATTCATTTTTTCTTCTGATTTTAAAAGAAAGTGAAACATGTCTGTGCCTCCTAAAAGCATTGTAGGCCCTAGGTACAGAGCCTACTGTCCCTAATGGAGAAGTTGGCCAAAGGGTAAAGCTTTCACCATAAGGCTAACTTTTGCTATCATATCTCACACTCAGAAGCCCTGGAAACTGTTTTTGCTAATGCGATAGCCCTTCAGTGTTTATCTCTCTACAACTAAACAGAGGAGAATAGGTACCACCATTACAACCTAAATGACGTGGGTGTTCTGTGACTAGAAATCAGAAAAGCTATGGAATTCCTTCTCTTTCTCCTTCTCTGTCTCTCTCACTCTGTACATCTCCTCTTCTAACCTTCCTGAATTAAAGATAAGGATTATGACCTAACCTCTCCTATAGGAGGATGACTAGGTTAAAGTGTTACATGACAAATAAGAATGACTGAGAAGTGGAAAGAGCTGTATGGTACTCCTCCTCCTCCTCTTCCTCATCATCATCATGGTAAATATCTATGAGAAGGATAATTAATTAAAAAGAAAGTAAAATCACACTCTTTAAAAATGGAGGTATCACCTCATACCAGTCAGCATGGCCATCATCAAAAAATCTAGAAGCGGGCCCCCCTGGTGGCGCAGTGGTTGGGAATCCGCCTGCCGATGCAGGGGATACGGGTTCGTGCCCCGGTCCGGGAGGATCCCCGATGCCGTGGAGCGGCTGGGCCCGTGAGCCATGGCCGCTGAGCCTGAGCATCCGGAGCCTGTGCTCCGCAATGGGAGAGGCCACAACAGTGAGAGGCCCGCGTACCGCAAAAAAAAAAAAAAAAAAAAAAAAAAAAATCTAGAAGCAATAAATGCTGGAGAGGGTGTGGAGAAAAGGGAACACTCTTGTACTGTTGGTGGGAATGTAAATTGATACAGCCACTAGGGGGAACAGTATGGAGGTTCCTTAAAAAGGTAAAAATAGAACTACCATATGACCCAGCAATCCCACTACTGGGCATATACCCTGAGAAAACCATAATTCAAAAAGAGTCATGTACCACAGTGTTCTTTGCAACACTATTTGCAGTAGCCAGGACATGGAAGCAACCTAAGTGTCCATCAACAGATGAATGGATAAAGAAGATGTGGCACATATATACAAAGGAATATTACTCTGCCATAAAAAGAAACAAAATTGAGTTATTTGTAGTGAGGTGGATGGACCTAGAGTCTGTCATACAGAGTGAAGTAAGTCAGAAAGAGAAACCAACAAATACCGTATGCTAACACATATATATGGAATCAAAAAAAATGGTTCTGAAGAACTTAGGGGCAGGACAGGAATAAAGACACAGATGTAGAGAATGGACTTGAGGACATGGGGTGGGGGAAGGGTAAGCTGGGATGAAGTGAGAGAGTGGCATGGACGTATACACACTACCAAATGTAAAATAGATAGCTAGTGGGAAGCAGCCACATAGCACGGGGAGATCAGCTCAGTGCTTTGTGACCACCTAGAAGGGTGGGATACGGAGGGTGGGAGGGAGACGCAAGAGGGAGGGGATATGGGGATATATGTATATGTATAGCTGATTTACTTTGTTATAAAGCAGAAACTAACACACCATTGTAAAGCAATTATATTCCAATAAAGATGTCAAAAAAAAAAAGGATGCTTAGTAAAATATCCAGTTTTATCACATTTATCATGACCTTCCCCTGGCCTGATATAATCTGGACCCAGGCTACTGCCTCTAACCTCATTTCAACTCTTCATTCTGGCCACATTGGTCTTCTTGTTCTTTGTTAAATATGTCAAGCTTTTACCTGCCCTGGAGGAAGAAACTTGCTAGCTCATCTATCCAGAGTACCCTTCCCCAAGGCATGGCTCCCTCTCACATTTCTGTCATGTATTTGTATAAATGTCATTTCCTCAGTGAACCTCTTTGAGTCCCTTACTTAGAATAGGCCCCATCCCCTCCATTCTCTATCCTCATATCTGTTGTATATGGCTTTATTGCATTTAACACTACTTGAATTATGTATTCATTAGCTTCTCTGCTTTTGTCCCCACTACTGCAATGCATGTTCCCCAAGATCAGGTGTTTGTTATGTTCACTGCTGTATCCTCAGCAAGGTACTTAGTCCTTTGTAGATGCTTAAATACCATTTGTTATGAGTGAACTGATAACTGAATGAATTAGGAAAATGTGTCTCAGTTTTCCTAAACTAAGGGATATGGGCTCTCCTTTCCTAGGCTGACCTCTGGAACCATGTGTTAGAAAATATGAAACTGATAGAACACACCAACTAACTAGGAGAAGCACAGCAGCAAAACACATGGACCGTCTTCCATTCTTTCCTTTTAGATGCTTACACGAGAGCGGAAGTTGTTTATGAGTGGACCAGAGAGCCGGCACGCTCAGTGGTTGTAGCAGAAGATGGGTCACGCCTAAACCAGTACGATCTTCTTGGACAAACAGTAGACTCTGGAATTGTTCAGTCTAGCACAGGTGAGTGCCATTTAGTTACTTTAGATAGGGGAGAAGGACCAGAAAAAGTTTTTGTAAGAATGTGCAAATTCAGTTAAGTCCTTCAATGACACAAGTAGAGAGAGTGAAAAATTGCACTAAACTGGGGAACAGTTGGACTGGGAGCTAGTGTAAATTCTATAGACCTGTGACCTTGAATTTGACATTTAATGCCTTTTGGTCTCTGGGGGGTTTTGTTGTTGTTGTTTGTTTGTTTACAAAATGAAGAAGTAGTTCCATGTGATCAGGGTAGCATTGTATTTAGGCATGTGAACTTTTGGAGAAGAATATATGGGTTAAATCCTTATTCCTCCAGCTTGCCAGTTAATTGTGGTCAGGTCACAGGGTTGTTGGAAGGAATGAATTAAATCCATGAAGAGTAATCATCACACTTCCTGGCACATAAAAAACTCTTAATAAATGTTAGCTATTAATGTCATCTAGGCCCCATTTATTGTCATTATTCAATAAATCTTGGTAAATTTCTAGCGGCAATCATTACACATAGGATACCAAAAAGCCTTTTTTTCCCCACAAATCCATTTGTGACTCTAGCCAGGGATCTTCTACAGCTAAAATCTACACTGATCACTCCATTCTGGAATTAAAAGTAGATGGACCACCATCCTTCTTGGTACTGTAACTGTTTTACCAATGAAATACTCAAAATTAGATCAGATACTATGAAGCAGCTGTATCTAAAATTTTAAACTTTTGAAGTTGCTTCAAGAAATAAGATGAGTATAGTTATGCAGGTATCCCTTTTGTGACTAAGGGATATGTGATCATAGGGTCAGATAATTATAAATAAAATTTGGATTCTAACAATTAGGAAAATATGCTCCCTTAATACCAATATTTTTAATTATGTTCAATTACTGAAAGCTTAGCAAGGATCAACAACAATTTTATGACTGTATCTAAAATTTGAAATTAGTTCATTCACTTTGATTTGTAATTCCTAAAAAAAAAGACAATTAAGTGATATGTAAAGGCAGAATTGCTCTTTTTCTCAGGAAAATTTCTTCCTTACATTTCAGACTTTATATTAGGACCATGATCATTATAATCTGACCATTCTAAATTCAAGTAATAGGTCAATATATCTTACTCTGACTATTGCATAATTGCTGCTTAACAGGATCTGTCTTTTGCTAACTTTATAACAACCGTGGCTACTATAGAAGTTGAAATATTTATGTTTCTTGCTTTGAAAAATGGAGAAGATTTTCCCTCAACTTTGCCTACCTTAGAAATGCACATGGCATAGTGGGAATGTCTTAGGCTTTGCAGTGAGAAAGATGTGGGCTCAAGTCCTAGTCCTGCCTCTTAGAAGCCTGGTGACTTTGGGAGGGTCATTTATCCAATTAGAAACTCTGTTCTCTTCTAATAATGGCGAGCCTGTAATTTTGCATTAAAGATGAGATAGTATAAAACACTAAACAGACTGTTATACAGTAGATGCTCAAAATGGTGTGCAATAGCTGTTGTTATTGTCCTGAAAATATCCCAGAACGTGGAAAATACAGAACATTTTTCTTCCTCACCAAGTTATGTTGGAAAAGACACTAAAATGAGCAGTGCTTACTTTTTAAAACTTGAATGTTATTATAAACTGGATATTGTGGCAGGTGCTACAGTCAATGATAGACAAGACACATATCTTGCTGTCATGAAATCTGAAGTCTAAAGGAAGACAAACACAAACTGTAGTTATCAAAATGGGTGGAAAGTGTTGTGATTAACATTTTTGTGAGGGCAAGTACGCACCTGTCTTCTGTATCCCTATGATTTACTACAGTAGATGAAACAGGAGGCACTGAATAAATATTTTGAATTAATTAATAAAAAATAAATGAATCCAGCCTGGGTAATCAAGGAAGGATTGCTGCAGGGGTTGACTTTCATTTTGTCCATCTGTATTTGATGGGATCCAAGTAATCACTATTCTAGGCCCAGGACATTCAGAATAATAGACAAAGAACTTTCCCTCAAGAAATTCTCTCCCTACTATCATTAGAATGGAGGTTAGAGGATGTCAGGGAAATAGTATTTCAAGTGCAATAGCATGCATGCAATAGGACAAATATATACTACGGTTGCTGGGAGGAAGGAGTGCTTCCATTCTAATGTTAGGGACCTTGGTGTGTCACTGTATCCCTCTTTATATTCTAGTTCCCATGTCTGCAAAATGAGTGGCTTAGTCTGATGAACTTGGAGACCTTTTTCACTTTTGGTTTCCTAAATCAGCCTACCTACATTCTTGTTACTCAGAAAAGATATACAGTCCTAAAAGGGCAATAGGTGAGAAAGAGTGGTCCAACCCACCACCACCAAGCTGGCTAGACCTCATAAGTTAGGTTCATTAAAAGTCATCATTTCGTGTTAGAGCTGCAAGTTTATCTGTACAAAATAAGAGCTTTTCCTTGTCATTCCAATAATGGATATGGGGGGAGGGGGGAGGAGAATAGAGAGCAAATTCTCAAATGTGGGAGCTCAGTTTGATGTATGTTTTCCCCTCCACACTAAAACCCTGAACTACCCTTCCTCTGGGTTTCCTTTAGCTCATCAAAAATCCACCTTGTTGGGCTTCCCTGGTGGCGCAGTGGTTGAGAGTCCACTTGCCAATGCAGGGGACACAGGTTCGTGCCCCGGTCCGGGAGGATCCCACATGCTGCGGAGCGGCTGGGCCCGTGAGCCATGGCCACTGAGCCTGCGCATCCGGAGCCTGTGCTCCGCAATGGGAGAGGCCACAACAGTGAGAGGCCCCGCGTACCGCAAAAAAAAAAAAAAAAAAAAAAAATCCACGTTGTTACATTTCTATGAGAAGAAACAAAGATCTTTTGTAAGGTCTTCAATCCCATATTTCACAACTCCTACAGAGCCTTGAAAACATTAAGATAAATGACATTGAGTGCTATTAACTCCCTGTTTCTGCCAGAAGACTAGGAATGGTGGCAGAAAAGTATACACACATTGAGAATGAATAGATAAAAAGCATCTTCTCTTACCTTAAAATTCTCTGTGGGGAGAGAAGCAATTCAGGTCACCTTCTAGAAGGTTAGAAGGTGTTTCCCCACTTGCATGCAACCAGCACATGTGTGAATACTCACTCACACACACTACCAGTGACCTCTTTCAGGTCAAATACCTCTAGATCACTTCAGTGCCATAGTAGGGAAGATATGAGGCTCAATCCAATACTTGGATTTTTCTCAGTGCAAACATATTAGAGGGACAGTCCCTTCATTGGAATCTGCCATCAGTTTGGGGGAAAAAATGAGTTGGAGACTTAGTTTGAAGTGCACTTATTCACCTGGCAGAGCAAACTTGTTACAAGGACACAGAAGGATGAGTCTAGTCAGTTTTCACATCCGATGCAATTCTCTGTTATCCATTCATTTATTCACTTATTCCTTCAACCATTTGCTCATTTACTCTGTTTGACACTGATCGGGCCTGGAAAAGAGAGGTGAAGGACCCATAGTTCCTGCACTCAAGAAGCTCATGGTTGAGTGATGTAAGTAGCTAATATGCATTGTGTTGTTCTAATCCTTACAACAGTCCGAGATTGTAGGTATTATCATTATCTCCATTTTACAGATGGGACATAATTGAGGCCTAGAGAGGTTTAATAATTATTCCAAGGTCACACAGCTAGGCAGTGGCAGATCTGGGATTTGAACTTGGGAAGTCTAGCTATAGAGTGTGTGCTCTCAACCATATGACACACTAGTAATAGGCAAGATAGACATGTGAAAATGCAACAATGTGGTATAGCATGAAGCTTAAGGGGTGGATTCTGGAGTTATACTGTGAGGTTTTGAATGCTGGTTTTACCACTTATTAACTGTGTGACCTTTCCCTGTTCATCTTTTCTCTTGTACTACTTGGAGATGATCAGAGGATCTACTTCATGAGTTACTGTGAAATTGAAATGAGAAAAATGCATGTAAACTGCTTACCAGAGTTATCTGACATGTAAAAATTATATAATAAATATTAGATATTACTATTAATAATAATGATGAAGTTAGTACAAGAAAGCTACATGATGACACCTAAGAAGATGTCATTTCTTCTTGAAGTATAAGGGAAGGCAGTTTGAAACTAGACCCCAGCCATGGCCCCCTGACTCATTCTAATATACCACATTATGCTTCCTAAGGAATTCTTTAAGGAAAGCCCACACAAAAATTATAATTGTAATTAAGGGATATGACAATATGACTTATACAGAGATGCAAAGTTGTTAAATTTGGCATTACATATAAGAATAATATCATGTCTATAAAATAAGAAGAATGTAATATAAAATGCTTTTTTAAAACACAACAATGATGACTGGAAAGTCGTCATATTTGCCTAAGTCAATAGACAGGTGTGATCAAAGGAAACGTAGGTGAGTTTTGTCTAATAAGAATGTCTCTTCTTTGTGAATGACTATTGTTTATTCTTAGAACGGATGACCAGGGAAAATTGTAGGATCCTCTTTCCTAGAAACAGTCTTCTCTGGATGAGTTAAGGATGACTCTGCAGGGTTGAAATGAATGAGGGAAGCAACTGTTTTCACTGACCAGGGAGCAATAGTGGTGATAGACTTTCACCAAAGGAGCCTCAGGACTTCTATTTTTGCAGCCTAATACATGATCTCCAGAGAAATAATATAACTGTAAGACATGAAAACAGGTTTGTAGGAGGGAAGGTGGAGAGGGACACTTACATAGTCATCTGGTCAACCTAATCATATTTCAGATGAGGAGATAGGTCCAGAGGGGTTAAGTGGCCTAGAACTATAACCATTGTTTCCTTATTTCTATTTCTGTATTCTCTGAAGCAGATATTAAAATACCAGCCCCTCCCTCAATGACATTTTTTATTCCTCACTCCTTTGAAAAAGGTAGCATCTTAGAAAACACAAAATTTAGAATACTTGAAAGGAAAGTGATAGCTTTACATGGAATCAGTATCCACTACAATTTTGTTAAATAAATGAATGGAGCTAGAGAATCCTTTTCTATCCTTTCTACCTTTACACTGTAAATCTGCATGTGACTCAGACTTTTGTAGAAGAACTTTCACATGTTATTTCACATTACCCTCACAGCATCCCAGGAAACAGTTAAGTAGCACACTATCATTTTTACTGAATGAGAAAACTGAAGTCAAATAAAGTTAAGCAAGGAATTTACTCTAAGTAACCAACATTTAAGAAAGTAAAGGATGGAAGCCAGATCTAAAGAAACCCTCAATGCTGCTTTACAAAATTATATTCCTGCTTCTTTTCTTCTCTCTCTTTAATTTTGTATTGGGATGTATAAGAAATATTGTCACATCTAATTTACAAGCTTCCCTCAGGGTTACATGATGTGCAAGGATATTTGAATTACAATTCTTCTAGACTGTTAAATCAGAGGGAAATAATTTGACATGCTTAGTACATAAGCACTTGATGTCTAGAGATACTCTTTCAATCCAATTTACATGACTTTTTTGTTGTGTTTTTCTTTCATTTTTAAATGATTACAATGTGATTTTGATTTTGCCACCTTTTTCTCTCCTTATTTAAATGTTATTGATGGAAATAATCAATAAATAATATATAATAAGAACAGATAAAAGTTTTATTTGAGCCAAACTGTGGACTATAGCCTGGAAGACACAGATTCAAGAAGTGCTCAAATTGTGCTCTACCAGACTACAAAAATGGGGGAGGCTTATAAAGGCAAAAACTGCAAAATTACATAAGTTGTTTGTCAGAAATTATAGATGGAGCTGGCAAAAAGTAAGGATGTTTATTAAGCAAAGGGTTGGTTGGGGTCCGAACTGGATGCACAGTTACATGGGGAGAACTTGAGACCATAAGGTTGCAGCTGGCAGCTGCTAGCAGATATTATTTTGAGAATGGCTAGTGGTGTCCTTGAGTCTGGCAGAGTTCAGAAAATTGAAATTCTCAGATACAGGAATATATCTGAAACCATATCCACAGTGACCACCCAGATCCATTTTGGATGCCTGAACCTCAGTTATTCCATTTAGATTTTTAAATGAATTATTTTCTTTAATGGTTAAAGTAGATGTACAATACATGCTTGATAGGCCGCAAGACAGGCTGTTCTGGTTAGCAATAAGTATCAACCAAATCATGTATAAGCCAGAATGACTTCCCCATACCTCAACATGTGAAAATTTCTTCCATCAACATTTTATACCAAAACTTCTTAGATTTTGTTTAATTGAGGAAGGTGATGTCAAAAGATTTGAAGTTTTCCTCTACTTTTTCTAATTTGTTAGTGAGGAAGTGGTTTATAAAACAAATATAATGTCACATGATAGCTCCTCCAAAAAAATAATCTTTGCAGGGCTTCCCTGGTGGCGCAGTGGTTGAGAGTCCGCCTGCCGATGCAGGGGACACGGGTTCGTGCCCCGGTCTGGGAAGATCCCACATGCTGCGGAGCGGCTGGGCCCGTGAGCCATGGCTGCTGAGCCTCTGCATCTGGAGCCTGTGCTCTGCTACAGGTGAGGCCACAACAGTGAGAGGCCCGCGTATTGCAAAAAAAATAATAATAATAATCTTTGCAGAATCTTCCCAAAATGTCACATTGTGAACAAGAAAAGATGATAATGGAATATATATATAGACATTCACCTTTCTGGCATTATATGACAGATGGAATTTTTTCTTTGAGCTGATGACATTTTGCAGGCTACAATTGAATGAATGGTTAGGAATAATAACGCGTACTCCTGGGAGGTGAGATGTAACCTGACTATGTCTACCCAAGGCTACATTTTAGCAGAGTCCCAGGAAAAAAATGTGTTTTTTTTGCATTTTTCTCATATTTGAATCACTTGTTTATTTCAGATGACCTTGGAGACATTATCCAAGTTATCTACAGAAAATAGAACAAAATTAGATAACATTTTATTTACCTTTCAAAAAAGAGATGCTAGTGGATGTTAATTGCAATGAGTATTCTTAAGCCTCATTCATCCCTTTTCACCATAGGTAGGTGCTGAATATTGAGGATATGTAAAGCCATGCTATACTCAAAGAACTCTCTCTTCTTAATTAGCTTTCAGTTTGGTGGATGGGTATAAGTACATAAATAACTAAAATTAAAAGTATACAATATATTGATTAGTGTAAACAGAAGCTGTAAATAAATTTGAAGTTACTTAATATTGATCAGTAAATGGCAGGTGTTATCATTAATAACAATCATGAAAACATAACTGAATGTATTGATGATTTCCTACTATAGAGAGTACAGGGAGCATTTCTTCTACCAATAATTCTACCAATTCTGACTGGAGAAATGAGAGAAGAAATGGAGAAAGGAACTAAAATTTATTTTTAAACTCTTATATAGAATGATCTTCACTAGAGCCCTTATTCTGTATTCTCCCCACAATATACTTATCACTATTTTATAATGAGGAAACTGAGGATCAGAGAGTTTAAGGCTACACAGCAAGAAAATAGCATATCTGGGTTTTGAACCCAAATTCATTTGCTTCTAAAGCTAATAAAGTGTCCCCATACAGTACATTTCTTCCTCTTCTACTATGGACTGAGCTCAACCCATATATGAATAAAATATTCGGCTATAGAAGAGGTCAAGTAGGGAATTTTGTTGATCAGATTACTGAGATATGAAAATGTGTGGTGAGACATGAGATGTGATACTGAAATGCGTATCAGAGCTAGGATGTGGAGAGTGTTGAGTACTGGTTAGGGAGTTTGCTTGTTAGTATGTAACACTGGAGACATTGTTGATTATCACATTGTGGGAAGGGAGAGTGGCTACTAGTGGCGTCTAGTGGGCAAGAGGCAAGGTATGTGGCTAAATATCCTAAATTACACAAGACAGCTCCCACAATAAACAATTATCTGTTCTGAAATGTCAGTAGTACTGAGGTTGACAAACCCTGATGTGGATAATGGGAATCCATTAAGGTGTTTTAAGGTATGTACGTATGCTTTGAAACAATCACTCTGACCTCAAATTTAGGGAAAATTGTAGTTTAGGACATGACTGGAGACAAACAAGACAGTTCATAGATTATGGCAGATTTACATTGTAAATCTGCAAAGGAGATAATAGCAGTGACCATGAGATAAGAGATAGACTGAAAGATACTGTACAGGTGAAATTAAAATTGTGATGATCAACTGATTCCTTTCTCTCTCTTTTGGAAGTCCTACTTAACAACCAAGGATTAATTCCAAGTTTTTATCAATAGCCTGAGTGAACAGACAGATGAGAGCGCCATGAATTTAGAAATGGACGCTAAGTGGAAAAGAAGCCCTGCTATTTGCTAGTCATTATTTTTTATGGAAAAGTTTAAGTAATATCACTTTTGAACATATTTAGTTGGTGATAGCAATGAAAAATCAGTATCTATGAGATGTCTAGTAGATATTTGGAAATACAGTGGTTTTTGAGAGCAATGTCACTTAGAGATGTAGATTCCTGTAGCGATCTGGATAAAAATGACATTAAGAGCAGGGGTGAGAAGGAAAATTCCTTATTAGAGTCAAGAAAAAAAAATTGAGATGACAGCTAAAGACAGAACTATACCAGGAACCTCTAAATTTGCTTTGCAGAAAGATGAAGATTAGTGCCCGAGAGACAGGAAGAACTCATAACTCTCTGACTGAAATATCCAGTGAGTTAGCAAAAGAAACTGAAAATGAGAGCTAAAAGGAGAATGTGAGTCTAGAGAGTGCTATCAAGATGGTAGGGGCAGTCAGCATTGCTTAATTTTTAATGCTACAAAGAAGATGGTCAGTGGGCTTGAAGACTGAGATCTCCTTTAAGACTGAGATGTTCAGTTATGGATATTAAGAGATCATGAGCAGTTTTAACCACATTATAGGGGCTGAAGCTGGATGGCAATGACCTGAGACATAAATCACAGGCTGAAGAGGGAAAAGTTTGGAGTTGAAGGGAAGGAGGAAGATAGAGAAATGTGAATACTGAAGAAAGCAATATTTTCTTAGTAAGAATACGCCTATTTTTCTCCTACCCACACACAGATAACTAAGTATATATTCAGAGTGAGTAAAGCTAAAAACTTCTAAGACTTGCAATTAAGAAATAACATCAACTAAAACCAGAAAACACCTCCTACAATTTGGGTTGTGTGTTTATTTCTTTGGGCCTCTAATCAAATCAGACTTTGACATATATAAAGACCATGGAGAGTGCCTAGCTACTCCATTATTTCCCAGACTGGTCTAGGAATTGAGACAAGTTCAAAAGCTAGTGACAAATAGGATTTTTCTGCCCTCACCTTAAAGAATGGTTTGTGTGAATAGGTGGGACCTGAAGAGTTGCATGTTTCGAAACCTTCCCAGGTGACTGTGATGAAGGTGTTCCTCAAAACAAATTTTGAGAGTTCTATCATACTCTTCTCATTTTGATAATCAGGGTAAGTGAAATCCAAGGTCAGAGAGCTACTGAAAGAAAGTGCAAGAGCTGGAATTCAGCTCCCCTGACTTGGGCACCAAAGCTCCTCCATTAGACAGCCTGACTCTTTTCTGCAGAGGAAAAACTGGGGATCTGGTGTCTTCTAATCCACCGGTGTACATCATCAGGATCTAGCACATTGCCTTCAGGGTTATTAAAGCCAATCTGTAAATATATGCTCAGATTTGTCTCTTAAATGTATCAGGTACCGGGATTAGGACATAAGAAAATCGATGAGATCTCTGGCACATCAATCTCAACCTCAGTGCCATTTTGGTGTTTGTTTGTTTGTTTGTTATTTTTATTGGAGTATAGTTGATTTAAAATGTTGTGTTAGTTTCAGGTGTACAGCAAAGTGAATCAGTTATACATATACATATATTTTTTAGATTCTTTTCCCATACAGGCCATTACAGTGTATTGAGTAGAGTTCCCTGTGCTGTACAGCAGGTTCTTATTAGCTATCTATTTTATATACAGTAATGTGTTATGGTGTGTTTTTTAAATGTCTCTTTTCTTTCCTGGATAAAAGCTTTTTTCTCCAGGAACCAGATGTCACGTGGATAAAGGCTATGTCTAACCTCCAGGTTCTTGCTGCTGATGGAAAAACTCAGAGATAATTTATTTTCAAGGTCAAATTGCTCACCTTACTGTCTGTTTTACCCTCCAGGAGAATATGTTGTTATGACCACTCATTTCCACCTGAAGAGAAAGATTGGCTATTTTGTTATTCAAACATACCTGCCATGCATAATGACGGTTATTCTCTCCCAAGTCTCGTTCTGGCTCAACAGAGAGTCTGTACCAGCAAGGACTGTCTTTGGTAAGTGCCAATCAAGACACGCATGCAAGGGTCTGGAGGGCAAGTTGTATCATATCTATGACATTGCAGATAGAATGAAAAAAAGAATAATACATTAAAATCTGAAGTTAGTACAATAGGAATGTTCAAGGAATTACCATTCTCATTATGACATGATTGTAAAAAAATTCTTTTTTTAAAATAGCAAGCTGTTTTAGTGCATGTTAATCGATGGGATTAATGAACACTTGATTTGCTATTTTAGGAGAAAAATGGAATGAAGCAGGTATGAAATGCATGTGATAGGTTAAAATACACACATAGAAACATTAATACTTAAATCATACATTTAGAATCATTTAGAATCTAATGATTCTAAAACATTAATACTTAAATCATACATTTAGAATCGTGTCAGTGTATTTTTTGAGAATCTGAGAAAATGTAGTATCAGCAGAACTACTTCCTTACATATATGAAAGCAAGGGGTCCTTATGTAGAAAGAACTCATTGATGACCATGACACCAGTACAGGAATATCTCATTTTACCCAAATTGTGCACTTCTGAAGAGTTACAAATATTTTTTTCTATGAAAATATCTTAAATGCCTTAGATGCTTTAAGTCAGTCTAAGGGAAAAATGTTTAAAGGGTAGTAACTTTTTACTAATAGGAAAACTCACTCCCTAATTTATAATTTTAGAAGTTTGTATTTCATATAAAGAGGTATTTCCTGCCTGTATCATAGTACACTGTCTTAAGTGTACTTTTCAGACTGATGAAAATGAGATTTCATCACCAAAAACTTACTGATTCATTCATTCATTCACTCATTCAATCACTGACTTTTTCTTTGAAATCTACTACGAGGTCCTACTATGTTCTATGCATGGAATGTAGCTGTTACCCTAACATAAACCATTTTTTTCATGAATGTTAAATTCTGGAGCTTAAAATTTGAATAACAATAAAATCATGCAGAATACTTATTGAATGCTTTTATATCAGGCTTTGTTCTATGAAACAACCCTATATTATCTTATTTAACACTAAAAGAATCCTCTGTAATATTATCCCTGTGGTATAGACAAGAAAGCTAAGGAGCAAGATATTAAGTAACTTGCCCAAGTTCAGAAGCTATGAGGTGAAGAAGACCGGAGTAAGACACAGCCTCTTTGCTCTAGCGTCTGTGCGCTTAATGATGATGAGGTACCCATGTACTTCCTGCTGCAATGACAAGGCATGGAACGGGGTTGTCGTGGGCAACATAATTTATCTGGAAATTATAACCACATATTCAATTGGTGAAAGGTACAATTATCAAGGTTCATTCCAAAAATATCAACTAGGCACATGCTATGTTTAAAACCCTTTACTACAAAACAGAAGCCTTCAGGTGCTTACATTCTAAACTGAGGATTATTCTTGTGCAGAGACCCCTGTGGCATCAGTCATCTCAGGAAAAAAAGCAAGACTCTGTTACAAGGGCCCAGAAAAACATCTTTTCTTCTGAACTTAGCAAGGTGCTTCTGGGCTGGAAACCACGAAATCTTTACTATGACATTAGCCCAAGAACACAGCTAAATCAAGACCCAGAATGATTCCACCTACAGAGCAAAAGAGTAGTTCATTTAAAACTCTTTTTTTCCTTAACACAATTTGTAAATATTAACTAGTGTTTACACCACTTATTAGAACTGAAGATAGAACTCTTGTCAGATGCTCACTTCTATATGTGTATGTAGTTTGAGCCCTTTATTCACTTGAATTTTTTTTAAATGAGAACAAAAGACATGTACTTTATGTTTTATGTTTATTTTTGTAGAATGAGCCCAGCACTATAGTGAAAATGATTTTTTTAAATGCTCCCTTCCCCCGCCTTGGTCCCCAACAAATCCTACCCTTCCTTTTTGGAAATCCTCTAAAGCACTTTGGAATGTTTTATAAGTCAAAAACCTTGTTCTTAACATTTTCAACAGTCTGCTATCTCAGCCGACTCATGCCCTTTTGGTAAACATAACTGCATATCTGTAAACTCAACCATGGCAAGTGTTTCTGTGTATCAAGTTATATATTTCTAATGTTTTAAGTTCAATAAAATCACAACTACAATTTTCTGAGACCTTCAGCCTTCTAACATTTATTTAGTACACATCTCTATTCTTTCTAGTCTGCACTCAGCACATTCCTCTGAGCTGTGGGGAATGCCTGAGAGGGTCATGGGTATTTAAAGAAAAAATACCAAAGGGAAAAAATAACGCAAAAGTTGTACCTTATAACAGTTTATTAAATGGCATCCAAAATGCAACAAAGCTGGAGCCATTTCATGTCTTAAAACATCATCTTCTTAACCTTCCATGCTCTTTCTCATTTGGAGGCTGTGGTCATGTAAATTTGCTGCCAGATAGACCCAAGTTTTAGGTTCAATCTTCAGTCTTCTAAGTGTCAGTTGCCTATAAAATGAGAGTACAATTAAAATAAAACAGTGCCATTTAAAAGATTAAGTGAGAAAAATAAAATAAAATTTGTAAATTGTTGGGCTCAATACTTGAAACTTAATAGATACTCAACATATTTTTGGTTTTTTCCCTTTCCCTATAGCAGGAATTGTAAGACAACACACACACACACACACACACACACACACCTCTCTTTATGTTATTCTTAACTGTTTTTAATTTATGGATACATTTTTTTTTAAGAACACCCATTCCCCAATTACTTTTAACAGTTGGTTGCCCACATAAGCCAAAATTCAAATAAAAAATGGAATTCACTTTAGTGGGGATTTATCCAAAAGGACTGAAGTTGTTAATAATAAGTTATTAACTTTGGGGCTTCCCTGGTGGCATAGTGGTTAAGAATCCACCTGCCAATGCAGGGGACATGCGTTCGAGCCCTGGTCCGGGAAGATCCCACATGCCACGGAGCAACTAAGCCCGTGCGCCACAACTACTGAGCCTGTACTCTAGAGCCCGTGAGCCACAGCTACTGATCCCACGCTCTAGAGCCCATAATCTGCAACAAGAGAAGCCACCGCAATGAGAAGCCCATGCACCATAACGAAGAGTAGCCCCTGCTCACTGCAACTAGAGAAAGCCTGCACGCAGCAATGAAGACCCAACACAGCCAAAAAATTAAAAAATGTTATTAACTTTGTCCTTAGTAAGTATCAGGCTAAGTGCTAAACACTTTATTACATTATTTTATTTAATACTCACAATAGCCCTCTGAGTTAGACTTATTAAAATTAAGTTATAAGGAAATAATTACAAAAAATCCAGAAGCTCAGAACTGTGAGGCAATTTTCCCAGCGTCACTCAGCAGTTACAGAGCTGGGATTTGAAACTGGGTTGCTCTGTTTTCCAAATACTGACATTTAATTACCTTGCTCTTTGCTCAAGTTAATATTGATATGTAAATTTGGGGGCTATTTTCCCACCAATATTCCTTAAACCATTTGTTGGTTACATAATATGGTTAATGCCCCAGAACTTTCTGCAACACCTCCAATGTTCATAGTAAGTCTATTTCCTACAACTGTGACCATGTATCAAAAATATGAGTTAATAAAAATCTCAGTGTTTCTTCTTAGTCCTATCACTTTCTAATAGTTAAAGATCATCTATCTTGAAAATCATGGAAACTAGGGAATATTGGATGGTTTAAAGCAGCTTAGAAAAATTAGCCACCTACCAGCTGTGTAACTTGCTGATTCTCTAAAATTAATCAAGAGGGGGAATCATAGGTATGAGTTTTAGACACATGGGATGACAATATCTTCTGTGGCAATAATTTACTTATCTTTAAAATGCTTTCACATATTATTATATTTAATCCTCAAATAATCTTGTAAATGTGCAGAACTTTTCCTCTCTTAGAATTTCAACAATGATGTAGACAATCAAGAGAATGAAGTTTAAATCATCACTTTTAGAGTTATGGAGACTGAGGGCCCTAGAAGTTAACTCACTTACTCAAGGCTATAGAGCAAAGAAGTAGTGAGGAACTAGTTACTGGAAGAGGTTAAGATTTTTTCAACACCATGCAACCTAAGCCACCCGCACTGGGTTCCTGTGATTTTTTTTCATACATTTTCAAATGGCTTAAAAGGGAACTTACAGTATTGTAACTAGTTTAGTGCATTACATATAGTAGGTTGATAATATTAATTTGTTAAATGAACATTAATGGATGTCATCATTCACATACCAACCCTTATAATAATCTAAGTAAACTAAAAGCAACTGACTTGAAAATTGCTTTGAATATAGGTGATTTTAATCAGTAGGGATAGATTCACAGAATAGGGAAGATAGGGCAGCATTAGCAGAGAGAGTAAGACTGTGGACATTTGAATCTGATGAATGTGTTCAAATTTGGTTTTGCTACTTCTGAGCTATGTGACCTCAAGCAAGTTACATGCAACTTATTTCAGGAACATCTTCAAAAGAGTAGTTATTTGAAGAATCAGGAAAATATAGTATAAAGGCCAAAGAGTTAATAATGTAACAAGATATTATCCTAAAATAATTTAATTATCTATCAATGATGAATTATCAAAAAGTTATTGGTTTCTTGGATTGTATATTCAAAGTACACAGGTAGAATATTAAACAGAGCTGAGGATCCAGAGACTACTTATGGATCAAGGACAGTGAAGATACCTGCTTTCTTTTTCCTAGAGTTGGGGACAGTGAAGGAATATTATTTCCTTTCCTACGCAGGACACCATGTTCAAGACACCTATTTACAGGAGTTCACTGTCTTATTAACAACTTCTCAATAGAAGAGGAGTTTATCCCTCCAAGAGCTCTCCATCAATACTGCCATACCATGAACTGCAAACTACACTGGGGTTAAATTAAAACTCATCCATCCCAAACCAAAATGGGATGAACTTGAAAACACACTTTGTCTGTGTTTCCCTTTACATAAGTAGCTGACCTCAGTGATGAAAGTTTGTAGTATGAACCTACAAATTCACTTTCTTTCTTTACAGGGGTAACAACTGTGCTCACCATGACAACTTTGAGTATCAGTGCCAGAAATTCCCTCCCTAAGGTGGCTTATGCAACTGCTATGGATTGGTTTATTGCAGTGTGCTATGCCTTTGTATTCTCAGCTCTAATTGAGTTTGCCACAGTAAACTATTTCACCAAAAGAGGTTATGCATGGGATGGCAAAAGTGTGGTTCCAGAAAAGGTAAATGCTTTAATATTTCCTGTGATATAGCACTATTATGTCTTTTTAAACATATAGGATGGGATGTCTGGACTTGGGGGAATGGATGAAGAACGCAGAGAGGGTAAAGAGGATTCTTTGTTTCTTATGTCACAAATGATTAAGTGCTATGAGAATTTTGTTATTGCTAAGCAAAGGTTGTTTCAGTGGATAGATGTTCAGAGTAGAAGGAATGAGATAAAGGAGAAACACAAAGGTAAACATCTCTCCTCAAATATGCTTTCCTATGGTCCCCATTGATGTGAGAACAGTCTTAACAAACCTGACATTAGGAGCAATCACGCCATTATAATTTTTGTAACTTGAAAATTATAGTCTTCTGGTTGTTTTCCAGGCCTAATAACTTTGGTCATAAATGTTATTACTTTAATGGCTCAATTGAATTGAGCTTACAAAATGCATTATCTCTAATTTTCACTAAAGGGTAGGAAACACATTTTCTTTTTCCAAAATAGAGGTTTGCTTTAAGAATCATAACACACAGAATCCACAGAAAAATTCTTTACTGTAGAAAATTATCAAGTCAAGAATATCACTGTCCTTCTCAATTAGAACCTACTTTAGAGTGGATTTTAAAGCATAGTTGGGAGGGACTTCCCCCATGGTCCAGTGGTTAAGACTCTTCCTTCCAATTCAGGTGGTGAGGGTCCCATCCCTGGTCAGGGAACTAAGGTCCTGCATGCTGCAGGGTGCAGCCAAAATAAATAAGTAAATAAATAAAGCACCATTGGGGAGGATATTTCTACTTCTGGGGTTTGAAGGAAAAATATGTCAAAATGCAAGGGAGCCTTGGGAGGGTGGAAAAAAGGGCAAAGTCAGAGACACAGAGATTCTAAGACACCTAGAAGTCATCTAGGAGGCATCACTCTACAGCAAATATAGAATTCTAGTGTCTTGAGTCAGTCCCTAAAAATACAGTTCTGTGGTCAAATACACTTGAATAATCCTGCCTACTGTCGCCGAGTCACAGTATAGTAAACAGTCTGAGAGGGTGTATAGTAAAGAAATCCATTTAATGATGTTTTTCCCATAGCTCCACAAATATACTAGAAAAGAGGATCCTTTGTGTTGGAAACATCTACCACATTTAATAGAATCTAAAGTGTTACTGATTATACGGTGTACCCCTACTATATGTATATATAAGAAAGAAAATATGCTGTCAAGCAAAAGTTCTTTGAGTTTTACCTTTCAGCAACAGGTGAATCCGTTGCACACCTCAATGATCCTGTACACAAGCAACAGCATAGAAGGTTCTGCATCAGATGCACTATCACAACCCAAATGGGCCAGAACCAGTCCTCAAAATTCACCTTGCCTTGAAACATCCTTGCCCAGTATAAAAGAATCTCTGAATTTTCAAATCAAGAACCTTGGCTCAGGTTCAGTAAAGAGGAGACAAGACAAAAGGGACTGCATTTACCAGTTGGAGAAAGGGGTGAGAGAGTGGAGACCGAGTTATTGTCCAATACTTACCTTAGCTATTGATGGCCTCCATTTGTCCTAGAACAGAAGGGCAGTCCCCAAGGACAGAGCACTTAAACTGAAGATGAGTGATCATAAGACACGACCAATTGTAAGACATAGCCCAAAGTCATAGACGTGGACATTTTAAAATGCACATCTTAGAATCACTGGCATATTCTATTAAAGTTCTTCAAAATTAATTATAAGCAAACCTCGATGACATGCAACTGAAAAATGAAATGCAAGCACTGCGAAAAGTTGCTTTTCTGTCTTAATCCTTTCTTTGCATGCTGCAAGAGGCCAATGTCTTTCTGACTGTGGCCCACCAGTATCAGTTGTTAATGACTTGTTAGATGAATTGAACTTGATCTGGAAAGCACAGAATTTGGGTTGAGGCATTGGTGAGCTCATAGTTGAGTTTATATTTCTCTCTTTCTGACCGTGTGTTAGTCTTTCAAGTGCTGTGTCTCAAATAAAATATTTCAATCTCTATCAATCTACAGTCCGTGTTATTCAGTGTACACATATAGATATAGGTATGGTCATATCTATATCTCTCTCTCTATATATAGTTTTTTAATGTATATATATATATATAGATACATATACATAATGCCTATATCTGTCATCCTAATGAGAAAGAGAATATTTTTTATAATTTACTATGTCTCTGTAAAAATCTTCCCCAGGGCTTTGCCAGTTTGATTAGCTTATAATAAGGAGCATGATCACAGTGTGATCCAGGTCTCATTTTGACATTCAGAGAGAATAAATAACATATTTTTCCTGTGACCAGGTGAGTGTTTTCAGGAGAGGTAAAATCAATCTCTGACATGGTATAACTTCAAAAAATAAGAAAATCCACATAGGGCATCAGGTTTTCAAGCAAGCATATAGTAGCCTTCTTAAGATCCATCCTCATATGTTTAATTGCTGAAAGAAATATGAACTTTTTTTTTTTCTTTTTTTTTGTGGTACGCGGGCCTCTCACTGTTGTGACCTCTCCCGTTGCGGAGCACAGGCTCCAGACATGCAGGCTCAGCGGCCATGGCCCACGGGCCCAGCCGCTCCACGGCATGCAGGATCCTCCCGGACCAGGGCATGAACCCGTGTCCCCTGCATCAGCAGGCGGACTCTCAACCACTGCGCCAGCAGGGAAGCCCCCAACTTCTTAATGAATATGGGGGAGCTCAATATTTTCAGAAATGAAAAAAACGGTATTATTTCCTGAGAAACCAACCAGATATTTCTAAATATCCTTTTCAACATGATGCTGCAAAAAGAAAGAAAGAAATTAAACACTTAAGTTGAGAAAATTTAGTATTAGGGTATTATGATAAATTGGCAGTGGGAGAGATGAAATCTACCAACAATACAAACTCTTCTCCAAGAATTTTTCCTGTGGCAGATTATTCATTTCAGTTTATCTAATAAGGTGTCTGTCACTCAACAAATTTTGTTTAGATTAGAACCCATTGCCTCTCTTCAACATCAGAGTGCATATACATTTTATCTAAAGGACATACATGCTTTTCAATGTATCCTTTAATATTAGATCTGCTATTTTCTAAGCAGTAGACTCAATACAAGTTCAGTCTGGCTGTTTGTGTTGAAATAATTCATATCAATTTTTGACTTGTAGTCATTTGGACCACATTCAGAGAGAATCCATTTTACTCATTTTATTTTTGTACAAATAATTATAGAAATTTCTGTCACTCTTCCTTAAAGCTTAAGCAAATCTGCCTTCACTATGAAATGGGTGTATACTTGGACTAAGTGGCCTAACTTTTAATGGTGTAATACTAGGAGAAAAAAAAATCTGGGCTTTTTTTTTTTGGTTTTAAGTCCCAGTGAATGTATGCTTAAGGATTTGGAGAGGAGAAAAGGTAGCAGATAGGTCATGGAGTTGGATAATAAAGAAATTAACCTGTTAAAATTGCACCTTGTGAGTGAGAAATATCAGCTCTTCTAGAAGTAATATTTTATTCTGATTTGATATTAAAAATACAGATTGTCCAGAGTATATCGAGTCTGGTTGGTCAAGTTTAGCTGCTCATGAACATTCTCTGTGTAGTTTATTCACAATGTCAATAATCAGACTTCACTCCCTGGGAGTTCTGATTCAAAATGCAAGATTGTGCCCAAGACATTTACACTTAAAAAATTTTTAACTGGTGATTTACTGTGCACAAGAAAACAAGGCTCACTCTTCTAGACTAGTGCTATCCAGCAGGAATATAAGTGAGCCGCAAATGTGAGCCATATATATAATTAACATATTTCTGGTAGCCTTATTTAAAAAGTGCAAACCAGTGAAATTAAGTTTAATAATATACTTTAGCCAATATGTCAAAAATATCCTCTTTACATGTAAATAATTCTAAACATTATTTAGGAGAAATATTGTACATTTTTTAATTTTTCATACTAAGCCTTCAGACTCCTATGTGTACTTTATACTTCCAGAACATCTCAAATTAGACTAGCCACATTACAAGTGCTCAATAGTCAACAAGTTACTAATGGCAACTGTATCAGAGCACATAGCTCTAAACAATGATACACTTTATTTTTGAGAAATGTCTGTATGACAGAAACTCTAAGAAATACTGCACTTGTCAATTACTGCACAGATAACATTGATAAGCAGCTAACACTGAGCAAGAATTGAATTCAGGATACCCTGACTACTCCTGCTTTGTCATTTGCCCATTGGAAACATGGGGAGAAGGAACAAATAATAATTAGCTCAGCAATTTTTCACTGCAAAACAAACTACCCCAAAACTTAGTGACCTAAAACAACCACCAAGCATTTTGGGCTGGGAAAAACCTGATGGTATTTCTATTAGTCTGACCTGGGCTCATGCCAAAAAGTCCTTGATACGTGGTCATACTTGGTCCTGCCCAAAACATCCATAAGACGTTTGGTCCACACCAAAGGACTTTGTTATTTGATCCTGTCCAAAACCATTTGGCATGGCCCCGATATGCTCATGGACATTTTGGATAGGACCACATTTCAAGGACTTGGCGTCAGCCAAACATCTTATGGACCAACTGTCTTATGGACATTTTGGACAGGAACAAATGTCCTGCAAGGTCACTTGTCAATCTTATAACTAGACGTTTGTATCTGCGTTTTTCATTTTTCCCCAAAGTGCAGTTGGAAATTACATTCCTCAGATTTTAAATAAAGCACATGTTTGAGTTCTAAAGTAAAGGTCACTTTGCTCAGCGACTTATACACGTGCTTCCCACAGTTTACTAAACAAAATACTTTTACTCTTTCCTTCTACAGCCAAAGAAAATGAAGGATCCTCTCATTAAGAAAAACAACACTTATGCTCCAACAGCAACCAGCTACACACCTAATTTGGCCAGGGGCGACCCTGGTTTAGCCACCATTGCTAAAAGTGCAACCATAGAACCAAAAGAAGTCAAGACGGAAACAAAACCACCAGAACCGAAAAAAACCTTTAACAGTGTCAGCAAAATTGACCGACTGTCAAGAATAGCCTTCCCGCTGTTATTCGGAATCTTTAACTTGGTCTATTGGGCTACATATTTAAACAGAGAGCCTCAGCTAAAAGCCCCTACCCCACATCAATAGGTCCTGTCATTCACATTCTGTTGTTCAGTCCTCTGCACTGGGAATTGCTTTCTGTTCTCAATGCAGTAATTCCCATCTGCTTTATTGCCTCTATCTTAAAGAATTTGAAGATTTCCTTATTTCCATAATTCACATAAGAACAACAGTCCCCTGTCTGGCAGTCCAGAGCAGAGCATACAGCTGAGAGACAGGATTCTGAAAGAGGGAGCAAGAGAGAAAAATCATGACAGAAGGAGACAGAAGGGAAAAGAGAGGAAAGGTGGGGGAAGTAGGTCCAAAGACATGAGGAAAAGTAGAAGAAAAATCAAACTTAACTCTATAACTCTGGGTCATTTGTAGATATATATTTCCAAATATTCTAGAAAAAAAGATACTGTATATGTCAAAAATATTTTTATGTGAAGGTGTTTAAAAGAATAAATTATAAATGTTTAATGAAGAAGCATTTTAAAAAATCTATGTCTTTATTGCACAAACTACAATGTGCTTCTTACATTTCTGTTTTGTTTTTTAAACCGATGTATAGCTTTAACATTCTGTTTCCAAAGCTAAAGATCCCCACTCTTTCTCCTTTTAAGAAATGCCTAATGCATTATTTTGTTGTTAAATGCTATTTTAAAATTTATGGAAATTGCATTGGCAAATGTGCAGTTCCTCACTGTAGAGCACATTTAATCCAATGGAGACAAATGCTTTAAATAGGCTGCTTTACTATCATCTGAGCTTTTACCACTAGACTCAATGAGGAGTTATTTTAACAGATACACACTCAATAAAACTAAAAAGAGAAATAATAAATTTAAATAGAACAATTTTAAAAGATTTATTTTCCATCCTGTCTATATCCAGATAGCACATGCATCCAATAATCACTGGATTTTCATTCTGAAGATGTTTTTAGAGGGGCAAAAAATATTTTGCAAGCTCTAGAATTGTTGAATGTATTATTTTATATAACAGTACATTAAAAGCTTTAGATTGAAATTTATGACTAGTAAACAAATATAGACTATATAAATTATATATGTAAATATACGGCATGAGATTGTACATTTTTTTACTTTTTTAAAGGTTGTGTTCTTAAAATACTGTGTAGGACTCACCGCTCTTAGCTGTTAGAATGTTGTTAAATGCTATGGAAATACTATTAGAGCCTGCATTTAAGACCAGAACAGCCTGAAGGAATCAGATGGAAGTTCCAATATATGGGTATAAAATCTACTTATGGAGAGAAAGCTTGTAATTCAAACTGTTGTCCAGTGTACAGCAGGAAATCAGTTGCTATCTGCTCAAGCCATCCCACATTTCCCTATTTTAGGCTCTTGTAATATAGAAAGAAGATGGAAAAGCATTAGTGGGAGCTAGAAAAATCAACTGTATATTATTGCTATCTTTGCTGATATCAACTATTTCAATAAGTGTTGTACCATATGTAGCATTAAATATAAAAATACATGAAAGAATGTACAGGAAATAGCTTTTATTGAGTAATATTACATTTCATTTATACTGTAGCAATATATTTGTAGGCATACTACGTAAGGGCTTTAATGACAAGAGGTCCATTAATACTCCCTATGAAAATTCTAGTCTGTTTCATTACTTCCCAGATGTTTTAGAAATAAATATTTATGCAGAAGGTATTTTTGAAGCCTCCTTTTGTCTGACAGAATTTCAGAGATATTTAAAATTAGTGTCCAGAATCCACAGGTTATGGTCTAACCACATTTAGAATACTATGACATAAACCTGTCATCATAATTACCAAATAAGACAGTTGGGATCCAAACCCAAGTTTTGAGCAATGTTTGTCTCAAAAAGCTGCTATCCAATGATGCAGGAAAATACAGTTTGTGTTTTCCTAAACAAACTCTGGTTTTGTTTTTAAATGTGCTTTATTGTTTGATATGGTCCTGCCTAAATTCAATGAGCTAGCCCAATAAAGGCTGAACCGGGATATTTCATCCTTCAGTATCATGTGTAGATATCATGTATAGAAATAAAGTAAAATATGGCTCTAACTTCTGTGTTGCTGTTAATCTTGTTATTTTGGGGCGTTAATCTAATATGTTTATTAAGAGCATTTTATCTTCCAGACTCCTCATAGCTAACATTTGGTCTGTATTTTGCTCATTAGATGTGAATATTTCTTATTAGTCTGCTTTCTGCTATGCAATGACTGCATTTCTATCATTTCTTAGTTTGTTAGTATATGTGGACAGTATTCTATTGTATAAATTGATTGCACAACTTATCAAAGACAAATGATTCTATGTAGCTTTTCTACAGTGCTTTGCTAAACCATGTAATAGTAGTTAAGTCTTCCTTGAAAATAAAGATACACTCTTATAGAGGACAGTTCCTGTAAACTCCCAGGAAAAATTTTTTAAAGATGACACTGAATGTTTATTGCACCTTAGTGCAGTGAAGTGGCAATAAAACCTAACATGAATCGAGGTTGTTTATGGCAGATGCATGTATTGCTTTACAGAGTTTAGCAAAAGCTCTTAACTTTATGTCATACTGTATTCTATTATAATAATAAAGCTAACATTATTCAGTAAAAAATAGAATGTTTGACTTTCTTTTCTTGTTATCAATATGACCTACCATTGCCTTGTTTTAAAATATTTTCAAGTAGGAGCACCTAAACGTGCCAAGTGCTAATAAGAATCTAGGCTACTCAGAAGATTTTTGAAGATGTATCAATAGTATGATCCTAAACTATGACACTTTCAAAAAGAGGAATTGTTAAACACCTGGTATCTGGTGCTGCCAGTAGCACCTCAACTCAAAATTTATAAAGCATAAATAGAAAAGAGTCAACATACTGAAACAATAGTAGTTTGTTCATATCTATTGTTAATACAGTAGCTTTGTTTTCTGATCTACTCCCAGGAGACTGGTTTAATTGTTTTACAGGAAGAGTCTGAGCATTATAGTTTTTAAAGCTCCCGCAGAGCTATTACATTCCTTAATGTTTCTATAAGCACAAAGTTAAAGTACAAAACACTGAGAGGGACCTTCAAGATGGTGGAGGAGTAAGACATGGAGATCACCTTCCTCCCCACAAATACATCAAAAATACATCTACATGTGGAACAACTCCTACAGAACTCCTACTGAACGCTGGCAGAAGACCTCAGCCTTCCTAAAAGGCAAGAAACTCCCACATACCTGGATAGGGCAAAAGAAAGAAGGAAAAACAGAGAAAAAAGAATACGGATGGAACCTGCACCTCTGGGAGGGAGCTGTGAAAGGAAAGGTTTCCACACACTAGGAAGCCCCTTCACTGGTGGAGACAGTGGGTGGCGGAGGGGGGAAGCTTCGGAGCCACGGAGGAGAGCGCAGCAACAGGGGTACAGAGGGCAAAGCGGAGAGATTCCCACACAAAAGATCGGTGCCGACCAGCACTCACCAGCCCAAGAGGCTTCTCTGCTCACCCGCCGGGGCGGGTGGGGGCTGGGAGCTGAGGCTCAGGATCAGAATCGGGAGGTCAGATCCCAGGGAGAGGACTGGGGTTGGCTGTGTGAACACAACACAACAGCTAGCTGGAAGGGAGTCCGGGAAAAAGTCTGGAACTACATAAGAAGCAAGAGAACATTGTTTTGGGGTGTACAGGAGAGGGGAATCAGAGCACCACCTAAACGAGCTCCAGAGACAGGCACGAGCTGCGGCTATCAGCGTGGATGCCAGAGACAGGCATGAAACACTAAGGCTGCAGCTGCAGCCACCAAGAAGCCTCTGTGCAAGCACAGGTCACTCTCCACACCTCCCCTCCCAGGAGCCTATGCAGCCTGCCACTGCCAGGGTCCTGAGATCCAGGGACAACTTCCCTGGGAGAACACACGGCAAGCCTCAGGCTGGTGCAACATCACGCTGGGCTCTGCCACCGCAGGCTCGCCCCACATTCCGTACCCCTCCCTCCCCCAGGCTTGAGTGAGCCAGAGACCCCTAATCAGCTGCTCATTTAACCCCATCGTGTCTAAGTGAAGAACAGACGCCCTCAGGCAACCTAAATGCGGAGGCGGGGCCAAATCCAAAGCTGAACCCCAGGAGCTGTGCGAACAAAGAAGAGAAAGAAGGGAAATCTCTCCCAGCAGTCAGGAGCAGTGGATTAAATCTCCACAATCAACGTGATGTACCCTGCATCTGTGGAATACCTGAATAGACTATGAATCATTCCAAATCTGAGGCGGTGGACTTTGGGAGCAACTGTAGAGTTGGGGTTTGCTTTCTGCATCTAATTTGTTTCTGGTTTTATGTTTATCTGAGTTTAGAATTTAGAGCTTATTATCATTGGTAGATTTGTTTATTGATTTGGTTGCTCTCTTCCTTTTTTAAATTATTATATATATATATTTTTTTTCCTTTTTCTCTTTCTGTGAGTATGCACATGTAGGCTTCCTTGTTTGATTTTGTCTGTATAGCTTTGCTTTTACCATTTGTCCTAGGGTTATGCCTGTCCATTTTTGTTTTTCATTTTTTTTTAAATACTTTTTAGCACTTGCTATCATTAGTGGATTTGGTTTTGGGTTTGGTTGCTCTCTTCCTTCATTTTTGCTTCTTTTCTTTTTATTACTTTTATATTTTTAACAATTTTTTTATTTTAATAACTTTATTTTATTTTTTTATTTATTTTCTTTCTTTTTTTTCTCCCTTTTGTTCTGAGCCATGAGGCTGACAGGATCTTGGTGCTCTGGCCAGGTGTCAGGCCTGAGCCTCTGAGGTGGGAGAGCCAAGTTCAGGACATTGGTCCACCAGAGAACTCCCAGCAACATGTAATAACAAATGGCGAAAGCTCTCCCAGAGGTCTCCATATCAACACTAAAACCCAGCTCCACTCAACAACCAGCAAACTACAGTGCTGGACACCCTATGCCAAAAAAGCTAGCAAGGAAAGAATACAACCTCATCCGCTAGCAGAGAGGCTGCCTAAAATCAAAATAAGTTCACAGTCACCCCAAAACACACTACCAGACATGATCCTGCCAACAAAAAGACAAGATTCAGCCTTATTCACCAGAACACAGGCTCCAGTCCCCTCCACCATGAAGGCAACACAACTCACTAAACCAAACTTAGCCACTGGGGGCAGACAGCAAAAACAACAGGAATTATGAACCTTGAGCCTGTGAAAACGAGACCCTAAACACAGTAAGTTAAGGAAAATGAGAAGACAGAGAAATACACAGCAGATGAAGGAGCAAGGGAAAACTCACAAGGCCAAACAAATGAAAAGGAAATAGGCAGTCTACCTGAAAAAGAATTCAGAGTAATGATAGTAAAGGTGATACAAAATCTTGGAAATACAATGGAGAAAATACAAGAAAAGTTTAACAAGGACCTAGAAGAATTAAAGAGCAAACAAACAAAGATGAGCAACACAATAAATAAAATTAAAAATCCTCTAGAAGGAATCCATAGAAGAAAACTGAGGCAAAAAACGGATAAGTGACCTGGAAGATAAAATAGTGGAAATAACTACTGCAAGCAGAATAAAGAAAAAAGGATGAAAAGAATTGAGGACAGCCTCAGGGACCTCTAGGACAACATTAAACACACCAACATTTGAATTATAGGGGTCCTAGAAGAAGAAGAGAAAAAGAAAGGGACTGAGAAAATATTCGAAGAGATTATAGTTGAAAACTTCCCTAATATGGGAAAGGAAATAATCAAGTCCAGGAAGCACAGAGAGTCCAATACAGAATAAATCCAAGGAGAAACACACTAAGACACATATTAATCAAACTATCAAAAATTAAATACAAAGAAAAAATATTAAAAGCAGGAAGGGAAAAACAACAAATAACATACAACAGAAAACCCATTAAGGTTAACATCTGATCTTTCAGCAGAAACTGCAAGCCAGAAGGGTGTGGCAGGACATACTTAAAGTGCAGAAGCAGAAAAACCTTACAACCAAGAATACTCTACCAGCAAGGATCTCATTCACATTTGACAGAGAAGTTAAAATATTTACAGATAAGCAAAAGCTAAGAGAATTCAGCATCACCAAACCAGCTTTACAACAAATGCTAAAGGAACTTCTCTAGACAAGAAATACAAGAGAAGGAAAACACATACAATAACAAACCCAAAACAATTAAGAAAATGGTAATAGGAACATACATATTGATAATTACCTTAAATGTAAATGGATTAAATGCTCTAACCAAAAGACATAGACTGGCTGAATGGATACAAAAACAAGACCCATGTATTTGCTGTCTGCAAGAGACCCACTTCAGATCTAGGGACACATGCACACTGAAAGTGAGGGGACGGAGAAAGATATTCCATGCAAATGGAAATCAAAAGAAAGCTGGAGCAGCAATTCTCATATCAGATAAAACAGACTTTAAAATAAAGACTATGACAAGAGACAAAGAAGGACACCACATAATGATCAAGGGATCAAGCCAAGAAGAAGATAAAGCAATTGTAAACATTTATGTTCTCAACATAGGAGCACCTCAATACATAAGGCAACTGTTAACAGCTATAAAAGAGGAAATCGACAGTAACACAATCATTGTAGGGGACTTGAACACCCCACTTTCACCAATGGACAGATCATACAAAATGAAAATAAATAAGGAAACACAAGCATTAAATGATACATTAAACAAGATGGACTTAATGATTTTTCTAAGACATACCATCAAAAAACAACAGAATACACTTTTTCTCAAATGTTCATGGAACACTGTCCAGGATAGATCACATCTTGGGTCTCAAATCAAGCCTTGGTAAATTTAAGAAAATTGAAGTATCTTTTACGACCACAACAATATCAGGCTAGATATCAGTTACAGGAAAAAAATCTGTAAGAAATACAAACACGTGGAGGCTAAACAATACACTACTAAAAAACCAAGAGATCACTGAAGAAATCAAAGAGAAAATCAAAAATACCTAGAAACAAATGACAATGAAAACACGATGACCCAAAACCTATGGGATGCAGCAAAAGCAGTTCTAAAAGGGAAGTTTATAGCAATACAATCCTACAATCCTACCTCATGAAACAAGAAACATCTCAAATAAACAACCTAACCTTACACCTAAAGCAATTAGAGAAAGAAGAACAAAAAAACCCAAAAGTTAGCAGAAGGAAAGAAATCATAAAGATCAGATCAGAAATAAAAACAAAGACATAAAGAGCAAAGATCAATAAAACTAAAAGCTGGTTCTTTGAGAAGACAAACAAAAATGATAAACAATTAACCTGACTCATGAAGAAAAAAAGGGGGAAGACTCAATTCAATAGAATTAGAAATGAAAAAGGAGAAGTAACAACTGACACTGCAGAAATACAAAGGATCATGAGAGATTACTACAAGCAACTCTATGCCAATAAAATGGACAACCTGGAAGAAATGGACAAATTCTTAGAAAAGCACAAACTTCCAACACTGAACCAGGAAGAAATAAAAAATATAAACAGACCGATCACAAGCACTGAAATTGAGACTGTGATTAAAAATCTTCCATCAAACAAAAGCCCAGGACTAGATGGCTTCACAGGCGAATTCAATCACACATTTAAAGAAGAGCTAACACCTATCCTTCTCAAACTCTTCCAAAATATAGCAGAAGGAGGAACACTCCCAAACTCATTCTACACAGCCACCATCACACTGATACCAAAATCAGACAAAGATGTCACAAAAAAAGAAAACTACAGACCAATATCACTGATGAACATATATGTAAAATCTTCAACAAAATACTAGCAATCAGAATACAATAGCACATTGAAAAGATCGTACACCATGATCAAGTTGGGTTTATCCCAGGAATGCAAGGATTCTTCAGTGTACCCAAATCAATCAGTGTGAAAAACCATATTAAAATTTGAAGGAGAAAAATCATCTCAATAGATGCAGAAAAATCTTTCAACAAAATTCAACTCCCATTTATGATAAAAACTCTCCAGAATGTAGGCATAGAGGGAACTCACCTCAACATAATAAAGGCCATATATGACAAACCCACAGCCAGCATCATTCTCAATGGTGAAAAACTGAAACCATTTCCACTAAGATCAGTAACAAGACAATGTTGCCCATTCCCACCACTATTATCCAACATAGTTATGGGACTTTTAGCCACAACAATCAGAGAAGAAAAAGAAATAACAGGAATCTAAATCAGAAAAGAAAAAGTAAAACTGTCACTGTTTGCAGATGACATGATACTATACATAGAGAATCCTAAAGATGCTACCAGAAAACTACTAGAGCAAATCAATGAATTTGGTAAAGTAACAGGATACAAAATTATTGCACAGAAATCTCTTGCATTCCTAAACATTAATGATGAAAAATCTGAAAGAGAAATTAAGGAAACACTCCCATTTACCATTGCAACAAAAGAATAAAATACCTAGGAATAGACCTACCTAAGGAAACAAAAGACCTGTATGCAGAAAACGAAAAGACACTGATGAAAAAAATTAAAAATGATACAAACAGATGGAGAGATAAACCATGTTCCTGGATTGGAAGAATCAACATTGTGAAAATGACTCTACTACCCAAGGCAATCTACAGATTCAATACAATCCCTATCAAACTACCAATGGCATTTTTCACAGAATTAGAACCAAAAATTTCACAATTTGTATGGAAACACAAAAGACTCCGAATAGCCAAAGCAGTCTTGAGAAAGAAGCTGGAGGTATCAGGCCTGGCTTCAGATTATACTACAATGCTATAGCAATCAAGACAGTATGGTACTGGCACAAAAACAGAAATATAGATCAGTGGAGCAGGATAGAAAGCCCAGAGATAAACCCACACACATATGTTCACCTTAGCTTTGATAAAGGATGCAAGAATATACAATGGAGAGAAGAGAGGCACTTCAATATGCGGTGCTGGGAAAACTGGACAGCTACATGTAAAATAATGAAATTAGAACACTTTCTAACACCATACACAAAAATACACTCAAAATGGATTATAAACCTAAATGTAAGGCCAGACATTATAATACTTACAGGAAAATATAGGCAGAACACTCTATGACATAAATCACCGCAAGATCTTTTTTGACCCACCTCCTAGAGAAATGGAAATAAAAACAAAAATAAACAAATGGGACCTAATGAGACTTAAAAGCGTTTGCACAGCAAAGGAAACCATAAACAAGATGAAAAGAAAGCCCTCAGAATGGGAGAACATATTTGCTAATGAAGCAACAGACAAAGGATTAATCTCCAAAATATACAAGTAGCTCATGCAGCTCAATATCAAAGAAACAAACATCCCAATCCATAAACGGGCAGAAGACCTAAATAAACATTTCTCCAAAGAAGACATACAGATTGCCAACAAGCACATGAAAGGATGCTTAACATCACTAATCATTAGAGAAATGAAAATCAAAACTACAATGAGGTATCACGTCACACAAGTCACAATGGTCATCATCAAAAAATCTACAAACAATAAATGCTGGAGAGGGTGTGGAGAAATGGGAACCCTCCTGCACTGTTGGTGGGAAGGTAAATTGATATAGCCACATGGAGAACAATATGGAGGTTCCTTAAAAAACTAAAAATAGTACTATCATACAACCCATCCATCCCACTACTGGGCATATACCCTGAGAAAACCATAACTCAAAAAGATTCATGTACCACAATGTTCATTGCAGCTCTATTTATAACAGCCAGGACATGGAAGCAACCTAAGTGTCCATCGATGGATGAATGGATAAAGAAGATGTGGCACATATATACAATGGAATATTACTCAGTCATAAAAAGAAACAAGTTTGAGTTATTTGTAGTGAGGTGGATGGACCTAGGCACTGTCATACAGAGTGAAGTAAGTCAGAAAGAGAAAAACAAATACCGTATGCTAACACATATATATGGAATGTAAAAAACAAATAAAAAGAATGATTCTGAAGAACCTAGGGACAGGAAAGGAATAAAGACACAGACACATTCTCTAATGGTCTTCAGCACACAGGGAAGGGGAAGGGGAAGCTGAGATGAAGTGAGCGAGTGGCATGGACATATATACACTACCAAATGTAAAATAGCTAGCTAGTGGGAAGCAGCCACATAGCACATAGAGATCAGCTTGGCGCTTTGTGTTCACCTAGAGAGGTGGGATAGTGAGGGTGGGAGGGAGATGCAAGAGGGAGGAAATATGGGGATATATGTATCTGTATAGCTGATTCACTTTGTTATACAGCAGAAACTAACACACCACTGTAAAGCAATTATACTCCAATAAAGATGTTAAAAAAATAAAAATTACCTTTATAAAAAATGAAAGTACAGAATACTTGTAATTGCTTGAAAGACAACAGAGAAATTTCAACAATAGGCACAAAACTGTACCTGCTTCCTACAGACAAGAGCATGTGAGGCCAAATCTTTCTATGTCAGATGGTTGCCAGGTGAAAACAAAGTAAATTATATTTCTACAATAAAACATGCATCTTCTTAAAAAAATCACTCAGGACTTAGGAAAATTAATACTTTTAAAATCCTCCAGTGAAATGACTTATTCAAGCCAAATAAAACTACCCATGTAAACTAGGTGAACCATAACATTCATTGATTTCTTGGCTTTCATAAAAATGAACATAGTGAATGATGATTATTTTGGCTATCAAACTATATCCATGTCAAGGCTAACCATAACAATTATCAAAGGAATCAGAATAAGAATGGACTTGGCATTATGACCGACCATCTGTTTGAATTTAATTATACCTGTTTGTTGATCTCTTCTGTTGGAGTTTTCTAACATCCATCCAGCTCTTGTGACCAACAAGAGCAGTCATCTGACTTGATGATGTTATAGCCATGATTTAGTCAAATAAACTCCAAATGTTAATTTAATTAAACTAAATTCTACTAACATTTGCTGAGTCTCTACCCTGTGTTAAGTACTGTGCTAGTCAATAGGGATGTAGAGATAAATATTTCATGGCCTTTTTCCATTTGGAAATCAATGCTATCATTGGGTAGGAAAACAAAGAATTAGGCAAAAATAATGATAAAAATATTGTAAGAAAAGTAGAGGATGCTATGAAACACATAACAGGGGTTCCTTGCCACTCTTCATAAGGTTAGGTTATTGAATCTGTAGGAACTAATAATGTCTAAGATGAAACTTGAAATATAAGAGGAAATGAAGTATTCCTGCACCACGGGACAGTGGCCTTGGGATTTAAGGCCAACCTATGAGGTGTTAGCCATTTAACCACTGACTAAACAGTTTGGACATCTTAGAACCCTTCCGGTATTATAGTAGTTACTGAGATTACAGAGGTGAAGATAACAGTAAGCTCTTGGAAAGCTCATAATTTCATAGACAATCCAAGTGAACCTAAAGTTATAATAGTAAAAAAGATGTAAAGGGACAAAGTACAGGGCATTTATACTTGGGAAGTGGTATGAGGGAGGTCTTCAGATGAAAGTGTTAGCTGAGCTACGTTTTGAAAGATGATTCAACATTTATCAGGCACTTTAGTGTTGGGAAGGCTGCTGATGATAAGGGACATATTTTTTATTCAAAGATAATAACACGTTAAAACTTAACTCAGTCACAAAGTCTACTGCCAGGGAACTAACATGTATATGTAAAGCAGACAATATCACACCAAGGGAAGCTTTGGGGACTGTGAAAAACAGTACATGTCCCCAGTCTCTTTAGCCTCAGCTCCAGCTATTTGGTGCCATGTGGGGAAAGGGGCCTCATATTGCTATGTATTACAGTGTTACAATAAAAAAAACAAACACTTGATTCTCAATTTCTTTTTAACTCCAATTTTGAAACTATTGTTTGTCACATGTAATGTATCAGCCAGTTGAATTTGGCTAATTCAGCTGATTAGTGATCTCTGTTTTTCAGAATATCTATACAAATCCACACATTCATTTGGTAATCATTAATTGAACAGCTATACTATGTTTGGTGTTAAGATCATTTCACAGAGAAAGGGAAGGTTGTCCTCTGTATTAGTTAGCAAACATCAAAACTCTATTTGTGGGCCTCCCTGGTGGCGCAGTGGTTGAGAGTCCGCCTGCTGATGCAGGGGATACGGGTTCGTGCCCCGGTCTGGGAGGATCCCATATGCCGCGGAGCGGCTGGGCCCGTGAGCCATGGCCGCTGGGCCTGCGCATCCGGAGCCTGTGCTCCGCAACGGGAGAGGCCACAACAGTGAGAGGCCCACATACCGCAAAAAGAAAAAAAAATAAAAATAAAAAATAAAAAACTCTATTTGAAAGAATGCTGATTTACTACATTTTCAAAAGCTACATTGTTTTTCAAGAAAACATTTATAGTCTAAAAAGAGATCAAAGTTTCCATAGGATTGTAAAATATTAAGATTCTTTTTGGTTTTGGTTGATAATTTACCTATCTTTCTCTGTAACATGTAGCACATGTTATTATAGAAAAGATGATGTCCTAGTTAATAGTCCATCAAAGTATAATTTATGCATATTACCTTCTCTGATCTTACCATAGAGTAGTTATAAAAGAAGAAATTCATATAGGTCTATTGATTCATTTAAAACACTGTGTAAGTGATTTTGCCAGATTAAAAAAATAATTTGTACTTAATTATAAAGATACTTTCAAAACTCATCTTTAAAAATCTTACACTGGATCTCCTTGGTCTATGTTTTATTTGAAAACTTAATCATCATATAAAGTATGAGAAACAACATGAAAAAAATTGGTATTTCAGGTCAAAAGGAAAAGTCATCCTAAACAAACTAGAGATGATGAGGATGGCCAACACAAACACTCTGGTATCCATTGAAGCAGAAAGAGCATGGCCACTGGAGTCAGAGATCCCACTTTAAATATTGACTTGACCCATTGCACAGTTCCTTCTGAGCCTCATTTATGCAGAAAACAGGAATAATAGTGGTTAATGTAGACATTTCTAGAGTGGCGCAGTGAGGACCTGAACAATTCCTCTCCCCAAGAGCAATAATAAAACTTGACAGGTTTTCTAAAAGCAATAATTTCCAGATTCTAGAAATCAACAACAATGTAAGGGGTATTTATTTAAAAAAAAAAAAAGCACTACTGAAACTTTTGTAAGAATGTTCATATGTAACATTTTAATTTGCAACTGCACACATGGCCTCTTCATCTCCATTTTTGCAATAATGCTACCAGTGAAGCACAAGCTGTGTAAATATGCATCTTCACCACTGGGGGGATGGGGGCTCTTACTTAAATTGGAGCAAAGTATGCAAAAATTCTATACCCATGGAAATAGTAGTAATATCGTAGGCAAATGAATAGGAAGGCCAATACTTAAGGTAACCAGAAGTTACAATCCTTATTAAAGCAAACAAAAGACTGGCAAAAGAGGCAGAAATGGAAAGTTAACAGGATGATAAGGGAAAAAAAGTCATCTGTAGTGGGCTGATTTCAAATCAGTATAATATGCATGTTCAAAGGATGAAAAAAGTTATGTTCAAATAATAAAGAAAAGTATTATAGCAATGATACATTAAATACAGAATCTCAATAAAGAGAAGAAATCATTATAAAAGTAAATCTAAAGGGAGAATCTGGACTTGGAAATAAGAATAATTTAAGTGATTAAGTTACTAGAGGAGCTCAGAAGCGTATTTGAGATTTTATTTTATTATTTGCATATTGTATCAACATTACCCAAAGCCTATGTTTACGGATTCATTGGTTTTATTTCAGAAACTAAAGTAACAATACTTGGGGGGTGAGGAAGGAGGGATGACTGAGGATTTAAGCAATAAAGTGTGGCATCACTAAGGAAAATCTATACAGTTTGATGCCAATGACAAGGAATTCAAAGTTTCATTAAAATAAATCTTGGAGATTTTGCCTCATTCAGTATAAAACCAGTCACTATAATAAATTCCCTCCATAAATGGAAGAGTGAGTATAAATTCAATGAAAAAATAAAATTTGATGGAACTGTTAAATCAGAGGGTTTTTTCTTTCATAATAAAACACACATATTTTTTGAAAATTAAATTGCTTTGTCCTTTAAAGAGGAAATTCTATTTCGGACATCATATATAAGACTATACTCTCCTCTCTACATTATAGCACAGTTATTTGTAGGTCAAGCAGAAACATTTGTTCCTGCTGTTTGTAGCTATCTTTATTTTGCCCACTAGCTCTAATCTTCAACTAATATAAGAGCAGGGAGAAGTCTGTGGATATTACTACAAATTTTTATAATCTTGAAAGATGAAGTATAGTTTATGCTCAGAATGATCTAGTTTTAGAGCTTGGCATGAAATAATGAAACACTGCCTAGGTGTTTATAACACTGATGGTTATAAAACGACATTGCTGAATATAATTTGGATTTCTGGCATCACAATTATCTCAAGGCAAAGGGTGCAATAGGGTCTCTTCAAAATATTGTTGAGTACTTTTCTTTAACAAAGTTATTCAACTATTAAAAGGTAAACATTTAAAATTGTTTTTATTAATATTGGTGAGTCTCTGTTCCTCAGCAGCCCTATTTCTGCACAGATCACCACCGGGAGTTGGTGAAGTAACATGTGGAAACTGAATACACACATAGGTAGGTCAGTTGTCCACATAAATTCAGCTTTTTTCCTTCATGGCCACTGCAAAAAATAGAAAGAAACAGAAATATCAAAACTGTTTTTAAATTCAAGCCTTAGGTAGTATTCTCAGGAACATTTGTGATTCAAAAACTTTTTCTTGAGCAAAGGATTATTCAAAGGTAAGATTAAAGTGATATGTGGCCCAAAGAAAAGGAACTTTTTCTCCCCAACAAATTTTGGGCAGGGCACCCTTGAAAAGTGTCTGTGTATTCTATGGATCCTAAACAAAACTTTCCACAGGAAAATAAACCACTGTATGATATAACAGAGATAACCATCACTAATTTATAGCTCCCAATAATGTATTGCTTTCTTTGTGACAGGGATTACACTGTATCATTTTCATATATTATTTTATTTAATTCTCATATCCCTGTGATGTGATGACAATCCCATTTTACAGATGAGAAAACTGAGATTTAAAAAGATAAATGAACTAACCCACTGCTGTGTAGCTATAAAATGCCAAACCACAATTCGAAACAGGATTGGAACTAGGTCACTTTTTATGAGTTTAAATGGGCTTAAATTTTCTCTAAATTAATTCCTTTACTTTATAAATAAAAAATAATGAAAGCCATAATGGATAAACTCCCTGTTAAAGGTAGATTCAAGATTATAGTGCACATTTTGTGAATGCCAATAAAAAAACACATGAGAAAAAACCTATTTTTCCAAGTGGAAAAAAACCCAACGAGATTATTCGGTCTGCCAACGAAATCTAATTTTCCTGGAACAATAATTTAACCAGTATGTCTTCTGCTTAGGTATGTTTTAACATGTGAATTTTATTCATTTCCTATTGATTGTCTAATGCCAGGGGGTGGTATAAGTGGTGGGGAGGGGAATGGAAATATGGAAAATTGTAAGTCCAGATTGGAATTTGTTATAAGCTTTGTCTTTTTTAGTAAAGAAAGACTGCCTCCAGTAAATTAGGAAGGGCCAGTTGTGGAGGTGAGATCAAGATGTTGGACTAGAAAGATGCTTCTCTCACCTCGCCCATGAACACATCAAAACTACCACCATATATGGAGCCACTTTCTCTGAGAACTATGACAGCTCTTCTACAACCAAGGTTACAAAGAAACAACCACAGAGAGTCTGGTAGGAGGGAAGGAGACACAGTCTAGTCTAGACCCACACCCCTGGTGGGTGACCCAAAAGAGGAGGCGGGATATCACAGGCTAAAGAATCCTGCCAAAGGGGTGAGGAGTGGCTGGTTTGAAAACCAGTGGGGCTTATCAGAGGGTTGTAGGAAATCGAGACTCAGCTTCATTCATTAACATTATCTTTTTCAGTTTTGTAGGCATTTGGAGGCCCTGACCTAGTCTACAACACTGCACATCTCAGTGGAAACAGAGCTGTTAGACTTTTTGATGCAGTGCCTTCTCCATATATTTTAGTTTTTAACTTTCTCTCTCTTTCTTATATTTGGGAAAATAATAACTATGTATGTGTACATATATGTGTCATGCAGTATGTGTCTATTTATATCATTCCCTCTCTTTCTCTCTCTCTTTCCATATGTAGAGAGAAAAATACAGAAGTAGACAGATAAAAACATAGGCACACACAGATACATACACACACATACATATGTAGTTATTATCTCCCCACATATTTCCTCCTATTTGCAGAATTTGGTGAAGAGAGGGTAAAAAGTATAACAAAGATAGTAACCACATGTGGGGATTTTTTTTTTTTTGGTCTAGAAATATAACAAGCACATACGTGATCTAGATTCTAAATGAAATTTCTCGGGCTTCCCTGGTGGCGCAGTGGTTGAGAGTCCGCCTGCCGATGCAGGGGATACGGGTTCGTGCCCTGGTCTGGGAAGATCCCACATGCCACGGAGCGGCTGGGCCCGTGAGCCATGACTGCTGAGCCTGCGCATCCGGAGCCTGCGCTCCGCAACGGGAGAGGCCACAACAGTGAGAGGCCCGCGTACCGCAAAAAAATAAATAAATAAATAAAAAATAAAAAAAATAAATGAAATTTCTCAAAAGCTAATGTCTTCTTGTGGGGTCAATGACACCTGCACTTTTTAAAATAAAGAAAGGGCAAATTCTCTGTACTGGCATCCTTGGTTTTCAGGTACCTGTTTGCTTTTGTTTTGCCAAAGGTTATTGGGACAAAGCAGAAATGACAGATTGTCTGGAGACCATAAGGCTGCTACCAGCCCACAGGAGTCTAGGCAGTGCCAAGGAGCAGTCTTCACAGACTGCCAGGCCCTGTGCTCTGTAATGAGGACTGCTAAACAAGGCAGGTGGCATGGAGATTGGGGCATCCTAGTATGACGTGGGAAAAATAAGTGAATATTCCCTTTCCACCTGTTCCATTTGGCTTCTCTTCATTCAGTACAAATGTCCTTGGGAGCAAGAGGGACCTGCTTTTAAGGACAGGTCCAATATCATTTTTTTTTGTAAGAATAAAAAATAAATACAAACCTAAGGGGAAAATTTTTTTAAAAAAACAAAAAGATCCTGTTTGTCAGAAGCAGACAAGGGCAGAGAGCCACAAGGCCAAAGATTTCTACAGATATTACAGATAGAATGTGTGGTTTTCACCTCTACCTCCCCTGGAGAGGATTGCCTCCTGCATGGGCTTGGTTAAGTCCCTGGGCTAAACCTAACTTCCCTGTAAATATGTGCATTATGGGTTACACCTCCACCACCCCAAAGTCTTCTGTAACCTCTATGGCAGTGATTTTGTTTTAGATCAATTTCTAATTCTTATTTCCTCCCATTTAATTGCAGGTCTGCCTTTTGTTATTCTCCTTATTTTCTTCACCAGCAACACAACCTTCATTTGCCTTGCCAGGCATCCACAGCCTCACTAGCCGCTCACTCCTCCACTTGTCCCTGGATCCTGAGACTCTTGCTGGCCCAGAGACCGACCATGGAGGGATCCGACATGTAAAATCAGTATTAACCCAACGGCGAAGCTAGTCTGCTTCGAGTCACCTACAAACTCAGCTTCGATTGACTGCAAAGACTCTCCTCTAACCTCAACAGAATTTCACTAAAACCACAAGAAAAAGAGTAAATAGAAGAGACAAAATGCACTATGAGTTCAGAGGTGAGGACACCCATGCGAGCTCAAAACATCAGGGAAGAATGCTCCTTCTTCCCAAGTGGCTAGATTGGGTGTGAATAAGCAGATCAGAAGTTGTGAGCATCACGAAGAGGACTGCACAAGGACAAAGGTGCCAAGTTAGAAACAGCCTGGGCATACTGTGAGAACGATGAGAAAAATGGGAAAGCAAGAGTGGAAGCCTACATTGTAAGACCATGTTCTAAAGTCATGTGTCTTGATGCTTGCATTATTTCCATTCATGAAGGGATCTAATAAAGTACAGTGCTTATGAGTATGGATGCTACTTTAGAGAAAACAAAATGCAAATTTCCTCTGTCAGTGTCTGTGTGAACAAAGGTAAACCCCATATCCTATCTAGGCTTACTTTTTCTGATTTAGGGTGGAAATATTATTTAGCTTCCAGATTGACTGAAAAAACTGAATGAGGTAATACATGGAAGAACTAAGTACATTGCCTAGCACATAGAATTATTCAGGAATTATATGACTATTATTAATTTTTCAATCATGCAATACTTTTTTTGAGAATATTTTAGGTTCTCTTTGTTGTGTTGGGCACTAGGGATAGAATGAAAAGACAACCTACAGAATGGAAAAAAAATGTTTGCAAATGATGTGACCGACAAGGGATTAATCTCCAAAATATACAAACAGTTCATGCAGCTCCATATCAAAAAAAACAAACAACCCAATCAAAAAATAGACAGAAGATCTAAATAGACATTTCTCCAAAGAAGACATACAAATGGCCAAAAGGCACATGAAAAGATGCTCAACATCACTAATTATTAGAAAAATGCAAATCAAAACTACAATGAGGTATCACCTCACACCAGTCAGAATGGCCATCATCAAAAAGTCTACTAATAATAAATGCTGGAGAGGGTGTGGAGAAAAAGGAACTCTCCTGCACTGTTGGTGGGAATGTAAATTGGCGCAGCCACTCTGGAGAATAGTATTGAGGTTCCTTAAAAACCTAAAAATAGAATTACCATATGATCCTGCAATCCCACTCCTGAACATATAGCTGAAGAAAACCATAATTCGGAAAGATACATGCACCCCAGTGTTCACTGCAGCACTATTTGCAATAGCCAAGACATGGAAGCAAACTAAATGTCCATCAAAAGATAAATGAAAAAAGAAGATGTGGTATCTATCTATCTATCTATCTACCTATCTACACACCACCATACTATATATATATAAAATATATATATTTATATATAATATATATTTATATATCTATTATATATAATATACATAATGGAATATTACTCAGCCATAAAAAATGAAATAATGCCATTTGCAGAGACATGGGAGGACTTAGAGATTAACATACTAAATGAAGTAAGTCAGATAGAGAAAGACAAATATATGCTATTGCTTACATGTGGAATCTAAAAAACTGATACAAATGAACTTACATACAAAACATAAATAGACCCACGGACATAGAAAACAAACTTATGGTTACCAAAAGGGAAAGGGTAGGGGGAGGGATAAATTAGGAGTTTGGGATTAACATATACACACTACTATGTATGAAATAGATAACCAACAAGGACCTACTGTATAGCACAGACAAGTATACTCAATATTTTATAATAACCTATAGGAAAAGAATCTGAAAATATAAATAAATAAATAACTGAATTAGTTTGCTGTGTACCTGAAACTAATACAACATTGTAAATCAACCATACTTCAATTAAAAACATGTAGAATAGGGGCTTCCCTGGCAGCGCAGTGGTTGAGAGTCCACCTGCCAATGCAGGGGACGCAGGTTCGTGCCCTGGTCCAGGAAGAACCCACATACCACGGAGCGGCTGGGCCCGTGAGCCATGGCTGCTGAGCCTGCACATCCGGAGGCTGTGCTCCACAATGGGAGAGGCCACAACAGTGAGAGGCCCGTGTACCGCAAAAAAAAAAACAAAACAAAAAAACAATATGGAGGAGCGAAAGTAAATTGGGCAGGTCATCACAACTAATAAGTGAACTTTGTTAATTCAGAGTCTTTGAATTTAAAAGAAAACTTAAATTTGATTATGTAACCTGAAAACTCCAAACCAAGAAATTGAAAAAATAATTTCTTGCTGATCAATGGAAGGGCATTCTTGGGCAAGCCCTCTTATCCTCTCCAAATCTTGACTTCCAAATTTGTAAAATGAATAGATAGGTTTGAGACATCTTAACAGTTTTATGTTTCTATGATTTTACATGAGCCCTCAATGTATTTCTCAAATGAGCATTTTCTACATCTCCATGGGAAATTTATGGGAACTTTTAATTCAAAAAGGTAACTAGAGGATAATGGATTATACCAGCACATGAATGGAAAACACCTGTCACTCCTGTTCAAACTCCCTCATTCCTCTTCCAAGAGAGCCATTGCTATTCAATCACCATACTCATTCATGCCAGGACTGGCCACATTATCCCACTAAAAATCTGAATTGACATGTGAAATAAAACTTATCTGTCAACACATCTGCACAGTGATGAAAGGCTACCCTAGAAAAGTGCTGCAGGTTTCACAAACACCATTTTGAAGTACCAAGTCTGCAATGCTGGGGCAAAAATGTTCTCATTTTTTTCAGCTCCTTGGATGCTATCTGTCTTCATGGACCATATCAAGCCCATTGTCGTTCCTGCATCCTTCCTTAGTAATCTCACCAGCGCTAATTCATTCCTTCCTCTCCTTCCTTCCTTCCATCTGTTACCTTTTCTTTTTCTTTCTTTCTTTTTCTTTTTTCTTTCTCTTTCTTTCTTTCTTACTCTTTCTCTTTCTTTCTTCCTTTCTTTTCTTTTTTTCTTTCACTTTCTTTTTTTGAATTTTAATTTATTATTTATTTTATACAGCAGGTTCTTATTAGTTATCTATTTTATACATATTAGTGTATATATGTCAATCCCAATCTCCCAATTCATCCCACCACCTGCCCCCCTTGCTTTACCCACTTGGTGTCCATAAGTTGGTTCTCTACATCTGTGTCTCTAATTCTGCCTTGCAAACCTGTTCATTTGTACCATTTTTCTAGATTCCTCATATATACATTAATATACAATATTTGTTTTTCTCTTTTTGACTTACTTCACTCTGCATGACACTCTCTAGGTCCAGCCACATCTCTACAAATGACCCAATTTCATTCTTTTCTATGGCTGAGTAATATTCCATTGTATATATCTACCACATCTTCTTTATCCATTCATCTGTCAATGGGCTTAGGTTGCTTCCATGACCTGGCTATTGTAAATAGTGCTGCAATAAACATTGGGGTGCATGTGTCTTTCTGAATTATGGTTTTCTCTGGGTATATGCCCAGTAGTGGGATTGCTGGGTCATATGGTAACTCTATTTTTAGTTTTTTAAGGAACTCCCATACTGTTCTCCATAGTGGCTGTACCAATTTACATTCCCAACAGTGCAAGAGGGTACTCTTTTCTCCACACCCTCTCCAGCATTTATTGTTTATAGACCTTCTAATGATGCCAATTCTAACGGGTGTGAGGTGATACCTCATTGTAATTTTGATTTGCATTTCTTTAATAAATAGTGATGTTGAGCGCTTTCCATGTGCTTCTTGGCCATCTGTATGTCTTCTTTGGAGAAATGTCTATTTAGGTCATCTTCCCATTTTTTGATTGGGTTGTTTGTTTTTTTGATATTGAGCTACATGAGCTGTTTATATATATTGGAGATTAATCCTTTATCCGTTGTTTCATTTGCAAATATTTTCTCCCATTCTGAGGGTTGTCTTTTTGTCTTGTTTATAGTTTCCTTTGCTGTGCAAAAGTTTTTAAGTTTCATTAGGTCCCATTTGCTTATATTTGTTTTTATTTCCATTACTCTAGGAGGTGGGTCCAAAAAGACCTTGCTGTGATTTATATCAGTAGAGTGTTCTGCCTATGTTTTCCTCAAAGGGTTTTACAGTCCAGTCACATTTAGGTCTTTAATCCATTTTGAATTTATTTTTGTGTATGGTGTTAGGGAGTGTTCTAATTTCATTCTTTTACATGTAGCTGTCCAGTTTTCCCAGCACCACTTATTGGAGAGACGGTCTTTTCTCCATTGTATATCCTTGCCTCCTTTGTCATAGGTTAGTTGACAATATGTGCGTGGGTTTATCTCTGGGCTTTCTATCCTGATCCATTGATCTATATTTCTGTTTTTGTGCCAGTACCATATTTTCTTTACTGTAGCTTTGTAGTATAGTCTGAAATCAGGGAGCCTGATTCCTCCAGCTCCGTTTTTCTTTCTCAAAATTGCTTTGGATATTCAGGGTCTTTTGTGTTTCCATACAAATTGTGAAATTTTTTGTTCTAGTTCTGAAAAATGGAGTGGTAGTTTGATAGGGATTGCATTGAATCTGTAGATTGCTTTGGGTGGTATAGTCATTTTCACAATGTTGATTCTTCTAATCCAAGAACATGGTATATCTCTCCATCTGTTGCTATCATCTTTAATTTCTTTCATCAGTGCCTTATAATTTTCTGCATACAGGTCTTTTGTCTCCTTAGGTAGGTTTATTCCTAGATATTTTATTCTTTTTGTTGCAATGGTAAATGGGAGTGTTTTCTTAATTTCTCTTTCAGATTTTTCATTATTAGTGTATAGGAATGCAAGAGATTTCTGTGCATTAATTTTGTATCCTGCTACTTTACCAAATTCATTGATTAGCTCTAGTAGTTTTCTGGTGGCATCTTTAGGATTCTCTATCTATAGTATCATGTCATCTGCAAACAGTGACAGTTTTACTTCTTCTTTTCCAATTTGTATTCCTTCTGTTTCTTTTTCTTCTCTGATTGCAGTGGCTCTGACTTCCAAAAATATGGTGAATAACAGTGGCAAGAGTGGACATCCTTTTCTTGTTCCTGATCTTAGAGGAAATGCTTTCAGGTTTTTCTAAAAAAAACACCATCGAGAATGATGTTTCCTGTTGGTTTGTTGTATATGGCCTTTATTATGTTGAGGTAGGTTCCCTGTATGCCCACTTTCTGGAGGGTTTTTATCATAAATGGGTGTTGAATGCTGTCAAAAGCTTTTTGTGCATCTATTGAGATGATCATATGGTTTTTATCCTTCAGTTTGTGAATATGGTGCATCACATTGATTGATTTGCATATATTGAAGAACTTGCATCCTGGGGTAAATCCCACTTGATCATGGTGTATGATCAAGTCTGTTATTGGATGTGTTTAATGTGTTGTTGGATTCTGTTTGCTAGTATTTTCTTGAGGACTTTTGCATCTGTATTCATAAGTGATATTGGTCTCTAATTTTCTATTTTTGTAGTATCTTTGGTTTTGGTATCAGAGTGATGGTGGCCTTGTAGAATGAGTTTGGGGTGTTCCTTCCTCTGCAATTTTTTGGAAGAGTTTGAGAAGGATGGATGTTAGTTCTTTTCTAAATGTTTGATAGAATCCACCTGTGAAGCCATCTGGTCCTGGACTTTTGTTTGCTGCAAGATTTTTAATCACAGTTTCAATTTCATTACTTGTGATTGGTCTGTTCATATTTTCTATTTCTTCCTTGTTCAGTCTTGGAAGATTATACCTTTCTAAGAATTTTTCCACTCCTTCCAGCTTGTCCATTTTATTGGCATAGCATTGCTTGTAGTAATCTCTCATAATCCTTTGTATTTCTGCAGTGCCGTTGTAACGTCTCCTTTTTCATTTCTAACTCTATTGAGTTGAGTTTTCTACCTTTTTTTCTTTATGAGTCTGGTTAATGGTTTATCAATTTTTGTTTATCTTCTCAAGAACCAGCTTTTAGTTTTATTGATCTTTGCTATTGTTTCCTTCATTTGTTTTTCATTTATTTCTGACCTGATCTTTATGGTTTCTTTCCTTCTGCTAACTTTGCATTTTGTTTGTTCTTCTTTCTCTAGTTCCTTTAGGTGTACCGTTAGGTTGCTTATTTGAGATTTTACTTGTTTCTTGAGGTAGGATTGTATTGCTATAAATGTCCTTCTTAGCACTGCTTTTGCTGCATCTCATAGGATTTGGATCATCATGTTTTCATTGTCATTTGTCTCTAGTTATTTTTTGATTTACTCTTTGATTTCTTCAGTGATCTCTTGGTTATTTAGTAACATATTGTTTAGCTTCCATGTGTTTGTGGTTTTTACGTTTTTTTCCTCTGTAATTTATTTCCAATCACATACCATTGTGGTTGGAAAAGATGCTTGATATAATTTCAGTTTTCTTAAATTTACCAGGGCTTCATTTGTGACCCAAGATGTGATCTATCCTGGACAAAGTTCTGTGTGCACTTGAGAAGAAAGTGTAATCTGATGTTTTTGGATGTAATGTCCTATAAATATCAATTAAATCTATCTGGCTTATTCTGTCATTTAAAGCTTGTGTCCTTGTTAATTTTCTGTCTGGATGATCTGTCCATTGGTGTAAGTGAGGTGTTAAAGTCCCCCACTATTACTGTGTTACTGTCGATTTCCTCTTTTATAGTTGTTAGCAGTTGCCTTATGTATTGAGGGGCTCCTATGTTAGGTGCATATGTAATTGTTATATCTTCTTCTTGGATTGATCCCTTGATCATTATGTAGTGTCCTTCCTTGTCTCTTATAACATTCTTTATTTTAAAGTCTATTTTATCTGCTATGAGTATTGTTACTCCAGCTTTCTTTTGATTTCCATTTGCATGGAATACCTTTTTCTATCCCCTCAGTTTCAGTCTGTTTGTGTTCCTAGGTCTCTTGTAGACAGCATATATATGGGTCTTGCTTTTGTATCCATTCAACAAGCCCGGGTCTTTTGGCTGGAGCATTTAATCCATTCACATTTAAGGTAATTATTGATATGTGTATTCCTATTACCAATTTCTTAATTGTTTTGCATTTGTTTTTGTAGGTCCTTTTCTTCTCTTGTGTTTCCCACTTAGAGAAGTTCATTTAGCATTTGTTGTAGAGCTGGTTTGGTGGTGCTGAATTCTCTTAGCTTTTGCTTGTCTGTAAAGCTTCTGATTTCTCTTTCAAATCTGAATGAGATCCTTGCAGGGTAGAGTAATCTTGGTTGTAGTTTCTTCCCTTTCATTACTTTAAATATAGCGTGCCACTCCCTTCTGGCTTGTAGGTTTCTGCTGAGAAATCAGCTCTTCACCTTATGGGAGTTCCTTTGTGTGTTATTTGTCATTTTTCCCTTGTTGCTTTTAATAATTTTACTTTGTCTTTAACTTTTGTCCACTTGATTACTATGTGTCTTGGCATGTTTTTCCTTGGGTTTTTTCCTGCCTTGGACTCTCTGCACTTCCTGGACTTGAGTGGCTATTTCCTTTCCCATGTTAGGGAAGTTTACGACTATAATCTCTTGAAATATTTTCTACGGTCCTTTCTCTCTCTCTTCTCATTCTGGGACCCCTATAATGCAAATGTTGGTGCATTTAATGTTGTCCCAGAGGTCTCTTAGGCTGTCTTCAGTTCTTTTCATTCTTTTTTCTTTATTCTGTTCTGCAGCAGTGAATTCCACCATTCTGTCTTCCAGGTCAGTTATCCATTCTTCTGCCTCAGGTATTCTGCTATTGATTCCTTCTAGTGTATTTTCATTTCAGTTATTATATTGTTCATCTCTGTTTGTTTGTTCTTTGATTCTTCTAGATCTTTGTTAAACACTTCTTGCATCTTCTCAATCTTTGCCTCCAATCTTTTTCGAGGTCCTGGATCATCTTCACTATCATTATTCTGAATTCTTTTTCTGGAAGATTGCCTATCTCCACTTCACTTAGTTGTTTTTCTGGGGTTTTATGTTGTTCCTTCACCTGGTACATACTCCTCTGCCTTCTCATTTTGTCTATCTTTCTGTGAGTGTGGTTTTCGTTCCACAGTCTGCAGAATTGTAGTTCTTGCTTCTGCTGTCTGCCCTCTGGTGGATGAGGCTGTCTAAGAGGCTTGTGCAAGCTTTCTGATGGGATGGACTGGTGGTGGGTAGAGCTGGGTGTTGCTCTGGTGGGCAGAGCTCAGTAAAACTTTAATCCGATTGTCTGCTGATGGGTGGGGCTGGGTTCCCTCCCTGTTGGTTGTTTGGTCTGAGGTGACCCAGCACTGGAGGCTACAGGCTCTTTGGTGGGGCTAATGGTGGACTCTGGGAGGGCGCATGACAAGGAGTACTTCCCAGAACTTCTGCTGCTAGTGTCCTTGTCCCCACAATGAGCCACAGCCACCCCCTACCTCGGCAGGAGACCCTCCAACACTAGCAGGTAGGTCTGGATCAGTCTCCTGTGGGGTCACTGTTCCTCCCCCTGGGTTCTGATACACACACTACTTTGTGTGTGCCCTCCAAGAGTGGAGTCTCTGTTTCCCTGAGTCCTGTCAAAGTCTTACAGTCAAATCCTGCTAGTCTTCTAAGTCATACTCTGTGAATTCTTCCTCCCATTGCCAGACCCCCAGGTTGGGAAGCCTGACGTGGGGCTCAGAACCTTCACTTCAGTGGGTGGACTTCTGTGGTATAATTGTTCTCCATTTTGTGAGTTACCCACCCAGTGGTTATGGGATTTGATTTTATTGTGATTGCGCCCCTCCTACCATCTCACTGCAGCTTCTCCTTTGTCTTTGGATGTGGGATATCTTTTTTGGTGAGTTCCACTGTCTTCCTGTAGATGATTGTTCAGCAGTTAGTTGTGATTCCTGTGCTCTTGCAAGAGGGAGTGAGCACATGTCCTTCTATTCCACCATCTTGAACCAATCTCCCTTCTTTCTTCCTTTCTTTCTTTCTTCCTTCCTTCCTTCCTCCTTCCATCCTTTCCTTCCTTCCTTTCTTGCCTTCTATCTTGCCAAAAGCCTTACTGCCTCAACTTGGATTATATTTAATTTGGATCATGATTATACAATGTTTTTTAAAATTAAATAAGTTTTTCTTAGGTTCATTCATTTACTCATTATTCAACAAATATTTGAAAATTTGTTTTTACATACTAGGCACTGAGCTAGGTACTATGAATAAAATATAAATAAGACAGACATAGACTCTACACTTATGAAACTTCCTATTTCACAGCAGATAAGCAACAACTGAAAAGCATGTTAAACAAGATATAGGCACACATAGTAGCAGTAGCAGCATCTGAGACATGAAGGAAGTTTTCATACAGAAAATAATGTTGAGTTCTAGAGGGTATGTAGAAATTAGAGAAGTACAGATATGAGAAAGGGGGTTTCCATGGAAAGGGGGCATGAAGAGCAAATATCTAGAACCAGATGAGAAACAACTGTGGTATACTGTGAGAATAAGACAAAAAGGCTGGTAAATTAATGAAGAACACTGAATTCAGTAAGTCCCAGATGCAAGGTGGGGAATTTTAAGAGATAAGGATGTAGGTCTATGAAGGGGTCTACTAATAAATGTCCTTGAAAGCAATCAAAATCAACTATGGATAACTTTTTAGAAAATGAAAGAACTATTCAAATGGTTAAATTATAAAACTGATGGAAAAGCTATATAGCAAGTACACAAGAAATATAAGAACTATAATATTCTCAGGGAACTCAGTAGCAGGAATTTATGGCATTTTCTTTAAGGCGCAGTCATTGCATTGGTTCAACTACAACCACCTTAGGTCCTTTTTGGCACTCTACTCTGGACTCAATTCTTAGAAGATTTTGATTGGTCTAGTTTGGGTCAGGTATTCACTCCTTGGAGAGACACAGTTGGTGGTGGTTCTAATAGAACATGAAATGGGAGGGGCAGTGTACCCCAAAACAAATATGCATGGGAGGGTGCTATGTTGGCCTAAGGAGCTGTAAGCAGTAAAGTACAACAGACTCAAGAAATGCCTCCTATGTCGTGATGAAACATTTGGATGCTAAACTGAGGGCAATGGATTGGCACTGAATGGAAGAATGCTCTGAGAAGGTCTGTATTTAAGGAAAAGTACAAGGAAGGATGGCTAAGGGGTGGACCTTCCTGGAGGCCTGCAGACATACAGGAAATTTGTACAAAGGAGGTCATAGAAGGGACAGAGAAATGAAAATTGGTTTAAGAGATATGAGTCCTGTAGAATGAAAAGGGCAAGGGGTTACTATATGTATCATAGCAGCCAGTATATTTCCATGAACAAAGCAGGAGCTCAGTAAATATCTATTGACAAGACTTACATGCAGAAATCTGGCTTAGAAGGTGCTTAGTACGTTTAGACATTTGTATATATTCTGTGCATCACGATATCTGAATTTTTTCAACTTGTTCTTCCTTTTTCACATCATTTATTGTATGGCTCTTAATTCCACAATTTTATAGTTTTGCTGCCTAATTGTAAGTTGTACACAGTGGTTCATAGGGAGAATGAAATTATTTCATTTCAAAGAGAATCTCCATCTGAGAAGAAAAGGGAACATGTAGGAAAAAAAAAAAGTTTTCCAAACTTGCAGGTGTTGCTTAAAACTTAAGAAGGTATAAAACCTTGGTAAGTGGATATGTAAGAGTAATTGTGATAAATGTCCTAAAAATTTAGGTTTGGTACCGATGGCAGTTTTACAAAGCTTAGATTTCAGCTTCTCTCTCTTCCCCAACTATAACAAACACATCAGTGCTCTTTACCCGTTTCTTAGAAAATAGAAATAATTTCCTCTGCAAATGGAATTTGACAGCAATTAATTGGAAGACACGGATGTTAATAAATTTTGATATAATCTGATTTAAATTAATTCAATAACTTTATATGTTAAGTTAGTATAACGGCAGCCCAAATTTCAGATAATTTTGTGTTTCGGGAACAGAGACGGACGAACAAGGTAAAAAGAAAATCACCAAATTTCCAAAACAGAAGAAAAAGAAACATTCTAGAGAGAAGGTTGCTGTAGCATACCAATGAGAGGAGGGATTTGGGAGTTACTCATGAAAATCTATAGTTATCACGCTATGCACCACTGTCACAGAAAAGGAAAATGAGAAAGCAGATCCCAGGCTCAAGAGACATAGAATTGAAATGTAAATTAAATGTAATCATGCCCTGTATTACCACCTCTGCTCCTGCACAGCTCAAAAACCAATTTCAGCATAAACATTGTGCTGTGCTGTTCCATCTTTAACAAGCTGACCTCAAGGGGGAAAAATGCGCTATTTTTACAACTGAAGCTTACTCTTGATTGAGGAAATCTGATTGTAAGGGCAGTTTTGACACACTGTTGCAATTTAAATGAACTCTTCAAATTTGAAAGAATATCATCTATCAATCTTCCAGTAAATCTCTCCTTATCTTCCTCTCTTTGTCTCTCCTCCCCTCTCTCTCTCTATTTTCTTATTATCGAGATATAGTTAACATGTAACATAGTATAAGTTTAAAGCACACAATGGCTGATTTGATACATTTATATATTGTAATATGATTACCGCCATAGTGTTAATTAATATCTCTATAAAGTCCCTTAGCATTTCTTTTGTGTGGTGAGAACATTTAAGATCTATTCTCTTAGCAACTTTGAAGTATATAGTTCAATATTATTGACTATAATCACTATGCTGTACACTAGATCACTAGAACTTAACTCATTTTCTAGTTGAAAGTTTGTACCCTTTGGCCAACATCTCCCCAATTTCCCCACCTCTTGGCCCCTGGTAACCAACATTCTATTCTGCTCTCTGTTCACAGTCAATCTACTGAATATTAAGGTTAACAACATGATCTTAAAACCCAAGAAAAAGATAAGACAGATAAGAAGGTATCATCAGAAAAAATACAAGAAGGTAGGGAACTATTATCTTCAAAATACTAAAATAAAATACTGATAAACTAAAATTTAATGTGCACATAAATTATCATTCTAAAGTGAGATGAAAACTAAAGACATTTTCAGACTTATAAAGGATGTGAGAGTTTATCACCAAATTAAATTTACAAAAGTAAGTCCTAATTAAGGTAATCCAGAATCCAGAAATATACAATATAAATAATGAAAAAAACAGAAACTCCTAAACTCTTTATAATTAAATCAAATTTCACTAGCAATACTAAGTTCAATTAACTACCAATTGTAGTTAATACTAAATATTAGTATTTATTTTGAAAAAGAACAATAATCAGCTTCTGGTCATAATGGAGTAACTGGGATCTAATTTCCCTTCTCATAGTAAACGACTAGAAAACTGGAATAGCACAAAAGTCTGCAGCTTTTAGACACTGGAGGAAAGACCTCCAAGCAAGGACTGTGATCACCAAGAAAAGGGAAACAAATAAGATGAGCCCTGTGATCACCCCAGATTTCTGTCTAGATTCAACTTCCTAATAGTCCAGAGAGGGTGATCCTACATGGAGCATTGTAATCTCCCTGAGAAGAATCATTAATCAGGGAAATGCATACTACAACCACAATGAATGGCTCTAATCACCCAATGAAGTGGCTAAAATGAAAAGTATTGAAGGATGTGGACTCATCATATGATCTAGCAATTGCCCTCTTAGGTATTTGCCCAAGGGAAATGAAAACATATGTCCACGTGAAGACTTGTACCTGATGCTTATAGAAGCTTTATTCATAATAGCAAAAAACAAAACAAAAACAAACAAAGAAAAAAGTGAGAAGCAATCCAAATGTCCTTCAACAAGTGAATGGATAAACAGTTTGTAATATATTTATTTAATAGAACACTATTTATAAATAAATGGAAGAAAGTACTAATACACATTACATCATACATGAAAGGCAAAAATATGTTGAGTGAAAGAAGCCAAACCGAATAGGCTAGATACTGTATGATTTTCATTTACATGAGATTCTAGAAAAGAAAAATCTGATAGTGACAGAAAGCAAGTCAAGGTTTGTCTGGATCCAAGCATGTGTGATAATGATAGAAAATGAGCTTCACTGAAGTTAAACAGTTGAATAATTTGTCATAATTTGTTGAATCTATACACTTTTGTTATTTTTAAATTACACCTTAATATAGTTAATTAAAACGTAATAATGAAAAATCTAGAAAAACATTATATAGCTGATAAGCATATGAAAAGATACTTAACTTTACTCAGATTTAGGGAAATGCAATGTACACCATAATCAAATTTATAAAAATTAAAATGTCTGAGAATACCAACTATGGACAAGAATGTGGAAAATCATAACCTCTCAAACCTGACTTTTGGGGGCGTTAATTAATACAACAATTTTGGACAACATCTGGTAGATTTTGAATGTGCTTGCCCCAATAAGCTATGTGTACAATGTCACATGCAGTTAGCTAGCTGGGGTTCAAATCCTTCTCCTCTAACTGTTATAAACTCTTGATTTGATTCCCTTATTTGTAAAATGAGGACAATGATTAAAGCTACTTCATAAAAATGTTATGAGCATTTGATCAGTTAATATATGTAGTATATGTAAAGTCTTAGAACAATGCCTGGTTTGATTTGGGATGGTTACCCAGGGAATTTCAATTCTTTCAACATTTATTTATTTTTTCTTTGAAAATTATTTAAAGCAAATTGACCATGTTAAATTTTGTAAAGCATGTGCTGAGTCATGTGTAGTTATTTAAATGGTTTACTATATTGGAGTTTTATCTTCAAATAAAACTTTATAGTTTTTCTTACACAACAACTAATCCTCATCTTATCTGCTGGCCCCAGTAGCAGTTATGTTTATAGTCCTTCCTCTAAATTAATGAGACATTTTCAGCATAGATTTCAAGAATATTTCACACTTACAGACTCACTTTACATACATGTATAGCATATCCTTGTAGTTTTATCAGATATGAATACTAAAACTGAATTTGCATTACTTAAATATTAATATAAAATATTTAGTTCTTTAATCGTATTTAACATCAATTTCTTTTACTAAGATTTTGCCTTCTTTTTTTGTAAACTTACTTGTTTTGCTTAATTCCTTTCTATTTTAGTCAGGTTTAATAATGGAGCGCTTACACTCAAGCATCTGGAGATCAACTGCTTCTTTTATATGAATTTAAATGTTGATTTTGCCAATTATTCATTGTATCATCAACTGACCACTTCTTTTCATTCCTATCCTAGTGTCCCAGATTCCAACATTGGTTATATTTTGAAAACGCATTTTATCATTATATCATAAATCATTTCTGAAGCATTTTCCAAAAATCAATGCACAGAATCATGTAACTTCAACATTTTCCTTAAAGGTAAATTGAGTTGTCAGACTGAATGAGCTGGGAATTAATAGAACAAAATTGAAAATTGTTCTTTGAGAAAGGGGGAGGGGGAGATGGAGAGGGAGGGGGAGGCAGAGACAGAATAGCATGAAACTAATAAAATATTAGTTTTTAAAAAAAGGTTTTCCTAGTGCAGCCTCTTCTAGTGCTGACTCTTTCATAAAACTGAGGTTTAGAGAGTTTAAAGGCATCACTAAAATGGAAGCAGCAAAAAAAACTGGAACAAATATTTGTTGACAGATTTAAAATAAAAGTATGTTTGTTACTATTTGCTAAAATATGAACTCAGATTAAATGCTTTTTAGCTACTAGGAATTTATTTCTTTTTAAGTATTTTTTCACGCACAATTACAGAATTTTTTTATATGTGGTGGCATTAGTGCTATTGTATTTATCATTTTTGAGGTTTATATTCTAACAAAATATATTACTTTGGGAAATTTTATTGTTAAAAATTTATCTGGCCATTTCAGAAAAGCACAAAGATTAGAATAAGAATTAGAATTTATTGTCATGGCATACTCAACACCTAGGATCATTTCAGTCCCATCCCTGAAACTAACTAATTGTTAGAGTGAATAAAATGGTATATTACATTGAAAAAAAAACCACCTAATGAGAAAGATATAGATATAACTTATTTCACTGAGTAGCTGCAACATACAATCCATCACAATTGTACAGCACCATGGTTAAGAACATGTTTTGTAATTTGCATTTCTGGTATAAGCTTTTCTAGCTATGTGATCTAGGGTGAATTACTATACTTCTCTGTGTCTTAATTTCCTCATCTTTTAAAGGGGGATATTAAAAGTTCTTAGCCCCATAGTTTTGGTAAGAGAATTAATAAATTAATACATGTAGAACACACAATGTTATGGACCCAATGTATGTGTCCTCCTAACATTTTTATGTTGAAGCCCTAACCCCCTATGTGATAGTATTTGGTGGTGGGGCTTTTGGGTGGTAGCTAGGTTTAGATGACTTCATGACGGCGAAGCCACCTGAATGTGATTAGCATTCTTACAAAGAGAGGAAGAGAGCAGAGCTTACCCTCTCCCCACCATATGAGGACACAAGGAGAAGGCACCCACCTGCAAGCCAGAGAAAGAAGGCCTTCATCAAGAACCCTACCATGCTGGCACCCTGATCTTGGACTACCCAAGACTCCAGAACTCTGAGAAATAAATGTCTGTTGCCTAAACCATCTTGTCTATGGTATTTTATTATTGCAGCCCAAACAGACTAAGACACATAGAAAATTAGTACATAATAAGTAGGCACTAAATGTTACTTTATATTATTTCGCCTTTTGTTTGTTAATGAGCATGTAATTTGCACTCAAACTTTTGATTTAGGCATGTTTACTAAAATGTTAAAAGGGAAGGAAACACAGAAATTTAAAACTAAATGTCAGCCCAAAGCCAGTCTATTATAACCACCTTCCCACCTTCATTTTACAATTTACAGCACAAATATGGTTCAACATTTCACAGCTACACAAGTAGTCAGTGAATAGCACCAGGATGGAATCAGGGGTTTCTTACTCCAGCGTCAGCACTCTTTCCACAAAATTTCTCCTATTTATCTTAAATACCTTTTTTTAATGCATCATAAGTCATAACACTCGTCTCAGAATGTAAGTTTAGAGTGATAAATAAGAAATAACAATTCATCTGACCACCATTTCTATAGATACAAAGTACTTAAAATGATTGCTAAGGTTTGTTATTAATTAATGATTCTTTGTAGAAGAATTTAATACCTTCAGTTCTGGCTAGTTAATCACTTGGTAATAACACTTGGGGACTGCCGGTAAAATATGGCCAATTCAACACTGGGCTGTCAACACCGCTTCCTCTGTACACCCCCATTAAAATGTCCATAAGCCAGTAATACAGGCACATATCTAAAATGATGAAATGCATGGAGGAAAAACAACTATTGCATAGAGTTGTCAACAGAATATTGGGAGACAGAAATCAGATGGTCAAGTGGTAATTGACATGACAAAGCAGAGAAAGCTGAACATGTATGCCCATGACTTTTCTCAGCAAGGAGCAATGCCACGCACTCAAGGCCATATGGTTACTGGACAACTACATGTAAATGAATGAGATTAGAACATTTCCTCATACCATATACAAAAATAAACTCAAGATGGTTAAAGACCTAAATACAAGACCTGAAACCATAAAACTCCTAGAAGAGAACAAAGGCAGAACAGTCTTTGACCTAAATCGTAGCAGTATTTGTTTGGATCTGTCTCTTAAGGCAAAGGAAATAAAAGCAAAAATAAACAAATGGGACCTAATTAAACTAAAACGCTTTTGCACAGCAAAGAAAACCATCTACAAAAGGAAAAGACAACCTGCTGAATGGGAGAAAATATTTGCAAATAATATGACCAATAAGAGGTTAATATCCAAAATATACAAAGAAGTCATATGGCTCAGTATCAAAATTTAAAAAAAAAAACCTGATCAAAAAATGGGCCGAGCACCTGAATAGGCATTTCCCCAAAAATGACCTACAGGCACAATAAAAGACGCTCAACATCACTAATCATCACGGAAATGCAAATCAAAACCGCAGTATCACCTCACACCTGGCAGAACGGCTATCTTCAAAAAGTCTACAAATAGGGCTTCCCTGGTGGCGCAGTGGTTGAGTCCACCTGCCTTTGCAGGGGACATGGGTTTGTGCCCCGGTCCGGGAAGATCCCACATGCCGCGGAGCGGCTAGGCCCATGAGCCATGGCCGCTGAGCCTTGCGCGTCCAGAGCCTGTGCTCCGCAACGGGAGAGGCCACAACAGTGAGAGGTCCGTGTACCGCAAAAAAAAAAAAAAAAAAAAAAAGTCTACGAATAACAAATGTTGGCGAGGATGTGGACGGCTGGTTGTGGAACCCCAGGGGGGCCCCGGGGCCAGTGCTGGCTCACTGGTGGGCAGAGTCAGGGTCCTGAAGTCTCTGGGGCTGTTGTACACCCAATGGCAGGTGAAGCCAGACCCTGGGGTTAGCACCGGACCACTGGCAGGCAGAACCAGGTTCTGGGGCCTGGCGGCAGGGCCCCAGAAGCCCAGAGCTCTTTTCAGACTGTTCCTCAGGGCGGAGGAGGGGTGTGGTTGGGCTGGGGGTGGGGAGACGGCTCCTGACACAGTTGCGTATGGGGTGTGGGGTGTCCCGAAGCCTGTCTTGGCCTGCTAGTGGGCAGGGCCAACGCCCAGCAAGCCGGTCCCAGGGTAGGGTCTGACCTGGGTTGCTGATCCTAGTTTTCTTGCTTCTGGTGTCTGCCGCCTGGTGGGTGAGGCTGCTTTAGAGGTTTGTGCGGGCTTCCGGGTGGGAGGGGCCGGTGTCTGCCCCCTGGTGGGTGGAGCCGGGCCCTGGCCCTCACGTGGGCTGGGCCGTGTCTAGGGGCGACTGTAGAGACAGCGGGGGGGTTCTTCAGGCTTTAAGCAGCCTGCCTGCTGATGGGGAGGGCTCTGTTCCCGCGTTAGTTGTTTGGCCCCGAGGCTTCCCAGCTCCGGCACCTGTAGGCTGTTGGGTGGGACCAGGTGCGGTATCGGTGCTAATGAGGCAAACACGCAGCCGCCATGTTCACGTGGATGAACGGCCCCAGGGTGAGGGACAGCCACCCCGCCTCTCCAGGGGACTCTCCAAGACCAGCAGGTAGGTCTGGCCCAGGCTCCTATCAAATTACTGCTTTTGCCCTGGGATTTTATGTGTGCCTTTAAGAGTGAAGTCTCTGTTTCCCTCAGTCCTGTGGGCTCCGGCAATGAAGCCCCGCTGGCCTTCAAAGCCAAACGCTCTGGGAGCTCGCCTTTCCGGCGCTGGACCCCCGGGCTGGGGAGCCTGACATGGGGCTCAGAACTCTCACTCCTGTGGGAGAACTTCTGCAATATAATTATTCTCCAGCGCGTGTGTCTCCCGCCTTGGGGGTGGGGGATGGGATTTGATTACTTTGCGAGTCTGCTCCTCCTACCTTCTCATTGTGGTTCCTTCTTTATGTTGGAGAAGGTCTTTTCTGGTAGGTTCCAGTCTTTTTCATTGATGGTGATCTGCAAATGTTATTTTGATGTGCTTGTGAGAGGAGGTGAGCTCAGTGTCTTTCTCTGCCATCTTGGCTGCTCTCGAGGATGAGGAGAAAAGGGAACTCTTTTACCCTGTTGGTGGGAACATAAATTGGTGCAGCCACTATGGAAAATAATACGGAGTTCCCTCAAAAAACTCAAAATAGAACTACCATACGATCCAGCAATTCCACTGCTAGATAGACATCCAAAGAAAATGAAAACACTAATTTAAAAAGATACATGCACCCCAAGGTTCATAGCAACATTATTTACAATAGTCAAGATATAGAAGCAACCTAAGTGCCCATCAATAGATGCATGGATAAAGAAGATGTGGCATACACACACACACACACACACACACACACACACACACACACACACACACATGAATATTACTCAGCCAAGAAAACAATGAAATTCTTCCATTTGCAACAATGTGGATGGAGCTAGAGAGTATAATGCTAAGTTAAATGTCACATAGAGAAAGACTCTATGTTATCACCTATATGTGGAATCTGAAAAATAAAACAAACAACTGTATGTAACAAAAGAGAAAGACTCACGGGTATAGAGAACAAACCAGTAGTTAATAATAGGGAGAGGGAAGGGGGGAGGGGAGAGATAGAGGTATGGGGTTAAGAGGCACAAACTACTGTGTATAAAATAAATAAGCAACAAGGATATATTGTACAGCACAGGGAAATATAGCCATTCTTTTGTAACTTTAAATGGACTATAATCTATAAAAGTATTGAGTCACTATATTGTACACCTGAAACAAATATAATATGGTAAATCAACTATACTTCAATTAAAAAAAAAGTTCACCATTGAAAATACCAGATAGTTATGACTGTAGGACTTGAGGAGGGGACCTGAAAAGTTGAACGACTTGGAAAGCTATTTAAGAAGTTTTAGACCTCCCCTCCACCCCAGATCTCCTTACCCACATCCTCCCTCTCCCCCACTCACTTACATCTGCATGCAGCTACAAGCCACCTCTCCAACCTGATGGCAGACAGCAGATTCATTCTCTGGCTGAATTGAATCTGGTGAGCTCCACACGAGGGCACCAAGAAACAGGTGTGACAACATCCCAACAACAGCGTGTTGGGGATTTGAGAAGTCCTAATAAGTAACAACCTTCTTTCCTGTCTGAGTTTAGAATCATCTGAGATATAGACATATTTTTGATAGGTGGAAATCAAAATATAAGATTTATGATGAGCAGAGGCTACTTGGTAGTCTATGCCTTTAGATCTGAAACAAAATTAGACTTCCTAATTTTTCTCTGAAGAATTATATTGACTTACATACTCTATCAAAATCAGAACTCTGAAGCTTTAGGTTTTCCCTGTAGACTTCTCCACCATAACATTTAGAGCACAGAGAACGTGAGCTTGCTTGTGGTCATGCTGGCTCCCAAAAGGACAGAGAAGAAGGGGTGGTGCTGAGCATAGCCAGTTCCCTCTGATATGCTCCTGAATCAGATAATGGAATTAGTGAGAGTTGGGGAGAGAAGACGGAAAACTCACCCTCTTTCTAGGGAAACCTATTAACCAACATTGTAAGTTACATAAAGTAAAATACTGTAGCATAGGACATCCCCAACCTCTTTCTTCTACTCATTTCCCAGAAGGCTGGCATCCAGGCATGGAGTGGCAGCCTCAACCTCACTTCCAGCCAACTCCAGGCAGATGGGATAACTTTTCTCTAGAGAAATCCATGTTTTCAAATGAAAATATCCAGAAACACTAAGAAAATTTTTCTATAGGATTCTTAACACATAATCATATATTTCTTCTTCTTCTTCTTTTTTTTTTTGTGTGTGTGTGTGTGTTTTATTTCTTGACATTGAGAGCCAATTGAGAGCCTCAGGCTGAAACCCGTTCCCTTTGGACATTTATTATTTCTTATTTCTACTGGGTGATGTCTTTCTCCTGCCATAGCTCTTTGTTATCTGCTAACTTTGCACCATCCCCATGCCCTGTTCAGTTCAAGGAGCCATCATTCCTCACCCGCAATGCAATGACAGCCTCCTTAACTGGGCTCCCAGCCTTCAGAATGGTCCATTTTTGAGGACTTTGCACACATAGCTACTATCTTTTTCAAAACCTGAATCTGCCTCTGCAATTGTGATGTATTGACTGCCATTTACAAAACACCCAGAAGACATTTCTAAGTCTGTATATCATTTGTCTCTGCTTCTTTGCTTGCTTTCTTGCTTCATTTCTTTTCCTTATTTCAAAAGTAATACATGTTTATTACAGAAAATATAGAAAGACAGATTATCGAAAGGAAGAAAATAAAATTACCCATACTAGCACCACTCAGATCAAGGTGAATCACTGTGAGCACTTTGGCATGCATTTTTCCAGTAAAGCCAAGTCTTGAATTTGCCTTTCTATCTACATTAATTTGGTCATAAGAACTTGTTTACTAAGAAAACATTGTGATCTTATCACTCATTTGCTTTTTGTTTTGAAAATAGCATGGATGTTTCAAGTACAGATTTAAACTGCTGAGAAATATACAGAAAAACTATTACAATGATATCTATCCATCTTGAATCATAGTTCACTATTGAAATGTATGAGATAATTTGCTCTAAATTTTTATAAATTAGCTGAGTAATAAAATACAAATCATAAATCTTTTTTTTAAATTTATTTATTTATTTATTTTTGGCTGTGTCGGGTCTTCGTTTCTGTGCGAGGGCTTTCTCCAGTTGCGGAGAGTAGGGGCCACTCTTCATCGCGGTGCGCAGGCCTCTCACTGTCGCGGCCTCTCCTGTTGCGGAGCACAGGCTCCAGACACGCAGACTCAGTAGTTGTGGCTCACAGGCTTAGTTGCTCCGCGGCATGTGGGATCTTCCTAGACCATGGCTCGAACCCGTGTCCCCTGCATTGGCAGGCAGATTCCCAACCACTGCGCCACCAGGGAAGCCCCCATAAATCTTTTATTCAGTTCATAGGCCATATCACTACATAAGAACATCAAACTAAAATAAAATAGAGAGTAGCTAGCACTGCAGGCAGTGAAATTTGACAGAAATTTAAAAATTAATGTCAATACCATTTAAAAGTTACAGTAATGGACCCAGTGAAAAATGACTTTGTAGACACAATCAACAGGGAGTAAAACTTACAGTTTCTAAAACTGCTTGGTAAATTTTTTATTGCCTAAAATTGTCATGAGAATCAATTCTTACTGACAAAACTTATGTCTAAAAAAAATTGTTTTTCTGTGGTTTGTTTCCTTATGAGACTGCTGTCTTATCAATTTCATTTTTGGAAAATATAATACAATGAAATGAAAAGAAACAAAACCACAGAAACTGCAATCAACAAGATTCAAAATAAACAAAAACTCAGTAAATTAAGCAAATCTTCATTGTAAAATGTGTCAGAAAATAACTGTTCTTCTTTACAATCATGTTTAAACTGTCCTGTTCATAATATTAAATCAAAGAATTATGTTTGCTTAACTGAGATAATTTCAGAAAAAAACCTTTTGATAAAAATCCATCAACGTTGGTATAATTGGGTTTAAATATTCCCTAATAAACTGAGAGTTAAAAGGTCTGGCTCAAAAGAGCAGGAGCAAAATGGTGGGGTCATAATTCCATGTGCTATTTGTTTCCTACTCACACTGGATTAAAAACATCATGCTATACATTTCCTTTGGTTGCCAATATTCATTAAAAATTATAAATAGTTTAAAATAAATACAATTATACAGCTAATATATTTCACCTCTAATCTTACTTATTCTAGCCTGGGAGATTTTTATTTAAAATACTGTTATAGGTTTTATCTTAAAAAAATAAGAACCCTTTATGGCTTAAGAAAGAAATGTTATTGAACTTCTATGTGTCTCTTATCCTCTCACATTCTCATCACTTGTTACAAACAAAAGCTCCATCATACTCCTGACACATTTCTTCCATTTATAAGCATTTAAATCTCCAGACACACTCTGCCATTTATTAGTGGCAGGATCTTTTTTATTTTTATTTTTTATTTTATTTTATTTTTTTTAACATCTTTGTTGGAGTATAATTGCTTTACAATGGTGTGTTAGTTTCTGCTTTAAAACAAAGTGAATCAGTTCTACATATACATATGTTCCCATATCTCTTCCCTCTTGCATCTCCCTCCCACCCTCCCTATCCCACCCCTCTAGGTGGTCACAAAGCACTGAGCTGATCTCCCTGTGCTATGTGGCTGCTTCCCACTAGCTAGGCAGGATCTTTTTTAAATTCCTAAATCCTTATAGTTCAAACTTTCCTCAATTTAAAAAGGAAATAATCTGGGGGAATAATCTTACCATGTCCTTTCTGCTGCTGTATGAGCCAAGGAGATTATTCATAAAACTACTTAGCACTATACTTGGTATATGGTACATAATGTAATAAATGTAGCATTATTACTATTGCTGTCCTTAATAAAATTAAGATTAGTTACTAAATCCATACAATGCCCTCCCTTTGAAATGGCTTTCAACTAGAAACTTAAGAGTAAAGCAGCTGAGGGGTTAGGATAAAATATAAAACTTAAAGTCACATTTTATAAAAGGCACTAAAATGACCATTGCAAATAATGAGTTATTTGTATAAAGGTACAATAATATTTGTAATATAATTTGTAGCTTTTTCAAAATGTATTAATAAAAAGTTAGCTCCATTTAAGACAGTACAGAAAAATGTCTTCTAAAAGATGAAAGTGATAATGGAATAAAACACAACCTCCAATATGCTGATATATCATTCTCTATTACCACTATAAGACAATTGATGGGAAAAGATTTATGCATGTGAGTACTATGACCCATATGTATGAAGAATAAGCGATATACTATCAAGATGTGTGCTCAGAATACCCATCCTATATTTGGACTGCTAAGGATATTCCTGTTTATTTACTTGTTTGTTGTTATACATTCTCTGTGGTAACTAAATCTAATTAAATTTAATCATGCTTATGTTTACTCAGATTCACACTAAAGAATAACTTTAATTAAAAAAGAATGACACATATTTTCAAGTTTAAATTAGGAACATTGAAAAATAACATTTTAAAGATTTCCAAATGCAGAATAGGTAAATTATTCAGGAATTATTATTACATAATCTAAAATAAACTATGATTAAAATCAAGTGGAAAAAAGGTGGCAGAATACAAAGTTTTAAACGAATATAACAAGAAAAATCTTATATTCTGCAGTATTTGGACTTCCCATGCAAAGACATAATGTTAAAATGTATTTTATCAGCAATTTATGATAAATCACATGTATTTATCATGAAAATTTTATGAACTAGAAATTGCTATTTAACTTCCAATTGGTTTGTCTTTAGGATTGTTTGATGGAAAAAGTAGCAGAGAATCATCTAAAAAATGATATTCAATTTTCAGGGTTACCTTCAAATGCAACCTCTAAAATTGGGTAGCTATAAGAGATATCAATCATATGCACAGATCTAATAAAAAATATCTGTCATATAAAGGTACAGCTCTAATCAGTGCTACCGATCAATGCTTATCTCTTACTGGGTAGAATGTCAATGAAATGGGGAAAAAAAGTAACGGAAAGTAAAATACTTTTTTTCCAGCTAATGTCTTTTCAAATAGCTGGTAGATATAGTACATTTAAGCCTAAATATATTTAATATTGCAATATTGTTATCTTTAAGTTGATTTTCATGGAATGACATTGCATATATTGGCTGACATAAATGTTTATATAGCATTTGCGACCTCTTCATTTTGCATGTTTATTGATTACAAAAGTCTCAATCTAGAAATCACTTAAAGTTTCAAAGTACTAAATATAGTTATAAAAGTAATATAGTTGTTTTGATATTTGCAGTTGTAGCATAATTCCAAAGAAGTTCTCAGGCTCTAAATTTTCTCCCTGGCTCCAGACACATTTCAAAGAATATTTCCTAATTACCTCTGGTGCCTGTACATATGCCTTTGCCCAAGGGATCTCTCTCTATATATGGATATCATATTTGGCGTAATACTAAATGACATACTCTCATTCCTTCAAGTCAAGTTAGTCATAATATCAGAACATATTCCCTTTTATAAAACCATGTAGACTTTTGAATATCTCAGAGGTCACAATGGGATCAAACTCATCACTTGGCTATTTTTTTGTACTTTGAAGAAATTTTGAGAAATACATGTAAATCAGTTAGTGTTTTCTAAGCATCTGGTCAGGAAAAAGTAACATGTGTTAGCCTTGTATGGAATACAATGTGTACAAGTACATTCCCCATACTGATTGAGTTCTTAACCAAGATGTGTGTTTGTGTGTGAATGTACTGTGTGTATGTGTATGTACATTTGTATGTTATGGGGAGCATTGAGGGTAATGGTAAAATATGGGCATGAGAAAAATTAAGCTGCAGCAATCCTAGGTAGACTAGAAGGAAATGCCCAAAATGTGTGTTATCTTGGCCATATGTGCTCTGGGAATTCAACTAAGAAGGTGGGTAAGGAGGACCTTAAAGATGGCAAAGAAGTACGATGTGGAGATCACCCTCCTCCCCACAAATACATCAAAAATGTATCTACCTGTGGAACAACTCCTACAGAACACCTACTGAACTCTGGCAGAAGACCTCAGACTTCCCAAAAGACAAGAAACTCTCCCATGTACCTGGATAGGGCAAAAGAAAAAAAGAAAAAACAGAGAGAAAAGAATAAGGATGGGACCTGCACCTCTGGGAGGGAGCTGTGATGGAGGAAAAGTTTCCACACACTAGGAATTCCCTTCACTGGTGGAGACAGGGTGTGGGTGGGGTAGAAGCTTCAGAGCCACTGAGGAGAGCACAGCAACAGGGGTGCAGAGGGCAAAGTGGAGAGATTCTGCACAGAGGATCAGTGCTGACCAGCACTCACCAGCCTAAAAGGCTTGTTTGCTCACCCACTGGGGCAGGAAGGGGCTGGAAGCTAAGGCTCAGGCTTAGGAGGCCAGATCCCAGGGAGAGGACTGGGGTTGGCTGCGTGAACACAGCCTGAAGGGGGCTAGTGTGCCACAGCTAGCCAGGAGGGAGTCTGGGAAAAAGTCTGGAACTGCCTAAGAGGCAACAGACCATTGTTTTGGGATGCACGAGGAGAGGGGATTCATAGCACCACCTAAACGAGCTCCAGAGATGGGCGCAAGCCACGGCTATCAGTGTGGACACCAGAGACGGGCATGGGATGCTAAGGCTGCTGCTGCAGCCACCAAAAAGCCTGTGTGCAAGCACAGGTCACTATCCACACCTCCCCCCTGGGAGCCTGTGCAGCCCGCCGCTGCCAGGCTTCCGTGATCCAGGGACAACTTCCCCATGAGAACACATGGCATGCCTCGGGCTGTTGCAATGTCACGCTGGCCTCTGCCACCACAGGCTCACCCAGCATCCGTACCCCTCCTTCCCCCCGGCCTGAGTGAGCCAGAGTCCCCTAATCAGCTGCTACTTTAACCTCGTCTTGTCTGGGTGGGGAAAAGATGCCCTCAGTTGACCTACATGAGGAGGTTGGGCCAAATCCAAAGCTGAACCCCAGGAGCTGTGCGGAAAAAGAAGAGAAAGGGAAATTTCTCCCAGCAGCCTCAGGAGCAGCGGATTAAATCTCCACAATCAACTTGATGTATCCTGCATCTGTGGAATACCTGAATAGACAATGAATCATCCCAAAACTGAGTCAGTGGACTTTGGGAGCAGCTGTAGACTTTGGGAGCAGCTGTAGACTTTGGGTTTCTTTGTGCATCTAATTTGTTTCTGGTTTTATGTTTATCTGAGTTTAGTATTTAGAGCTTATTATCATTTGGTAGATTTGTTTATTGATTTGGTTGCTCTCTTCAATTTATTTTTATGTATCTATTATTTTCCTTTTTCTCTTTTTGTGAGTGTGTATGTGTATGCTTCTTTGTGTGATTTTGTCTGTATAGCTTTGCTTTTACCATTTATTCTAGGGTTCGGTCTCTCTCTCTTTTTTTTTTTTTTAGTATAGTTTTCAGTACTTGTTATCATTGGTGGATTTGTTTATTGGTTTGGTTGCTCTCTTCTTTGTTTTTTTTTAATACCTTTTTATTTTTAATTTTTTCTTATTTTTTATTTTAATAACTTTATTATATTTTATTTTATTATTTCTTTCCTTCTTTCTTTTCTTTCTCCCTTTTCTTCTGAGCCATATGGCTGACAGAGTCTTGGTGCTCTGGCCAGCTGACAGGCCTGAGCTTCTTAGGTGGGAGACCTGAGTTCAGGACATTGGTCCAGGAGACACCTCCCAGGCCTACATTATATCATACAGTGAAAGCTCTCCCAGAGATCGCCATCTGAATGCTAAGACCCAGCTCCACTCAATGACCAGCAAGCTACAGTGCTGGACACGCCATGCCAAACAACTAGCAAGACAGGAACACAACCCCACCCGTTAGCAGAGAGGCTGCCTAAAATCATAATAAGGTCACAGACACCCCAAAACACACCACCGGACATGGTCCTGGCCAACAGAAAGACAAGATCCAGCCTCATCCACCACAACACAGGCACTAGTCCCTTCCACCAGGAAGCCTACATGACCCATTGAACCAACCTTACCCTCTGGGGGCAGACAGCAAAAACAAAGGGAACTATGAACCTGAAGCCTGCGCAAAAGAGACCCCAAATACAGTAAGTTTAGCAAAATGAGAAGACAGAAAAATACACAGCAGATGAAGGAGCAAGGTAAAAACCCACCAGACCAAACAAATGAAGAGGAAATAGGCAGTCCACCTGAAAAAGAATTCAGAGTAATGATAGTAAAGATGATCCAAAATCTTGGAAATAGAATGGAGAAAATACAAGAAACGTTTACCAAGGACCTAGAAGAACTAAAGAGCAAACAAACAGTGATAATAAATGAAATTACAAATACTCTAGAAGGGATCAGTAGCAGAATAACTGAAGCAGAGGAATGGATAAGTGACCTGGAAGATAAAATAGTGGAAATAACTACTGCAGATCAGAATAAAGACAAAAGAATGAAAAGAATTGAGCACAGTCTCAGAGACCTCTGGGACAACATTAAATGCACCAACATGCGAATTATAGGGGTCCCAGAAAAAGAAGAGGAAAAGAAAGGGACTGAGAAAAAATTTGAAGAGATTATAATTTAAAATTTCCCTAATATGGGAAAGGAAATAATCAAGTCTGGGAAGCTCAGAGTTTCCCATACAGGATAAATCTAAGGTGAAACATACCAGGAGACATATAAATCAAACTCTGAAAAATTAAATACAAGGAAAAAATACTAAACGCAGGAAGGGAAAAGCAGCAAGTAACATACAAGGGAATATCCCCAAGGTTAACAGCTGATCTTTCAGCAGAAACTTTGCAAGCCAGAAGGGAGTGCCAGGACATATTTAAAGTGATGAAAGAGAAAATCCTACAACCAAGATTACTCTACCCAGCAAGGATCTCATTCAGATTTGATGGAGAAATTAAAACCTTTACAGACAAGCAAAAGCTAAGAGAATTCAGCACCACCAAATCAGCTTTAAAACAAATGCTAAAGAAACTTCTCTAGGCAGGAAACACAAGAGAAGGAAAAGATGTACAATAACAAACCCAAAACACTTAAGAAAATGGTAACAGGAACATATATATTGATAATTACCTTAACTGTAAATGGACTAAATGCTCCAACCAAAAGACAGACTGGTTGAATGGATACAAAAACAAGGCCTGTATATATGCTGTCTACAAGAGGCCTACTTCAGACCTAGGGACACATACAGACTGAAAGTGAGGGGATGGAGAAAAAGATATTCCATGTAAATGGAAATCAAAAGAAAGCTAGAGTAGCCATTCTCATATCAGACAAAATAGAATTTAAAATAAAGACTATTACAGAGACAAAGAATGACATTACATAATGATCAAGGGATCAATCCAAGAAGGAGATATAACAGTTGTAAATATTTATGGACCCAATATAGGAGCACCTCAGTACATAAGGCAAATGCTAACAGCCATAAAAGGGGAAATTGACAGTAACACAATCATAGTAGGGGAATTTAACACCCCACTTTCACCAATGGATGGATCATCCAAAATGAAAATAAATAAGGAAACACAAGCTTTAAATGCTACATTAAAAAAGATGGACTTAATTGATATTTCTAGGACATTCCATCCAAAAACAACAGAATACACTTTTTTCTCAAATGCTCATGGAGCATTCTCCAGGATAGATCATATCTTGAGTCACAAATCAAGCATTGGTAAATTTAAGAAAATTGAAATTCTATCAACTATCTTTTCCAACCAGAATACTATGAGACTAGATATCAATTACAGGGAAAAAATCTGTAAAAAATACAAACACAAGGAGGCTAAAGAATACAGTATTAAATAACCAAAGGATCACTGAAGAAATCAGAGGAAATCAAAAAATACCTAGAAACAAATGACAATGAAAACACGATGACCCAAAACCTGTGGGATGCAGCAAAATCAGTTCTAAGAGGGAAGTTTATAGCAATACAATCCAACCTCAGGAAACAAGAAACATCCCAAGTAAACAACTGAACCTTACACCTAAAGCAATTAGAGAAAGACAAACAAAAAACCCAAAGTTAGCAGAAGGAAAGAAACCATAAAGATCAGATCAGAAATAAATGAAAAAGAAATGAAGGAAACAATAGCAAAGATCAATAAAACTAAAAGCTGGTTATTTGAGAAGGTAAACAAAATTGATAAACCATCAGCCAGACTAATCAAGAAAAAAAGGGAGAAGACTCAACTCAATAGAATTAGAAATTAAAAAGGAGAAGTAACAACTGACACTGCAGAAATACGAAGGATCATGTGAGATTACTACAAGAAACTCTATGCCAATAAAATGGACAAGCTGGAAGAAGTGGGACAAATTCTTAGAAATGTATAATCTTCCAAGACTGAACAAGGAAGAAATAGAAAATATGAACAGACCAATCACAAGTAATGAAATTGAAACGGTGATTAAAAATCTTCCACAAACAGAAGTCCAGGACCAAATGGCTTCACAGGTGGATTGTATCAAACATTTCAAGAAGAACTAACACCCATCCTTCTCAAACTCTTCCAAAAAACTGCAGAGGAAGGAACACCCCCAAACTCATTCTACAAGGCCGCCATCACCCTGATAAAAAAACCAAAGATACTACAAAAAAAGAAATTTAGAGACCAGTATCACTGATGAATACAGATGCAAAACTCCTCAACAAAATACTCACAAACAGAATCCAACAACACATTAAACACATTAATCCAACAACTCACTTGATCATACACCATGATCAAGTGGGATTTATCCCAGAGATTCAAGGGTTCTTCAATATATGCAAATCAATAAATGTGATACACCATATTAATAAATTGAAGAATAAAAACCATATGATCATCTCAATAGATGCAGAAAAAGCTTTTCACAAAATTCAACACCATTTATGATAAAAACCCTACAGAATGTAGACGTAGAGGGAACTTACCTCAACATAATAAAGGCCATATATGACAAACCCACAGCCAACATCATTCTCAGTGGTGAAAAACTGAAACCATTTCCAATAAGACACAGAATAAGGCAAGGTTGCCCACTCTCACCACTATTATTCAACATAGTTTTGTAAGTTTTAGCCACAGCAATCAGAGAAGAAAAAGAAAGAAAAGGTATCCAAATTGGAAAAGAAGAAGTAAAACTGTCACTGTTTGCAGATGACATGATACTATACATAGAGAATCCTAAAAATGCTACCAGGAATCTACTAGAGCTAATCAATGAATTTGGTAAAGTAGCAGGATACAAAATTAATGCACAGAAATCTCTTGCATTCCTAATACTAATTATGAAAAATCTGAAAGAGAAATCAAGGAAACACTCCCATTTACCAAGTCAACAAAAAGAATAAAAAACCTAGGAAAAAATCTACCTAAGGGGGCAAAAAGACCTGAATGCAGAAAACTATAAGACACTGATGAAAGAAAGATGATACAAACAGATGGAAAGGTACACCATATTCTTGGATTGGAAGAATCAACATTGTGAAAATGATTATACTACTCAAAGCAATCTACAGATTCAATGCAGTCCCTATCAAAATATCAATGGCAATTTTCACAGAACTAGAACAAAAATTTTCACAATTTGTGTGGAAGCACAAAAGAGCCTGAATAGCCAAGGCAATCTTGAGAAAGAAAAACGGAGCTGGAGGAATCAGGCTCCCTGACTTCAGACTACACTACAAAGTTACAGTCATCAAGACAGTATGGTACTGGCACAAAAACAGAAATATAGATCACTGGACCAGGATAGACAGCCCAGAGATAAACCCATGCAGATATGGTTACCTAATCTTTGATAAATGAGGCAAGGATACACAATGGAGAAAAGAGAGCCTCTTCAATAAGTGGTGCTGGGAAAACTGGACAGCTACCTGTGAAAGAATGAAATTAGAACACTCCCTAACACCATACACAAAAATAAACTCAAAATGGATTAGAGACTTAAATGTTAGGCCAGAAACTATAAAACTCTTAGAGGAAAATATAGGCAGAGCACTCTGACATAATTCACAGCAAGATCCTTTTTGACCCACCTCCTACAGAAATTCAAATAAAAACTAAAAGAAGCCAGTGGGACCTTATGAAACTTACACGCTTTTGCACATCAAAGGAAACCATAAACAAGACAAAAAGAAAACCCACGTAATGGGAGAAAATATTTGCAAATGAAGTAACAGACAAAGGATTAATCTCCAAAATATACAAGTAGCTCATGCAGCTCAATATCAAAAAAACAAACATCCCAATCCAAAAATGGGCAGGAGACCTAAATAGACCTTTCTCCAAAGAAGACATACAGATTGCCAACAAACACATGAAAGGATGCTCCACATCACTAATCATTAGAGAAATGCAAATCATAACTACAATGTGGTGTCACCTCACACTGGTCAGAATGGCCATCATCAAAAAGTCTACAAGCAATGAATCCTGGAGAGGGTGTGGAGAAAGGGGAACCCCCTTGCACTATTGGTGGGAATGTAAGTTGATACAGCCACTATGGAGAACAGTATGGAGGATCCTTGAAGAACTAAAAATAGAACTATCACACAACCCAGCAATCCCAGTACTGGGCATATACCCTGAGAAAACCATAGTTGAAAAAGAGGCATGTACCACAATGTTCATTGCAGCTCTATTTACAGTAGCCAGGACATGGAAGCAACCTAAGTGTCCATCAACAGATGAATGGATAAAGAAGATATGGCACATATATACAATGGCATATTACTCAGCCATAAACAGGAATGAAATTGAGTTATTTGTAGTTAGGTGGATGGACCTAGAGACTGTCATACAGAGTGAAGTAAGTCAGAAAGAGAAAAACAAATACTGTATGCTAACAGTATGGAATCTAAAAAACAAAAATGGTTCTGAAGAACCAAGGGCAGGACAGGAATAAAGGCACAGATGTAGACAATGGACTTGAGGACTCGGGAGGGAGGAGGGTAAGCTGGGCTGAATTGAGAGAGTAGCACTGACATATATACAGTACCAAATGTAAAATAGATAGCTAGTGGGAAGTAGCAGCACAGCACAGCGAGATCAGCTTGGTGGTTTGTGACCACCTAGAGTGGTGGAATTGGGAGGGTGGGAGGGAGACGCAAGAGGGAGGGGATATGGGGCTATATGTATACGTATAGCTGATTCACTTTGTTATATAGCAGTAACTAACACAACATTGTAAAGCAATTATACTCCAATAAAG